>NC_067244.2:75056217-75681217 GCF_019359855.2 Lolium perenne
CGGGTGGCCTGGCCTCTGGCCCGGCCCTGTCGAGCTGGCTGCCGAGTTGCCCGACTCTGCCCTCAAACACCTAGTTTTCTCCTTGGACTATAGATATATCCTTTCCTCATCCTTGAGGAGGTAAGGTCAACCATTCTATTTTCCGTGTCTCCTACTCCATCGTTGAACCTCAAAAGCTTGCTACCTCTCCATCCCTCACATGATTCTTGCATATTTTTGAGGGATTTGAAAGAGGAAATGTAGATCTACAACTCCACCAATCCATTCCTCCTCTTTGTGAGGGTAACTCTTGGGATCTAGATTTTGTAGTCATTTGTTGATTGCCTCCATTGTTGTTCCTCTCTAATTCCTTCCTAGAACTTGTTGCTTTGGTGGGATTTGAGTGAGGGATTTGAACACCTTTGGTGTTCTTGCTTTTGCATTCTTGCATAAGTGTTGATCTCTCCATTACGATTAGTTCGAGTGCGAGACCGTGAGCTTGTTACTCTTGGAGGGGTGACCTCCTAGTTGGCTTGGTGGTTGGTGCTCCGGTGACCTCTTCGTGGAAGATTGTGAAGAGGCTTGAGCTTCTCCTTCGTGGAACTTGTAAAGTGGATGTGGAGCTTGCCATCTCCGGAGTGGAGAAAAAACTAGCCATAAGGGAAAGGCCTATGTCCTTTGTGGTATTGGCTTGGAGAAGAAGGTGAGTCTTCGTGGCGTTCGGAAGACCTTCGTGGTAGGCCGCATCTTTCCAACGTGATGTACCTCACCTTGTGTCGGGGAACATGGGAATACATCTTCATTTCCGCGTGCCTCGGTTATCTTTATACCCGAGTTTACTTTCCTTGTGATAGTCATCGTGCTTCAAGTACTTATAGCTTGCTATCATTTGTGTTCTATATATCTTGTGCATATTTTGCTTATCTAAGTTATTGTTGTTGCACTTAGTTGAACCTAGCATATTTAGGTTTTATGCTTGTAAAATAAATGTTAGTTTAATTCCGCATTCTTACAAGCTAAATCCATAATAGTTTTTTAAATACCTATTCATACCCCTCTAGGCGACATATCGCCGTTTCACATGGTTTCTTCCACATCGAATACGATGGGTCTCGGTGATGGATACTTGTTGATGGGTGCACGCAGTGGTGGAGTTGTTTGGCACGTGATGGCGTCAATGGAAGGCCTGGCAAGGTCAATGCATTGATACATGTCCCAAGATGGGTTCGCGGAAGAAGGCGACGTCTATTCTAGAGCGTGCACAACAACACATACTAAGGGTCTGGTAGATCGTCTTTTGCTTCGGGCTCACACACCGTTGGGTGGCTTGGTGAGGCCTCTAAATATAGATAATGTGCGTATGTGTCAGGTTAGGCTCACGACCCTGATCCCGTTGCAACACATGTGGCCAAGAAGGCCGCTTCAGGATGATCGATGTACTATTTTTTAGGCTCTCTTGAATAATATTATAAAAAGCTATTAAAAGGACACGGATGCCGCCTAGAGGGGGGGTGAATAAGCGGTTTAAAACTTTTACGAATATGGCTTAACAAATGCGGAATAAAACTAGCGTTTAATTTGTCAAGCACAAAACCTATATAACTAGGGTTCTGTCGTTGCCTAATCGACGGTACCTCGGAGGAGGGATCCTCCCGAGGGGGAGAAGAAGTAGGGGCCATAGGGCGGAGTGCACACGGGACGGTGGTACGCGAGTTACCCAGCTTCGGAACACCTGCACGATGACAGGGCCTACTGCTGCTTGTCTGGAATTATCTGGGCGCTTTCGCGTTGTTACAATGAGTTGTGGTTGTGCCTCTAGGGCTCCCAGGATCCGGCTTATATAGGCGCCCGGATCTAGGGTTTACACGGAGAGTCCTAGCCAGAATACAAGTTGCCTAACTACGGTACAAAGTCTTGCCGTGTACGTCAAGGATCCGCCTTCCTTCAAGTACGTGCTGGATCCGAATACTTCATGGGCTTCAACGGATCCGGCCTCCTTTGTAGGTCGGTTGGGATCCGGCTCCTCGTTCCTGGGCTGGACTTCATCCTTCATGATCTACAGCAACTGGGCCGCCTGATGGGCCACATGCCTCACCACCAACTATGGGCCACCCGGGCTTGCCGGATCTAGGCCATGCCGTTGATATACCTATAAAGTATACCCACAGCAGTAGCCCCCGAAGTTCTCCGAGATTCATCATTCCTCCGACTTCATACAGCTCGGAAACGAAGAGAATCTTGTAGAGCTTCAAAACTTCTTACTTGATTCCGGGTTCACTCCTCTGGAAATCCTTCATCTTCAGATCATGCACAACAACGGAAAGTCCACTTTTCCCGCGCACAACTTCCTCATTTCCCGCGCTAAATTTTCGCAGATGCGAATCTTTGGCCGGAAATTTCGGGAGTGCGTGGTTAAGTTACCTCCTCGTCGTTTTACCGCAGTTGACCTAAAACACGTGTCATCCATCCAACGGCGCGACCGTTCCGTTTCCACCGTTGGATCCGGATCCCGAATCTCCGCGCGCGGCCTATAAATACCCCGCGGCCCGGTAAAAATCCATTCTTTCACCTCTTCTCACCACCTCGTCTTCCTCCTCGCGCCGCGCCGCCCGCCAGATCTCGACTCCGGCGAGCTTCGCCACGGTGAGCTTCGCGCGCCGCCAAACCAAGGCTCTCCTCACGCCAAGATTCCCGCGTTTGAACGAGAATTTCGCTCCGCCGCCGATTCGTGGTCACGCGGGACGATTTCCTTCAAGTTCGGCGACCTCATCTTCGCCGGAGCTCCGTCGAGCCATCGCGCCATTAGCGGTAAGTGCGCCGGCCTTGTAGAAGACAACCTAGTGTAGAAGATAGACTTAGTGATCCGGGTACTCAAATACTTTGTATGGGTGCAGCCGGAAGCATGCCACTCGAATCGTCGCATTGTACTGGTAGTTCTCCGAGTAGCCCGGATCCCAACCAAATAGAACCCATATGCCCGGATCCCATATCATTCCTGCCACCATATGTTTCCGACATTAGACTAGCTCAACCTTTTTCCGCATCTTCCAGCACCGCTCCAGGCCGGATCCCTTCCCTCCAAGAGCTCCAAGAAGAACTCGAGGGGCAAGCTCGGATGGCGGCAAAGGTGCAGGAGGCGGAAAACAAGAGGGCGTCCAAGGCCCGGATCCGCGAAGGAGAACGGGGTCAATGGTGGCCTTGCGCAACTACCGACGTGGAGCTTAGAGAGCTCCAGAACGAGGGCATGATCTCCACACATTGGAGTTTCACTCGTGATTCCGACGTCCCGAAGCCAGAAGCCGGAGAAATTGTTATGACCAAGGCTTGGGTGGAACGCGGACTTTCACTTCCCTGTTCGGAGTTTTTTCTCTCTGTCCTCAACACCTACGGGCTCCAGCCCCACAACATCTGCCCAAATTCATACCTTCTCATGTCCAACTTCGTGACTCTCTGCGAAGGACATCTTGGGATCCGGCCAGATGTCAAGTTGTGGCAATTCTTTTTCCGGGTGAAGAAAGAAACCAAGGACAAAGCAATGGTGAACTGCGGAAGCATGACATTTATGCTCCGCCCTAGCCGCATGTACCCTCCCCACGACTCGCACGAATCCGTCCGGTACTGGAACGCCAGATGGTTCTATGAGAAGAATGCCTCAGTTCGGGATGTTCATGAAGGTCTGCCCCAGTTCGTCAACGAACCTCCGGAAGAACTTGCAAGCTGGAGCTTCGTCCCTTCGCTCGCCCAGACCCCGATCTTGGAGAAGGCTGCGCGGAGAATCTCCTGGCTAGTCCACGACGGACTGACCGGAGCCCAGCTCACTCTTAGCTGGTTCTCCCGGAGAATCCAGCCTCTACGCTACAACGCGCACCTGATGTGCGCTTATACCGGGGCGGACGATCTTCTCCGGGTTACCCGCCACGATCTTCCGGCCGACTCTCTGAAGAGAAGGTTCAAGACGCTGGTAAAGATTCCGAGGGGCCAACAGGTCCCGGAACTGATCAAGGATATTTACACGAACGACAAGTGTCCTCCGGTAAGCTTTGTTCTTTTCATCGCTTCAAACTTCACAAGTTTTTGGATGTTAACTAACTTTTATTCATTCTCCTTCCAGCTCAACACTTTGGCGGAGGAAAGCTTTCGCACGATTCATCGCGTCCCCGTCACCGGCGACACGGCGGAGGAGGCTCCGGAAGACGACGAGGAGGAAGAGGAACAGGCACCCCGCAAGGCGGCCCCTCGACCTACAAAACGTCCCCGCGCCAAAGCTTCCGGCTCTGAAGCCGGAGCTAGCGGCGAGGCCTCCGCCAAGAAGCCGAAGACGACAAAACCACCTCCGCTAGACTCAAGGAAAGCGGAGCGTGCGCGTCTAAGGATGCTCTCAACAGCTGGCCAGGGCACGCGCCCCATCATCCCCGGCGCCCCGTAAGTTTCCGAACATGATGCAACTTTGTCTTGGCGAAATTATCTCTTGTCTGAATCCTTTCACTTGTTTGCAGGAATCCGAAGGTCACTGCCACGCGGACCACCAGCCAAGAGCCCATCATGAAATATATGAAAAAATCTCCGGCTGTTGGTCCCTCTACTCCAGTTCCACCAAGTGCCTCCCACCCAACTCCTCAACCGTCGCCCCCTCAGGCTGATCCATCTCCCCCACCTGCCGCAAACACTCCACCGGAAATAATTCCGGTTAGCAGCGGGCATGCGGGCGGAGAAGATCCTAAGGCCAAGGGCCCTGCCCAAGAAGACGCGGAAGCACAAGGCCAAGGAGAGGCTGAAGTTACTTCTTCCGAGAAGGCTGGAGAGGGCGCTGGCGACATGGTCATTTTTCCGAAGAACTTTGGAGATCCGGCTGACACCACTTCCACCCCCAAGGCGTATGCCACTAAGTTCTTCAACAAGCTGTCCGAGGCGGAGAAGTGGGAACTTGAACAAGACCTGCTCAACGCCATGCTGAACAACGCCTGGGGGAGGCCTGATTCCAGGACATCGGAAATCCAGGACTTCAAGAAAAACGTCGGCCAGTTCTTCGACCAGCTCATCTGCAAGCAAAAGGTACTCCCCAGTAGCCCCCAAGCATGTAGGCGGAAACTCAAAAAGTAGTTAGCGCTTAGATGCTTAAAAAGATTACTTCCGGGAAAGTTGTTAAATTGGATCAGTAGCCCCCAAGCATTATGGCGGAAACGTTCCGGCAATGATGCTTTGGAGAAAACCACTTTACAGGCAGAATTTTTACTCCTGCTCTGTCTATGTTTTACAGGAACAGCAGGCGCTGCACTATGAACTGCACAAGAACATTGCGCTTCAGCGCCGCGTTACTCTGAATCAGGCGGAAAATATCCGGGCTCTGAAGGATGAGAATGCGGAACTGACCAAGCAGCTGGCGGACGCCCAAGGTTGGTTTCCGCCTTCTTCGTCACTAGTCATATTCCGACTTAGGACTTGTTGTTAACTTATGTTATTATAGGTGCATCCTCTTCCCTTGCTACAGCCTCTTCTGAACTTGAGAACCTGCGCTCCTCGTACCAAGATTTGGAAACGAAATTAAAGGAGGCGGAACTAAAGAGGGAGCAGGCCGAGAAGCAGCTGGCGGAGAAAAACTCCGAGCTCATCAGGGAAAGGGGCGAAACGATATTGAAGAAGAATGCTGATAGCGAAACCATCAAGAGGCAGCAAAAAGAGCTCAATGGACTCCGGAAGTACATGGAGACCGTGGAGCATCACTGGGACTTGCTCAATGAGAACATCTTGGGTACGATACCGGAACCTCATCAAGATGTTTGCTCCGACTTTTTACTTTGCGCTCAAAGTGCATGCTTATATCCTGATTATCTTTTATACAGAGCCGCTTGGGTATCCGGAACAGCGCCGGAATTTGTTCCCACGGGATGACCTTCTTCAACTCGCAGGCGACGACTGCAAAGATCTCATCTCCGCCTCCCGCAAGATATGCTATAACTTGTCCATCAAGAGGAGCCGCACTTGCAACGTCCGGAAGCTTGTTGGAAAGATGGACATTCTTCCGGAGCTGGTGACGGATCTACAAGCGTCGTCAGCCCGAGGCGCAGCTGCAATGTCCTTGACCATGTGCCTAGCACATACTCCGGGTCTTGATCTTGATGAAGTGACCACGGGCGTTCCTCCGGATGCGGATGTCGGTGCGCTGCTGGATGCAGTTAGCGGCTACGACACCCGTATCGCGCGCAGGATCCGGCATGGGGAATTCTATGACAAGGTCGTTCTGCCCGCAGACGAGCCCTTGGAAGCGGAACTTCAAAAGGAGCTCGAGGCGAAGGCGCGACCCACGGAATCCGGGTCCCAATATACCTGGACCAGCTCCAAGGATGCTCCCCAAGAAGAACCCAAGACCAGCAAGACTGCTGACCGGAAGAAAAAGAAAGTGACGACGACGTGTCTTCTCCGGCCGAAGGTGCCAAGGAACAGGATCCAGAGGGCAAGACTTCTCCGGCTAAGGGGGAATGAAAACTTTTATTCCTGCGGGAAAGACAAATGCATCATTTTGGCCCCAGCGAGGGTTTGTAATAAGACTTTAAATTCTTAAGTAGCTAGGAACGAAACGATTATGCATGGGGCGGAAACACTTATCCTGCTATCCGTTAAATGTTATGTGCATGTTTCGTTTTGTGTCGGAAAGCAAGTGCTGATCTCATTGTTTTCCGGCTTGCCCGCTTGACCTTCCGCGAGCCGGAAAACCTTAGCCGGAACGCCGCCGCGGCGACGAAGCCCAATGGCAATCCGTCAATAACCGCGGAAACAAGCCCCCAGGCATAGGTGCCGGAAATCGCTACTAGGAATCCACGAGTTCGCAACAGATAACAACTTAATCAGAAAACTTAAGCTTACGTCCTAAAGGACGGTTTTGGAAAATCACAACTTTCATACACGCCTAGGCGGAAATATCCAGCTCTGCGGTTTTAGTCGGAAAAAACATACACGATCTAAAATGAACAAGTAAAGGAGGTAAAAGACTCAAAGAGTGAACCATAAGCTTTATTTCATTGATCATGTATAACTATTACAGAGTTTAGAACTCGGAAAATATATGCTAAGTGTAGAAAGGACGTAGCTGTGCGATGTTCCAAGGGTGATCTGTTTCATCGTAGATGTCATCCGGATCCTCACGCTTGCGTTTCCGGTGCCAGTTAGCAGGTCCGTCCCTCAGCTCGCGGAAATCAACAAGGTAGTACGACCCGTTATGAAGCACTTTGCTAACGACGAAGGGTCCTTCCCATGGAGATTGCAGCTTATGGTCTTTCACCTGTCGAAGGCGGAGGACCAGGTCTCCTGCAATAAAGGAGCGTTTCCGAACTCGACGACTGTGATAACGTCGGAGCTTTTGCTGGTAGATGGCAGAGCGCTGGTCAGCTAAGTTCCGAGCTTCCTCGATCAGATCCACAGATAGCTGTCTGGCCTCGTCAGCTGTTTCTTCATTGTAGGCGGAAACTCGCGGTGAATCGTGGATGATGTCGGAGGGAAGCACGGCTTCGGATCCGTATACCAGGAAAAAAGGGGTAAACCCTGTTGATCTGTTAGGGGTAGTTCGTAAACTCCACAGAACAGCTTCCAACTCATCGGCCCAAGCTCCAGCTGCTCGTCGCAGCGGTCCTTCAAGGCGTGGTTTAATTCCTGATAATATTAGGCCGTTAGCCCTTTCAACCTGACCATTGGATTGTGGGTGAGCCACAGATGCGAGGTCCATTCGTATCCCCATTGTTTCACAATAATCCCTCAATTCTCCTTGGGCGAAGTTTGTGCCATTATCTGTGATTATGCTGTGTGGGATGCCGAATCTCATCACGAGGCTGCAGACGAATTTTAGTGCCGTAGCACCATCGGCTTTTCTCACTGGCTTAGCCTCGATCCATTTGCTGAACTTGTCAACAGCGACCAGGAGGTATTCAAAACCACCAGGAGATGATCTTTTTAACTTACCAACCATATCGAGCCCCCAGACAGCAAATGGCCAGGTGATAGGTATGGTCTTCAGCTCTTGGGCTGGAGCGTTTGGTTGAGTAGCGTAATACTGACAACCTCGGCAGGTCTTGACTATTTTATCAGCGTCTTCTTTAGCTGTAAGCCAATAGAAACCTAACCGAAAAGCTTTTGCAACGAGTGATCTGGGAGCGGCATGATGCCCGCAATCCCCTGCGTGGATCTCTCTGAGGATTTCAATGCCATCTTGATTGGAGACGCATTTAAGAAATACCCCTGCTGCACTTCGTTTATAGAGCTGTCCATCAACTATTGTGTAGGTTCTTGCTCGTCTGACGATCTGTCGTGCGAGGACCTCGTCCTCTGGCAACTTCTGATCGATGAGGTAGTCCAGGAAAGGCTGTGTCCAAGCCGGAATGATAGCCATCACTTCCCTAGCCGGAGACACTGCCACCTCTGGATTTTCCGGGTTAGCGCCCTTAACTGAGGGTATCCGGAGATGCTCCAGGAAAATGCCAGGCGGAATTTGTTTCCTGCCGGATCCGAGCTTGGATAGCATGTCTGCCGCTGTGTTATCGTCTCTCCTGACGTACTTGACTTCGTATCCGAGGAAGCACTTGGCGATCTCATCAACTTCGTCTCTGTAGGCCGCCATGACGGAATTTCTGGCGCTCCAGGTTCCGGCTACTTGTTGTGCCACCAGGTCGGAATCTCCACAGCATATGATGTGCTTGATCCCAATTTCCTTAGCGATGCGCAGACCGTGTAGTAGAGCCTCATATTCTGCCATGTTGTTAGTAGCTTCGAAGTGGATCTGCAGAACATACTGCAGTTCTTCTCCGGTAGGGGACTTCAGGGTGACTCCGGCTCCTGAGCCTTGATGCTGCTTGGATCCATCGAAGTGCATGACCCATGTCTCTGGTTCCGGCTCCAGACTTGCATCCGGAGCTTCTGTCCAATCTGCGACGAAATCTGCCAAGACTTGGGATTTTACCGCAGTCCTGGGTTTGTAAGCGATGTCGAAGGCGGATAATTCGATGCCCCATTTAGCCGTACGTCCTGTTGCGTCAGCGTTGTTGAGAATTGTTGACAGCGGAGCCTTGCTCACGACTGTTACTGGATGCTCTTGGAAGTAGTGCCTCAGCTTCCGGCTGCCCAGGAACACTCCATAGGCTAGCTTCTGAAAGTGGGGGTACCTTTGTTTTGACTCCGTTAGCACCTCGCTAATGTAGTAGACAGGTCTTTGGACGTCATATTCATGACCTTCTTCCTTTCGCTCCACCACGATGACGAGGCTGATGACTTTGTTGGTAGCTGCCAGATAAAGGAGCATTGGCTCTGACTCTGCTGGAGCTGCTAAGATAGGTGGGGAGGTGAGTATTTCCTTCAACCCTCGAAGAGCTGCGTCGGCTGCGTCATCCCAGACAAATTTGTCTGTTTTCTTCAGCAGCTTGTACAGAGGTAGTGCCTTCTCGCCAAGACGGCTAACAAACCTACTGATTGCTGCGACGCAACCAGTTAGTCGTTGCACATCTTTGAGACAAGTTGGCCTTTTGATGCACAGGATTGCCTTGATCTTTTCCGGGTTAACCTCAATGCCTCTGTGAGAAACTATGAAGCCAAGGAGTTTTCCGGCTGGCACGCCAAAGATGCACTTCAGCGGATTCAACATCATCTTGTACCTGCGGAGGTTGTCGAAGGTTTCTGTGAGGTCGCTGATCAAGTCAGATCCTTTCCGGGTCATGACCGCGATGTCATCGACGTAAGCGTGCATGTTCCGGCCAATTTGGTCTTTTAGGCACCGCTGCATCGTACGTTGGTAAGTAGCACCTGCATTTTTCAAACCAAAAGGCATAGTAACATAGCAGTAAGTACCGAACGGGGTTATGAATGAAGTCGCCTTTTGGTCGGATTCCTTCATCCGGATCTGATGATACCCGGAATACGCATCAAGAAAACACAGGAGTTCCGCCCCCGCCGTCGAATCAATGACTTGGTCAATGCGCGGCAAGGGGAACGGATCCTTCGGGCAATGTTTGTTCAAGCCAGAGTAATCGATGCACATTCTTAGTATTTCAGTGTTCTTTTTGGGTACAAGGACGGGATTCGCGACCCAATCGGTGTGGATAACTTCTATTACAAAACCTGCTTCTAGTAACTTTGCTAGTTCCATTCCTATGGCGCGGCGCTTCTTGTCTCCAAAGCGTCGCATAGCTTGCTTCACCGGCTTAGCCCCCGGATTTATGTTGAGGTAGTGCTCGGCGAGTTCCCTAGGTACTCCGGACATGTCAGAAGGTTGCCATGCAAAGATATCCATGTTAGCGCGGAGGAACTCGACGAGCGCGTCTTCCTATTTGGGGTCCATGTTGGCTCCGACTGAAACCTGCTTGGAAGAGTCACCCTTGATCAGGTCGTGCTTCTTGGTTTCTATCGCGGCCTTGAAGGAGGTTTTCTCCTCGGAGATCTGCTTCTTGGTGGTCTGCATCTCAGTCGGATCCACCGCGGCTCTGTAGCCTTTCAGCTCTTCTCCAGATATCACGTACTTCGCTAAGGCGGCTTCGCCTAACTCGCACTCATGAGCCTTTTTGTAGTCTCCGGATACGGTAATCATACCTTTAGGACCCGGAATCTTGAGCTTGTTGTAGATGTAGCACGCTCTTGCGTGGAACTTGTGGTAGGTGGGCCTGCCGAAGATGACGTGGTAGGAGCTCTTGAAGGGCACAACTTCAAACGTGATCTTCTCTTCGCGGAAATTATGAACATCGCCAAAAGCCACGGGAAGTGTAATGCTGCCGAGGGAGTTCGCCTTCTTACCCGGAACCACACCGTGAAACTCAGTGGTGCTGTGTTTGAGCTGTTCCTTGGTGAGGTTCATCCGCTCTAGAGTCTCCAGGTACATGATGTTCAAGCTGGCTCCGCCATCCATGAGGCACTTGGAGAAGTCATACCCATCTATGCGGGGACTTACAACCAAGGCGTAGCATTCTTTCGGCACAATTGCGGGGTGATCCTTCCTATCAAAAGTGCACGGGATTTCCGACCACCTGACGTAATGCGGCACAGCCGGAACTATGGCGTTCAGGATCCGGGTAGCTGACTTGGAGGCGCGTACTGTTGGGGTTCCGAGGAAGGTGTGGTAAGCCCCCACGCTCTTTTTGTCGAATGGGTTGGATTTACCTGCGGCTCCTGCCTTGGGATCCGGCGAGTTATCATCCTCATCCATCGCCTCGGAACTATCGTCCTCTTTGTCCTTGTTCTTGCCCTTGCCACCTTTGCCGCGTGGGTGGTGGTTCCGGGCGCGCTTGTATCCTGCCTCCGGGTCGTTCTTTAGATCATTGACCCATTTGCAGTTGCGGTTGGTATGAGTGGACTTCCCTGTAACCGGATCCAGGTGGGCCAGGCAGGGCATGTCTCTGTACTCCTCGTAGGTTTGCGGAGCGCGGGATCCGCCAGCAGTGACCTCAGAGGTATGCTGCTGACCCCTGCCGGCTCCGGCTCCCCGTCCGCGTCCTCTTCCGCCTCCTGGACCTCTGCGTTGAAACGCCATGGCGACCATCTCGGATCCGCCATTCTTCTGGTCATCAGGGTTCTTGCGCTTATGACTGCTGCTGCTACCGTTGTCACGGTTCTTCTTTTGTTGATGCAGGGGGATTGCTGTAGCTGCGAGATCACCGCCTGCGTCGTCATCGGCGGCAGTGTGATCGCTGGCGATGGTGATCATGTCGTCCAACGTCAGTTTATTTGCATTGACCAAGCAAGTTAGCTTGTGTCGCAGCAATCCTCCTCGCTGCAAGCCCCCAATGAAGGCGTGCATCGCTGTGCGGTTGTCGACGTTCTCGCACTCGTTTCTGCATGCCAACCATCGGGTGAGGAAGTTCCTCGATGTTTCGCCCTTCTTTTGGATGCATGCCTGCAGGTCGCTTGTTGTGGCAGGTCTCTTGTAGGTGCCCCTGAAGTGTTTCTCGAAAGCGTTCTTCAGGTCGAACCAGCAAAAGATGGAATTCTGCTCGAGGTCGCTTAGCCAGATCCGGGCTGGACCTACAAGGTACAACTGAAGCATGCGGCAGGCGATGTTAGGGGTTCCTCCGGCGAAGGTTACAAAGATTATAGTAATCCTCAATCCAGGTATCCGCCTTTCGGTGCCGTCATAATGCTTCAGATTTCCGGTAGCTTGAGGTTCATCCTTGGCTTTGGTTCCTCTCGAATCATCCTGCCAAAACACTTCGGACCAATGTAGTCGGTTCTCGTATTCGTTAAGGCGGTCCCGTGGCGGCCGCGCGGAGCCGTGGCGAGGGGACTTTGAGCGAGAGCGAGATCTCCGACCATTGCCTCCGCCTCCACCTCCGCCGCCACCGCTAGGTGGTGGTGAGGGAGACCTGCGAGGTGGGCGGTCAGACTTCTTGCTTCCGCCATCTGAATCTCCTCGACCTTCCTGGTGCTGGCTCCGGCTCCTGTGGCTGCCTTCGCCCTGGCGCTGGCTGCCCTGGTCGTTCCGGCGAGGCTCCGGGTCACGGCTCCGGCGAGGCTCTGGGTCCCGGCTCCGGCGAGGTTCTGGGTCGCGGCTCCGACGAGGTTCTGGATCGCGGTTCCGGCGAGGTTCTGGGCCGCCGTCCTCATTCCGACTCCTCCTGGGCTCGGGCTCATGAACATTGTTCTGGTTCCGGCGAGGTTCCGGCGAGCGCTCCTCATTTGTTTCTTGGCAAAGACGTTGTCGCGGATAATAATCCCACCATGCCCTGGGGGCCTGGTGTTTCCGGCTGGACTACGGCGGCGAGGGGGTCGCGGGTAACCATTGGGCGGAGGAGAGGGGTTGCGGTATTTGTCTCGTCCGGAGTACATCGCATCCTTTCCTTTTCGTGGATCTGACGAAGGCGTCTTTGACGGAACGGGGATCGGATTTGGGTGTTCCCTGGTCCTTCTTCTGCGCTCCGAGGATCCGGTGTGTGATTCATCGTCGGGGTGCCGATCAGCGCGGGCGTCCTTCTGCGCGGTAGATACACAGTTATCCGGATTGGATTCCAACCTGCGCGAAGTATCTGCCTTGCTCTGCTGCTGCACTGCTGAAGCGATAAGTGTGCAGAGGTAGTTGATATCAACTTCTTCGTCCTTCTTCTTCAACAGTTCCGCAGCTTTTTGCATGTTGTCCTTTGGGGTTTCCAGCGGCTGGTGCTCTGCGGGCGTGTTGAAGGGTATCCTGCGAGGCGGAATTGCTTCTCTAACAATTCGATCGGCCTCCGCCTGTGCGTAGATCATCTTTACCTCCCACTCAGCCCTCATGCTCTTGACCTGCTCGAGTGTGGCAGTAATCTCGCGATCCTGTCTGTCGAAATTTTCCACCAATCCTGCAGCTTCTGCCCTCTCTTCCCTTAACGCAGCTTCGGTATCGGCGAGCTTCTTGGTGGTGGCCAGCATTTCCTTTCTAGTGGCCTCTAGGGCCTCCAGATCTGCGGCGTCGCCCGGGGTTATAGGTGTGTTAAGAACTGCTCGCGCGACCATCTCCTCTGCTGACAGGATTTCCTCCGAGGAAGAATCCCTCTGGGGTCGCACCCGAGACATTGGAGATCCTTGTTGGGATGGTTGGGGGTCGGATTGGCTGGCTTGCTCTCCAGATCCAGTTTGTCCCAGCGCTGCTACCGTTGCGAGAACCTCGCTTAGGCTGGGCGGAGTCGACTTTCAGGCTGAGCGCCGAAACCGTACACCCCTAGCTTGCGGACGAAGTCATCAGATTCCATGGAGGGGGTATCTCCGGAAATTGGGCTCAGATTGCCCAAAATCGACTCTTCAACCGGAGCTTCGCTTTCTCCGACAGGCTGAGCCTGATCCGGATCTGCGCCGTTTTCCGGTGCCGCTACCTGCTCGGGACCAGCTCCGTCTTCTTGAGGGGCGGTTCCGGCGGTATGGGCCAAGAAGTGTACGAAGTGGCACCTCTGCTTTTCTAACACCTGGGAGACCCAGGCGGATCTGCATTGGTCTTCCACCTTTGTTTCCTGCTCAGGGGCGGATTGGGTGGGCTTTGAAATTTCCAGATCCAAGGCGGAATCTTCCTTGGGAAGCTCCTGCATCTCAGATCGGATCTTCGCGACAGCGTCAGCTCTGCGGCGGCTGATCTGCGTTACTTACCAGTGGGTTTCCATCGGAATCGACGGTTTCCCCGATGAAGATGTGTATGCCGCCAATTGGGACGATGGAGAGCTTGACGGGGTTTGTCCTAGCCGGAATCCAGCACTCATCCGGAGGGACGATCGGCAGATTTCCGGCGTAAAGGACGCGCCCACGCCGATGGTGTCGTCGTAGCTTCCCATGGCGGAACCCTCCCGGTTCCCGGCTCCGCACGCCACAGCCCCACGGTGGGCGCCAACCGCCGTTGCCTAATCGACGGTACCTCGGAGGAGGGATCCTCCCGAGGGGAGAAGAAGTAGGGGCCATAGGGCAGAGTGCACACGGGACGGTGGTACGCGAGTTACCCAGCTTCGGAACACCTGCACGATGACAGGGCCTACTGCTGCTTGTCTGGAATTATCTGGGCGCTTTCGCGTTGTTACAATGAGTTGTGGTTGTGCCTCTAGGGCTCCCAGGATCCGGCTTATATAGGCGCCCGGATCTAGGGTTTACACGGAGAGTCCTAGCCGGAATACAAGTTGCCTAACTACGGTACAAAGTCTTGCCGTGTACGTCAAGGATCCGCCTTCCTTCAAGTACGTGCTGGATCCGAATACTTCATGGGCTTCAACGGATCCGGCCTCCTTTGTAGGTCGGTTGGGATCCGGCTCCTCGTTCCTGGGCTGGACTTCATCCTTCATGATCTACAGCAACTAGGCCGCCCGATGGGCCACATGCCTCACCACCAACTATGGGCCACCCGGGCTTGCCGGATCTAGGCCATGCCGTTGATATACCCATAAAGTATACCCACAACAGGTTCACCTATGTGCACCAACGACTTATGCTAAGCAATTCAAGAAACTATGTGATAACAAGATATATAACTTCAAGCACGAAGGCTATCACAAAGTAATGTGCATAAGTAAAGAGCTCGGGTATAGGAATAACCGAAGTGACGCGGAGACAACGATGTATCCCGAAGTTCACACTCTTGCGAGTGCTACTCTTCATTGGAGCGGTGTGGAGGACAAGTCAGAACAAATGCACGAGGGCCACCGTATTCTCCTCGAGAATTCCCACCAAAAGGGATGTCCTCGATCCACTATGGAACCTTAGGGTGGTCACCGAACCCGCACAAAGCTTGGGGCTATCTCCACAACTTAATTGGAGGCTCCCAATAAATCGCCACAAAGGCCTTGCCCTTGAAGAATCTCCACAACTTAATTGGAGCCCCCAAGAACACCACAAAGACCACTAAACCGTCTAGGGTCCAAAGACCCAAGAGGAATAAGCTCCGGAAACAAGCTCCCGAAGTGAATATCTCACGAACTTTCACCTCCACGTATAACTGTGGAGAAGTCAAGCCGATGCACAAAATGCAATGGCAAGACCACTGATGTCTACGCCCCCTCCTTTTCCTGTAGACAGTGTTGGGCCTCCAAGAGCAGAGGTTTGTAGAACAGCAGCAAGTTTTCCCTTAAGTGGATCACCCAAGGTTTATCGAACTCAGGGAGGAAGAGGTCAAAGATATCCCTCTCATGCAACCCTGCAACCACAAAGCAAGAAGTCTCTTGTGTCCCCAACACACCTAATAGGTGCACTAGTTCGGCGAAGAGATAGTGAAATACAGGTGGTATAATTAAGTAGTAGCAACGGCACCAGAAAAGTGCTTTGCCCAGTAAACAAGCAGTAGTAACGCAGCAGTAGTAACGCAAAGAAACAAGAAACAAACAAAGTGATAGCAAAGATTTAGGAACAAGGCCTAGGGATTACACTTTCACTAGTGGACACTCTCAACTTTGATCACATAACAGAATAGATAAATGCATACTCTACACTCTCTTGTTGGATGATGAACACATTGCGTAGGATTACACGAACCCTCAATGCCGGAGTTAACAAGCTCCACAATTCAATGTTCATATTTAAATAACCTTAGAGTGCATGAAAGATCAATTCGACTAAACCAAGTACTAACATAGTATGCACACTGTCACCTTCACACTATGTAGGAGGAATAGATCACATCAATACCATCATAGCAATAGTTAACTTCATAATCTACAAGAGATCATAATCATAGCCTACGCCAAGTACTAACACGGATGCACACACTGTCACCATTACACCGTGCAGGAGGAATAAAACTACTTTAATAACATCACTAGAGTAGCACATAGATAAATTGTGATACAAAACACATTGCAATCATAAAGAGATATAAATAAGCACTTCACTATGCCATTCATAACAGTGAATAAGTATTCTGTGAAATATAGCCTAAGAGACCCACACGGTGCACACACTGTCACCTTTACATACGTGGGACAAGGAGTCTCCGGAGATCACATAAGTAAAATTCACTTGACTAGCATAACGACATCTAGATTACAAGCATCATCATATGAATCTCAATCATGTAAGGCAGCTCATGAGATTATTGTATTGAAGTGCATAGGAGAGAGATGAACCACATAGCTACCGGTACAGCCCCGAGCCTCGATGGAGAACTACTCCCTCCTCATGGGAGACAGCAGCGTTGATGGAGATGGCGGTGGTGTCGATGGAGGAGCCTTCCGGGGCACTTCCGTCGTCCCGGCGGCGTGCCGGAACAGAGACTTCGTCCCCAGATCTTGGCTACGCGATGGCGGCGGCTCTGGAAGGTTTTCTCTGGTTTCGTCGAACGTATCAGGGTTTTCGCGACGGAGGCTTTAAATAGGCGGAAGGGCAAGGTCGGTGGACTTCTGGGGGGCCCACACTATAGGGGGGTGCGGCCCCCCCTTGGCCGCGCCGGCCTAGGGTGTGGTGGCCCTGTGCCCCCTCTCTGGCGGTTCTCGTGTGTTCTGGATGCTTCCGGTGAAAATAGGAACCTGGGCGTTGATTTCGTCAAATTCCGAGAATATTTCGTTACTAGGATTTCTGAAACCAAAAACAGCGTAAAAAACAAGAATCGGCACTTCGGCATCTTGTTAATAGGTTAGTTCCAGAAAATGCATAATTATGACATAAAGTGTACATAAAACATGTAGATATCATCAATAATGTGGCATGGAACATAAGAAATTATCGATACGTCGGAGACGTATCAGCATCCCCAAGCTTAGTTTCTGCTCGTCCCGAGCAGGTAAACGATAAACAAAGATAATTTCTGGAGTGACATGCCATCATAACCTTGATCATACTATTTGTAAAGCATATGTAGTGAATGCAGCGATC
Organism: Lolium perenne; assembly: GCF_019359855.2. Classification (NCBI taxonomy): domain Eukaryota; kingdom Viridiplantae; phylum Streptophyta; class Magnoliopsida; order Poales; family Poaceae; genus Lolium; species Lolium perenne. The sequence continues at coordinate 75,073,465 of NC_067244.2, forward strand.
AAAACAATGTATATGACGTGAGTAAACAAGTGAATCATATAGCAAAGACTTTTCATGAATAGTACTTCAAGACAAGCATCAATAAGTCTTGCATAAGAGTTAACTCATAAAGCAATAATTCAAAGTAAAGGCATTGAAGCAACACAAAGGAAGATTAAGTTTCAGCGGTTGCTTTCAACTTGTAACATGTATATCTCATGGATAATTGTCAACATAGAGTAATATAATAAGTGCACTATGCAAGTATGTAGGAATCAATGCACAGTTCACACAAGTGTTTGCTTCTTGAGGTGGAGAGAAATAGGTGAACTGACTCAACATAAAAGTAAAAAGAATGGTCCTTCAAAGAGGAAAGCATCGATTGCTATATTTGTGCTAGAGCTTTGATTTTGAAAACAAGAAACAATTTTGTCAACGGTAGTAATAAAGCATATGTATCATGTAAATTATATCTTATAAGTTGCAAGCCTCATGCATAGTATACTAATAGTGCCCGCACCTTGTCCTAATTAGCTTGGACTACCGGATCATCGCAATGCACATGTTTTAACCAAGTGTCACAATGGGGTACCTCTATGCCGCCTGTACAAAGGTCTAAGGAGAAAGCTCGCATCGGATTTCTCGCTATTGATTATTCTCAACTTAGACATCCATACCGGGACAACATAGACAATGATAATGGACTCTCTTTTATGCATAAGCATGTAACAACAATTAATTTTCTCATATGAGATTGAGGATATTGTCCAAAACTGAAACTTCCACCATGGATCATGGCTTTAGTTAGCGGCCCAATGTTCTTCTCTAACAATATGCATGCTCTAACCATAAGGTGGTAGATCGCTCTTACTTTAGACAAGACGAACATGCATAGCAACTCACATGAAATTCAACAAAGTGTAGTTGATGGCGTCCCCAGTGAACATGGTTATCGCACAACGAGCAACTTAATAAGAGATAAAGTGCATAAGTACATATTCAATACCACAATAGTTTTTAAGCTATTTGTCCCATGAGTTATATATTGTAAAGGTGAAGAATGGAAATTTAAAGGTAGCACTCAAGCAATTTACTTTGGAATGGCGGAGAAATACCATGTAGTAGGTAGGTATGGTGGACACAAATGGCATAGTGGTTGGCTCAAGTATTTGGGATGCATGAGAAGTGTTCCCTCTCGATACAAGGTTTAGGCTAGCAAGGTTATTTGAAACAAACACAAGGATGAACGGTGCAGCAAAACTCACATAAAAGACATATTGTAAACATTATAAGACTCTACACCGTCTTCCTTGTTGTTCAAACTCAATACTAGAAATTATCTAGACCTTAGAGAGACCAAATATGCAAACCAAATTTTAGCATGCTCTATGCATTTCTTCATTAATGGGTGCAAAGTATATGATGCAAGAGCTTAAACATGAGCACAACAATTGCCAAGTATCACATTATCCAAGACATTATAGCAAATTACTACATGTATCATTTTCCAATTCCAACCATATAACAATTTAACGAAGAAGAAACTTCGCCATGAATACTGTGAGTAGAGCCTAAGGACATACTTGTCCATATGCTACAGCGGAGCGTGTCTCTCTCCCACAAAGTGAATGCTAGGATCCATTTTATTCAAACAAAACAAAAAAAAAACAAACCGACGCTCCAAGCAAAGCACATAAGATGTGATGGAATAAAAATATAGTTTCAGGGGAGGAACCTGATAATGTTGTCGATGAAGAAGGGGATGCCTTGGGCATCCCCAAGCTTAGACGCTTGAGTCTTCTTAGAATATGCAGGGGTAAACCACCGGGGCATCCCCAAGCTTAGAGCTTTCACTCTCCTTGATCATGTTGCATCATACTCCTCTCTTGATCCTTGAAAACTTCCTCCACACCAAACTTAGAACAACTCATTAGAGGGTTAGTGGACAATAAAAATTAACATGTTCAGAGGTGACACAATCATTCTTAACACTTCTGGACATTGCATAAAGCTACTGGACATTAATGGATCAAAGAAATTCATCCAACATAGCAAAAGAGGCAATGCGAAATAAAAGGCAGAATCTGTCAAAACAGAACAGTTCGTATTGACGAATTTTATCGAGGCACCAGACTTGCTCAAATGAAAATGCTCAAATTGAATGAAAGTTGCGTACATATCTGAGGATCACTCACGTAAATTGGCATAATTTTCTGAGTTACCTACAGAGAATTTTGCCCAGATTCGTGACAGCAAAGAAATCTGTTTCTGCGCAGTAATCCAAATCTAGTATGAACTTTACAATCAACGATTTTACTTGGCACAACAAAACACAAAACTAAGATAAGGAGATGTTGCTACAGTAGTAAACAACTTCCAAGACACAAATATAAAACAAAGTACTGTAGCAAAATAACACATGGGTTATCTCCCAAGAAGTTCTTTCTTTATAGCCATTAAGATGGGCTCAGCAGTTTTAATGATCCACTCGCAAGAAATAGTATTTGAAGCAAAAGAGAGCATCAAGAGGCAAATACAAAACACATTTAAGCCTAACATGCTTCCTATGAAAAGGAATCTTGTAAATAAACAAGTTCATGAAGAGCAAAGTGACAAGCATAGGAAGATAAAACAAGTATAGCTTCAAAAATTTCAGCACATAGAGAGGTATTTTAGTAACATGAAAATTTCTACAACCATATTTTCCTCTCTCATAATAACTTTCAGTAGCAACATGAGCAAACTCAACAATATAACTATCACATAAAGCATTCTTATCATGAGTCTCATGCATAAAATAATTACTCTCCACATAAGCATAATCAATTTTATTAGTTGTAGTGGGAGCAAATTCAACAAAGTAGCTATCATTATTATTCTCATCATCAAATATAGGAGGCATATTGTATTCATAATCAAATTTATCCTCCATAACAGGTGGTACCAAAAGACTTCTATCATTATAATCATCATAAATAGGAGGCAAAGTATCATCAAAGTAAATTTCCTCCTCATTGCCCGGGGGACTAAAAATATCATGCTCATCAAAACCAGCTTCCCCAAGCTTAGAATTTTCTATATTATTATCAACAATGGTGTTCAAAGCGTTCATACTAATATTACTACCAGCATGCAAATAAGGTTCCATAGGTTTTTTAATTTTCGCATCAAACCATCCATGTCTTAAATCAGGAAATAGAATAAGAAGCTCATTTTTGTCCATTATGCCAAACTAGTGTAAACAAGAAACAAAAAGATGCAATTGCAGGATCTAAAGGAAATAGCTTCGAGTACTTACAACGGCGAAAATAGCTTAGTAGCCGAGATCCGGAGTGTGAGTACCTTTTACCTTTCCTCCCCGGCAACGGCGCCAGAAAATAGCTTGATGTCTACGCCCCTCCTTTTCCCCGTAGATGATGTTGGGCCTCCAAGGGCAGAGGTTTGTAGAACAGCAGCAAGTTTTCCCTTAAGTGGATCACCCAAGGTTTATCGAACTCAGGGAGGAAGAGGTCAAAGATATCCCTCTCATGCAACCCTGCAACCACAAAGCAAGAAGTCTCTTGTGTCCCCAACACACCTAATAGGTGCACTAGTTCGGCGAAGAGATAGTGAAATACAGGTGGTATAATTAAGTAGTAGCAACGGCACCAGAAAAGTGCTTTGCCCAGTAAACAAGCAGTAGTAACGCAGCAGTAGTAACGCAGTAAAACAGTAAACAAACAGTGATAGCAGTATTTAGGAACAAGGCCTAGGGATTACACTTTCACTAGTGGACACTCTCAACTTTGATCACATAACAGAATAGATAAATGCATACTCTACACTCTCTTGTTGGATGATGAACACATTGCGTAGGATTACACGAACCCTCAATGCCGGAGTTAACAAGCTCCACAATTCAATGTTCATATTTAAATAACCTTAGAGTGCATGAAAGATCAATTCGACTAAACCAAGTACTAACATAGTATGCACACTGTCACCTTCACACTATGTAGGAGGAATAGATCACATCAATACCATCATAGCAATAGTTAACTTCATAATCTACAAGAGATCATAATCATAGCCTACGCCAAGTACTAACACGGATGCACACACTGTCACCATTACACCGCAAGTGAGGAATAAAACTACTTTAATAACATCACTAGAGTAGCACATAGATAAATTGTGATACAAAACACATTGCAATCATAAAGAGATATAAATAAGCACTTCACTATGCCATTCATAACAGTGAATAAGTATTCTGTGAAATATAGCCTAAGAGACCCACACGGTGCACACACTGTCACCTTTACACACGTGGGACAAGGAGTCTCCGGAGATCACATAAGTAAAATTCACTTGACTAGCATAACGACATCTAGATTACAAGCATCATCATATGAATCTCAATCATGTAAGGCAGCTCATGAGATTATTGTATTGAAGTGCATAGGAGAGAGATGAACCACATAGCTACCGGTACAGCCCCGAGCCTCGATGGAGAACTACTCCCTCCTCATGGGAGACAACAGCGTTGATGGAGATGGCGGTGGTGTCGATGGAGGAGCCTTCCGGGGGCACTTCCCCGTCCCGGTGGCGTGCCGGAACAGAGACTACTGTCCCCCAGATCTTGGCTTCGCGATGGCGGCGGCTCTGGAAGGTTTTCTCTGGTTTCATCGAACGTATCAGGGTTTTCGCGACGGAGGCTTTAAATAGGCGGAAGGGCAAGGTCGGTGGACTTCTGGGGGGCCCACACTATAGGGGGCGCGCCCCCCCCCTTGGCCGCGCCGGCCTAGGTGTGGTGGCCCTGTGCCCCCTCTCTGGCGGTTCTCGTGTGTTCTGGATGCTTCCGGTGAAAATAGGAACCTGGGCGTTGATTTCGTCTAATTCCGAGAATATTTCGTTACTAGGATTTCTGAAACCAAAATGTTAGAAACAAAGAATCGCACTTCGGCATCTTGTTAATAGGTTAGTTCCAGAAAATGCATAATTATGACATAAAGTGTACATAAAACATGTAGATATCATCAATAATGTGGCATGGAACATAAGAAATTATCGATACGTCGGAGACGTATCAACCACCACAAAGATGCCCAATTGTCGTTTCCTATTTGACGGTACCTCAGAGGAGGGATCCTCGCGAGGGGGAGAAGAGGTAGGGGCCATAGGGCGGAGTGCTCATGGGACGGTGGTACGCGATTTACCCAGCTTCGGAACACCTGCACGATGACAGGACCTACTGCTGCTTGTCTGGAATTATCTGGGCGCTTTCGCGTTGTTACAATGAATTGTGGTTGTGATTGTGCCTCTAGGGCTCCCAGGATCCGGCTTATAAAGGCGCACGGATCTAGGGTTTACATGGAGAGTCCTAGCCGGAATACAAGTTGCCTAACTATGGTACAATATCTTGCCGTGTACGTCAAGGATCCGCCTTCCATCAGGACCGTGCTGGATCCGGATACTTCATGGGCTTTCACAGATCCGGCCTCCTTCGTAGGTCGATTGGGATCCGGCTCCTTGTTCCTGGACTGGACTTCATCCTTCAGGATCTACAGCAACTGGGCCGCCCAATGGGCCGCATGCCACATCACCGTCTGTGGGCCACCCGGGATTGCCGGATCTAGGCTATGCCGTTGATATACCCATAAAGTATACCCACAACAGTAGCCCCCGAAGTTCTCCGAGATTCATCATTCCTCCGACTTCATTCAGCTCGGATCCGAAGAGAATCTTGAAGAGCTTCAAAACTTTACTTGTTTCCGGTATCATCTTCTCGGAAATCCTCTTTTCTTCTGAATCGGCAATGTAACGGAGATTCCACTTTTCCCGCGCACAACTTCCTCTTTTCCCGCGCTAAATTTTTGAAGATGCGAATCTTTAGCCGGAAATTTCGGGAGCGCACAATCAAGTTACCTCCACGTCGTTTCACCGCTTTTAACCTAAGACACGTGTCACACATCCAACGGTGTGACCGTTCAGTTTCCGCCATTGGATCCGAAACACGAATCTCCGCGTGAGGTCTATAACTACCCCCACGCGCGGTAACTTTTCCATTCTTTCACCTCCTTACCCACTTCATCTTCTTCCTCGCGCCGCGCCGCCAGTCCGATCTCAACTCCGGCGAGCATCTCCGCGGGAAGCTTCGCGCGCCACCACTCCGAGCATCTCCTCGCACCAAGATCATCGCGGTTGATCGGGAAACCTTGCCCGCCGCCGATTCATGGTCAAAAAGCGAGGTTTACTCCAAGTCCGGCGACCTCTACTTCACCGGAGCCTCATCGGATCACCGCGCCATTAACGGTACGTGCGCCGGCCCTGTAGAAGAAGACTTAGCGTAGTTCCGGTTTACTCAAATTAGCTTTGAATGGGTGCAGCCGGAAGCATGTCACATGGTTCGCCACTTTGTACTGGTAGTTCTCCGAATAGCCCAAAACCCAACACATTAGAACCTATTTGTCCGGATCCCATTGCATACTTGCCACCATTTGTTTCCGACATCCGATTAGCTCAACCATTCTCCGCCTCTTCCAGCACTGCACTAAGCCGGATTCCTACTCCCCAAGAACTTCAAGAAGAACTTGATGGTCAAGCCAGAATGGCAGCCAAAGTTCAGGAAGCGGAGGACAAGAAGGCTTCCAAGGCCCGGATCCGTGAAGGCGTGAGGGGTCAGTGGTGGCCCTGTGAAACTACCGACGCAGAGCTTAGGGAGCTCCAGAACGAGGGCATGATCTCCGCCAATTGGAGTTTCATGCGCGACTCCGACGTCCCCAAGCCTGATGCGGACGAGAGAGTCGTGACCAAAGCTTGGGTTGAGCGCAGTCTGTCGCTCCCCTGTTCGGAATTCTTCCTTTCTATCCTCGACACATACGGACTTCAACCCCACAACATCTGCCCAAACTCATATCTCCTTCTCTCCAACTTCGCAACTCTCTGCGAAGGGCATCTTGGGATCCGACCAGATGTCCGATTATGGCAGTTCTTCTTCCGGGTGAAGAAGGAAACAAAGGACAAGGCCATGTTGAACTGCGGGAGCATGACCTTCATGCTCCGACGGCCGCATGTATCCGCCTCATGACTCCCACGAATCCGTCCGGTACTGGAACGCCGGATGGTTCTATGAGAAGAACATCTCAGTTCCGAAGGTCCACGAAGGACTTCCCACTTTCAGCAACAAGCCTCCAGAAGAACTGGCTAGCTGGAGCTTCATCCCCACGCTCGCACAAACTTCGATACTGGAGAAGGATGCTCGGAGGATTTCCTGGTTGGTCCACGACGGACTGACCGGAGCCCAGCTGATCCTTAGCTGGTTTTCCCGGAGAATCCAGCCTCTGCGCTACAACGCACGTCTGATGTGCGCGTATACTGGGGCGGATGATCCTCTCCGAGTAACGCGCCATGATCTCCCTGCTGATTCTCTCAAAAGGAGATTCAAGACTCTGGTGAAGATGGGCCGTGGCCAACCAGTCCCGGAACTGATTAAGGACATCAACACGCATGACCAATGTCCTCCGATAAGCACTTGTTCCTTCGCTATTCTTCAACTTCTCATATTTTTGAAGTGTTCTAACTTGTTCTCTAATCCTCCTCTCAGCTCGATACTTTGGCGGAGGAAGATTTGCACAATATACTTCGAGTCCCCGTCAGCGGCGATGTGGCGGAGGAGGATCCGGAGGATGCCGAGGAAGAAGAGGAACAAGCACCCCGAAAGGCTGCTCCTCGACCTTCAAAGCGTCCCCGCGCCAGAGCTTCCGGCTCCGATGCCGGAGCTAGCGGCGAGGCCTCCGCCAAGAAGCCCAAGGTCACCAAGCCGCCTCCGCTCGACTCCAAGAAGGCGGAGCGTGAGCGTCTCAAACTGCTAGCGACAGCAGGAAAGCGCTCACGTCCCAACATTCCGGGCGCGACGTAAGTTTCCGAGTACAGAGCGTCTTTTATCTTGATAAACTTTGTAACTTATGTATTTCCTTTGCTTGCTTGTAGGAATCCGAGCACCACCACTGCGCGGACCAACGTTCAAGAGCCTATAACGAAGTACATGAAAAAATCTCCGACCGTTGGTCCTGCCACACCAGCTCCGCCAAGCGCCTCCCATGCAACTCCCCAGCCCTCTCCTCCTCAGGCAGAGCAATCTCCCCCTCCAGCCACGACCACTCCATCGGAAATCATTCCGGTTAGCAGCGAGAAGGCGGGCGGAGAAAGCTCCGGAGGCAAAGGTCCTGCCCCTGACGAGGCTGAAGTCCAAGGCCGAGAGGAGGCGGAAGTCAACTCCTCAGGGAAAGCTGAAGCTGCGGCGAGTGAAATCGTCGTTTTTTCGAAGAACTTCGGGGATCCGGCTGATCTCACCTCCACCCCAAAGGCCTATGCCACCAAGTTTTTCAACAAGCTAACTGAAGCAGAAAAATGGGAGCTTGAGCAAGATTTGCTCAATTCTATGCTGGACAACGCCTGGGGCAAACCTGACGCCGAGTCATCGGAGATCCAGGATTTCAAGAAAGAAGTTGGCCGATTCCTCGACAAGCTCCTCTGCAAGCGAAAGGTACTCCCCAGTAGCCCCCAAGTATGTAGGCGGAAACTAGTCAATAGTTAGCACCTAAATACTTAGAAGAAATCTCATACTAAATAATATTTTGTGTGAAAAATGTCGTAGTAGCCCCCAAGCGTTATGGCGGAAACATTTCCGGCAATAATGCTTCAGAGAGACTTACTTATAAAATATCGGAAATTTACTCCTGCTCTGTTTGTACTTACAGGAACAGCAGGCTCTGCACTATGAGCTGCATAAGAATATCGCTCTGCAACACCGCGTTACCATAAGCCAGGCGGATAAAATCCAGCAGTTCAGGCAGGAAAATGCGGATCTGAAGAAGCAACTGTCGGACGCCCAAGGTTGGTTTCCGACTTGGTTTCGAATAATACATGATCCGGTCTCCATACTGGTCTTGATTTATCTTGGATAAGTGCATCCACCTCCCTTGCCGCTGCCTCCTCCGAGCTCGAGACCCTGCGCTCTTCCCAGAAAGACCTAGAATCGAAGCTTGCAGAGGCGGAGAGGAAACTGGCGGAGAAGAGCTCGGAGCTTATCCGAAAGGAAGGTGAATTCCAACTGAAGAGGAAGACTGGCAGTGAAACCATCAAACAACAACAGAAGGAAATTGGCAGACTCCAGAAGTATATGGAGACAGTAGAGAATTGCTGGGATCTGCTTAACTTCGACTTCATGGGTATGTCCTTGAAGCTCATAGAGTAATTCATATGTTGCGCTCAATCTGTTATGCTGATCAAAATTTTGTGTCCTCCAGATCCTCTTGGATATAACGAAGAACGCCGGAGCCAATTCCCTCGCGACGATCTGCTTCAGCTTGCCGGAGAAGACTGCAAGGATCTCATCTCCGCCTCCCGGAAGATCTGTCATAACCTATCCATCAAGAAGAGCCGAACCTGCGATGTTCGTAAACTTATCAAGAGGATGGACATTCTTCTGGAGTTGGTGGTGGATCTGCAGGCATCATTGGCTCGAGGCGCTGCTGCCATGTCTCTGGCCATGTGCCTGGCGCATAACCCGGATCTTGATATTGACAGAGTTACTGTTGGCGTTCCTCCGGGTGCGGACGTTAACGCGCTACTGGATGCAGTTAGCGGCTACGACACCCGCATCGCCCAGAGAATTTGCCACGATGAATTTTATGACAAGGTGGTTCTTCTAGCCGACGAACCCCTTGAAGCAGAGCTCCACAAGAAACGCGAGGCGGAGTCCCGCCCTGCTCAATCCGGAAGCCAGTACACCTGGACAAGTTCCGAGGACCAAGGTGGCGCTGCATCTCATGCTGAGGACGAGGAAGAGAACGACGATGATGTCTCCTCTCCAACCAAGGGTGAAGAAAAGGATGCTCCGGAGGCTGATGACAATGTGGAAACTTCTCCGGTTAAGGAGAAGTAAAAAACTTATTCCTGCGGAAGGAAAGAAAAAACAATGCATCATTTTGGCCCCGAGAGGGTTTGTAATATAACTTTAAATTCTTAAATAGCTAGGGACGAAACACTTATGCATGGGCGGAAAATACTTATCCTGCTATCCGTTTGAATATTATTTGCATGTTTCGTTTATTGAAAGCAAGTGCTGGTTTTATACTTTTCGACTTGCTCATTTGACCTTCCGTGAGCCGGAGGACCATTAGACGGAAAATACTAGCCAGCGGCGACGAAGCCTAATGGCGATCCATCAATAACCGTGGAAACAAGCCCCTAGCGTAGGTGCCGGAAATCGCTACCAGGAATCCATGAGTTTGCGACAGAAAATATTTCCACCAGAAAACTTAAGCTTACGTCCAAAAGGATGATTTTTAAAAATCACAACTTTTATACACGCCTAGGCGGAAATATCCAGCTCTACGGTTTTAGTCGGAAAACATACATGATCTAAAAATGAACAAGTAAAGGAGGTAAAAGACTCAAAGAGTGAACCAGAAGCTTTATTTCATTGATCATGTATAACTATTACAAGGTATGTAATTCTAAAATTTTACTAAGTGTGGAAAGGACGTAGCTGTGCAATGTTCCGGGGGCGATCTGTTTCATCGTATATGTCATCCGGATCCTCTCGCTTGCATTTCCGGTACTAGTTAGCAGGTCTATCCTTTAGCTCCCGGAAATCGACAAGGTAGTATGATCAATTGTGAAGCACTTTGCTAACGATGAAGGGTCCTTCCCATGGAGATTGCAACTTGTAATCTTTCACCTGGCGAAGACGGAGGACCAGGTCTCCGGCCATGAACGAGCGGTTTCGAACTCGACGGCTGTGGTAGCGTCGGAGTTTCCGCTGGTAGATGGTAGAACGTTGGTCAGCTAAATTCCGAGCTTCTTTGATCAGGTCCACAGATAGCTGTCTGGCCTCGTCAGCAGTTTCTTCATTGTAAGCGGAGACTCGCGGTGAATCGTGGATGATGTCGGAGGGGAGCACGGCTTCGGATCCGTATACCAGGAAGAACAGAGTAGATCCGGTTGACCTGTTAGGGGTAGTTCGTAAAATCCACAAGACAGAATCTAACTCATCAGCCCAAGCTCTAGCTGCGCGTTGCAGCGGTTCTTCAAGGCGTGACTTAATCCCTGATAATATGAGACCATTGGCCCTTTCGACCTGACCATTGGATTGTGGATGAGCCACAGAAGCGAGGTCAAGCCGTATCCCTACGTCCTCACAATAATCCTTTAATTCTCCTTGCGCGAAGTTTGTGCCATTATCTGTGATTATGCTGTGTGGGATGCCGTATCTCACAACGAGGCTGCAGACGAATTTTAGTGTCGTAGCACCGTCGGCTTTTCTCACTGGCTTTGCCTCGATCCACTTACTGAACTTATCAACAGCGGCCAGGAGGTACTCAAAACCGCCAGGAGATGATTTCTTTAGCTTTCCAACCATATCGAGCCCCCAGACCGCAAATGGCCAGGTGATAGGGATAGTCTTCAGCTCTTGGGCTGGAGCATTTGGTTGAGTTGCGTAGTACTGGCAACCTCGGCAGGTCTTTACCAGCTTGTAAGCATCTTCTTTAGCTGTGAGCCAGTAAAAACCAAGCCGAAAAGCTTTTGCAACGAGTGACCTGGGGGCGGCATGATGCCCGCAGTCCCCTGCGTGGATCTCTCTGAGGATTTCAATGCCGTCTTTATTGGAGACGCATTTGAGAAAAACTCCTGTTGTGCTTCGTTTGTAAAGCTATCCGTCAACGATTGTGTAGGATCTTTCTCGTCTGATGATCTGTCGTGCGAGGACCTCGTCCTCTGGCAACTTTTGATCAATGAGGTAGTCCAGGAAAGGCTGTGTCCAGGCCGGAGTGATGACCATCACTTCCCTAGCCGGAGATATGGCCACATCTGGATATTCCGGGTTAGCGCCCTTCACCGAGGGTATCCGTAGATGCTCCAAGAAAATACCAGGCGGAATTGGTTTCCTGCCGGATCCGAGCTTGGATAGCATGTCTGCCGCTGCGTTATCGTCTCTCCTGACGTACTTGACTTCGTATCCGAGGAAGCATTTGGCGATCTCTTCAACTTCGTCTCTGTAAGCCTCCATGACGGAGTTTCTGGCGTTCCAGGTTCCGGCTACTTGTTGTGCTACCACGTCGGAATCTCCACAGCAAATGATGTGTTTGATCCCAATTTCCTTACCGATGCGCAGACCGTGTAGTAGAGCCTCGTATTCCGCCATGTTGTTTGTAGCTTCGAAGTGGATCTGCAGAACGTACTGCAGTTCTTCTCCATTAGGGGACTTCAGGGTGACTCCGGCTCCCGAGCCTTGATGCTGCTTGGATCCATCGAAGTGCATAACCCAGCTCCGGCTCCAAATTTGTATCCGGAGCTTCTGTCCAATCTGCGACGAAATCTGCCAAGATCTGGGACTTGATCGCAGTCCTGGCTTTGTAGTTGATGTCGAAGGCGGATAATTCAATGCCCCATTTTGCTGTGCGTCTTGTTGCGTCAGCGTTATTGAGAATCGTTGACAGCGGAGCTTTGCTCACGACTGTTACTGGATGCTCCTGGAAGTAATGCCTCAACTTCCTGCTACCTAGAAATACGCCATAGGCTAGCTTTTGAAAGTGAGGATATCTTTGTTTGGATTCCGTCAGTACCTCGCTGATGTAGTAGACTGGTCTTTGGACTCCATATTCGTGCCCTTCTTCCTGTCGCTCCACCACGATGATGAGACTGATGACTCTGTTGGTAGCTGCCAGATAAAGGAGCATGGGATCTGACTCTTCTGGTGCTGCTAGGATAGGCGGGGAGGTGAGTATTTCCTTCAACCCTTGAAGTGCTGTATCCGCTGCGTCGTCCCAGAAAAATTTGTTTGTCTTCTTTAGCAGCTTGTACCTTCTCGCCAAGACGGCTAACGAACCGACTGATTGCTGCGACACAACCAGTTAGTCGTTGCACATCTTTGAGACAAGTTGGCCTTTTGATGCACAAGATTGCCTTGATTTTCTCCGGGTTAACCTCAATGCCCCTATTAGAGACGATGAAGCCAAGAAGTTTTCCAGCTGGAACGCCAAAGACGCACTTCAGCGGATTCAACATCATCTTGTACCGTCGGAGATTCTCAAAGGTTTCTGTGAGGTCGCTGATCAAGTCGGATCCTTTCCGGGTCATGATCGCGATCTCGTCGACGTAAGCGTGCACGTTCCGGCCAATTTGGTCTATCAGGCACCGCTGCATCGTACGTTGGTAGGTGGCACCTGCGTTTTTCAAACCAAAAGGCATGGTAATATAGCAGTAAGTGCCAAACGGGGTGATGAACAAGGTCGCCTTTTGGTCGGACTTCTTCATCCGGATCTGGTGATACCCGGAATATGCGTCAAGAAAACACAGAAGTTCCGGCCCTGCCGTCGAATCAATGACCTGGTCAATGCGTGGAAGGGGAAACGGATCCTTCGGACAATGCTTATTCAAGCCGGAGTAATCGATGCACATTCTTAGTATTTCAGAATTCTTTTTGGGTATAAGGACGAGATTTGCGACCCAATCAGTATGGATAACTTCTACTACAAAACCTGCCTCTAGTAACTTTGCTAATTCCATTCCTATGGCGCGGTGCTTCTTATCTCCAAAGCGTCGCATAGCTTGCTTCACTGGTTTAGCCCCCGGATTTATGTTGAGGTAGTGCTCGGTGAGTTCCCTAGGTACTCCGGACATGTCAGAAGGCTGCCATGCGAAGATTTCCATGTTAGCGCGGAGGAACTGGATGAGCGCGTCTTCCTATTTGGGGTCCATGTTGGCTCCGACCGAGACCTGCTTGGTAGCATCTCCTTCCTTGAAGTTGATCTTTTTAGTCTCTATCGCGGCCTTGAACGAAGTTTTATGTTCGGAGATCTGCTTCTTGGTGGTATGCATCTCTGTCGGATCCACCGCGGCTCTGTAGCCTTGCAGCTCCTCTCCAGATATCACCGACTCTGCGAAGGCGGTTTCGCCCAACTCGCACTCATGAGCCTTCTTGTAGTCTCCGGATACGGTAATCATACCATTGGGACCTGGAATCTTGAGCTTGTTGTAGATGTAGCACGCTCTTGCGTGGAACTTGTGGTAGGTGGGCCTGCCGAAGATGACGTGGTAGGAACTCTTGAAATGCACGACCTCAAACGTGATCATCTCTTCGCGGAAATTATTGACATCGTCGAAGGCCACGGGAAGTCTGATGCTGCCGAGGGAATTCGCCTTTTTACCTGGAACTACACCATGGAACTCAGTGGTGCTATGTTTGAGCTGTTCCTTGGTAAGGTTCATCCGTTCTAGAGTCTCCAGGTACATAATGGTCAGGCTGGCTCCGCCGTCCATGAGGCACTTAGAGAAGTCATAGCCATCGATGCGGGGACTTACAACCAAGGCGTAGCACTCTTTCGGCACAATGGTAGGATGATCCTGCCTATCAAACATGCACGGAATTTCCGACCACCTGACATACTGCGGCACAGCCGGAACTGTGGCATTCAGGATCCGGAAAGCTGACTTGCTGGCGCGGACTGTTGGGGTTCCGAGGAAAGTGTGGTAGGCGCCTGCACTCTTTTTGCTGAAGGGGTTGGTTTTAGTTGCGGATCCTTCCTTGGGATCCAGCGAAGCATCAACCTCATCCATCGCCTCAGAACTGTCTTCTTCTTTGTCCTTGTTCTTGCCCTTGCTTCCTTTGCCGCGTGGGCGGTGCTTCCGGGCTCGCTTGTATCCTGCTTCCGGGTCATTTTTGAGATCATTGACCCATTTGCAGTTGCGGTTAGTGTGAGTGGACTTCCCCGTAGCCGGATCCAAATGGGCCAGGCAGGGCATGTCTCTGTACTCTTCATAGGTTTGGGGGTGCGGGTTCCAGCAGCGGTGACTTCATCACCATGCTGCTGGCCTCTACCGGCGCCGCCTCCGCGACCGCGGCCTCTTCCGCCTCCTTGACCTCCGCGTTGGAAAGCCATGGCGATCATCTCGGATCCGCCACTCTTCTGGTCATCAGGGGGATTTTTCCGCTTAGTGCCGCAGTTGTTACCGTTATCACGGTTCTTCTTCTGCTGATGCAGGGGAATTGCTGTAGCTGCGAGATCTCCGCCTGCGTCGTCATCGGCGGCGGTGTGATCGTTGGCAATGGTGATCATGTCATCCAAAGTCAGTTTATTTGCGTTGACCAAGCAAGTGAGCTTGTGCCGCAGCAGTCCTCCTCTCTGCAATCCACCTATGAAGGCGTGCATGGCTGTGCGATTATCAACGTTTTCGCACTCATTCCTGGTTGCCAACCATCGTGTGAGGAAGTTTCTTGATGTTTCTCCCTTTTTCTGGATACATGCTTGTAAGTCGCTTGTCATGGCAGGTCTCTTGTAGGTACCTCTGAAGTGCTTTTCGAAGGCGGTCTTCAGGTCAAACCAGCAAAAGATGGAGTTCTTCTCGAGGTCGCTGAGCCAGATACGGGCTGGACCTACAAGGTACAGCTGAAGCATGCGGCAGGCGATATTAGGGGTTCCTCCGGCGAAGGTTACTACATTATAGTAATCCTCAATCCAGGTATCTGGCCTTTCCGTGCCATCATAATTCTTCAGGTTTCCAGGTAGCTTGAGGTTCATCCTTGGCTTTGGTTCCTCTCGAATCATCCTACCAAAGCACTTTGGGATGATGTAGTCAGTTTTGTATTCATTGAGACGTTCCCACGCATCACGCGAGCCGTTGCGGGGGGATTTTGAGCGTGAGCGAGATCTCCGGCCACCGCCTCCGCCTCCACCTCCGCCTCCACCGCTAGGAGGTGGTGAGGGAGACCTGCGAGGGGGCCGATGCGACCTTTTGCTTCCGCCTTGTGATTCTCCCCGCCCTTCGCGATGCTGACTTCGGCTTCAATGGCTGCCTTCACCTTGGTGCTGGCTGCCTTCGCCGTTCCGGCTTCTGCGAGGCTCCGGGTCGCGTTCTTCGTTCCGACTCCTCCTGGGCTCAGGCTCACGATCATTGATCTGGCTCCGGCGAGGTTCCGGCGTTCGCTCCCTGTTCCTGTTCCTTGGGGGTGGCACGTTGTCGCGGATATTGATTCCACCAGGCCCATGGGGTCTGGTGTTTCCGGCTGGACTACGGCGGCGAGGAGGCGGAGGACGCGGGTATCCGTTAGGCGGAGGTGAGGGATTACGGTATTTGTCCTTACCAGTGTACATTGCATCCTTTCCCTTTTTCGGATCTGACGGAGGCGTCTTTGATGGTACAAGGATTGGATTTGGGTGTTCTCTGGTTTTCCTTCTGTAAGAGCAAAGTTTAAATCCCAAGTTTTGTGTGTTTGATGACAACACTTGAGTAATCTCACCGTGTGCCTTGAGTATCACTGTTAGATTTGCAAGTGCACGGTGACCTCGCTGGACACGTCAAGATCGGAAAGACTGAAGCGTAGTTGATAGGTTTTCTGGTTTTGTGTGTGTATCGCGAGGTGACATGGCTGGAGAGAAAAAGGGAAGAAAACCAGTTTTAGCCAGGCCGGTACTACCGGTACCTGTAGCGGTAGTACCGCTACCCCTATAGGTACCGCCCAACGGTACCGCTCTGAGTTCTGCACTGAAAGTGTCCCACAGTACGAGTTGCGGTACCCCTGCAGTACCTGGAGCGGTAGTACCGCTCACGGTACCGCCTAGGTACCGTAAACTAGTTACGGCAGTACCGCTCTGGTACTGCTTCGGTACCGCTTTGGATCCAGTAAGGTTTGGACCCCATTGCGGTACCTCGAGCGGTACCGCGAGCGGTAGTACCACTCTGCGTCCACGTGGACCAGATCTGGGGAATTCGAACTCAGAGCGGTAGTACCGCTTACCCAAAGCGTTAGTACCGCTTAGGCAAAAACTGGGCATAACGGTTAGATTTGGAGGAGCCTATTTAAGGGCTCCTTCTTCCCCAACACGATTTTATCTCTTCCCTCTCTCTCTCCTCCATTGTTGCTGAGCTTAATCCTTGAGGTTCTCCCCATCCATCCAACCAATCATGCCCAAACTTTGAGGAGTGGTGGAGGAGACCCCAATCTATAGTTCTACCAAGAGAGATTTCACCAATACTAGCTATTCCTTAGTGGATCTTGGTGGTAGGGTTCCTATGGTGGAGCATTGGAGATGTGCAGCTATGGAGGCTAGCTTGGTGATGTACTAGCTCCATAGGGTGTTGGGAGCATCCTTGTGTGTGGAGCTCGCCCCAACCTTGTGAAGGAATCACCGCCTCGACCGGTGCCTTAGTGGAAGAGGGAGAGCACCTTCGTGGAGCTCTCTCGAGGAAGAAGGTGAGGCCTTCCTTCGTGGTGTGGCTGTCTAGTCTCTTGTGTGAGACTAGCACCTCCTCAACGCAGACGTACTTCCTATTGTGGAAGGAACTGCGGGAAACAAACCTCGCCTCGCCTCCGCGCCCCCGGTTGTCTCGCTCCTTTCTCTTACTATCTTGTTGATTCCTTTACTTGTTGCACTTGTCCTAGGATCATTGTAGGATCACCGCTATCGCTAAAGTTTCCACCTTTACCTTCCATTGCATAAAAATTGAAAAAGACTAAAACTTGTCGTAGCGCCATTCACCCCCCTCTTGTTCGCTACGATCCATTCACCTTCTGCGTTCCGAGGATCCGGTTCACAATTCATCATCGCGATGGCGATTGTCGTAGGCATCCTTTTGCGCGGTAGAGATGCAATGATCCGGGTTGGATTCCAACCTGCGCGAAGTATCTGCCTTGCTCTGCCGCTTCATTGCTGAAGCAACGAGCGTACGGACATAGTCGATGTCGATCTCCTCGTCTTTTTTCTTCAAGATCTCCGCAGCCTTCTTCATATTATCCTTTGGAGTGGCGAACGGCTGTTGCTCGGTCGGAGTCGCGAAGGTGATCTTGCGGGGAACTACAGCTTCTCGCCTGATCCTATCGGCCTCCTGTTGAGCCTCAGTGATCTTGTCCTCCCAATGCTTCCGGAGTTGCTTGACTTTTGCCAGTGCTTCGTCCACCTCACGTTCTCGCTGGAGAAAATTGCCCGCGAAGTTCGCGGCCTCCTTCCTCTCGTCAATCATTGCGACTGCGGTGGTGGTAAACTTTTTGGCTGTGGCCAGCATCTCCTGCCTTTTGGCTTCTAGGGCTTCCGCGTTTGCTGCGTCTTCGGGAGTAATGAGTTTGTTGAGGATATCCGAGTGTGCAATTGCATCCATGCCTGCTTGCTCAACCAGTTCTTCTGGGGACAAGACTTCCTTATGCGGTCGTTCCCGCGAGAGCGGAGATCCTGCATGGGATGGCTGTGGGTCGGAGTGAGTATTTTCATCCTCTGATTCCCGTTGATCCAGCGCCGCCAAGGTTGCGAGGACCTGCTTGGGCAGGGAAGATTCCGCCTCAGCTGCCTCCTCGTCCTCCAATTCCTTCGTGTGGCGGTTGTACTCTTCTGTATCCATAGAGGAGGCGTCACCGGAGACTGGGCTGAGGTTGCCCAGGATTGATTCTTCTCCGGCATCATCCTGCTGATCCGGTGCGCTGCTATCTCCGGCAGCCTCGTGCTGTTCCGGGGCGTCGTTGGTTCCGGTATCGTCAACCTGCATGGGCCCTGCGTCTTCCGGAGGAGGAGCGGTTCCAGCGGTATGTGCGAGGTAATGCACGAAGTGACACCTTTGCTTTTCCAACACCTGGGAGACCCAGGTGGATCTGCATTGGTCTTCCACCTTTGTTTCCTGCTCAGGGGCGGATTGGGTGGGTTTTGTTTTTTCCAGATCTAAGGCGGAATCTTCCTTAGGAAGCTCCTGCATCTCAGATCGAATCTTCGCGACTGCGTCCTGCTCAGTAGCGGTCGCGTCAGCGTTACTTACCAGAGCGTTTCCGTCGGAATCGACGGTTTCGCCGATGAAGATGTGTATGCCGCCGACTGGGACGATGGAGAGCTTGACGGGGTTTGTCTTAGCCGGAATCCAGCACTCGTCCGGAGGGACGATCGGAAGGTTTCCGGCGTAAAGTACGCGCCCCACAGCGATGGTGTCGTCGTAGCTTCCCATGGCGGAACCCTCCCGGTTCCGACCTCCAGACGCCGCTGGCCCCAAGGTGGGCGCCAACTGTCGTTGCCTATTCGACGGTACCTTAGAGGAGGGATCCTCACGAGGGGGAGAAGAGGTAGGGGCCATAGGGCAGAGTGCTCACGGGACGGTGGTACGCGATTTACCCAGCTTCGGAACACCTGCACGATGACAGGGCCTACTGCTGCTTGTCTGGAATTATCTGGACGCTTTCGCGTTGTTACAATGAGTTTTGGTTGTGATTGTGACTCTAGGGCTCTCAGGATCCGGCTTATAAAGGCGCACGGATCTAGGGTTTACATGGAGAGTCCTAGCCGGAATACAAGTTGCCTAACTACGATACAATATCTTGCCGTGTACGTCAAGGATCCGCCTTCCATCAGGACCGTGCTGGATCCGGATACTTCATGGGCTTTCACAGATCCGGCCTCCTTCGTAGGTCGATTGGGATCCGGCTCCTTGTTCCTAGACTGGACTTCATCCTTCAGGATCTACAACAACTGGGCCGCCCGATGGGCCGCATGCCACATCACCGTCTGTGGGCCACCCGGGCTTGCCGGATCTAGGCTATGCTGTTGATATACCCATAAAGTATACCCACAACACCAATCCTTCACTCTCAAATTCCAACAAATCTATTAAAGCTATTGGGGGAATAAGTGAGGAAGAACAAATAGGAGAACACAAAATTCTCCAAGATCTAGATCTCAAAGATTTACTCACAAAGAGATGATTTGGTTTGGTCAAAGTGTAGATCTAGATCTCCTCAATCTTTCTCTCAAATAGATGCAAGAATCATGGGATGGGGAGAAAGATCTCAAGCTCAAATATGAACAACAATGGTGGAGAGAGAGGCTTGAGAGAGAGGAGGAAGAAGAAAGAAGCCCCACAAGAAAGATGGGGGAGAAAGACTTAAAATGCTGGCCCCATTTTTTCTGCCCGTTGGGGCTGCCTCGACTTGGGGCCGGTAGTACCGGCCAGCTAGGGGAGGTACTACCGCCCGTGGATGCTGCACGTGGAAGAGAGAGCGAGGCGTGCGGGGTGAGGAGGCCGGGGGGAGACCGGAGGCTTCGGCCGCTGCCGAGCGGTACCTTCGGCCCCGGTACCGGTCGGGGTATCGATGAGGGAGCCCAACTTCCTGGAATGTATACTGTAAGTTTGGCCATATTTCCGGTACCCTGGGCGGTACCTCCTACCGGCCGTGCTCGGGCGGTACTACCGGCCAGCCCAAACTCCTCTCTTTGGGCAAACTTAGAAAATCAATAACTAGAGTTTAAAAACTCCGATCGACATGAAACCAATTTTGTTGGAAAGAGGACGACAAGAGCTACCCCAAAAAAGAGTGAAAATATGGAAACTAGTTGGGGATGATTTTATATTATTTTTAGAGTGAAACCTCTCAATACGAGAAACTGGGAAAATCACCGATATCGAAAACGCAACAAGTGATAAACCCAAAATCCATTTTCGATGAACTAGAGCTTGGCATAGAAATAACCACAAGCTCTAAAACACCACATGGATAAGATCCAAATACAACCAAGAAAGATAATGCATGGATGCAAAGGTTTGACCGCACTCCGAACGATACGATCAAGTTACTCAGTCGAGAAGCCCTTGATAGAACGACCACTATCCTATCAACCGGTCTCCCAACTAAACAACGAGACCGGTAAAAAAGAAACCCTATCAAAAGCAAACCTTAACATTGCGCATTCCACTTGAGCTCGATGATGATGATCTTGACCGCAACAAGGATGGTACGCCGTTCTTGATTGTGCTTGCTTGATGTTTTGCGAATTGCTCCCCCATAATCCACTATAGGAGAGCTTCTTCTTCGGTGCATCTTCACATATCCATGAGCACATATGAATGGAAAGCTTCAAGCATGTGAGCTCTTCGAGATGACTCATCTTGAACTTGCACCTCATTTGTTCGTATTGCAACCTTGACGCCAACTAATCGTTCAAGCATTGCCTATGGACAACTCCTACACATATAACTCAATGCAACGATTAGTCCATAGGGATTGTCATTAATTACCAAAACCACATGGGGTCTCTATGCACTTTCAGCTATGTGCATCACTTTGATGGAAACGCCGGGGGTTTCTACCTCCTTTTATAAAAAATAGAGGCTCGAGCCAATTCTGAACTAACTTCTTACCTTTCCTTTTATCCTGCACTTATGCTCTACATGCCAATTCGTTTGGTCCTCATGGGTTCGATATTTATTAGTCGTTGAAGATTCCAGAGTCCATAACCTACACTTGTGGAGGTGGATGACTATTGATTTAGTATGATAGGTGATGACGTTAGCCGAGTTGGTGCATGACTAAATGGAGTTTCAGTGGTAGCCTTGACTACTATATAAAGGACACTACCATTAACTCACTCCTTGTAATGAGTGGGACCAACTACTAGAAGATCAATCACCAAGGCGATGAGTGTTGCGCCGCTCCTATCTAAGGAAAAAACAGGTAATTTGGAGTTCCCTGGTTGGACCCGACAAATGACAAAGTTGCATTGTCTCCATGTTGTGGGCATTGTTTTCTTGCTAATGTTTTGGCCTTTGATTTGTTGGATCTACAAGTAGGATGAAATCCTTGTCTTAGGCTCCACAACATGGTCGCAAGTATGGACTCTATTTATAAAGACTATTATTGTGGAAAATGGTGACTTGGTCATATGTATTTTATATAATCATCTATTGGGTCGATCTTTGTTGGCTTTCACATACTCTGTTTATATGTTTTTTTAGTCTCCTTGGCTTACCCTGAATCAATAAGATGATGGTCATCTACATCTTAGAATGTAGATGCCAAAAAATACAACATTTAAAAGTAAAATGTAGCAAATGCATATATCTAGTTTAAGGTTGGTCATGTAGACCGATAACCTGTAGGTTTAAGTGGAAGGATTGCAATGATAATGCCATTTTGAATACTATGCAATTAAAAATCACGGGACTACACACCACATAAAATAATTGTAAGTGCATGTTCTGTTTGAAATATTTATACACATGAATAGAGAAAAATTTAGGTATGGATCATATACGAATTTAAAATGCACCTTGTTTGGTTGGGTTGGAGAAAAACAATGATATTTTTGTGAAATATTGTGCGTTTACAACTCACAAGTCATATAGTTGCAAAGAGACTAGACACATTTAACGCAAAATATAGTTCTACAAAAATTATATAATCATACAAATATAATCTACAAGAAATAATTTTTAGAAAGTCTGTTTATTAATATCCACTTAAAATTGAAGGGGTCAATACCAACATGACCGTTGTGAATAGCGAGCGCCGTATACGTCAAAGCTCAAAGAAAGGAATAAACTAGTAACAACTTTTTTTTGAACTTGGTTACTCTTAAGTCCAATATTATTATTTATTCTGGCCTTAAGTTACATGTACAGACCATTAAGTTACAGGAAAGTCGGGAGGACAAGTTCCTTTTAGACTGTTTATTTAAAACTTATTATTTTTGCTTAAACTAGGGACACACATACATACCGTGCGTTCTCTACATGCAATTTTTGTTCGAAATTTTTGAAGAATTGGAAAAACAAATTTTGGCCCGGCAAGTTATGAGGTTCATAATCATAAACTAGCTTCATTTTCGATTTTACCAAGAAAGCGGTCAAAGAAGAGTCGAAGACCAGGCAAAGGTCACACGCACTTTCCCTGATCTCCTCCTTGTTTCCCCCAAATCTCCAGATCGCCGGCGATCTTCCCGGCGGCGGCCTACGACTAGCGCGGGCGCCAGCCACCACCTTCCCCTTCTACTAGTAGAATAACTGCATGCTCTGCAAAATAATTCGTAGCGGCGGTAGCGATAGAAGAGGGGATGACTAGCCTGTCCATCACGGTGATGACGCTGAACCTCCAGGAGGGGGATCAGCCGAGCGAGAGCCCTAACAGCTGGGAGAAGCGCCGCGACATCTGCGTCAGCGTCATCACCAGCTACTCCCCCACCATCCTCTGCACCCAGCAAGGTGAGCGGGGGTTCCCTTTTCTTGTGTAATGCAATTGATTTTGGTTCAACCGTTCATCGAGATGGACTATGCGTGGAACTTCATCTGTGACATTCCGAAGAAGGTTCCATATGGTAGCAACGAAGAGTGCGTGGATTGGCTTCAGCCGCCCGTACGAACTTGAATGCGTTGCTCATTTCCTATGTTAGGATCTGAACACTGTTTTTTTTTTTCGATGATCTGAACACTGTATTTAGAGTTCCAGAGTCACTATATTTTTGCTCGCATTTGTCCACTCTCTGACTTTAAAGTTTCATTTGATTTCATTAGTTCATTCTAGGCTTGAAATAACAGGTCTCATATGCAGGGTTGAGGTGCCAGTTGGACTACCTACAGCAGTGCCTGCCGGGTAATGATTTCTCTCCATGTTAATTCTCCCCAATTCGTTCTTGCATGATAAATTTTCTGCTTCACCCTGGATGATCACTGTTCTTCTGCGAGCTTCTTGTTTGGAACAATGGTTGGGAGTAGTCTGTAATATCATCTCTGGGCTCTGCTACGAACTTGTGGAAATGTAATACTCTAATTAAATCCATCACTATTCTGCATTATAAAGAATGGATTTCTCAAGCTTCTCATTACTCGGATAAGCCTTTTTACTGAACCATACAAAACAACAAGCGATAAAACCAAAGACAGATAAAACAGCTAAACTATGAGACAAGTAAGCTTCTCCAAACCATACATTAGTCCACGAACTTGTAACACTGAATCTATGTGCCTTAGAACAGATACATTGAATAGTAAGTAGTTCATGTTTCCTAAATAGTACCATTGTGCTTGTTGCTGCCTGCTGGGCTGCACTGCTGCATTTGCTTGGCCGTTGGTAGCTGATAGCCAAAAAACAAAAAGGCCATATAAGGAATTTTGAGAGCATTTTTGTCCATTAACAATGTGCTGTAGTACAAATTTCTGTCCACCTTCTTTTGTTTGGAAAAAGAATACTCCAGGATTCTAGCATATATGTCTATCTACTTGATCGACAAGTGGATATCCACTTTAGGAATCTACATATACGTTCTAAAACCTTTCAGATGATGAAATCAATGAGTATCAGGATGGAAACTCATCGCCAGTTGGTCTCTTTTGATTCTACTAACTCAGAGGGACTTCAAGCTACAAAGGGACACACACAGGGCATGTAGCTACAAATCATCTTTTGATAGCGACGGAACTTGGGGATGGCATCATGAAATCCATGACACCTCATCTTTCGTGAATCACCACCCGCCAGGCCCTCCGTTCCTAGTCTATGGACGATTGATTTGTAGAAGCTGCCCACAATCAAACCATTTGAGGCCATATGCTTTCAAGCGATACTTGATCAATTATCTGCATTGTGCTCTTAGTTTATGCTGTAGCTGTAGTACCAAACAGCTCCTTGTTATCTGGATAGGAAAACTGTGTGCTCCCCTTTCTACAATCGCACCCAAGAGTAGTCCAATGCTATTCTGATTCATAAATAGATGCTGGTGTGACTTCCTGGATGTTAGTGTCTTGAGTTTATGAATTATATATATGATATGCTTTCTATTTGGATATGGTTCTCTGTAACATGTTTTGATGATACGACTAGCCTAAAATGAAGCAACCCAGAAGGTACAGTTCTTTATTTGATTGATTACCCTGGGACAGAATGAACAATTTTTTTAAGGGTGATATGTCATTTCTATTGAGCTTATTTTCTTCTTATGCCTTTAGGAATAAACATTTTCTTTGACCAAGATGAACCAGATTTAGCTACTAACTAAAAGGCCCGAGTGCTAGCTATTCGTTTTGTAATACAATGCTGTGTATTCTGTTGATCTGAAATTTGGAGAAGACGAATTACCAAGCTGTTGTACTTATCCAGGTTATGAGCAATTTGGCATTTCAAGAAAAGGATCACAAGACACCACCGACGAATACTGCACGATATTCTACGAAAAAGAGAAGGTTTGTATTTCCTTGACATTCTACTATTCTGCCAGAAATTGATACTGTCCATTCATAGATGAGTTGAACTACCCACAAATTTTATGAAGGTGGAGCTTACAGAAGGCGGCACCTTCTGGTTATCAGAATCTCCGTCGGTGCCAGGAAGTATTGCATGGGGAGCAACTGCACCATGCATTGCTACATGGGCAATATCCTTTTGTATTATACTTTTTCATCATATCATTCTTCCATCTCTATGTCTCTTGATTGGTATTTGAAGAAATTTGTTGCCTTAACTGACATGATGTACACACGTTTCAAGTCAAAAGAGTAGAACCACCTGGGTTCAGTTTCCAAATTGTAAATACGAATCTCGATGAAGATAGCCCTCGTGCTCGTAGACGAAGTGCTTTGCTTACGTGGCAACATATAGCATCTCTGCCACCCAATTTGCCTGTGATCTATTGCGGAGGCTTCAACACACAAAAGGAATCTATGACTGGGCGGTTTTTGCTCGGCAGATCTAGGTATAGCTTGTTGGAGGATGATAATGTTGTTGATATTAACGTAGTTATTTCACATAGAAATATTATGGGTAGATATGTCGACTGTTCAGTTTTATTGTTGAGAGCTGAAAAACCTTCCATTTACGACAATATCAAATGATAACACATACCTTTTCAATCCATAGAATACCTTTTCCTAGCATTTGGCTAAGATTAAAGTTGATCTTTCTTGTAATAAAACCCCTGATATGATCATACCTGCATGTGGAGCAATACTAATGTACAAGTATTGGCTTTACATTTGTGCTGATGTGGTACAATGTTCTGTAAGTGGAAACCTAGTACATGATGTCAGATAGTTTTGCTATATAAATCTTATGTCAGTTATTAGCTTCCTTGCATGATCTTATATGATATTTATTCAGAAGTGACCAAAGTACTGTTAACACTACTTTTAAGATTTGAACATTTTTGAGATCTTAGGTAATTAAAGAAATTAAGTATTCAAACTTCAGAAATGAAGTTTCAGTTTAAATGGCAGAAGCTACCATACATGTGAGTATTGATATATGATGAAGTTGTCATGCTTTAAGGGGTTTGATTTCCAAATTTAATTTTGAATATTTTCAGTATCCGTACATGTTGAAGAAAACCTGAAAGTTTGTATTTATTATTTTAAAATTTATCGCCCCATGTGTTGCACTCCCTGTGTTCACTATTATAAGATGTTTTAGATATTTCAATGTGGACTAGATATGGACAGAAATGAGTGAATATACACACTGGAACGCGTCTAGATACATGCATTTTCGAAAAAATCTAAAACATCTTATAATAGTGAATGGAGGGAGTATTAGAAGTAATAAAAGTAAATGGCTCATGTGGCACATAATCTTCATACCAGTCCCAAAGTGCCATAAAACGTAGAACTCAAACTGTTTTTGAATATAATAGAGAAGATGGAAAAATTGATGCCTGACCTGAATCTTGCAATTATCAAGCCACACATCATATTTTCTCCTATTTTTTTCCAAAGACATAATGGCTTAGGAATGGTTCAGTACACTTTGCTTCAAAAATTGTTCTTTTGTATTCCATCGAACAAACCAGGGAAAATTTGTAGCAATGTCAGCTAAAAAATTGTTTGACAGAAAACATATGCATTCAGGAGCATTCCTTCAAACTCATATCAAGACCATAATCTATCTGTGGTATGTCCATGATTCTTCTGTGCAACGGCAGCCCTTGTCAATGGAGAATGGTCTGGCCAGTGTATTTACCTGATAATCATTTCATATTGAGCAAGAGATTACTAATAGCAGATCAGCATAGGGATGAAAAAATAGTCGGGTTTGAATTGGCCTTAGAATAATTTTCAAATGCTTAATTGCTTTCGTGAAGAAATGGACATTACCACATTATTGGTATTTGTATAGACGTGTCCATGATCATCAATAATATTATATTTCTTTGAATATGTGTCTTTTATGTTTTTAGCCGAGTGCTGGCAGTCCCCTTACTATGTTGATTTGACATAATTCCATGCGGTTTGGTTACAGGGAGCATGGTGTTGTGGGTGATATGAGAGATGCTTGGCCCAATGCTCGTGTGCGCAAAAACGTATCACTGATACACACATATCATGGATTTAAAGGTATTCACCGAGATGTCTCCTTTACTCTCCAGGAAGAATATACATCTTGCCTTCAGTAGTTTCTACATTACTTCCTAAACAAGGAAAAACATTTCCTCAAAGAAAACCTTACTACAATATAAGTACCTATGGCTGCTTACACCTTTTCTTCAGTCTCCAATGTCAAACAACTCAAACTGACTATTTGTTGAGAAAAAATACATTTTATATCTTACAATTAAGAAAGTGGGAAAATAAAACGAAGGGGTTGTCTTTGATGTGCGGCTTAAGATTGTGTCGTTACATTATAGAGAACATTTTCCCTATTATTTCCAAAGGTAATATCTCACTACGCTTCATCATGTGTTTTATCGGTGAAGTCATGGTCTTCTGCATCACTTATGGTTTGGTGGGTCTCGGTTGCAGTTTATACTTGGCAATGCTTTCATTTCTCAACTAGCAGTATTCTTTCTAGAAATCTTACACAGAAGATTGCTGTACTGCAGGGGAGAAACAAGGTGCTGCAGAATTTCTAAAATTAGTATTTAGAGCTCTTTGTCTCTGCTGGGATAGACAGACACAAGACTTGCATATCGACTGGATACTGTTTAGAGGGCGTCCACTGGTTCCTGCACTATGTGAAGTCATAAATGACAATATAGACGGTGTTTATCCGTCGTCGCATTTCCCCATCTTTGCTGAGTTTTTGCTTCCCCGCTCAGTCCGCCTAGCTGAGACGCCTTCATAGCCAGTGTTTGTACTCCTGTTGCAACAATTCTTCTCCCGACTACAGTTCTTTAGCCTTGTTTTGTTTTTGGCTAACTTATTCATTTCTATATACCCAGTCTGTTGTTCTGGATGGCATCTTCACCCTCCATGGCAACAACAGCTCGTGCAGTCTATCAAATTTCACTTTACTGGGGTAATTTTTTCCTTTCCACGGTCTGCATTTTTTTTTAATGTACGCCTCCTTACCAGCCAGGGGCGCTGGTATTGTCTTTATATTTTACTGAACTGTATAGCAATTGCGAAATCTCAAATCTGTCAATAAACTTTGCCAAGATTATGGAAGCAATCTATGGATTCCATTTTAGCTATGCGGATGAGCTCTGTGTCTTGTGATCGTCTAATGTTACATTAATTCATCTAGCTGGCAACCTTTGGTATAGTATCACCTTTTATTTATGAGTTTTGGATTGTGTGAACAGATGTGCGGGCGCAACATGCCCGCAAGTCAGGTCACTTTGGGTCAATGGCAAGCTGGACCCTCATAGGTGGGGCCTAATGTCAGTGACCCAAAGTCATAAGAAAGTCAGCAAGCACAGTTAGCGAATCTTGACACAATATCGAACTTGCTGTAGTATGAGAAGCATGGGTTGTCTTCTTCCCCTGCTGCTGCTGGTAGCACCAACGCAATACAACATCGTGGTAAATCACATGATTGCATTGCATCATCTCATCATCTTGAAGGAAACTGGATTTCACAGTACTCATGTTTATGACTCGTCGTCTCATGTGTTAAGCAGACAAAACAGAATTAGCAGAGACCTTGCTTTTAAAATCTGTGACACTATCACGTAATTATTAGAATAATTTCGTCCTTTTGTACTATATAAGACGATCGCAAAGATGATTATCCAACGCAGCCAATCGCAAATACTCTCTCTCCCTTTAAAGTCCTCTCGTGTTGACCCTAATATTGCCCCTGCAAGCACCTCCCCTTCCCCTCCCCCCCACCCCACCGTCGCCAGAAGGTGAGGCAGGACCTAATGACCTATGGTGTTGGGCCGTCCTCTCACCCCTCAACCGAAGGAGTCATAATAGTACGCCGCCCTAGGTCCTAGGCATAGCGCAGCTGGCTAGCGTTGGGCAGATCGACGATCATCAACGTGGGGACGGCTCCCTCTACCACAGCTCGGCCCCTAGGGCTGCAACACGCGGGTTGGAGGAGAGGCGACCGGTCGGTGAGAGTTGGGCTCTGACGCGGTCGAAGCTGGCGATGGCGGCATCCTTGGGTGTCGTTACCTTGTCGAAGGTGTTTTTTTTTTTGTGAATCACCTTCCTCCTCCTCAGAAGTTTTTGGGAAACCGTAGATCTGTTTCTTCCTGATCGGACGATGGCGGCACTTCCGTTGTCGCTCTCCCTCTTGGGTGCATCATTTCAGAGCAGGTGATGCGTGGAGGTGTGTGCTGGTGGAGCGGTGTTTCGTATACTGCATCAACGACGGTGGGTCTCAATGGCGTGGCGGAAGGAGCTCCCGGCGGCAGGCGCTTGCTTATGGATGTGCGCATGACGGTTTGCGCTTCTTGGCTCCGTGGAAGCGTGGATGACATGTTTGACACGGTTAATGCATTGATCGTTGTTCTAAAGATGGACAGGTTTGTACATTGTACTTGCGGCTTGTCGTTGGGCGGATTGGTGAAGCATTCGATTTTGACATGATGTGCCACTGTGCTTAGGCGTGAGGTCACTAGAGCACCGCGCGTGGAGCTTCTGGGTAGAGTCGTGGGTGTGTCTCGCGCAGGCAGAGGCACGTAGCTGGAGCGTGGAGGCGCGCGCTGCGGTTGGTGGAGGACGGAACGCAGGAGATCCGGCGGCCGGCCGGCCGGCCGACCGTGAGTCGTGAGATAGCCCGTGACTCGCTGCACCAGACGCTTGCTGCAGGTTTGTGATCGCTGTCGGGCCCCGCCCGAGGTTGAAGATCGCAAAGTACTGCCGCCTCCATCTCCACCACGCGCGCCCAGCCGCACATCCGCCCAGCTACGCAACAAAGCTCACGGGCCGCTCACGGCCACGAATCCATGGAGTCCTCGCGCTTTGCCAACGACCAACCGTCGGTCGGTCGCCGTGCGAGTGCTGCCTTTTCCTCACGGATCTGGTGGAACCTTGGATCGGATGGCAGTTCATTTCGTCCCCTGACAGCGATTCATCTGCTCGCCGGAACGGGGGGGCTTTCCAGCTCTCTGCTCGGTTAGGATTTACTTTTGATAAAGTTGAACTAAAACCTTGACAATATTATGGATCGGAGGGAGTACATAACATTGTTGCTTTTATCTCGGGCCCATAAAAAATTGGCGAAGCACGTTTCAATACTCAAACATGCCCGTTCCGGCGACATGTTTCAATACTCAAACATGTCCATTTCAGATGGGAGCTCGATTGCACGAACTCGAGCTTCGAGGGAAGCACTACACGTATGGGGCAGCTTCACATGGTGGGGATATGGGGATTGGGAGTCCTACTCCGGTGCTCCCCCCTAACACAAGTTAAAAGGTTATATTCTTTTTTTTTTATTTTCCAACCTTAGGCCCGTTGACCCATATCCAGCCCATGTTTGTCCGTCTGTATACATACGGTATTTCCGTTCCTGATTTGGTGGGGAAATTGGTGGGGTGACGTACGCGGAGACGTCTGCGACCATTTTTTATATGTCTTGCCTATTCGGTACACGCACGTCATCGTAGTAGTACACTATACTTACATAAAATAATCGTACAAGATAACGCGGGCCATACGGGCCTCTAGAGGGTCGTACGTACATATCAGATTTTTAAATTTTACGATCATATCCCCGCTTACGAAGGGGTATTAGAAGATCTCAACCATTATTGTTTATGACACAGCCTGAAATTTGCCAAGGGCGGAGCACCGGAGTAGAAGTGGGGGATTGGGTCTTTGATGCATGCTTGCTCGATTATAGAGGAAATGTCGTCCGCGAGTCGGTGAGAGCCCAACCGATCCACCCGATGGATTGGTCGAGGTCAGTCTTTCCCTTAGTTTCTATTGTACATTGTTTTGTTGCATGCAGTTAAAATGGTACTCCCTCTGATCCCTTTTAATTGACTTGAGTTCGGTATAAATTTGTACTAATTTGAGTCAATTAGGTTGGATCGGTGGGAGTATTTAGATCGGTAAATGAAGGTATTCAACATAACGAAAAATACTTCATAATAACATATTGTAGTTTTCTAATATTTCATAACTAGGCAATTGCACAATTTTATGTTCAAAATTTCTTAGTTTGTTTTGTGCAACTTTTAGTTTTATGGTGTCCAACAAGCCCTTTTGAAAAACCATACTCCTTGGAAGACTTAGAAATGGTAAATCCATTAGTTTATCAGTTGTCACATCTTTGGCAAGCCACTACAAACATGTTACTAGTAAAGTTGTGAAACTTCTAGATCCGGAAACCACCATAGTGATCACGAGAGTGCATTGATATGACCAAGTGGTCCAGGCATTCTGACCCTCTTGTAGCCGTGTAAACGATGTGCGGTCGCGATCTAACAAGATACGATTTGGCGTCATCAATTAAGTTTGATTGTTACTGACATGTACAAGATGTTTCTGGGAGATTTTCTGATTGGAGGCACACGGACTGCGTTAGGGTACATGCTCACGATTTCAGTAGATATCGACAATGGCCAGATTGGTTGATCCACGTGAAGTAAAAAATCACAGGACCCCAAGAGCCAGGGGAAGTTTATAAGTGCAGGTTCACAAGAATAGTATGTGCATGTGGACGACTTGTGACATATGTAACCAACAAATTGCTTAATCCTAATCAAAAGCTAGGAGCCGAACAGATGATAATCTTCAGTTTATTTTCATGGCCTGTGACTCTGCCTCTGAACTTAAATGTCCACTGGGAGATCAGAAACGTACGGGAGGAACATGACAACAGCTTGTGAGTCATTGGAACCTTCCCCTAAACAGCCACGCTAGGCTAACGTACAAGCAATCGATCGGCATTCAAATGGTTATCCAGTGCAGTTTTCTAATTCTAAGCACAACAAACGAGAGAAATTTAGGAGAATTTTCTCTCGTGACCTTCCTTGCCCTCTCCGCGAATACTCCATCTGTTTAATATTACTCTGCATCATGGAAAGAATTAGCACTACTTTGGCAGAGTGGGATGTTGATATTAGACTTGTAGAAAATTAGAGAACTATTTTTTTTATGTGGTTATGTATGTATAGTTTTGTTATTTTTAGACTATATCCTTTAATTTTGTTGAAATTCTTTTTTTTTAGGATACATGGTTTTTCATAACGCTATTTGAAATACTTATAGTAAACTATTAGCATGATATAGTAGCGTGTATAGCGTTAGTAGAAGGTGGCCGCTATTTCTTTCAGCACACTATTTTAAATATTATTTCATATATGTAAGATTTGGGCAAAGTAAAACATAAAATGGATTTGACCAATCATATAGAAAAAAAATATCAATATCTACAAAAACCAAATCAACATGATTAGAATCTTGATGTAGTATAGTTTCATATTATATACTCCACATTAGATATTGTATGTGTTGATATTTGATCAAATATTGCAAAGATTGACTTTAACCGAACCTTATATGCGGGAAGAGGAAATATGAAACGGAAGAAGTACTTCCAGAAAGTAATTGAACTTCCTTTTGTAAAGTATACTATATCTTGTGAGAGCCAGCCAAACTGATCCAGCTGCATCTGCAACATCCAATACTTGCTCTTCCTCTCGAAATTATAAAACCCATCGTTCTCTTGGACATGCTGCCTGCAAAGATTCATGTGACGAAAAGGATAGGCGGCGAGATGACTACATGCCGCATGTACTCCACCCCACCCCGAATGGCACTGATCTAGCTGCCTTTCGATGTTGACAAGTGTCCACCTCCTCGTGGCCTCTTCCCCCCGTTCTTCTCCACGAGAGCATAAAGTATGCAGAGGCCCTCCAACCCCTCGAAACCCAGCAATCACAAACTCACAATCCGAACATTCGCCTTTTACATCGTCGCCTTCCTCCTGTTTCCTGTAGCTAGGGGAGCCGAGTTTGCATTTGCTGGCCATGGGAACTGCAAGGCCGGGGCTGCCGCGGTTGCTGGCGGTGACGTTTGCGCTGGTGGCATTGTTTGGCGTCGGCGTCCATGGAAGGAACCACATACACAAGAAGCCTCATGGTGGCGGTGGTGCCGGGCACAGGGGCGGCGCAAAGGGAGGCAGCACGGTGGTGTCCTCGCCGGCTGTTCCGCCGGACGACGACGCGACGCCGCTGGTTGCGCCGCCCCCACCGGCGTCCGGCAGCATTGTCCCGTCTGACCCGGCAACGCCGGCTCAGCCGGCCGAGCAGTGCGTGTTCGACGTCCGGGAGTACGGTGCGACGGGGGAAAGCACGGCGGACGACACCGAGGCGTTCCGGGCGGCGTGGAGCGCGGCCTGCGCCGTGGAGTCGGCCGTGCTGCTGGTGCCGTCCGACGGCACGTTCACCATCTCCTCCACCACCTTCTCCGGGCCGTGCAAGCCCGGCCTCGTGTTCCAGGTACGAACCCACTTCCTCTCCAAACCGATCGAATGTGCATTTGTTTTCCTCATGTCCAAATAAACCATCAGCGAGCTAGTAAATGCTGATCAACGGGCCACGGTGGTGCAGGTGGACGGGGTGCTGATGCCGCCGGACGGGCCGGACTGCTGGCCGGCGTCGGACAACCGGCGGCAGTGGCTGGTGTTCTCCAACCTGGACGGCATGACGCTGCGCGGCGCCGGCACCATCGAGGGCAACGGCGAGGACTGGTGGAACCTCCCCTGCAAGCCTCACAGGGTACGTAAGCAATAAACTGAACTGACGCTGCAATTTCAGAACTCATATCTCTCAAATCGACACGAGACGAGGGAGCATCATGACAATGATCAGAGTCTCCAAACTCTTGCAGGGTCCGAACGGGTCCACGCTGCACGGGCCGTGCGACAGCCCCACGGTATGTATGTTTGTAGCGGCGCTGTCATAACAGACAATGTAGCCATTCTTGTCTGCATCAGCAATGCCTGATGATGCATGTGCGTGATGCAGCTGATCAGGTTCTTCATGAGCTGCAACCTGGTGGTTCAGGGCCTGAGGGTGGAGAACAGCCCGGAGTTCCACTTCCGGTTCGACGGCTGCAGCGACGTGCTCATCGACGGGCTGTTCATCAGGTCGCCGGCCAACAGCCCCAATACCGACGGCATCCACGTCGAGAACACCGAGCGCGTCGGAATCTACAACTCCAAGATCAGCAATGGTACGAAGCAGCTGGTTGCTCTTATTTTGATTGATGCAGTGCAAGCAATTTGTGCGTGACGTGAGGCCAACGATGTTTGTTTTGCATTATAGGTGACGACTGCATCTCAATTGGGACTGGGAGCTATGATGTGGACATACAAAATGTAACATGCGGCCCTGGGCACGGCATAAGGTATCCCTTCTACCCTGTTTTCCTACCGCTAACACATACGATCTGAAAGCAACACTTTTTAACCCTCTCTGAATGCCCAATAACAGAGTGGACGATCTGCCTTTTTGTTGGTTTGGAAAACAGACACAAACCATATTCTCCAGTATAATACCACACCCATTTCTACAAAACAAACGAAATCGTGCAATAGAATAGAGCCAATGTGAACTGAATTCTGAATATGATAGAACTGTCGTGTACATATACAACCAATCCGTGCGTTTAGTATGGTGGGTGGGCACCAGACCAGAGGTACGGTTCAGCAGAAAACAACAACCCGTGAGGAACATCCCAAAAGGGTCTATAAATGCATGACGGACTCACCTTAGCTTCCACCATTTCTCTTTCCCCTCGTCTCCTTGTGCACCGTGATTCGGTGTCCTGGTCCTAGATTACACGTGCCAAATTTTGTCAACTACTCAACTACTAGGTTAGTCACATGAAACAAAGGTTGCTCAGATGAAAACCACCTTTAAGAATTCATTCACTTCTAGGAAAATCCAATTGTACATTCTCCATTGCTACTTATAAAAATACTTTCGATATTTCAATGTGGATTACACATACAAACTTAAATGAGTGAACAAACATGTGTCTATGTACATGTCATTTAGAAGGAAAAAAAAGAAATGAGTTGTTATAATTAAGAACGTATGGTGTGCTAGTGAAAGCATATTACAGTCACATTGAGGGGCACTCACCTTGAATTTTTGCAGCATCGGCAGCCTGGGCGTCCACAACTCGCAGGCGTGCGTGGCGAACGTGACGGTGCGGAACGCGGTGATCCGGAACTCGGACAACGGCCTGCGGATCAAGACCTGGCAGGGCGGCATGGGCTCCGTCTCCGGGATCACCTTCGACGGCGTGCTCATGGAGAACGTGCGCAACTGCATCATCGTCGACCAGTACTACTGCATGGACAAGCGGTGCATGAACCAGTCCACCGCCGTGCACGTCACCGACGTCTCCTACGCCAACATCCGCGGCTCCTACGACGTCCGCAGCGCCCCCATCCACTTCGCCTGCAGCGACACCGTCCCCTGCACCAACGTCACCATGTCCGAGGTCGAGCTGCTGCCCTTCAGCGGCGAGCTCGTCGACGACCCCTTCTGCTGGAGCGCCTACGGGATCCAGGAGACGCCCACCATCCCGCCCATCTCCTGCCTGCAGGACGGCATCCCGGACTCCCTCCTCGACAACCCGGATCTCAAGTGCCGATGAGGCCCTAGTCAGGTGCAAAGTTCAGACTGTTTTTGGTTCAGATAGTTGGGTATGTATAGCGACTACAGGCATTATTCGAGTCTAGTGGAGTTGTACATGTGTGCTTCTCATCTGCTCCCTCTCGGTAAAGGTTGTACGTACGTGGCACCCCGTTAGCTCCTAGGCAAATGAAATTTGTTGGTCTTGGTACTAGATTCCAGTCATGCTATAGTAAAATTTGCATTTTATTGTGTTAGTAGATTTCAGTCTGATTTTCATGATGGAGTTCAGTCTGGACTCGTAATGTTTTCTGTTTTATTACCAGAAGACATTTCCATGTTGTATCACATGACGTAGAGGAAATTGCATGTACCAGCAACTCTTGGGACAAACTTTGCACAAACCAGTGACCAAACCTAGTGTTCAACAGACCCGCAACTCTGAGATGTAATTCAGTGCATGGAGCTCTAATTATCAACTTACAATGTGTAGCAGCATACCTGGCAGCCGCCATGGCTTGGCGTGTGCTAGCCCCATGGGAGACAGCTTCTTTGCTCCAGATTTGCCACATCTTCTTGCAACAATGATCAAAAAGAAGAAAGCCATGCATAATTCCATTAAATATGGCTTGATGGCAACACTAACAGCAGATCACATAATATGACTTAGCAAAAAATGAATCTGTTGCATAACGTGATCAAAGAGGATGTTCCAGTAATTTGTATATAGGAACAACCAAATGTTGTTAACATCGGCATAGTAATTTCAAAGAAACCTGACTATGCACATAGTAAAATGAATCTGTTGCATGATGCTGTTCCACTTGCAATGCAATTGGCCATCGTCCATGTTAGCAGCCACCTGACTATGCACACAATCTGCAATGATGACACTCTCTTGTGTACCAGTAATCAAAGAAACCGTAGACCTCTCCATCCAAGCTTCATCATCCAACCTAACCTACGGATACAAATGGCATCAATTAGTGAATCATACACATCAATGGCTCACCAATTTGACAAAATCAAAATACCGACTTTGTTTCCTTTCCTAACATTTTAATGATCACTCTTCTAAAGCACAACTCCATAGATTGTAATGATCGCAGATGGTTTTGTGCGAAATAAAGTGTTACAGAACAATAGCAGAAACCAATAACATTGAAAATCAAGAGTATTTGGAAAAGGGGGTGGGCTTAGTAAGGATATACTTACTGCGTGAAGGAGATTGGGTCGATCGATACAATCGTTACGTCCCTGCCAATGGCCGGCGGCCGAAGTCGCTGTCCCCGTCGCCTCCGAGTGGCTCGTCAACGGGGTCGCTGAGGAAGAAAGGAAGCATAACCGGGACTTCCGGACCGGATCAGCAACGTGCAGCGGCCCCCATCGCCGGCCGACTGCCGCCGCCGCTGTCTCCGTCACCTCTGGCAGGTCGCATCTGGCCGCACCCTCCTGGGAAGAACGGAAGCAGAGTAGTCCGGGGACTACCAGCCCAGCTCGACCAGGTCGAGCGGCCGCGCCACCGACCGGCCGCTATCCCCGTTGCCTCCCGGTTGTTGCATCGCGCCACTGCCTCCGTCTGGGATCGACGCCTGGTTCGGCCGAGGAAAAACGGGACTGGCTGGTTCGACTAGTCTGCCCGTGTTTTTTTTTTCTTTCCAGCCACTAAATAAACAGCCAATGCCACGATGCTCTAGTAAAAAGTAGGGAAAGTGCTACAAGTCCAGATGAATGTCCAAGGCATGGTAACTTTGTTCGTGTGTTTCGCAAAAAAAAAAAAAAACTTTGTTCGTGCCCAAGTGAAGCTGAATGTGAGGAAGGTTTTAGCGCGGTTTGTCACAATCTCAAGAGATGGCAAGAGAGAATTTTATCTAAGTTAAATATGAGAAGATGCCGAGGTATTGTGGTGCTTGTGGATTTGTTGGACACTCTCACCTCGAATGTGGAACTGGAGACCATGATGAAAACAAACTCAAGTGGGACGAATCTTTGCAAGCTGAGTGGTCTACTTGGCATGGCCGTGGAATGGGTGGAAACTGTGGAGGGGGCCGAGGTGGCCATGGTGGTAGGACTGATCTGTACGGCAATGGAGAGGGAAGAGGACGTGGAGCCAACGGGGCTCGCGGTAGAGGAGGTACGACATCCTGGAGGTTTAATGATCTTGCTTACGTCGATGGTGTTGCTCAAGCCGAGGATCCACTAGCTGATACGAGCTCTAGTCCGGTTAAGAAGCCTAATGAGGAGATGGATGATAATGGCTCCTCAGACTCAACTGCGATGAAGAGTCTGGAGATGAATCAGTAGGAAGAGGAGGAAATTTTAGGTCAAAATAAGGAGATCATGCTGCAGCTATGGTGGTGGATGGTGTTCAAAGCCCTGCTACTGCTGGTACTGCAAAGGAGGACAATTCTAGAACCAGACGTTCTAAGAAGGATGGAGCTATCTCCCCTTCGCATGGATCGGCGGGCTCTTTCGAGGAGCCTATCCGGTCGCAATGAGGATATTAGGCCTCAACTATCAGGGTCTAGGTAACGCCCCAACAGTTCGTATGATCTCTGATCTTCAGAAGGGAAGTAACCCCGAGGTGGTTTTTTTTGTCGGAGACCCACCTTGATGAATATCCACCTGAATGTCAAGAAGGAGATTAAAGATGGATTCTAAAATTATAAATTCGAGTAATGGGAGAGTGGAGGTCTGATTACATGGAAAAGAGAGATATGAATTCAACAAGTGTTTTCAACTCCAGATTATATAGATGTCCATGTTGACGAGGGCCAAGGACGGATTTGGTGCCTTACTGGTATATATGGCGAACATCGGTGGGAAGATAAGTATAAAACATGGGATAAAATGAGGGAACTCAAACATGACTCTAATTTGTGGCTGATTCTTGGAGATTTTAATGAGATCCTTTTTGTGCATGAGAAAGAAGGAGGAAATCAACGTCCAGTTTCGTTCTTGCAAGCATTCCGTGATGCCTTGACGGATTGCGAGCTTGAAGACCTTGGTTTTCAAGGGGGGAAATTTACTTGGAAGAGAGGGAGAATTAAAGAAAGACTAGACAAGGTTGTGTCTAATGGGGCTTGGGTCACAATGCATCCTGGGGATGTGGTGTTACACCTCGATTATACAAAGTATGATCATTGACCAATTCTCATGGATACTGATCACCAACTAGTGACTGTTCATAGAATTGAGACGCGATGGTTTGAGTCCAAATGGCTGCATGAGGTGGGATTTCGTGATGCTGTTACAACGGCATGGGAAAAGGTGTGAGATGCCACTGTTGGTGGCGTGTTAGCCAATTTAGGGCACATGCATAAATCTCTCCACGAGTGGGATAATTATGTTCTAAAAAAGCCGCATAACGTCTTCGTTGGATGTAGCAAAAGATGGAGAATGCAATGAATGGCCCGATGAATGATGAGAATGAAGCGGTTGCAAAGGAAATGGCGGACTTGGTCGAGCTATTACTTGAACAAGAGGAGATACCTTGGTTATAGCGTTCAAGAGAAAATTGGGTATAGCTTGGTGATAGAAATACTACCTTCTTCCATAATTTTGCCTCAGCCCGTCCAAATAAGAACTATATCAAGAAGCTCAAAACTGATGATGACAATTGCATGGAAAGTAGGAAGCCTCTAAACCAGTAATCTATGATTTTATAAAACCTTTTTTTACTTCCAAGGTACATGACCTTGACCGGGAGACGATGGCAAAAAATTTACCAAGATTCGCTGAAGCTCTGAACGAAAGTTTATTAGCTCCATTCTCGGCAGAAGATGTGAGGAAAGCTATCTTTAGTATTGGAGATCTTAAAGCGCCAAGGCCGGATGGATTGCACGCAGATTTTTATAAATAGTTTTGGGATGTTTTTGGAGAAGAAATAACCACTGAAGTCTTGCAGACGCCGAATACTGGGATAATTTCAGAAGGCTGGAATGATACTATTGGTGTGTTGATTCCCAAGGTCAATGATCCTGAAAATATTACACAGATTCGCCCAATAATCTTGTGTAATGTTATCTACAAAATTACATCCAAAATGCTAGCTCAGAGATTATAGGCAATTCTCCCTGAAATCATTGCTCCTACACAAAGTGCCTTTGTCCCAGGGTGACTAATAACTGATAATGTTCTGGTGGCGTATGAATGTATCCACTCAATCAAAATAAAGAGATCTAGCACTAATGGAACATGTGTAGTCAAGCTTGATATGCACAAAGCTTATGACCATGTTAAGTGTATCTTTTTGGAAAATATGGTGCGATGTTTGGGGTTCACCGAAAGATGGATTTCTCTTATGATGGCTTGTGTCAGCTCGGTTAGGTATGAAGTGAGATTCAACTCTGATGAAACTGATATGTTCACTCATACTAGAGGCCTCCGCCAGGGGATCCGCTATCTCCATATTTGTTCCTCCGTTGTGCGAAGGGATTATCCGGTCTTTTGTTGTATGAAGAAGAAGATGGTGGCATCGATGGGATTAGGGTGTG
This sequence comes from Lolium perenne, assembly GCF_019359855.2. Classification (NCBI taxonomy): domain Eukaryota; kingdom Viridiplantae; phylum Streptophyta; class Magnoliopsida; order Poales; family Poaceae; genus Lolium; species Lolium perenne. Next base: position 75,113,480 of record NC_067244.2, read on the forward strand.
TAGAAATGCACCGTTAGTATCACACCTGTTATTTGCTGATATTCGCTTATTCTCATGAAACTTGATATGAATAATGCAACTTACTTGCAACCAACATTGGATGCAATGTCTGTTTTCCTAATCCCAAAAGGAGTTTGCAAAAGTATGATGGATGCAATTTCCAGTTTCTGGTGGGGGGGAGGGGGTGATGGTAATAGCAATAAGATGCATTGGTTGCGAGGTGGAAGGTTTTCTACCCCAAAAGTGATGGCGGCATGGGTTTTAAAGATTTCCACTCTTTCAATTTGGCAATGCTAGCTAAACAAGTTTGGAGGCTGACTAATGAACCTGACTCTATGTGTGCTCAGGTTCTAAGGGCTAAATACTATCCCCATGGTGATATTTTGAAACTGGCCCAAAACATGATCATCTTTTACTTGGCAAAGCATAGTGGCTGGGCTCTCTACTTTTAAATGTGGATTTATTTAGAGATTTGGCAATGGAGAAATGATTAATATGAGTACAAGGAAGGTCATCTCGCCTAGGCTGGTGTGGTTTATACGAAAGTCTCTGACTTGAGAAGTCATGTTACGGGACAATGGGACGAGGAACTCCTAAACATGTTGTTTTGTACCGTGGATAAGGAATGGATTAGACAGATTCCGATTAATAATCAGGAATTCCAAGATTTTGTTGCTTTGAGTCACCCAAAACACGGGCAGTATATGGTCAGATCGGGGTATCATATGCAGTGGGAGTATCAGTTTGGAGCCAATGCCTCACAAATGGCTTCTCCTAGTGTATCAGTGACGAATCCTGTCTGGAAATCAGTCTGGAAGCTACATGTCCCAAGCAAGGTTAAGATTTTCATATGGCACTCTCTTCATGGAATCATTCCATTAAAATGTGTATTAGCAAATCACCATATTGGTAAGTCAGGGGAATGCCCAATATGCAATCAGGGAACAGAAACGGTCGTGGATCTGCTCTTCCTATACAGAGATGCAAGCCTTGGGTCTAAGTAACTTGACTGAAGAAGCTACAAGTGTTGACAGATCCAACTCTGTGGTCCCAGAACATCTCATGAGGCTTCAACATAATATCATGCAAGGTTTGGAGAGTGTGTGTTTAAAGGAAGTGATCGTTTTGACATGTTGGTACCTTTGGTGGATTCAGACAAAAAGAACCCGAGATGAATTTGTCCCACCTATCTATAAGTGCAAACTTTTGATTCTTTCAATTGCCGACTGACGAGGAGGGGCCAAGAAAGTACTGCCACTTGGACTAGACCGGAGACGCGTATGATGAAATTGCACATTGATGCTGCTTTCTACTTGTAAGAAAGAACATGGGTTGCGAGTGCTGTGGTCCGTGATTACGAGGGCCGGTTTGTAGCATAAAAGACAGTTCTATTACCGCATGTGGCGTCGGCAGCGATGGCAGAGGCGGAGGCCATGCGTCAAGGCTTGATACTAGCTGAATCATTACGCAGTAAGCGCATTGTTGTTGAATCGGACTCGATGGACATAATAGAAGCTTGTTCTGGAGGACAAATCTATCTGGTGGAATGAATCTTCTATAATATTTGCGGACTGTGTCGACAAAGTGGCTTCCATTGGCGAGGTGTCCTTCAATTTCTGTCCACAAGAAGCAAACAAGGTGGCCCATGAGCCAGCTCGTCATAGTTTTAGCAGCAAAAATTCTTGTACTTAGGACAATGATCCCCCTAGGTTCCTTCTAGACAAGTTGTTAAACGATGTAACCAAACTTTGATCTTGGAGCAGAAAATTTCAGATACACTCTTTTTCTTCTAGGGTACCTAAGGGGACTGGAAGGTTTTTAATAAGGCGGCTTGCTAGCTTAATATATTTTCCAGTTACCTAAAAAAACAGCCAATACCATGATGGAACCCATACTACAAAATAGGCTCATATTGGATTCCAGTTATGATACCGTAGAACTTGCATTTCATCACAATATAGTAGATTCCAGCCCGATTTTAATGATGGAGTTCAGTTTGGACTCATAATGTTTCCTGTTTCGCCATGTCTAGATCTTAGTCATTTTGTAAAAAGGGAAGAGCCGAGCATGCCAAATTTACATTCAGCTCAAATATAATTACAAGGTGCATTACAAATGTCTGTAGAGAGGAAACTTGAAGAGCTAGAGCTACAAGGCAATTGTCTTGCCGATGAGAAAATTCATTAGTATCTCTTTTGATATGATAAACTTGTGTTTGGAGCTCTCTTGAAACCTATAATTTACTATTTGCTCTCTTATTACCAAGGTAGGATATGTAGTTTTTACTGATACAACTGCTCTTGACAAAGTAAGATTGTCTGTGAGAAAAATGACCATAAATGGCTTGCAAACGGTGTGCAATAGTTGTCTCCAAGAGTAAAGCTAGGGCTTGAGCATGCAATGGCAACGACAACGGGGCCTTGGCTGTTGAGTCTTGAATAAGAATTGTTGCCATAAGTTGGATTTCCTTAATCTCGCAATGAACTCCAAGACCAGTGTGCGCTCTTCCTTGAGAACCAGGAACTACTTTTGTCTTCCATGTTGCGTTTGAAATTATTATTTTTCCTTGTATTGACAAATCCATCTTGATTGGTTCCCCTTGCTTGATCATCACAAATTGAGATTCCTCTTCACCTACATTTCTTGAAGCCATGCTTGGGTTAGTGCCATGGGAAGAGAATTGCACCGAGCCATAAACCTGTAGTACATTAACCATCTCCATGTTCTGGTTGATATCATTCACCATATGATGGACCCGTTTTGGGTGGCTCTATTTTTTGTTAAATAAACAACCATTACTCATTTTCCAAATGCACCACATAAAAGTCAAGATGTTTTGAAGATTGGCATAAGGATGGTTCATGTTTAGAATTTTTAGAATCAGTTGAGTGGGAGAATCAGTATTAGCAATAAGCATATAAGTTCTTATATGCCATGGTCAGCTCGAAGAAAGTTGTAAGTGAAGGAAAGATGTGTTTGGTTCTCCTCCAATCCACACGTGTGATGACCCACAAGTATAGGGGATCACAACAATCTTGAAGGGAAGTAAAACCCAAATTTATTGATTCGACACAAGGGGAGGTAAAGAATACTTATAAGCCTTAACAACAGAGTTGTCAATTCAGCTGCACCTGGAAAAACACTAGTAATAGGGGTGATGTGAAAGTAGCAGTAATATGAGAGCAATGGCAAGCAGCAATAGCACAGAGGAGATGACACTGAAAATATTCCAGTGCATACTTGACTGTAGAGCAATGATGATGACAGAAGGACCGGGGTTCCTAGCTATCTAAACTAGTGGTAACTCTCCAAATAACATATGTTGGGTGAACAAATTACAGTTGGACAATTGATAATTGTGAGGGCATGAAAATGCATGCTATGATAAGATAAAGGTTACTGTAGTATTTAATTGGGCATTACAACATAATACATAGAACGTAATCCCACTGCGTCTATGACTAATAATCCACCTTTAGATTATCATCCGAACCCCTTCCAGCATTAAGTTACAAGCAACAGACTATCGCATTAAGAAATGTGTCTAAAGTAAACAATAGAATTATCCTTAGACCAAACATTGTTGTTTTCTCCCTAGTAGCAACAACACATCTACAATCTTAGAAGTTATTGTCGCTCTTCCAGAAAACTGGAGGCATGAACCCATTATCGAGCATAAATACTCCCTCTTGGAGATATATGCAACTACTTGATCAAGGTAACTACAAGTACCGGAGAGCATGCAAGATCTCAAATAACAATAGTGTGATAACATGATGAACAATCTGATCATAATTCCACAATTTATCGGATCCCAACAAACACAACACCGATTACATCATATGGGTCTTAATCATGTAAGGCAGCTCATGGGATCATTGTATTGAAGTACATGGGAGAGAGAGTACCAACTAGCTACAACCGAGAACCTGTAGTCCAAGGGGAACTACTCACTAACCATCATGGAGTCGAAGTGGCAGCGATGGAGTCGATGGAGATGGCTCCGAGGGTCGATCCCCGTCCCGGCAGGGTGCCAGAATAGGAACTTCTGACACCCAAAACTCGTCTGGACGATGACGGCAGTGACGGAACTTTTCGTGGATGGAGGCTGGATTCTTCAGCGTTTTCGCGTCGGAGGCAATTTATAGGTGGAAGGGCGAGGTCGGTGGGCGCCAGGTGGCCCCACACCACGCCTTGGCGCGTCAGGGCCTGGGCCGCGCCAAGGAATGGTCTGGCCGGCTCCTGACCCCCCCCTCCGTCTCTCCTCTGGACTCCGTCTCCGTTTAGGTAAAATAGCAACTTTGGCTTTTGTTTTGTCCAATTCCTAGAATATTTCCTGTACAACTTTTCTGAAATACAAAACAGCAGAAAGAACTAACTCTGTGGCATCTTGTCAATAGGGTAGTTCCGGAAAATTCATAAAATTTCCACGAAGTGTAAACAAAACATATTGGAATTGGTGTAAAACAAACATGGAACATCTAAAATTATAGATACGTTTGCAACGTATCGACGTGCTACAAAGTTTGCTAATATATTCGTTGTACTTACCTGCTCTTGCACTAGTTGGCATCACCTTTCGCCAGTAATATCTACCCAAATGCTTGGAATCTCAGAGTTATTTGATTGTTCTTCCAAATTTGAATTATAATATTCTTAGTGGAAGGGTGTACCTGTCGTGGTCTTGGCTCTCCTTGTTCCTGCAAATTTTGAAGGCAAGCACGGTATGCACTTTTTAAATTGCATTTACCCAGTGTTCATTTTCAACACAAAAAATATTCATCCTACGAGCCTATGATTGGAGTATTTTTTTTTGTAATGGTATCCATGTGAGCTTGGAAGAGAGAGTCAATGATATGGTGGTCCCAAGTTTGTTGGTTTGGGTTCCAAAGGTCTTTCAATTAAGCTGGGTAAGTGAAGTTACCGGGTTGTATGATTAAATTATCATAGATGTGAGCCTAGTCGTTGCACCAAGGAGTGTGCTCCACATGGAGATACAACCTTCTGAGAGTTGGTAAAAGGAATGAGCCTTTAGAATTGATAGGATTTTGATAATGGAGGCCTACAGAGAAGATTTGGGAGTGTTTGCATTTGGGCGTCAAATGGAGGAGTCGGGAAAATATTTAGATTTCAAAACAACATGGAGGAAATCATGCAAATGATCTGCAATTCACCAAGTTGCCATCAGAATGAGACCTTGATTCATTGCCTGCAAATTTCGGATTCCCAAACCTCCTTCATTTTGTGATGAACAAATATCTTACCAAAGCTCTCAAGCAAAGAATTTTCGAATTCGTTTGCTCCATAATCCCATTCCTCCAAAAATTCTAATGATAATGTAAGGTTTTTAATTAAATTTTTGGTGAACACGATATTAGACATGTAATAGACATGGATAGAAGAGAAAACATATTTTATAAGCTCTAGTCTAGCCACATGTGAGAGTTGGTTAGCTTTGTAAGTTGAGAGTTTGGATTGAAATTTGAAATAAACATAGTTGTAAGCACCAGTTCTATCCTTACCAGGAATGATGAGTGGATGTCCAAGATGAATGAAATTTTCATCAATGTCCGGGAGAGAGAAAAATTAATTGATGGTTTGGTGAGTGCTTACCGAGATGTGTTTGTTGAATATAACTCAAGATTTCCCCTAGTTTGGTGTTTGCCTAGATTGGAGACATAATTCATACAATATTTGCTTCATTCTCAAGGCCTCTTGTTCCGTAGCCTATCCACATACTAAAATATCATCTTCAAAGAGTAGAGAGTGGATAGGAGGAAAATTTTGTTCTAAAGCTATCCTTGCAAAACAGTTGTCATACATGGCTTTCTGCAGGGCAATAGATAGTTGATTTGTCGCAAGGACGAATAAGTATGGCTGGGACAAGGGACACCCTTGTCTTGCTTCTGTCTCCTCGGAATTTTGCAAAAGGATTCCCATTAATAACAACTAAGAAAGTCGGCGAAGAGACACAAGCATGTATAAGATTTATGAAATGATCATGCAACCCTTTACGTGCTAGTGCTGCAATCATGAAATTCCATTCAAGCCTAGCGAAAGCTTTGGCAAGGTCAATTTTCAGCATGAAAGCTTTATCTTTCCATGAGCTAAGAGAAAAAGAGTGGGTGATCTCTTGAGATACAATGATACTATTGCTTATGTGTCTTCCTTCCGTAAAAGCTTGTTGAGAAGGATGAATATAGTCCGACAAATGAGGTTTTAGTCTATGAGAAATACATTTAGAAATAATTTTGTATATAACATTGCAAAGACGATTAGGCCCAAAGGAACTAGCTTTTTTTGGATATGGAGCTTTGCGAGTATCATTAATATGGGCTGGCATGATACTTGTTCTAAAAGTTTTCTACCTGTTGCATGACATCCGGTCCTATCAAATTCCATGTATCAATGTAGAATTCAATATTAAAGACATACGGTCCTGGTGAAGTATTTATTTTAATGTCTTTGAGTGTCTCGAACACCTCTTTTTCATTCGGAATGGAATATGTGTAGTCTTGCGTATCTTGTGTAGGTTGTGTATGGATGAAGGGCCTTCCATTGTTAGTTTGTCGAAGCAAAAAATAGATCTAAAGTAGTTGACAAAGGTATTTCTAATTCTATCGGGCATCAATTATAAGACATTGTTTTCATACTTAACAATGGCATGATGAACAAAGAAGTATTTCTTTCCACATCTTTAATCCATTGCTTCTTTGCTCGGTGCATATATGAATATGTCCGTTTTGTCATTGTTTGTTCATACCTTGTCACCAACGAAGCTTCCATAGTATTGCTCATCCAAAAGGCTTCAATTGGATTTGTTTGATTTGGTCTTCTAGATTGTTTAGTTGCTTCAAGGGATACCTTTTCTTACACCATATCATAAGAGAACCTGAAAGATGGTTAATCCTATTCGAGAAAGATTTATTATTTGAAGCAAGCTAAACATACATGTTGTAAATCTTGTTTTTTCAGCCACCAATTTTCAAATTTAAAGCTTTTTTTATTTCTTCTAAGCCATCCTTCCGTGGACAGAAGAATGGCAACATGATCACTTAAACTTTGAATGAGGGGCATGTTATAAACATTTGAAATAGGATAGACACTACATGATTCAACGTTGACCAAACATCTATCTAGCCTTTCGAAAGTGGGTTTGAAGAGAAGCGTTTGTTAGTCCACGTGTAAGCCGGTCCATTAAATCCAAGATCAAAGAATCCACATTGTTTACCCAAAGATCGGAAACCATTCATGCGTGATCGATTCACATTTTAGAGGAATTCTTGTCCATATCACACAAAATTTTGTTCATATCACCAATACAAAGCATAGGCAAGTTACAGTTATAGTATACAAACAAAGCTACTTGTTCCCATATATAGCTAGTCTGCTGATGGCGGGGATCTCCATAAAAACTTACTTTTACTAGTACTATTAACACAAGTCTGCTGATTGTATGTATTCAGGTAAGACTAACAATAGATGTCGTTTAGTGATTCTTTCAAAGTATATTACACGTTAACAATGAGGTCTATGATAGCTCAGGGAAAGTCAGCCAAGTCTTCTTCCTTTCGCAGATCAACGGACATTGCGCCCATTGTGAGTCTAAAGAGGCCGAGAAGTTGGGAGACCCTATAAATCCCCATCCGGCAGGATGGCGGGTTCAGGTGTCTATGAGGGATTGTAACGAGCTGGCCTGAGACTAGATGGGAGAATCAGCTGACAGAAAGTGGTTTACAAAATGGTAGGTGTGTGGGATCATGGAGAAGGAGAGGATATTATACTGGGCCTCAGAATAAATGAAGCGTGAACAAGAATACCGGACCCTGTTCGTAACGAGGATAAGAATCTCCTATGAAAAAAGTAACGCACCTCTGCAACATGTATTAAATTGTGGCTTATCACTCCCTTTTCTAGGGAAGAATTGTGGACGCAGAAGGAAAGGAACTCCAAAAATCTCTAGACACCCTATGAAGGTTGATTGACACAAATTTTCAAAATAAAATCAACTTTTTGAAAAGATGTTTACAATAACTTGCATTAGCCAATGATTGTTTGATCCACGGCTATAGTTAGCATGAACCACATATTCCTATATATTAAACTTGCTGAGTACAACCGTCCTCACCCGTTCCTTCTAAAATCCCTTGCTTAGATTGGGAGATCATTGAAGAAGAATCTCCTGTGAAACTCGAAGATATATGAGTCAACTACTACAAGCGGCATAACTCAATTAGCGAAGTCCATGGAGTCAAACTTCTACACTAATTATGGTGGAGACATAGACTAAGAGAAGAAGGGACCAATTTCCTCATCCTAATGTCCACCTGTAGTTTCTTTAGCAAGCCAAGTACCTTTATAGGTAGAGCTAGTGATAAACCTAGTCTACAAGTTATTCTTCTAGATTTCTATTTGTAGTTTCACCTCATTGTAAGTAGGAGGTTGTGATGATCTTTTGTAAGGAGTCAGAGTTGTAATTTTACAGTCATACCTTGGACTCGTGATGTTTTTGTTGTACCGCTGAGGGATATAATACTACTAGAACGGTGCTTTATCGGTGTTATGTTAATGACTTGCATAATATAACATGCAGTGGTATGTTGGTTCACCGCACACACCTACTTCTTCACCCTTACGGTGTTAAGTACCATTATATTCGTGATATTGCTGCGCAAGTGATACATCTCCAACGTATCTATAATTTCTTATGTTCCATGCTAGTTTTATGACAATACCTACATGTTTTGTTCACACTTTATATCGTTTTGATGCATTTTCCGGAACTAACCTATTAACAAGATGCCGAAATGCCAGTTCCTGTTTTCTGCTGTTTTTGGTTTCAGAAATCCTACAAAGGAAATATTCTCGGAATCGGACGAAATCAACGCCCAATATCTTATTTTCACCGGAAGCTTCCAGAGCACCGAAGAGGGACCAGAGGGGAGGCCCAGGGCCTCCACACAACATGGCGGCGCGGCCAGAGGGGGGGGAGGGGGGCGCCCCCTACTGTGTGGGCCCCCAGGACCCTTCCGACTCCTCCTCTTCGCCTATTTAAGCCATCGCAACCTAAAACTTCGATACCAATAAGCCACGATACGAGAAAAGTTCCAAAGCCGCCGCCATCGCGAAGCCAAGATTCGGGGGACAGAAGTCTCTGTTCCGGCACGCCGCCGGGACGGGGAGTTGCCCCCGGAAGGCATCTCCATCGACACCACCGCCATCTTCATGACCGCTGCTGTCTCCCATGATGAGGAGGGAGTAGTTCTCCCTCGAGGCTAAGGGCTGTACCGGTAGCTATGTGGTTAATCTCTCTCCCATGTACTTCAATACAATGATCTCATGAGCTGCCTTACATGATTGAGATCCATATGATGAGCTTTGTATCACTATCAATCTATGTGCTACTCTAGTGATGTTATTAAAGTACTCTATTCCGCCTCCATGATGTAATGTTGACAGTGTGTGCATCATGTAGTACTTGGCGTAGGTTATGATTGTAATCTCTTGTAGATTATGAAGTTAACTATTACTATAATGGTATTGATGTGATCTATTCCCCTTTCATAGTCTGACGGTGACAGTGTGCATGCTATGTTAGTACTCGGTCTAAATTGCAATGGTCTATTATGCACTCTAGAGGTTACTTAAATATGAACACCGGATGTTGTGGAGCTTGTTAACTCCGGCTTGAGGTGTGCTCTTGTAGCCCTACACAATGAATGGTGTTTGTCATCCAACAAGAGAGTGTAGAGAAAGTAGCATTTATTTATTCAGTTATGTGATCAATGTTGAGAGTGTCCACTAGTGAAAGTATGATCCCTAGGCCTTGTTTCCAAACATCGAATCCCCGTTTATTTACTGTTCTGCTACATATTTACTCGTTGCCATATTTATTTCAGATTGCTATTACCACTCATATTCATCCATATTACTTGTATTTCACTATCTCTTCGCCGAGCTAGTGCACCTATACATCTGACAAGTGTATTAGGTGTGTTGGGGACACAAGAGACTTCTTATATCGTGATTGCAGGGTTGCTTGAGAGGGATATCTTTGACCTCTACCTCCCTGAGTTCGATAAACCTTGGGTGATTCACTTAAGGGAAACTTGCTGCTGTTCTACAAACCTCTGCTCTTGGAGGCCCAACACTGTCTACAGGAATAGAAGCGTGCGTAGACATCAAGCTATTTTCTGGCGCCGTTGCCTGGGAACGAAGGAAAATTACACCACAGAGATTTCTACCTCCCACGTCAACTGCGCGCCAGCAGTAGACAGCAGCAAGCTTAACTGAAGGTATGCAAGACTAGTTCTCATGATAATCTCGCTAATATGATGACAAACCTAGTTGGTGTTGCCATGATTGAGCTTTGATCAAATTTGGTTGGTATAACTGAGTATTTTCTTTGTTGTTCAGGGAGAAATCTAGGCAACCGTTTCATGCTACATGATGAAATTTGTGGTACGGATCATCATCACCGTTTATCAATACCTCTTGTAAGCCGCCACTAGGGTTTATCGCTTCATGAAAATCTACGATGTTGTCTAGACAATCGCATTAGTGGGTTTTTTTTTGAGCTCATTGGAGGGGGTTTTCCACCTTAAATCCTTGTGTCCCCTCTGTTTGATTTGTTCGTTCTCCGTTCTTTTGTTTATCACGTTTATAACAATTTTAAATTTATTTTTATGAATTTCCACACAACATATAAGTATATATATATATGCACATGTACATACAACCAACAATTATTCCAAATATGCAACTAGGAATGAGAAGAAAACCAATCAATAAAGAATTACATCATACACACACACACACATCAAAAGCTAACTGCACACTGTTGTACTTGCACACCTACTTCTTCACCTTGCCTTCCACGACCCCTTCGTTCCCGGCCAGCATCATGTATTTGTCTTTCCTGGTTTGTTCGGTGAGCTCGAACGCAAGGGCCTCGCCGAGCACACGCTGTACTCGGTTCGCCGCCTCGATGGTTTGGCTTTTGTTGTGGTCCTCCTGACTGTTGGTCGAAGTCGCAGTACGAACCGGGTCCAAGAACTCGACGCGGTAGTCCGGCCGCGGATTCATCATGAAGTACAGCGGGTCGAGCACCTTGGACGCCGGCTTCGTGGACGTGCCGTAGAACATGTCGACGTTCGTCTCGAGCGCGACGGGCGTGACCTCGGCGGTGAGCTCGGTGAACAGCGGGCTGAACCTGAGCAGGTACGGCTCCCGGCAGGTGGTTCCCTCGGGGCAGACCACGAGGTCCCCGCGCGCCAGTAGCGCCGCCATGCGCCGCCGGTCCTCGTCCCGATCCCGGGTCAGCCTCGCCGTGCGGATGGGCGCGATCAGCTCGGAGACGGGGCTGACGCTGTACGTGACCGCGGTAACTGGCTTGTTAAGACATGCCGCGACAGTGATCGGGTCCAGGAGGGTGCGGTGGTTGCACACGTAGAGGCGGCCGCCTGCCTTGCTTTTCTCGGTGGCGTCGATGGGCGGGCCGGCGATGACGCGGGAGCGCATTCCGGTGAGCGCCCCCAGCGGGATGGAGACGCAGTAGGGTAGGAGGCTGTACGCTAAGCTGCGAAAAATGGCCAGGACGATGCCGAACGGGAGGTATGTGTACATGGCGATGGCGGCCGGGAAGGTCGGCGTGAAGGCGAGGCGGCCGTCGTGGAAGACCAAGGGTTTGGGGTACTTGTCCCTCGGCAGTGGCTGCCATGACTTCTTGTCGGCCTCGCTCACAGCATAGGTTTCCTGAAATAAAGATGCTGTAATTTAGTGTAGTTCATATTTAGAAGGTTGTTGATTGTTTATATTAGGGAGAAACGAAAATCTATCTGGTCGCTAACGCTTTCAAGCTAGTCAATGTGCTAATGGATCAAATCAAGACAGAAGGGAGGCAATGGTCTTTAGCTAGTGCAGGTCGCTTAATCTTTCCCGTGTAGTTAGAAGGTCGAGTAGTCTATTTTTCTTCAGTTTCTGTGAACCGCTTGGTTGTTCGCTTGGTTGTTCTGTAAACTCTAACCACTTTTGTGGTTTTTTCCTCGTCTATTTTAATACTTGCAAGGCTCTGTTGCATGGTTCGAAAAATAAAAAAAAGAAACAAAAATCTGCAACAAGTCTCGCTTAGTAGTTAGTACACATTTAGACTACCTGTAGTTTTCAGTATGCTACTTTGATTCATTTTATTTTACAACTTTATGTTATAAGTATCGAAATTAATTTTCGAATTTTAGTAAGTAAAAAAATAATGAAATTTAAATGTAGGAAAAATTAGACTGGATAATGATAAATCTTTGGGCGGTAAAAAATCTGAAAATTTAACGACAAGTTCTTGCTACGAGGTATGTGGGCGCTAAAGTAATTAAGTATGTTTCATTCTCTGATCGTGAATATGCTGAGATACAGTACCGTTTTCTTGCTCCAACTACTTCACTATCCACCCCAGTGAAAAAAATAATTACTTCAACTATAGCATGAAAGTAGCTGGCAATATATATTTTAACATCTTTACTTAGGAAGCTGTCTAACATTACTCCGCACGACACCTAGGTAGGTATCCGTTGCCACCAAACTTCAACTAAGAGGAGGATATGCTAGCTTGAAATATGCTCCTATATATCATATGCCCCAAGTTTCACACCAAACGCCCCCTACCCATTGCTTTCTACAAGTCATCTCAGAAAGTCAAAATAAATAAATATTGGTGACATGCAGCTGATTTATTTATTTTGCTTAGATGTGCGATTCCCAGGTAAGTCCGTTCCGAAATATAAGTTTTTTTTTACAAACCTACTTATTTTGCTTTTGGAACCGAGGTAATATATAGTACCCTGGAACTTCATGTACACTCTAGTCCATACGTACTTTTTTTTTTGCGGGTAGACCCATACGTACACGGCATGCATATGATATGTCTCGGTGCTAATTCACAATCCAAATATTCGACTTATGTACTTTATATCTCAGACTTGTGCATATATATTGCCATATAGCATGAATATCGAACTTCTTCTATTAGCGAAATAAATTTGATCATTGCAACAATGTGGTTGATCTAACAAGGACTTTGAACTTGCAGTCTTGCACACATACATACGGGGACGCATCCTAGCTGCTGCACGAATAGTGTTTTCTTGTGAATATTCCTATCCACCGTTACCAAATTTATCCTAATTAACCAGGGAATGTTCGCTACGGCGAACTTAACTTTCTGACAGATAGTATCATTGCGTTGCACATCTCTCGACCTAGAAAGTTTACTATCTGAATATTAAGGACTTCCTTATAGGCAAAATATGTACACGATCGAATAACAACTTAGTTTAAAATGTCAATATGAACCGTAATTATTTTTGTTCTTCCCTGTGCAGATAGTATACGACTAATTATTCATTTTCTAGTTTTAGCTTTGTAATAACTTTGTTACTGCAATGACAGGTTTCTTGCTTTTCTCGGATAACTATAAGACTCTTTTCTTTTTGCGAGCGGAATGACAAGAAGACTCACCTTGCAGTAATACGAAAACAGATGGTTCATCCTGCTGCCAGTTCCGACAAGCCCAAACGCTTCCTCATGCTTGCCCTTGTTCATCATCTCCTTCATTTCCTCCCCAACTGGAGCTCCATCCGTCTGGAGGGTTAACGCTTCATCTACGATAAACCCGACGTAACGCCCGGCGACCGCCATGACCTCCTTCCCCACCACGGTGTCCACACGAAGGTACTCCTTCAAGAACCCTTCGGCCATCACCCTCGGAAACAAGGTACACACCGCCACCACCCTCCTCGCGTCCTTCACCGCGTCTAGCCCTTCCATGGCCATCTCTTCCAAGAAGAGCTTCGGCAGAACTGCCTTGCCAACCCTAGCAACTTCCTTCTCACGCAGCCCAAAGAAGGTCACCATCACCATGGCCCTGAGCCGCATGTCGCCGCTGAGGAGACACATGAAAGGATAGGAGAGCAGGAGAAGGAGGCCGCGAAGGAAGCCGCCAGCCTCGACGGCAACGAGCATGAAGTAGGCGAAGGTAGATAGCCGCGACCGTAGGAGCCACGCCTCTACGTCGACTATTACCGTTTGGCCTTGTAGGTTTTCTGCTGGCGGCGAAGATGTAGTAGTCTTCGCCGTTGTTGCTGTGGTTGGGTGGCGGTAGTGCCGGCCTGAGAGGTTTCGCCGGAGGAGCCGGCGGATGGGGCTAAAGGACTTGCGGAAAGGAGAGGGCTTCTTCACCATGGCGGTGTGCTTCACGTCGCTGTGGTTGTTTTGCTTGTGAGGTCTGCAGTACTTGCGGGTGGTGTACTTATATAGCACTAGGGATGGCAACTAAGCAAGTACTCGGTGGCCAGAAGCATTTGAAGTTTGACCGGTCTTTTGTTGGGTGGAGTTGGAGGAACAGGTAGGACTAGGGGAATGTATGAGCCGTGTCAATGTTGACATGGCATGTATAGCTGTCCAAAAAGGTGTATTGCAGGATACTGTCAGGCTGGCCATAGTGGGTAGTATCATATAGTAGTATCATGTATATGATACTTTTCTATGATACTAGATCCATAATGCATAGTATCATAGGCTAGTATCATAGTTTTGCTATATTAATTGATTTTTAGAATCCCAATACAAATTTGTGTACAAGATTTATTTGATACTAAATTTTCTCGTGATATGCGCTATGATACAGTATCTACCTATGATACTCTAATCTTCTCTCTCATGCATAATTACCTGCCACATCAGCATTTTTGGTGGGGCTAGGATGCATGATACTAGCTATGATACTAGCACTATGGCTAGCCTCAGTGAACATATCGATGCTTTTACTCACCAACTTATAGCTAATTGGAGATTGTACTAGTTCATCTTCCTTCGAGGCTCATGCTTCACGATGCATCATTTTTAGTTCAAGGTTGCTTTTCATTCGAACATTAATGAAAAAATTTTCACCTTATCTTGTGGAACAATGGGATTCTTTCCTTTTTTTTTTTCTGGTATACACATATACTCCAAAGGAGGACGGTGAAGCAACACTTAGAGAAGATGTGTGATCCCGACACCGTTCTTTGCTTGCATAGTGGACAATTTGATCTTTGGAGGGATCGATCCAAGGTTTCCACACCGTACGTGGTGTTCATCAAGGTTGGAGTCACTCCCTAAGAATGTGCCTTGTAAGGGGAGGCCACGGAATATTGGCCATTTGGCAGAAACTTTCAAACGATCTGAGCATCAGAATTTTTGGCACTCCAAATATGAACGATTCTTTCTTTAATAGCTCTCATCCAAAACGGCGGATATCCGTTCCACTAATGTCCATTAAACAATATTAAAAATCGACCCGGAGGACATCCCTATCGGTAAGGGTAGAAATTGTAAAAATTATTTCCTACTGAGCATCCAAACTGAGGCTCACTTAAGGAAAATGCCGAATCATAGTTCTGGATATGATCATGTATACAGTTAAAAGAAGTGGTTTTACTAGTATTCGTCTATATATGTCCAAAGATATATAATATTTCATTGTTATATTCGGCAACTATCTGCACCTAGCTAGTACCTCTAACCACCAACGGCGCCACCGCCCAATCCAAGGATTTTGGGTTTTCACCCGGGAGCATTGAACATGGGTGGGGAGGAGGGAGCTCGACGACTCATGAAGGGATGAGAGAGGCTCCCAAAGTTGAATACCTCCTAGAAGCAAGTATGATGTAATTTTCAATGTATTTATAAATATATTGAACAGTCCTTATATGATCATTTTATATGCATCATCAAATACGAGATTCAGTTGCGGAACAATTTGTATTGTTCAACCTAGATTTCCCTCTAATCATCAATGTTGCGCAGGACACGCGACTTAGACTAATGTGCAAGTTTGTAAATGACCCACTTCCGCTTTTCATGGGCATGATGGTGCTAATCCAACATACACACACTTGGCTAGAGTGTTTAGCGAGTCAGACAGACCCACATTGAGATGCAACGAGCAGTTCACCATTTGTATGTGTGAATCAATGTAATGCTTAGACCTGAGGTGATCGCACGATCCGTGTTGTGGATCACCCGACATAGATTTTTGTCACACGATGTGTTGTACCAGGGGAGTTATAAAGGCAAAGTTTGGGCCTATTATGAATCAAGTTGTGTGATGCGGGTAACCTAGATGGGATTTTGTCCCTCCGACTAGATAGATATTATATGGGCTCTCTCGGATGACTAGATTCGGAAAGCATGGCCATATGCGACTCGGTTAAGTGTTCACTGAGGCCAATGACTAAGAGTTAGTCGGATAAATTACATATCACAGATCGAGAAGAGAGTTGAGATATTAAAGAAATGGCAATATCTTATCTATATCTTGAAAATATATATCACGAGGACAAAAGAACTTGGATGTAAGTCGTATTGAAAGGTTAGTCGTCATAACTCTATGTTACTTTGGGAGTCGGTATTCTCTTCTAGGAGCTAGCCACTACTGACTAATCGATTGTGAGTGGGAATCCAACTGTGTCCAAGTCACCATGAGCGTGTAGGGTGAAAATTTTAAGAGCAAGGATGAAGTCGGATGTGATCCGAGTGAAATGGAGTCAGCCGAGTAGGACTCGAACCAGACCAGGACTAGGTCACTGAGTTGGACTCACGGTGACCAGAATAGAGTTTCAGTACGAGGGCAAAAAAAACCACACTCACTCCCTTATATATATTGGAGGCAGCGGCATATAGATGGATGCAAGACCACTCTCATGTGTTGGTAATCCTAGTGCTCCACTCCAGTCCAGCTACTGATACGGATCTAGCAGTCCGCCGCTGGTGCTTCCTCTGGTAGGTGTGGATATCGCTGAGCTGATGTACGTTCAGCACTTTGACAATATTATAGGATTGGATCGGATTGATATTACACTTCCTCGACGCACTTCACCAAGTTCTGTACCCCCACGTCTAATGGTAATCCTTGTGGCCTTCAACCTCCACTAGATCTTGGGAGCACGGCGTATATTTTTGTTTATCTCTACATGGCCCAACCGTGGTGTAAGATCTATATCTTGTGGTTTTAGGCCCTAGATCACGCATATGTGATATGCGAGTAGCAGTAGATGGGATCTATTTGTTGTTTCAATGGTTGATCTATGAGATAGATCGATTTTGTATCTAGGTTGATTGGATCAATCGTACACAGGGTATGTGAATGATCTGGTTCAGATGATCTATAAGATTGGTCACATCTGAACAAAGATCAGAAATTAGCAAAAATATTTTGCGCAGTGAAGAAATACATGAACGGATTACAGATTGGATCTATGGTTTCTAAAAGCATAGCCCATTGTAATCTATATGTTTCACACTACGTGTAAAAACAATTTCTATGCATAACTTGTTTTTGTAGGGTACTGTGAATGATATGGCTAATGTGCATGTGATGTATGCAATCTGTATGTAATATGCGAGTCGTAACATGTCAGCTGGCTGGAGCCAAAGTGTTGTCAATTTATTGTATAACAATATGCGTGTCGGTTTATCTATGTAATTTGATTGCTAGATATTGTAGCTTTTGGAGAAGTTGGATGACGTGCAAGCTAGTTGACAGTAACAACATGGAGTAAGGAGGAACGTGGCAAGAGTTGTTTGCAGGCCGACTTACATCTTCGTGGAGATTTAGATCACCATTAAGAGATCCATACTATGCCATGTGTTAATTTGATTATTAGTGTTATTGTTATATAATTCTTTTACCTCTATTAGCTAGAAGGTAGAAAGTAATCTCTTGAAAAAGGTCTGGTCGGTCGCCTCGCTAGTGCTGCACCATCACAAGTTGGACATTCTTGGCAATGAGCCCATAAAATTGGGGGCTACCAATTCTTTCCGACTAGGTGGGTTTGAGTCAGACTCTTAGAGCGGAAGCACTCGGTAAGCCATATGGGCCTATCACAATGATTGTGGCACTCACGCCAAATTCAGCCAAGAGCCAGGGCATGCGATGCCACCCGACTAAGATGAGTCCTATGAGAATCAATTGACAAAGAGTTGTCTACCTAGATCACTTGAGGGCTAGCGATGATGCTAAAGTTCACTATCTGACTTGCTTATTTGGGATGCTGAATCACTTAGTGACCATCAGATGGGTGTTGGTTCTACTGGGAGTATTAACATATGTTTTCTCTTTTATAAATACATGTATTAATTGTTTTTGCATATTTCTTTTCTAGATCAATGGTCACCACTCCTTAATTGTACAGTTTTGTGTTGAGGTCGATCTTAGAGGAAGATAAAACTAAATGGAACTAATTTCACAAATTAGTATCGTAATCTGAGAATTGTTCCGAAATCTGACAAGAAGGACCATGTTCTAGACACTACACTTCCAGATGAGCCAGATGATTATGCAACTATCGTAGCCACTAATGTGTATCATATGATTAGAGATATATGAGTCCACTAAAATTAATTGTCTTATGCTTGCTCACATGAAACCAGACTTCCAACAACAGTCGAGGATGTAGAGGCCTAAACTATCATTGAAAGCCACAAAAGTATGTTTCAATCTCAGGCAAACACCAAGAACTATAAAATCTCTCAAGGTTTGCTAGGCTACACGCTGAAGGACGACGATCCACTAAGTCCACATGTGATCAAAATGGTTTGTTATGTGCAATCTCTGGATAGCATGGACTTCCCTATTAGGGAAGAGGTTTCTATGCATATAATTTTGAACTCTCTAAGTCACATAGACGTTTTATCTCGAACTACCACCTGCATGGTATGGATAAGAAGCTCACTGAATTACATGGGACACTCAAGACGGCCGAACATGATCTCAAGAAATGCGCCAATCAAGTGTTGATGGTGTAGAATAATGTTAAGTTCAAGAAGAGTTCTTGGACTAAGAAGAAGACTACGTCGAAGGGAGGCAAGGCTCTGGACCAGGTCCCTTACGCATCGTCAATGGCTAAGTTGGATACTTCAGCCGAATTCCTTGCAAGGAGGAAGACCAAATGAAGAGGAATTGCAACAAGTATTTGGCCGAAAAATCCAAGAGTGCAAGCGTGACTTCTAACTCAGATACTCTTATATGCAATGTTACATACATTTATCTGACTGATGCTCCTACAATCTCTTGGGTATATGACACCACATCATTGATTAACATATACAACTCGTTGGAGGGCTGGTAAGAACTAGGAGTGTAGCCAGATCAGATTTTGACATCCCATTCAACAAAACGAGAGTTGATGTTTTAAGTTAGCACGACACAGCTTCATATTCCTTCAGGATTCTTAATGGAGCTAAATAATTGTTATTATGTTTTAGTGCTTAGTAGAACTATTATTTTTGCCTCATGTTTGATGAATGATGATACCAACTATCTGTGTGTCAACTTGCTGAGACTCCAAGTGCAAAGTGATATAGCAAATGTATTTTCCTCATAACGATGTCTCAAGGGTTTATATTGAACTCTTGGGGGTCTAAGCCGGTGACCTTCTTTGAGACAGTTCTAGCAACCTCCAAAACAAAGTATTTATCTTGTCCCCCAACTCCGCCGCATGGTTGTAAAGAACAATGCTTATTATTAGTAAAACAAAACTTAAATAAAACATTAAATAAAATAACAAGAAAGTAAATTAAAAAAACAGGAAAGTAAAAATACAATAAAGTAAAGTTCCTTTTGGGTTTTTGTTTATGCTTGTATAAAGTAAAAAAGTAATTTTTATATTTTTGGATCTAATAGTTGTAGAAAATGTAAAGGGAAAAAAGCAAGTAGAAGGTGTTCCTTATAATTAAAAGTGGATTCGATTTCATGGGTTCACTTGTCTACTCTCTCAAAAAGTGTGGTGAATATGAAACAGTTCATAGATAACATAATATTGTTTAAACTTTATAATGTGTTTCATTAGAATTCATATCGGCATACGTCCTATTATAAAGATGATCCAACACATCTCACTTATAGTCCTCTAGAAAGGAAAAATACATGCAATCTAGAATTAAGAATAAACAAAGTATAGCCTTAGGCACTTTGACATGATGTTTGAATGAAAAATGTGCTACCTTGAGCAAACAAGATCTTCTTTGTTGTCACTAGATTATTATAACACATTCATTCAGTTTCTCCCTAGTGAAGTAGCAAAACAAAGGTAAAAATTATAGCGGATCTTGAATTTTTTGTCACTATCCAATCACTACCACCATGTTACTCCATCTAACATACGCGTTCCCCCACACATGCCCTTGCATACAAGTTTAATCAGAATAATCACTTGGGTAATAGTATGCATCTACCAATAGATCATACACATTTCAATATCATATATCATAATAAAACATAGATCAACCACATAGTTACTACATATATGACCATAATCATGCAAAGGGGCTTATATGGTTCTAAACAATCATAGTAGAAAAGAGAGATATATCAAGCTACTGCCACAAACTCATATTCTAGAGGTGGACTACTCTCTCATTATCATGAAGACGTTGATGTTCTCATTGGAGAAGGTGGAGATCGAGACAGGGATGGCTCCCCATCCAATCATCGCTGGTTATGGCTCTGCTTTGGTGTTTCTATGTCTCCAATCCGCCTCCTATGAGATTGCGATTGGGACCCCTTTTATATATGGTTTTAGGTCAATACAAAGAGATCCATGTGAAAACAGACGGTAAAAGAGCCACGAGGGCCAAACAGATGGTGGTCTCACACCCTGTCTTGGCCCTCTGGCTAGTCCAGGTGAGGTGTCCAAGTGCTCCGTGACTTCATTCTTTGTAAAATAATAGCGCATAAAAATCCATGGTCCTTTTGAGTTCATGAAGGTCCGTGAAACTTAAAAATACACAAAACAGGGTTTTCCTAATCTGCAGAGTTATAACCCAAATAAACATGATCATTGGTAAATCCCCAAAATTAATGTAAAATATAGATATAACACTGTCTAACGAATGAAGCTTGGTGACTAGATGGATAGGTGAGCACGGTCTAAATGTCCAACACGTGGCTAACAGACGTTAGCTAAAACGTTGAGGTACATGGATGCGGTCACGGATGCAAACCTATACATGTGGTTACCAAATCCACTCTCCACTGTCTAACATGCAAATATATTGGAATAAGTGAGAATAAAGTACAAAGTTCATGTATGCATTTTACATGCATCAATGTGACAAGGCTATGAGTCTATATTAAGAATAATGGTTGTTGATTGTATTTGAAAGATATGATTCACGACTCTGCACCCTCCGGGACAGGATCTCGATGGTGAGTCGGCCTATAACATAAATGTCAAAAGGTTAAAACCAATTGATCTGAATGTGGCTTACTTCTGGCCCTGTCGACTTTTTCATATAGGTTGTAACCATATGAAGAAGCTCCATGATGAAGAACTTCTAACTTCCTTCGACTTAGATTCATTCGAGACGTGCGAGTCATGCCTAATCAGGAATATGACCAAGACACAATTTTCAAAGAGTTGCGAGAGGGCATCTGACTTACTGGAGCTAGTACATAGTTATGTATGCATCCTAATGACCACACCGGCTAGAGTGGTTATGATCACTTCATTACCTTCACTGATGATTTGAGTCGGTATGGATCTATCTACTTAATGGAACATAATTGAGAAGCCTTTGAAAATTTTAAAAAAAATTAAAAAAATTCCAAAGTGAAGTACATAATCAACTCAATAAGAAAATAAAGTTTCTGCTGTCAGAACATGGATGCGAGTACATGAGCCACGAGTTTGATGACCATGTGAAGAGTTGCCGAATATATCTTTAGTTCACACTGTTGGGAATGCCACGGAGAAATGGTGTGTTAGAAAGGTGGAATACGACCTTGTTGGGCATGGTATGATGAATGATGAGTCAAACGGATCTACCTTTGTCATTTTGGGTTTATTATCTAGAAACTACATCTTACACACTAAACATAGTACTATCAAAGTCGGTAGATAAGACACCATATTACATGTGGACTAGCAAAAAGCCGAGTTTGTATTTTCTGTAGATTTGGAGTTGTGAAGCATTTTTCAAGCGGATTCAATCGTAGAAGCTCACGACCAAGTCAAACGGGCTCATTTTCATGGGCCATCCGAGGGAAACCTTGGGTTACTAGTTCTACAAACAAGAAGAGGGAAAAGTGATTGTTCCTCGGAACGGTGTCTTCCTTAAAAAAGAGTTTCTTAGTCGGGGATTAGTTGGATCAAGGTGCGACTCAAAGAAATTCGGGACGAGTCCGTGAGGGGTGAGTCAACAAAAGCCTTGGTGGATGAGTCGGTCGTGCAACCTGAGTTGGCAGTTGCACTTGAGCCGAGGAGATTTTCCAGATTGTGAAGTGTTTGTAATGCTTTACTATTAGATAGTGATGATCCACCAACTTATTCGGAAGCTGCGGTAAGTATTGAGTCTGTTTGTGTTGCGGTCAGAAACCCACTGGCGAGCAACGACGGGCAACACAGGAGAGCCGGGAGCAACTTAGGGCTGCGGCTGGCCCTGGTCCCTCCGAGCGACGGCCCGCAAAGACTCCGGCACGCACGTCCGATGCTGGTGCAAGGGCGTGCCACCTGACCTATACCTGGTCAGGAAGGTGATGGAGATGCCTCGCTTAGTTTCCTGCATGGCATACACGTAAACATTAAATACGAGCCTCGATCGGCTCTCAGGTTGTCCTGTGAATCGGCTCAAGGAGCCGATCCACCCATGATTCGCACGAGGTGTACGAATATATGGTGGTCCTGCTTGATCAAGATAAAGCTAAAACGATCTACGACGATTTAGGGTTTTCACCGCATAATCGGAACGTCATACTCGTGATTGGGCCTCGCGGCCACGCACGGTGATCGTAAGCCGATCCTAGACAAGGCCTAAAAACCAACACGAGGTTGATCCCCGGAACATCCTGTCTAGGGCTAGCAAACTACACCCTACGCGTCGCTGGATCCTCCAACCCTTTGTAAGGCCTAACTATGCAGATATTAAACTAATCCTTGGAGAACAAGGAGCAATCATAATGGATCGGATCTACTAAATAATGACCAAGCGGGGTGCCGCCCCTACACCTAAGATAGGTGTAAGGGCGGCCAGATGTCTAAGGGTTGCACTACGACAGCATATGATACGAAGAACAATGCTAACCCTAACACATCTAAGATAACTACGTTGCTCGCCATCAAAAAGGCTTCAGTACGAGCAACGCATGAACAACGAATAAACTTAGATCGCCTAGATCGCAAGATGCGATCTAGGCAGCATGATGCTTACCCGGAAGAAACCCTCGAGACAAGGGAGTTGGCGATGCGCCTAGATTGATTTGTGGTGAACGTGATTGTTGTTTATTTCATAAACCCTAGATACATATTTATAGTCCGTAGACTCTCTAACGTGGGAATAATCCCCACCGTGCACGAGACAAACTCTAACTAACCGACACGTATCCTACTATATTACAGATACACGGGCAAACTAGCCTAAACTTTGCATAACAGGCTGATTCACGTATTTCTTCCATGTATATTCTTCAAGTCCATCTTGATCGCGGCCCACCTCTGACTCGGTCAAATTCTGGTGATAACACATGCCCCCCTGGTTTTGGAATTGATAATTCCAAAATCACTCTGCTTTTCTTCGTCGGGTCATGTCGTGGTAGAACCGTCGCAGTATCCTTCATCATGATGCCTTGCCTTCTCAACTTCTCCGCGTGACCTGGCAGTTTTTTTTTTAGGCACCACTTCCTTGGAAACTGCCGTGGTATTGAATTTCCACTATATCCCCTTTTATTTAACCGCTCCAAACAGTTTGCTTCCGCATCCCCTTCGCATCAGCACTCCAAAAGCCCTCCTGCGCCACCATGTCTTCTTCCTCCTCTGCTTCATCGGATCTTTCCACCCAGTCCTCCTCTTCCCGCGAGCCGACGCCAGAGCAGAACCCGGCGGAGGTCCATGCGGCCAACACCCGCCGTGCCATCGAGGCCGGGGAGGAATCCAGCCATGATTTCTCCGTCTGGTCAGAGCACGACAAGTCCTTGACCGACGGGGAAAGTGACCTCCGCTTCCTCGCCGACGGGGAAACGGAGGAGGAGAGCGATGACGATCGCTTCTCCTGCGACGACTTCACCTCTCCCGAGGAGGAGGAGGAGGAGAAGGAGGAGGAAGAGGAGGAGGACGACACCTCCTCCGACGAGCCGCCGGCCAAACGGTTCTGCCCCTGGCCGGGGAACCTCAGCGACTTCGACAACGACGACGACGACGCTGACGAGGAGGATGAGGACAATGAGGGCCCGGCCGGCGGCCGCTGGAGCAGCGACGACGAGCCCGCCGGGAGTAGCGCCGACAGCGGCGACGACGGCGACGACGAGGGCAGCGGCGGCCCATAGATAGGACCATTAGCATAGGATCAGTAGTAGTAGACGGGGCAATGTATCCCCTAGTACTTCCTTTTGGGAGCAATCAGCTCTTTATGTAAGAAATCTTGCTTATCAATGAAGAATTTCCCCAATTTGATTTTGCCGATTTCCCTTGAGCCAATTTAGCCGATTTCCCCTCATACTGATTTTGCCGATTTGTCCACTTAGCCAATGCTTAATGAGCCGATAGCAACGCATCGGTCCTTTACAATCCATCCTTCAATTCTTCAACTGATGACCTTGAGATCTGGTGGATAATGTGGAGTCTTCAAGAGAGCCTTTAAATTCTTCCCACCAGGCCCAATGATCTTCTTCTGCAAGAACTCACCATTTTTGAAGAAGGTTGCAATGAAGGATCAGCCGATGACGCCTCAATCGACTTCTAAAACAGAGCATCTACCGGGCCAGCTGCCCCCCGAGCCTCAGCCAAGGCGAGAATACTGGTGAGGATGCACAGATCAGACAAAAGGCTTTGAACTCAGGTAATTCTGAGACAGCCACCCTGCCGATTCAGCCGCTCTTGACCCCATCGATTGCCTCTTCCTCCGTTGAAAGCCGATATTGCAGACGAAACACCAACGGCTTAACGAGCAAAAGGCCGCCTTGTACGCCAAACTGACTTCGATACCCCGCTGCAATCGGCTCATTGCAGCTGAGGAAGCTCTCACTGTTTGCCCCCTCGAGGAAGTAGAGGGCCTCACAGATGAATTGGACTTGGTGAAAATCCGCGTCTTGAACACGCAGCAGGTAGATCCTGTGTAATTTTACTAGAGTCGATGGCTGTGCATCGGCTTCGTTTCTTAGTTCTAAAGTCGATGTCCTTGCATCGGCTGTATATCATAAATTTTTTTTTACTGGCCGATTTTTCCTATCGGCCCCCAATATTTCACTGCACACATGTTCATCTGCACATGTTCATCTGATTAGGTGCCCCCCCGAGCCGAATCTGTCAGGGAACTGCAGATATCGGCTCTGTAGTTTAACCAAGGCACATGTATTTGCACGTCGGCTCCGGTAGGACCAATGTTGATTTTTCCTAACTCATCAGCCGACGTAAAACCGCTGCCCAGTAGATCGATGTTGAACACAAGCAGAACATGTGGTGAGGATAAATTTTGGCCGATTGCTGGAATCGGCCTCCATATTGATCGAAGCGTTCAATGAAGGTTTTGTAATGTTCCTTCATAGATCTTTGGGGCCGATCCCAAGGATCGGCCTCGCCACGTTTGCTCATCGGTTTTTTCTTGCTACACGATCAGGCCGGTGGATAAGACCAGCCTAACCCTATCCTTTGTTACGTCGATGCGCTCGCAGTCGTCCAAATTGATACCTGAGAGTGGCTCTTGGCCAGCTGTTTCCCAAGCGTTCATGCCAGCCGTTGAAATCTCGGCTGAGTCATCGGCCTGGACGACCTCTACCTCATCTCCATCCCACTGTATTACGCATTGGTGCATCGTGGAGGGAATGCAACAGTTGGCGTGGATCCAATCTCTTGCTAGCAGAACAGCATAGGTGCTCTTGCTATCGACGATGAAGAACGTCGTAGGGATGGTTTTCCTTCCTACGGTCAGATCCACGTTCAGAACACCTTGTGCGTCAGACGCTTGGCCGTTGAAATCGCTCAATGTCACGTTGGTCTTGATCAGATCCGAGCTAGAGCGTCCCAACCGACGTAGCATAGAGTATGGCATAATGTTGACTGCCGCTCCAGTGTCCACCAGCATCTTGTTGACAGGCCTCCCATCGATATAACCTCGCAAGTACAGGGCCTTCAGATGTCTGTAGCTTCTTTCTTGTGGCTTCTCAAAGATAACCGGCCGTGGGCCGCAGTCAAGTTGTGCCACAGGTGCCTCGTCTAATCCTGGAGCACTGAACTCCGTAGGAAGGATGAACACCATGTTTGTGCCAGCCGATGTTTCATCATCGGCTTTCCTTTGCTTGGGGCGCCACTCCATTTTTTGTGGTCGACCCTCTTCATCCAGGGTTCGCTGAATTTTCGCGGCCAGATCAGGCCGTGCCTTCCTTAGCGTGTGCAGATATAACCTTTCGGCTTCTTCCAAGCCGCGCAGTCGCTGAACCCTACGCTTTTGGGAACGGCTGAGTCCATCAGGGCACCACCTTGGCCAGTGGTACCTGTCTTCTTCTTCTTCTTCTTCTTCGTCTTCCAAATCCTCGAGATCTTCCACCCGAGGGGACTCAGCGTGTTTGCTTCGAGGTGGGAGAGGCCCTAGACGTTTGAACACGGACACGTTAGCTGCATCCTTCCTCTTCTGTCTACATTCTGGGCAGTTGCCGATTGTAGGCAATCGGCTCATTCCTGAATCCCAGCAGTGTCTGAAGAAGGGGCAGTCCCAGTGCCTATCCTCGTCGTCTTGCTTCCTCGATTCTTCCTTGGCACGGCGCTCGTACTCCTCCTCATCGCGATCATGCCGACGATGTCTCCTGGCGTCCCTAGCTAGACGGTCTCTATCATCATCGTCGCTGGATCGTCGGCGTTGGCTATATTGACTCACATACTTGTTGAGGAGGTGATCGGAGAGAGGTCGCTGATATCTTACATTCCTCACTTCTCCCTCTGTGATGTAGCGCTTGCCATCGTGCCGGAGCCGATCGCGTGGAGCGGCCTCCTCCGTGTCCTTGCTACGAGAGCAGCTGCCCTCGTCTCCATCTTTGCCAGCGTGGTGCCCAGGTCCTACCATGTTGATGTTGAACGAGAATCCTGGCTGGCAACCTTCAGGGTAAGTGCACTCCACCATGTTAACGGCGGGGAAGGGGTGGGTGTCGACCTTCATGGCGTACTGGTTAAAAATCAGACGTCCTTGTTCTATCGCCATTTGGATCTGCTGACGCCACCCTGCAGTCGTTGGTGGCATGGGAGAACGAGTTATGCCATTTGCAGTATGGCTTTCCGTTCAGCTCCTGTACCGTGGGGATTTTGAGGCCTTCGGGTAACTTCAACTGCTTCTCCTTGAGTAGGAGATCGAAGATTTGCTCAGTTTTAGTCACGTCAAAATCGAACCCTCTGGGCGGACCTGGTGGCTTCACCCATTTGCAGGACACGGGGGTTGCCCCCCGAGTCCATTCAGCCACTGCTACCTCTTGATCTCCCGCAGAACCTTCGTCTTCATCCGCCTCAACCAGGGCTACCGCACGCTTGAATTTGTCCTGGTACAAGTCCGGGTGGCGCTGTTCATATGCCGACAGTTTCTAAACCATGTGCGCCAGTGAAGGGTAGTCTGCTTGGGAGGCCATGTCCTTGATTGGTGACGCAAGGCCCACCACTGCCAACTCGACTGCTTCCTTTTCAGTCACACGAGCCGAATAACATCGGTTCCTAAGATTTCTGAAGTGCTGGACGTATTCTGCCACAGTTTCTCCACGCTTCTGACGTATTTGTGCCAGATCGGCAAGGCCAGACTCGGAAGCCTCTGAGTGATACTGCATGTGGAACTGTTCTTCTAACTGCTTCCAAGTCCGGATCGAGTCCGGTGGCAACGAAGTGTACCACCCGAAAGCCGATCCCGTGAGGGACTGCGCGAAGAACCTCACGCGTAGTGGATCCGATGCTGAGGCCGTTCCTAGCTGCGCCAAATATCGGCTCACATGCTCGATGGAGCTGGAACCATCTGATCCATTGAATTTGGAGAAATCAGGGAGCCGATATTTGGGTGGTAGCGGGACCAACTCGTACTCGTTGGGGTACGGCTTGGAATAGCCGATTGTCCTCCTTTTCGGCACCATGCCGAACTGGTCTCTCAGGATCGTACTGATTTGATCCGCGGTGTCGGGCCGGCAGGAGTCGAACTCTGAAGATTCGCCGGAGTGGCATACTTAGCCAGCCATGCTTGTTTTTCCAACTCTGAGCCAACTGCAGGAGCTGAGCTCTGGAGGTTTGTCGGAGTGGCATACTTAGCTAGCCACGTCTGCTTCTCAAGATCTGTTCCCGAAGTTCCTCCTGTTGTTCCAGAAGTCCCTGCTGTTGCGGCCTGGTTTGTGAGCGCCCAGTTACCATAGTCTGGCACGTATGTGCACGTGTATCCGTGAGGGATCTCCTTAGGCGCCTCATGCAAGAACTGGCAGTCACTAGGGTCACCACCGATCTTGTAGACGACGAATGCCGGTGAATTCGGCACTTCTGGTGCTGCCAATGCGAATGGCAGCGGTGGACGGGACTGGAGTGGCATCTCTCCTTGGTATGTCCCGAGAGCTGGTCCTGACGGAGAGTACTGGTGCCTCATGATCTCCTGGATCACCCGAAGAGCGACACGCTCCAAAGTGTTCACCAGGTTCTCAGAGTGGCGGTGCAGCGAATGAGCCACCATGTAGTTAATCTCCTGACGCAGGGACCTGGTGCGTTCTTCTGACGGGGTGGACAGGTCTATTCCATCGAGCGCACCTTCAGGCGAGAACCCTTTCCACCTGATGCCATGTGAACGGGTTCTGTGAAAAGAGCCGATGAGGTCGGCTTCGAGGATCGCTTTGACCTTGTCATACTTCTTCTTGAGCTCCTCGGTCAGATCCTCGTACGTGACTGGGGTGCCGTCTGCCATCTCAGATGTAGATGGCGATGTGGTTGATGTCGAAGATTGTCCCACCGGGCGTGCCAGAATGTGTTGCGGTCAGAAACCCACTGGCGAGCAACGACGGGCAACACAGGAGAGCCGGGAGCAACTTAGGGCTGCGGCTGGCCCTGGTCCCTCCGAGCGACGGCCCGCAAAGACTCCGGCACGCACGTCCGATGCTGGTGCAAGGGCGTGCCACCTGACCTATACCTGGTCAGGAAGGTGATGGAGATGCCTCGCTTAGTTTCCTACATGGCACACACGTAAACATTAAATACGAGCCTCGATCGGCTCTCAGGTTGTCCTGTGAATCGGCTCAAGGAGCCGATCCACCCATGATTCGCACGAGGTGTACGAATATATGGTGGTCCTGCTTGATCAAGATAAAGCTAAAACGATCTACGACAATTTAGGGTTTTCACCGCATAATTGGAACGTCCTACTCGTGATTGGGCCTCGCGGCCACGCACGGTGATCGTAAGCCGATCCTAGACAAGGCCTAAAAACCAACACGAGGTTGATCCCCGGAACATCCTGTCTAGGGCTAGCAAACTACACCCTACGCGCCGCTGGATCCTCCAACCCTTTGTAAGGCCTAACTATGCAGATATTAAACTAATCCTTGGAGAACAAGGAGCAATCATAACGGATCGGATCTACTAAATAATGACCAAGCGGGGTGCCGCCCCTACACCTAAGATAGGTGTAAGGGCGGCCAGATGTCTAAGGGTTGCACTACGACAGCATATGATACGAAGAACAATGCTAACCCTAACACATCTAAGATAACTATGTTGCTCGCCATCAAAAAGGCTTCAGTACGAGCAACGCATGAACAACGAATAAACTTGTACTGCCTAGATCGCAAGATGCGATCTAGGCAGCATGATGCTTACCCAGAAGAAACCCTCGAGACAAGGGAGTTGGCGATGCGCCTAGATTGATTTGTGGTGAACGTGATTGTTGTTTATTTCATAAACCCTAGATACATATTTATAGTCCGTAGACTCTCTAACGTGGGAATAATCCCCACCGTGCACGAGACAAACTCTAACTAACCGACACGTATCCTACTATATTACAGATACACGGGCAAACTAGCCCAAACTTTGCATAACAGGCCGATTCACGTATTTCTTCCATGTATATTCTTCAAGTCCATCTTGATCGCGGCCCACCTCTGACTCGGTCAAATTCTGGTGATAACAGTTTGTGGCTTGGTTAAAGTCCATGGATGAAAATCAAGTTTCGAACTTGGTTGATCATATAGATGGTGTAAGATCCATCGAGTGCAAATGGTGTTTTTAGAAAGAAAACTGACATGGATGGAAATGTTTCTGTCTATAAAGCATGGCTTGTTGCGAAGGGATTCGAACATGTTCCAGGAATTGGCTACGATGAGACGTTCTTGCATGTAGCAATGCTTAAGTCGGTTCGGATCATGTTAGCCATAGCGGCCTATTTCAACTATGAGATATGGAAGATGGATGCCAAGACGGATTTCCTTAATGAAAGTTTTAAAGGCGGCGTGTATATGTGATCCGTGCATTTTACATCATCAATATGATTACATATATGTTTAG
Organism: Lolium perenne; assembly: GCF_019359855.2. Lineage (NCBI taxonomy): Eukaryota > Viridiplantae > Streptophyta > Magnoliopsida > Poales > Poaceae > Lolium > Lolium perenne. Next base: position 75,144,004 of record NC_067244.2, read on the forward strand.
TTTTCATTGACATTTGCAATCATACACAATTATTTATGCACTTTTAGTTGATTTCCAGGAATTTCCTACAAAGTCCCACTCATTGGTATTAATTCATGGGAGGTAGAAACTCTCCTTTTTCATATTTTATTGTTTTAGGGACCTTATGGACACTTCAAAATTGACGGAAAACAAATACCTGATCAGTTTTTCACCTGGAGAAGCACCGTGGGCCAAAGAAGCACGCGAAGGGCCGGGGCCACGAGGTCCAAAAGAGACCAGGTGGCGCGCCCACCCTGCTTGGGCGTGCCACCCAAGCTCGTTTGGCCCTTGGGCATCGTCTCGGGCCCTCCTTTATAAATACATCTCCTTTTTGCCCAAAAACCTAAGCCATATTTTCCCCAAGATTTATTGAGGCACCGGCGAAAGTCTTCTACTTCGGGAGAGGGCAGATCCTGCAGCACCGGTGCCTCCGACGAAGGGGAAATCGATGCCATCATCATCACCACTCCTGCTTGACGTAGGGGGGGTCATATCCATCAACATCTCCATCAACACCATCATCACTACCATCACCATCTACGCGAACGACTTCATCCCCCTCATAGTTTGTGTTTGATTGAACCCCGGATATTGTTTTAAGGGCGAGTTGCATGTTTGTGATTGGTACTTTGTCATTATTTGGTGGAGATATTATAAATTCAGATTGTGTTGTAATCATTATGCCTCTGGTCCATATCATGTTTGACACTTGTGAGTAGTTCCCATGTTCCCGAGGGCATATGATGATCTGGCTATGATTCTATATGATGTGCAATGAGTATTGGTAAAGTTTTTATCTTTTATGATGTTCTATGATGGTTTTATGCGAACATCGACTGCATATTACTTCACATATATGGGCTCATAGGGCTACATTTTAATGTAATGAATGAGTGTCGGAAGGGATGAACTGACAGAAACCGTTTTCCAATACTTTGAGTTGATTAGAGGGGTTTATGTCGGGGTCCAAATGATCTTATTGCTATGGTGGAACATTTATGTCTTAATGATTCCTATGACTACACATGAAAATGTCTCTAGGACCCATCATAAGGGGTGATTTTGCTCATATTTATGGATGCACGTAGTTTAGGCTCCACCCCTAAGGGAATGAAATTTGACAAAATATTTACCATGTCGTGTAGAACTCTAATGCTAGTAAATCATGCCGCCATCGGGAACACTTGTCTCATGTAAGCACAAACACTTGACTTTGTCCTCTTGCTGCATAGAGGATTTTGATTTCTCTCATTGCAAGCATTTACATATTGCTATTTACTTTCTGCATTTTATTTTATTGCAAACTATACACACAAAATACTGATACGTCCCAAACGTATCTATAATTTTTGATGCTCCATGCTTGTTTTGTTACAATTCTTATATGTTTTATGTGCACTTTTCCACACTTTAGCATTTTCTAGGACTAACCTATTAACGCAGTGCCGCAGTGCCAGTTCCTGTTTTCTGCTGTTTTTGTGTTTCAGAAAAGTTGTACATGAAAGTTTCTCGGAATTGGACGAAACAAAAGCCTAGAGTCTTATTTTTCCGGGACGAAGACGGAGCCAGAAGGACACACGCAGGAGAGCTGCCACGTGGCAGTACATAGGGCAGGCGCGACCCCACCCTTGGCCGTGCCTGGCCCTTGTACTGGCTCCTCGTCGCCTCATTTGCTCCGCCTTTCCGCCTATTTATTCCTCGTATCGGGAAAACCCCAGGGACCCGAGCCTCCATCCATGAAATGTTCCGACGCCGCCGTCAACCGAAACCCTAGTTCGGGTGGGTTCTGTAGTCCATCCCGGCACCCTGCCGGAGAGGGAAACCACAGCCGGAGGCCTTGATACGTCTCAAACGTATCTATAATTTCTTATGTTCCATGCTACTTTATTGATGATACTCACATGTTTTATACACACTTTATGTCATATTTATGCATTTTCCGGCACTAACCTATTGACAAGATGCCGAAGAGTCAGTTGCTGTTTCTGCTGTTTTTGGTTTCAGAAATCCTACAAGGGAAATATTCTCGGAATTGGACGAAATCAACGCCCATGGTCTTATTTTTCCATGAAGCTTCCAGAAGACCGAAGGAGATACGAAGTGGGGCCACGAGGTGGCGCCACACTAAGGCGGCGCGACCAAGGAGGGGCCCGCGCCGCCCTATTGTGTGGGCCCCTCGTGTCGCCCCTAAACCTACCCTTCCGCCTACTTAAAGCCTTCGTCGAGAAAACCCCAGTACCGAGAGCCACGATACGGAAAACCTTCCAGAGACGCCGCCGCCGCCAATCCCATCTCGGGGGATTCAGGAGATCGCCTCCGGCACCCTGCCGGAGAGGGGAATCATCTCCCGGAGGACTCTTCATTGCCATGATCGCCTCCGGAGTGATGTGTGAGTAGTTCACCTCTGGACTATGGGTCCATAGCAGTAGCTAGATGGTTGTCTTCTCCTCATGTGCTATCATTGTTAGATCTTGTGAGCTGCCTATCATGATCAAGATCATCTATTTGTAATGCTACATGTTGCGTTTGTTGGGATCCGATGAATATGGAATACTATGTTATGTTGATTATCAATCTATCATATATGTGTTGTTTATGATCTTGCATGCTCTCCGTTGCTAGTAGAGGCTCTGGCCAAGTTGATACTTGTAACTCCAAGAGGGAGTATTTATGCTCGATAGTGGGTTCATGCCTCCATTTAATCCGGGACAGTGACAGAAAGTTCTAAGGTTGTGGATGTGCTGTTGCCACTAGGGATAAAACATCAATGCTTTGTCTAAGGATATTTGTGTTGATTACATTACGCACCATACTTAATGCAATTGTCTGTTGTTTGCAACTTAATACTGGAAGGGGTGCGGATGCTAACCCGAAGGTGGACTTTTTAGGCATAGATGCATGCTGTATAGCGGTCTATGTACTTTGTCGTAATGCCCAATTGAATTTCACACTACTCATCATAATATGTATGTGCATTGTCATGCCCTCTTTATTTGTCAATTGCCCAACTGTAATTTGTTCACCCAACATGCTATTTCTTATTGGAAAGACACCACTAGTGAACTGTGGACCTCGGTCCATTCTTTTACATCGAATACAATCTACTGCAATACTTGTTCTTACTGTTCTTTGCAAACATCATCTTCCACACTATACATTTAATCCTTTGTTACAGCAAGCCGGTGAGATTGACAACCTCACTATTACGTTGGGGAAAAGTACTTTGATTGTGTTGTGCAGGTTCCACGTTGGCGCCGGAATCCCTGGTGTTGCGTCGCACTACACTCCGCCACCATCAACCTTCACGTACTTCTTGACTCCTACTGGTTCCATAACCTTGGTTTCTTACTGAGGGAAAACTTACTGCTGTACGCATCACACCTTCCTCTTGGGGTTCCCAACGGACGTGTGCCTCACGCGTATCAAGCACGTTTTCTAGCGCCGTTGCCGGGGACCTGAAGAAAAGTTACACCACAAAGATTTCTAACTCCCACGTCAACTATACGCCAGCAACGTTTTCTGGCGCCGTTGCCGGGGAGATCAAGACACGCTGCAAGGGGAGTCTCTGACTTCCAATCTCTTTACTTTGTTTTTGTCTTGCTTTACTTTATCTACTGCTTTGTTTGCTTTCTTATATCAAAATACAAAAAAATTAGTTACTTTCTTTACTTTATTTACTATCTTGTTTGCATTCTCTATATTAAAAATACAAAAAATTAGTTACTTGCTTTACTTTATCTAGTTTGCTTTATTTACTATTGCTAAAATGGGTACTCCTGAAAATACTAAGTTGTGTGATTTCACTAGCACAAATAATAATGATTTCTTATGCACACATATTGCTCCACCTGCTACTACATCAGAATTCTTTGAAATTAAACCTGCTTTACTGAATCTTGTTATGAGAGAGCAATTTTCTGGTGTTAGTTATGATGATGCTGCTGCCCATCTTAATAATTTTGTTGAACTTTGTGAGATGCAAAAGTATAAGGATGTAGATGGTGACATTATAAAATTAAAGTTGTTTCCTTTCTCATTAAGAGGAAGAGCTAAAGATTGGTTGCTATCTTTGCATAAGAATAGTATTGATTCATGGACTAAATGTAAGGATGCTTTCATTGGTAGATATTATCCTCCTGCTAAAATTATATCTTTGAGAAGTAGCATAATGAATTTTAAGCAACTGGATAATGAGCATGTTGCCCAAGCATGGGAAAGAATGAAATCTTTGGTTAAAAATTGCCCTACCCATGGACTGACTACTTGGATGATCATCCAAACCTTTTATGCAGGATTGAATTTTTCTTCGTGGAACTTATTGGATTCAGCTGCTGGAGGTACTTTTATGTCCATCACTCTAGGCGCCGCAACAAAGCTTCTTGATGATATGATGATTAATTACTCTGAATGGCACACGGAAAGAGCTCCACAAGGTAAGAAGGTAAATTCTGTTGAAGAAACGTCCTCCTTGAGTTATAAGATTGATGCTATTCTGTCTATGCTTGTGAATGGTAGATCTAATGTTGATCCTAATAATGTTCCTTTAGCTTCATTGGTTGCTCAAGAAGAGCATGTTGATGTGAACTTCATTAAAATAATAATTTCAACAACAATGCTTATAGGAATAATTCTAGTAACAACTATAGGCCATATCCTTCTAATAATGGTAATGGTTATGGTAATTCTTACAACAATAATAGGAATGTACCCCCTGGTCTTGAAGCCATGCTTAAAGAATTTATTAGCACACAAACCGCTTTTAACAAATCTGTTGAAGAAAAGCTTGGTAAAATTGATATTCTTGCTTCTAAAGTTGATAGTCTTGCTGCCGATGTTGATCTTTTAAAATTGAAAGTTATGCCTAATGAAAATAAAGATATTAAGTCATTTTCTACAGCAAACGCCATCCAAGTTCGAATTAATGAGAATATTAGATTGATGGTTGAATTGCGTGCTAGGTGGGAGAAAGAAGAAAATGCTAAAGAAAATAATGTAGCTAAAGTTTGGACTATTACCACCACTAGTAATGATGATGCTTCACATGTTGCTACACCCCCTACTATCAATGGTAAAATAATTGGTGTTGGCAATGTTTCAACTCCTAATGCAAGGCCTGCAAAACTGCCTGAAACTGCTAAAACTGTTGAAACTGCTTGTGATAAAACTGCTGAAATTTTTCAAAATATTGGGGACAATGATCCCATTGCCTTAGATCATAATGGTTTAGATTTCGATGATTGTCACATCTCTGAAGTTATAAAGTTCTTACAAAAATTTGCTAGAAGTCCCAATGCTAGTGCTATAAATTTGGCCTTTACAAAACATATTACAAATGCTCTCATAAAAGCTAGAGAAGATAAATTAAAACTTGAAACTTCTATTCCTAGGAAGTTAGAAGATGGTTGGGAGCCCATCATTAAGATGAAGATCAATGATTTTGATTGTAATGCTTTATGTGATCTTGGTGCAAGTATTTCCGTTATGCCTAAGAAAATCTATAATATGCTTGACTTGCCACCATTGAAAAATTGTTATTTGGATGTTAATCTTGCTGATAACTCTACAAAGAAACATTTGGGGAGGATTGATAATGTTCGCATTACGGTTAACAATAACCTTGTCCCCGTTGATTTTGTTGTCTTGGATATTGAATGCAATGCATTTTGTCCCATTATTTTGGGAAGACCTTTTCTTCGAACTGTTGGTGCTATTATTGATATGAAGGAAGGTAATATTAAATATCAATTTCCTCTCAAGAAAGGTATGGAACACTTCCCTAGAAAGAGAATGAAGTTACCTTTTGATTCTATCATTAGAACAAATTATGATGTTGATGCTTCATCTCTTGATAATACTTGATTCACACTTTCTGCGCCTAGCTGAAAGGCGTTAAAGAAAAGCGCTTATGGGAGACAACCCATTATTTTACTTCTGCACTTTTGTTTTATATTTGAGTCTTGGAAGTTGTTACTACTGTAGCAAACTCTCCTTATCTTTATTTTTATTGCATTTTTATGCCAAGTAAAGTCTTTGATAGTAAGGTTCACACTAGATTTGGATTACTGCACAGAAACAGATTTCTTGCTGTCACGAATTTGAGAATTATTCTCTGTAGGTAACTCAGAAAAATCTGCCAATTTACGTGAGTAATCCTCAGATATGTACGCAACTTTCATTCAATTTTAGCATTTTAATCTGAGCAAGTTTAGTGCCCCAGAAAAATTCGTCTTTCGGACTGTTCTGTTTTGACAGATTCTGCCTTTTATTTCGCATTGCCTGTTTTGCTATGTTTGATGGATTTCTTTGTTCCATTAACTTTCAGTAGCTTTGTGCAATGTCCAGAAGTGTTAAGAATGATTATGTCATCTATGAACATGTGAATTTTTGATTATGCACTAACCCTCTAATGAGTTTGTTTTGAGTTTGGTGTGGAGGAAGTTTTCAAGGATCAAGAGAGGAGGATGATACAATATGATCAAGGAGAGTGAAAACTCTAAGCATGGGGATGCCCCCGTGGTTCATCCCTGCATATTTCAAGAAGACTCAAGCATCTAAGCTTGGGGATGCCCAAGGCATCCCCTTCTTCATCGACAAATTATCAGGTCACCTCTAGTGAAACTATATTTTTATTCCGTCACATCTTATGTGCTTTACTTGGAGCGTCTTTATGTTCTTGTTTTTTGTTTGTTTGAATAAAATTGGATCCTAGCATTCATTGTGTGGGAGAGAGACACGCTCCGCTGTTGCATATGAACACATATGTTCTTAGCTTTATTCTTAATGTTCATGGCGAAGGTTGAAACTGCTTCGTTAATTGTTATATAGTTGGAAACAGAAAATGTTGCATGTGGTAGTGTATAATGAAATACTTGTAGATCATTGAGCTTTGATAACTTGATTCTTTGCAAACGTTTTGAGGTATTTAGATGGTAAAGCTTGCTGGATAAATAAGTTAAATTTAGTAGTGGATTGTTGTCTTTAAGCTTGTGCCGTACTACAAACTCTATTTAAATAGTTGAAGGTGTAGTTGGACTTGATAGCTTTCCATGTCTGAGAGTTCATCGTAATAAATAAGTTGTGCTGAAGGTCGAGGGAGCTAGCGGGGTACTTGTGCCACCGTGAACGGCCCTCCTTGGAGTAAATTTTAATCATGCTCTTAATGATGAACCTGCTAGTTGTTTGCAATAAGCTTGTGAGTTCTTTTTGACTAATGTTAAGCTACGGTTTTTGGCACTTCCACCATCCAAATTTGCTAGCCTCTTCGGTACTGTTGTGGTGACCCTGCATACCACTGCATGTTGTAGTATGCCAGTCGTTGATATAACATTCACGAAGTACCAATCTGCAAATATTACATCCCTCAGAGTAGTACAACAGAACATAGCAGGTCCATAACTCATTCATTTATTATTACAAGCATAATGTACCTATCATCTGGGAGCTCCTCTTGGGTCCTAAGAGGGATACTCCTGGGTTCGAGGCGAACCCAACTTAACTTACAATATAGCAGTCTTACTAAGTTATACATTTATCCCTCGAGCAGTTAAGTACTAAGAGTTCGTACTGCTCGGATACTAATACTACTTGGTAGGTCTACACGTGCTCTCCTCCGGAACCCTCCCCGGTTCCGTAGACTATAAGGTAGTCTACACCTTCAACACCTCCAGAGAGGTCTGGTTCTTCATAGCCGATGATGTCGGCTCCTTCAGGGTTGTCGTTGTCCTCCTCCAGATGGTTCAGACAATCTAAGCAGGGGATTTAAGAGTGGTATGAGTACGAGCGTACTCAACACGTTCATTATAGAAAAGAGGTGTTTAATGCACTAGCTACGATATTAGACCAGAAAGTCTAATACCAAATGCAAGTTTTGATAAACATTTCTTCAAGAGGTTGCTTTTATTCCAAAGAACTATGTCCGTCAGCCTTCACCGGTTCACTAGAACTTCATGGAGTTCCTTTCCGCCAGCGTTCGCAGTTCCAAATCCCGGAACAGGGAGTGACATGTCACGATTCATTACACTCTGCAGAGGTGTGTTGCTTTACCCATAAGAGATCTTAACCTTGGTGCCAACCGGGCAGCTTTCCCGTCCACACTTCCTTCGGTGTGAGGCCCGGTATAAGGTCTAGCCAATCATGTTCCTCCGCTACCTCAAACACCCACCCTTTGTTGCAAAACCCGACCCTGGGTCCTCGTCGGTCCTCTTACACCAATTAAGGATGGACCCCGACCACGACGACAATCTGGGATCAAACCAAACTCCTTCGCCGGTAGCTGCAACCCATCATAGACCGCAATACCGTGGGGACTTAGGACTCCCCAGCCTCACCGCTTGCTCCTTCGGGTGACAAGTGTACTACGGACAATGCCGTGGGGACTTAGGACTCCCCAGCCTCACCGCTTGCCCCCTTGGATTACAAGTGTACTACGGTAAAGCGCATCCGTTGATGAACAAGAGGTGGAAACACTTTTGACTACTCCGTCCCACTCCGGATTTTATGGTTAACACGGGTATTATGGCACAAGAATCACTGGACGACATTTGTTGTTTAATCCTAGATGGATATAAACCCTTGCAATGGAACCTCCACCATATCAACACAATCCATGGTTCCATTGCCCACCACTTAGTCATATTCATAGTTATAAAAATAGTGGTTTTGCTTTTCATGCAATAGTGATAAACATAGTACTTTGCAAGTAATTTGGTAAAAATACTCGAATGACATGAGCAAGTGATGAACTTGCCTGAACACTGCAAAGTGTTGCAGTTGGATGGTGTGGACTGACCCTTGTCCTTTGTTGCTGAAAAATAGCATCATTGTCCGATAAGGGCAATGGTTAAAGAAGCATTGGTGCATGATTCCAGTTTTAGGGTTTGTTCCCCCCTTCGGATGTCTTATCATTTCATGTGAGAGGTTAATACTAAGAATAATTTAGGAATACTTTATTTAGGGTAAAATACAACCTTGAAATGTTGTCAAGGTGTTTTGAAAGTCCAAAAGCATTTATGGACTTATTTTCATTTTTGAAAATACAAGGTGTGATTTAAATGATTATTATAATCATCAAATTAAGACTTATTCTTAGTTGTCTTCAAATATTCCTTTTTATATTTTATTCAGATAGAGAATTTTATACTGAGTGATTTTCATATTTTTAATTATTTTTTAGAGCTATTTAACATTTACTATGCATTTTCAAAGTTTCAGTATTTTATGGAATTGTGAAATGTCACAATTGCCCCTGGGCCCACATGTCAGTGCGGCCCAGTGGTTAACCCTAACCCGAGCCACACTTGGGCTCGATCGGACGCACCGCCCCTTTCACTCGCCCGCGAACCCTAGCCCTCGCTCTCGCGACTCCCGTGTCGCCGTCGCCTTCGCCGAATTCTTCCGGCCAACTCCGGCCGTCGCCGCCGGCGAGATGGAGCGCATCTGAACCGCCGTTCAACGGTGCTTCAGATCCTTCGCTTCGATTCGTGTTTCGCCGCCTCCACGACTCGTCCTCTTCGCCTCTGGTCACCTGGCGTGGAGTGCCGTGGCGATCTCGTCGCCGCCGACGCTCCAGATGCCGTGGCGCCGCCGTGCCCGGCCGTGGTGGTGCTGGTGCTGTGGCGCCGCCGTGGCTTGGCCTGGCCTGGCGCTGCCGCGCCCTCGGCGTGTGCCGCTGTGGCCGCCATTGCCGCGCTCATCGCCTCACGCCACCTATAAGTGCTCCGTCGCCTCCTTCTCTCCCTCTCTGCTCTACTCCTTTCTCTCCACCTCCTCTGCGTCTTGCTCAGTCACTGGCCTGCATCTCCATATAGAGATGCTTGCCGTGCCGATGCGTGATGACCCACAAGTATAGGGGGTGTATCGTAGTATCTTCGATAAATAAGAGTGTCGAACCCAACGAGGAGCAGAAGGTGTTGACAAGCAGTTTCGATGAAGGATTCACTGTAAATGCTCACAGACAAGTATTCAGGGGGTTTTGATGTAGCAGTTGAATAAAGTACGAGTAAGTAAAGTGCGAGAGTAACAATTGCAGTGAGTGGCCCAATCCTTTTTAGCACAAAGGACAAGCCGGTTTGTTTACTTATAATGACCAAACGTTCTCGAGGACACACGGGATTTTAGTCTAGTGCTTTCGCTATATATAGCTAATTAATCTTCATTGTTTTGATAAGTGTTGTGTGGGTGAACCTGTGCTAATGTACCGCCCTTCCTAGGACTAATACATACTTGTGATTATACCCCTTGCAAGCATCCGCAACTACAAGAAAGTAATTAAGATAAATCTAACCACAGCCCTAAACTCTGAGATCCTGCTATCCCTCCTGCATCGATATACCAACGGGGGCTTAGGTTTCTGTCACTCCGGCAACCCCGCAATTGGCAAACGAGTACAAGATGCATTCCCCTAGGCCCATAAAGGTGAAGTGTCGTGTAGTCGACATTCACACGACACCACTAGAAGAATAACACCACAACTTAAATATCATAACATTGAATATTACTCAACCATACTTCACTACTAACATTTAGACTTCACCCATGTCCTCAAGAACTAAATGAACTACTCACGAGACATCATATGGAACATGATCAGAGGTGATATGATGACAAATAACAATCTGAACATAAACCTTGGTTCAACGGTTTCACTCAATAGCATCAATAACAAGTAGAAATCAATACCGGGAGAGTTTCCCCTATCAAACAATCAAGATCAAACCCCAAATCGCTACGGCGGTGACGATGTCCAGCGGTGGAGACGGCGGTGATGATGGTGGAGATGATGATGATGGTGATGGAGATGATGTCCAGCTCGATGATGGTGGCGATGGCGTCGATTTCCCCCTCCCGGAGGGAATTTCCCCGGCGGATCTCAGCCCGCCGGAGAGCTCTTTTCTCTCTGGTGTTCTCCGCCCCGCAGAGGCGGCTGTAACTCTTCGTGAGGTACCCTCTGGAGCTTAGGTCTTCGGGACGAAGGATTTCGCGAAGAAAAGGAGGCGAGAGGGGCTGTGGGCCCCCTTCCTCACTGGGCGGCGCGGCCAGGCCTTGGGCCGCGCCGGCCCATGGTGTGGGCCCACCTCGGGTCCCCTCGGCTCCCCCTTCTGGCTTCCTTCGTCATCTGGAAAAATAGGATTTTTGGTATAATTTCCTTCAACTGTTGATCTTCCGAAATATTGCATTCTGACGGTGCTTTTTCCAGCAGAATCCTGGCTCCGGTGCTCGATCCTCCAATAATCATGAAACATGCAAAATAGATGAAATAACATAAGTATTATGTCCAAACATGAAATATATCAATGAATAACAGCAAATTATGATATAAAATAGTGATGCAAATTGGACGTATCAACTCCCCCCAAGCTTAGACTTCGCTTGTCCCCAAGCGAAACTGAACTCGGTAAACAGGACCACATGTTTATGGAGTGAAGAGTCGATAAATAAAATACGGACAAGAAGCATCATATTCACTCACACAAGACATTCTAGTAAACAACTTCCTCATATAATTCAACTTGAAACAAGTATAAGGTAATCACAAATAAAGGTGCATAAGAAATCATAGTTGGTGATGGCAAACTTCGTTCTTGGTCAGAGAACAATTAACAGGTTATACTTATCTATCGAGCAATGCTCTCATGTTAAAGTTTATATTGCACAACTTGCATACTCAATCATAATAGTCTCCTCATGATCATTGATAACTTGCAAAGCTATATTCATTCAGATAAAACTTATACATAAACAAGGAAAAATAAAAGACATGATGAAGTAAATCACAGTATAATGGTTTGATCACAACTACTCAAATGCTTGCTTGAGATGGAGGGAAATAGGTTTACTGACTCAACATAAAGTAAAAGACAGGCCCTTCGCAGAGGGAAGCAGGGATTAAATCATGTGCTAGAGCTTTTTCAGTTTTGAAATCATATAAAGAGAATAAAAGTAATATTTTGAGAGGTGTTTGTTGTTGTCAACGACTGATAGCGGGTACTCTAACCCCCTTGCCAGACAACCTTCAAAGAGCGGCTCCCATTTTATTTTTATTTTGTGTGGCACTCCTTCCAACCTTTCTTTCACAAACCATGGCTAACCGAATCCTCGAGTGCCTGCCAACAATCTCATACCATGAAGGAGTGCCTTTTTATTTTAGTTTTATTATGATGACACTCCCCCCAACCTTTGCTTACACAAGCCATGGCTAACCGAATCCTTCGGGTGCCGTCCATCAATCACATACCATGGAGGAGTGTCTATTTAGTTTAATTAATTCGGGACTGGGAATCCCATTGCCAGCTCTTTTTGCAAAATTATTGGATAAGCGGATGAAGCCACTAGTCCATTGGTGAAAGTTGCCCAACAAGATTGAAAGATAAAACACCACATACTTCCTCATGAGCTATAAAACATTGACACAAATAAGAGATAGTAAATTTTGAATTGCTTAAAGGTAGCACACGAAGTATTTACTTGGAATGGCAGGAAATACCATGTAGTAGGTAGATATGGTGGACACAAATGACATAGGTTTGGGTTAAGGTTTGGATGCACGAGAAGTATTCCCTCTCGGTACAGGTCTTTGGCTAGCAAGGTTAATTAGCAAGCATAAGAGTCGAGGGAAACAAACAAATATACATGTGATAGAAATAATCATGCATCTTCCTTGTAAGCACAAACAATTTTAACTTCAGAATAATAAGCTATGAGCTAACAAGAAAGAAAAACAATGAAACAACTACATGTATTTCTCTTTTCTACTTAAACCTCAAAGTGTTGTTGCTATTGACCAATGCTAGGTTTGCCAAAACCAAATAGATTTATTTAATGCTCCCAAAGTGATACCAATACTAATGACAAGATAAATCATATAATAGAGATTGCAAACTAAAATAAGATGTGCAATATGTAAATGATAAGACTTCTCATTAATATTCCATAACGATAACTCACACCAAGGGATACATAGACAACCAACTAAAGGAGAGATACTTCCAAACTGCAACCCATCTTATATGATAACTTCCCTACTCATGATATGACACTACTTGACAGTAAAAAGTAAAAGGTAGTGATGATGTGATACCGCGGCACTCCCCCAAGCTTGGAACAAACCAAGGGGATGCCAATACCGATGATGAATTACTCCTTTGGCGATGGTGGTGATGAACTCCTCCCGCGCTTCTTACAGATCTCCTTCAGCTTCAGTTTCTCAGCTTGGCAATTCTGCACTAAGACTCGAAGAGATTCATTGTTATCTGAAGTTGGCGGTGGCGACCTTGTGATGGGAATCGAGTAATATTCCAGCATTCTACGGAGACGGTAATTCTCCTCCTGGAGTATCTCCACTTCTCTTCTCAGAGCCCGGTATTGATCACAAAACTCATCGGTAGTCCGTAGAGCTTCTTCCAACACGGGGAAAGAGTCGAGGCTAAGAGCGGGTGGTAAGGGTCCCTGCAAGTTATGAGAAAAAGAACGTCGAGTGTCAACAGATCCCACCAAGATTTGCTCACTCCCAACGGCTTGTTGCTCTTGTTTTGATGACACCCTTTTCACTTGTTCCTCCGAAAGCCCCTTGCCCTTGTTGTTGGAGGCCATGGTGCTCCTAGACTGAAAACAGATCCTGGCAGAAACAGCTCGAAACAAAACACGTCGAGAAAACGATATACGGACCTCCAGGGGTCCGGGGGATTATATAGCAAAAATTTTCACGACAAAAGGAAAGTACCAGGTCGAACCAGAGTCGGAAAGGGGCGACGAGGCGGCCAGCTCATAGGGTGGCGCGGGCCAAGGCCAGGCCGCGCCGGCCTATGGGGGCACGCCCTCGTGCGTCTCCTCCACTCCGTTTCGATCTCGTAATTTTTCATATTTTCCAAAAACAGCAAAAATATTGTTCGGAAAGTAAATTGCGAACTTTTCATTACCAGTACTGTTACCTATTCAAAGTCGAGTTCTGGCGGACTGTCGATTTTTCCTTTGATGAAAGCCTCCGGTGTTTCCACTCGAATAATATCAACATCTACATTATATGAATCACCTGAGATATAATGCTTGAGTCTTTGTCCATTCACCACTTGCGTGGCATTGCCTTGGAGAGAGCTAATTTTAATTGCTCCTGAACGATACACCTCCTCAACAACATATGGTCCTTCCCACTTCGAGAGTAATTTCCCTGCAAAGAGTCTGAGACGAGACCGATACAATAGGACTTTATCCCCAATATTAAATTCTCTTTTGATAATCCTTCTATCATGCCATTTCTTAATTTTTCTTTAAAGAGTTTAGCGTTTTCATAGGCTTCACTTCTCCATTCATCTAGAGAACTCAATTGCAGCAATCTCTTATTACCGGCAAGTTTAGGATCTTTATTTAATTCTCTAACTGCCCAATAAGCTTTGTGCTCTAGTTCTAAAGGTAAATGACAAGCTTTCCCATAAACCATTTTATAAGGTGACATTCCCATGGGATTTTTATAAGCAGTTCTATAAGCCCATAGTGCATCCTTCAATTTACTAGCCCAATTCTTTCTAGTTTTATTAACAGTCTTTTCCAAGATAGATTTAATCTCTCTATTTGATAATTCAACTTGCCCACTAGTTTGAGGATGATAAGCGGAAGCAATTCTATGATTAATACCATATTTAGCAAGAGTTTTTCTAAAACCACCATGAATAAAATGAGAACCTCCATCAGTCATAATATATCTAGGAACTCCAAATCTAGGAAAAATAATATCTAAAAGCATTCTTAAAGAGGTCTCACCATCAGCACTTTTTGTAGGTATGGCTTCCACCCATTTAGTAACATAATCAACAGCAACAAGTATATGAGTGTTACCTTCTGAAGATGGAAAAGGTCCCATGAAGTCAAATCCCCAACAATCGAACGGTTCAATAACAAGAGTATAATTCATAGGCATTTCATTGCGTCTGGAGATATTACCAACCCTTTGGCATTCATCACAAGATAAAATAAACTTTCTTGCATCTTTGAAGAGAGTCGGCCAATAAAAACCTGATTGTCGAACCTTTTGCACGATTCTTTCTCCGGCGTGATGTCCTCCATAAGCACTACCATGACATTTACTCAATATCTCTTGTTGTTCATATTCGGGAACACATCTTCGCAGAATACCATCCACTCCTTCTTTATATAAGTGTGGGTCATCCTAGAAATAATGCCTCAAGTCATAAAAGAATTTCCTCCTTTGCTGAGCTGAAAAGGTTGGAGGCAAGTACTTGGAAACAATAAAGTTAGCATAATTAGCATACCAAGGACTGTCTCGTGAGCTCACCTTTATTACAGCCAATTGTTCATTTGGAAAACTATCATTAACAGGAACAGGATCATAAGCAATATTTTCTAATCTAGACAAATTATCAGCAACAGGATTATCAGCACCTTTCCTATCTACAATATGTAAATCAAATTCTTGCAACTGAAGTACCCATCTAATAAGCCTTGGCTTAGCATCTTTCTTTTGCATAAGGTATCTAATTGCAGCATGATCAGTATGTATAGTAACTTTTGAATCAACAATATAAGATCTAAACTTATCACAAGAAAAGACTACAGCTAACAATTCTTTTTCAGTAGTAGCATAATTTCTTTGAGCAGCATCAAGAGTTTTACTAGCATAATGAATAACATTCAATTTTTTGTTTACCCGCTGTCCAAGAACAGCGCCTACAGCAAAATCACTAGCATCACACATAATTTCAAATGGTAATTTCCAATCAGGAGGTTCAACTATAGGAGCAGTTGTTAAGGCTTTCTTTAGAGTTTCAAAAGCTTCCTTACAATCATCATCAAAAACAAAAGGTACATCTTTTTGAAGAAGATTAGTAAGAGGATTTGGAATCTTGGAGACATCTTTAATAAATCTCCTATAAAACCCAGCATGACCAAGAACACTACGAATACCTTTAACATCCCTAGGATAGGGCATCTTCTCAATTGCTTCAACTTTAGCTCGATCAACTTCAATACCTCTCTCAGAAATCTTATGTCCCAATACAATTCCTTCATTAACCATAAAGTGGCATTTCTCCCAATTAAGAACAAGGTTAGTTTCTTCACATCTCTGCAAAACTTTATCAAGGTTCCGCAAGCAATTATCAAAAGAATTCCCATAGACAGAAAAATCATCCATGAATACCTCTACAATACTCTCGCAAAAGCCATGAAAAATAGCAGACATGCATCTTTGAAAAGTAGCAGGAGCATTACATAAACCAAAAGGCATACATCTATAAGCATAAGTTCCATAGGGACAAGTGAAAGTGGTTTTCTCTTGATCCTTAGTTTTAACAGCAATTTGTGAAAACCCAGAATAACCATCAAGAAAGCAAAAGTGAGTATTTTTAGATAACCTTTCTAACATTTGATCAATAAAAGGCAAAGGGTAATGATCTTTTTTAGTTACCTTATTAACTTTTCGATAATCAATGCACATTCTATACCCTACAACTACTCTTTGAGGTATGAGTTCATCATTATCATTAGGCACAACAGTCATTCCTCCTTTCTTAGGAACACAATGCACAGGACTAACCCATCTACTATCAGCAATAGGATATATAATACCAGCTTCAAGAAGTCTTAATACCTCATTTCTTACCACATCTTTCATCTTAGGAATTAGACGACGCTGAGGTTCAACAACAGGCTTCGCATCATCTTCCATATTAATGGCGTGTTGGCAAATAGAGGGAGAAATCCCCTTCAAGTCATCAAGAGTGTAGCCAATAGCACCTCGGTGTTTCTTCAATATTTCCAATAGCCTTTCTTCTTCAAACTCTAAAAGCTTAGAACTAATAATAACAGGATATATTTTCTTATCATCAATATGAGCATATTTAAGATTATCAGGCAAAGGTTTTAAATCAAAGACATGATCTTCCTTTGGTGGCGGTGTTGTACCCAGATCTTCCACCGGTAGATCATGCTTAAGAATAGGTTGGCGAAGTAAAATTTCATCAAGCTCATCTCTTTCTTGCCTAAAAACTTCACTCTCGCTATTCTCCAAATGTTGCTGCAAAGGATTATTAGGAACAAGAACAATAGATGCACACTGTTCCATTTTAAAATCATCATTAGGCGGATCAATTTTATAAGGAGTTTTGGTAAATTTAGAAAAGTTAAACTCATAAGATTCACCAGCGAATTTAGTCAAAATTTTCTCTTTCTTGCAATCTATAATAGCTCCACAAGTATTTAGAAAAGGTCTACCAAAAATGATAGGACAATATTCACTAGCAGCAGAACCAAGTACCAAAAAGTCAGCAGGATATTTAATCTTACCACATAGAACTTCCACATCTCGAACAATGCCAATGGGAGAAATAGTTTCTCTATTAGCCAGCTGAATAACCACATCAATATCTTCAAGTTCACAAGAACCAATTTTGTGCATAATCTCCGTGTAAAGCTCATACGGAATAGCACTAATACTTGCACCAATATCACATAAACCATAATAGCAATGATCACCAATTCTAACAGATAGCATAGGAACACTAGCTTGCTTGGGTTTATTAGGATGTGAAACAATATTAGAAGCATCTTCACAGAAAATAATATGACCATCCTCTAAATTTTTAGTCACAAGATCTTTAACTATTGCAACAGCAGGTTCAACTTTTATTTGTTCTTCAGGTTCTATAGGTTCCTTTTCACTTTTATGAACCGCACTATTTATAACAGAGTACTCCTTCATTTTAGCAGGGAAAGGAGTTTTTTCAATATAAGCTTCAGGAATAACATGATCAACAGTTTCAACTACAACGCATTTATTAATAGATGAATCAATTTTATCTTTATACGGTTCATGATACTTATCAAAATTCTTCTTAGGCAATTCATAATGAGAGGCAAAAGCTTTATAAAGATTTGCAGCAACTTGAGAATCAAGACCATAAGTAGCACTCATATTACGAAATTTATCAGTATCCATAAAAGCTTCAATGCATTTATAATCATAATTTATACCTGATTCTCTATCTTTCTCGTTCTCCCATCCTTCAGTATTTTCCTGGATCCGATTGAGAAGGTCCCTTTTAAACTCTTCCTTGTTGCGCGTGAATGATCCAGAACAAGAAGTATCCAGCAAGGTCTTGTCTTCAAAAGAAAGTCTTGCATAGAAATTATCAATAATAATATTACCAGGAAGCTCATGAATGGGGCATTTGAGCATTAAAGACTTCAATCTCCCCCAAGCTTGGGCAATACTCTCTCCATCATGAGGCCAAAAATTATATATGCGATTCCGATCCTTGTGAATTTCACTTGGAGGATAGAACTTAGAATAAAACCGGGGCACAATATCATTCCATTCAAGAGAATCCCCATTATCCAGTAATTTATACCAATGCGCCGCTTTACCAGATAGCGATATATAGAATAGTTTCTTCCTCACTTCATCCATAGCAATACCTGCACACTTGAATAAACCGCATAATTCATCTAAGAACAGTAAATGATCTCCAGGGTGGACAGTTCCATCCCCTGTATAACGGCTACCCACTACGCGTTCAATAATTTTCATAGGTATTTTGTATGGTATCTCTTCCTTACCTGGCGCCTCATCCACTACCTTTGCAGTAGTAGCAGATTTCCCAAATAAACATTCAAAAGGAGATCTCTCCATAATGAATTATGGCAGCAGGTATAAATAAAATCAGCACAAACAGTAGAAGTTTCCCTTACCAATTCCACTTACCAATAGCGCTTCACTCCCCGGCAACGGCGCTAGAAAATAGTCTTGATGACCCACAAGTATAGGGGGTGTATCGTAGTATCTTCGATAAATAAGAGTGTCGAACCCAACGAGGAGCAGAAGGTGTTGACAAGCAGTTTCGATGAAGGATTCACTGTAAATGCTCACAGACAAGTATTCAGGGGTTTTTGATGTAGCAGTTGAATAAAGTACGAGTAAGTAAAGTGCGAGAGTAACAATTGCAGTGAGTGGCCCAATCCTTTTTAGCACAAAGGACAAGCCGGTTTGTTTACTTATAATGACCAAACGTTCTCGAGGACACACGGGATTTTAGTCTAGTGCTTTCGCTACATATAGCTAATTAATCTTCATTGTTTTGATAAGTGTTGTGTGGGTGAACCTGTGCTAATGTACCGCCCTTCCTAGGACTAATACATACTTGTGATTATACTCCTTGCAAGCATCCGCAACTACAAGAAAGTAATTAAGATAAATCTAACCACAGCCTTAAACTCTGAGATCCTGCTATCCCTCCTGCATCGATATACCAACGGGGGCTTAGGTTTCTGTCGCTCCGGCAACCCCGCAATTGGCAAACGAGTACAAGATGCATTCCCCTAGGCCCATAAAGGTGAAGTGTCGTGTAGTCAACGTTCACACGACACCACTAGAAGAATAACACCACAACTTAAATATCATAACATTGAATATTACTCAACCATACTTCACTACTAACATTTAGACTTCACCCATGTCCTCAAGAACTAAACGAACTACTCACGAGACATCATATGGAACATGATCAGAGGTGATATGATGACAAATAACAATCTGAACATAAACCTTGGTTCAACGGTTTCACTCAATAGCATCAATAACAAGTAGAAATCAATACCGGGAGAGTTTCCCCTATCAAACAATCAAGATCAAACCCCAAATTGCTACGGTGGTGACGATGTCCAGCGGTGGAGATGGGTGATGATGGTGGAGATGATGATGATGGTGATGGAGATGATGTCCAGCTCGATGATGGTGGCGATGGCGTCGATTTCCCCCTCCCGGAGGGAATTTCCCCAGCGGATCTCAGCCCGCCGGAGAGCTCTTTTCTCTCTGGTGTTCTCTGCCCCGCAGAGGCGGCTGTAACTCTTCGTGAGGTACCCTCTGGAGCTTAGGTCTTCGGGACGAAGGATTTCACGAAGAAAAGGAGGCGAGAGGGGCTGTGGGCCCCCCTCCTCACTGGGCGGCGCGGCCAGGCCTTGGGCCGCGCCGGCCCATGGTGTGGGCCCACCTCGGGTCCCCTCGGCTCCCCCTTCTGGCTTCCTTCGTCATCTGGAAAAATAGGATTTTGTGTATAATTTCCTTCAACTGTTGATCTTCCGAAATATTGCATTCTGACGGTGCTTTTTCCAGCAGAATCCTGGCTCCAGTGCTCGATCCTCCAATAATCATGAAACATGCAAAATAGATGAAATAACATAAGTATTATGTCCAAACATGAAATATATCAATGAATAACAGCAAATTATGATATAAAATAGTGATGCAAATTGGACGTATCAATGCGCTGCTGCTGCGCCTTGCTAGCCTGCGCATGTGCTGCTGTGCTATATTGCTATGCTGCTGTGCTGCTGCTGTGTATCTGCTGGCCTTGCTACTGCCATGGTTACTACTGCTGTGCTGCCCTGCCATGCTGTATATGATTATGCGCAAGATTCCTAAGCTATGTGCTTGCTTATGCTTGCATTTCTTGCTTGAATCCTTCCTGTGCCTCTGTTCTTGTTACTATTCTTGCTAGACACTCAAGTGTATTAAATTATGCTGCCCTGGCTTGATGACTTTGTATAATTCTTGCAAATTTGCAAGTGCCAGTGCTCTGATGTGCTATATCTTGTGCTTAATTTCATGAGCATGCTTAATTGGGCATTATTGTTGGCTTATCAGTACTATCCAGTGATGAATGTTGTGTGCTTTCTTTGTGTATCTTGATCCAGTGGTTCATCATGCCTTTGATGTGCTTCTGGATACAATTATAAAGTCATTATTTCTGTATCTGTTTATTCAGTTATTGCTTGGGTGTAATTCTTAGTAGCTGGCTAACTACTGATGCTCTGCTTGGTTATAGCAACCTGTAACAAGTGCTAGCAAGCTTCTGATGATCACATGATCATCAGTTGCTTGATGATTAACTACTGTGCTTCTATCTGTGACCATCTGGTGCTCACTCTTTGCTGTGTGTGCATCACACAGGCTTGGCCTGTGTGTGATGGTGCTTGCTCAAGCATCAGTTGATGCTTGCAATGATCCATTGGATCATCTTTAAGGCTCTGGTGCATCAATTGCTTGTGTAATTCATTTATCTGTTTATCTTTCTTTATTAAATGGATGAATGATGTGAACTGTGATTCAGTGATGATCATTTCAATGAATTTGTTAGGGCTAGCTGGATGCCAACCACTGGTTGGTACCCTAGCCCACTACTGAACCCTTTTGGGTAAGGATGTGGTGGTTCAAAGTGTTGGCTGTGGGTTGAGGTGGCCCTGGCAGCTCTGTGATGCTGTCATGGGTAGCTCCCCCTCTCTGTGGCTTGCTGTGTATGGAAAAATGCTCTCTGGCAATTCCTTGTTGGATTTCCAGTGAGCTTTACTATTGACAAACAAAAATAGGCACAGGTTGCCTATCTGTCTGATGGTATTATAGCTGTAGGTGCTAGGTGAACTGGGCTAGGCTAGCTATGAATCCATCCTTTGCTGGATTTCCTTACTTGTGCCACTGATTGACATAACTAGTGTTCCCCTAGGATGATTTCCTATTGGCCTCTCCCATTTGCTTGCACCAACTGACTATGTAGCCAGATGATGACACAAACAGGGTATTCTACCCTCTTTGCTCTGTGACATATGCACATGCTTAATTATGAGCAAAACCATGGTTTGCTCATGTTTATCTGGTATACCTCACTCCAGCTCCTAGAAATGGGTGTTGGTGTAGAGGATTGCTTCTGTGCTATTTGATTTGCTTGCCCTGCTCCTCCTTGCAAGCTTGTGGTGCTTGATTAAGTGCTGTGGTTGTTTGAGCAGGTTGAACAGCAGTGGCTGTTCTTCCTGTTCGTGTGTTCTTGTGTTTCTGGTGAACTTACCCAGAGGCTTGTCGATGAATGACTAGGGTTTGGATGGAAAAAGGTTTTATATCATCCTTTCTTTGCTCTCCTGGTTGACAGCTGAGCCTGGCAACACTTGGTGACTCCCCTGGCTTGTGTGTGCTGTTGTGCATGCACATAGCCTGGTGAGCAGCTAGGGTGTGTGTGTGTGTCCTGGGCTTGGGACTTGGGCTGTGAGAGGATTAGCTCGGCAGCTTGTGATCATATCCTCTCCAATAACCATTTTCTTGCTAACCTGCCAAGTGGCAATGCCACTTGGCATAACTTGTGTTTTGCATTGTTTGTGTGCAGGGATCAAAGTGATGATCAAAATGAAGTTCAAGATCATCATGCACAAGCATTTCCTGAAGATTATTTTGCAGTTTAGGAATTTCATTAAATTGTAATCTTCTTTCTTTTTCTTTTTCCGTTTTGCTGATTCTTGTAATGTGTTGTAATATCTTATATTCCAAATCTGAATATTGTAAAGACAATGTATCTTGTGTGATTATCAATAAAGCTCCAATTTTCTCTAATGAGCTTTACTTTATATTTGTATTGTTCATATTCTTTATTCATTATAATTTTCTTAATGAATTACCTCACATTTAAATTATGAGATATTCATTTGAGGTTCGAATTTGAAATTCAAATGCAACTTAGGTTTGAATTCAATCATGCAACTTAAGTTGTAATGCACATACTCTCCTCTCTTCTCAAAACCCTAACTTAGTGGAATGAGAAGCAAGTTTGTCGCACTCTCGAAACCCTAACCCTGTAAGGTGCTGAGAGAGAAACTTGTCCCCCTTCGATGCAGTTTTGTTTTAAAAGCGCGAAATTTCCCCAGAATTTACGATGCAGTGCACATCCCTTTCTAAAATCTACCCCTCGATTGTCTCTAAACCTGGGACATTACAACCTTTCCCCCTTAAAGAAAACTTTGTCCCGAAGTTGTGGTTGTAATACCTGAAGAGTTCGGGGTATGTTTTTGTAACATCCCAAATTTCAATAAAAGAAAGTTAGAAGAATTCCAGAGAGCAAAATTTCAAACCAACAAAAACTTTTTAAATTGCATATAGTGCCATGCATAGGACTTGTGCATTTGATTGATATGCCATGATGATTGTTATTATGTGTATATGATAAACCCTAAAACCCTAAAGTGATCATGAGAAGATCACCAACCAAATAAATCAAAAAGAGGAAGAAAATCAAATAAATACAAAACCCTAAAAACCCTCACATATGCCCTATGGCATTTTTATAAATTTTGACCCTAGACCAATTTGGTCTTCACCATTAGTTGAATAATGTTACTAAACACTTATTACAACTTTTGGAATCCAAGAATCACAATTCAAATAAATTTCAAATGCAAAACTTGCTCACATATGATAATGGTCAAAACTGCTAATTATAGTCTGATCACTACTTTGAGCCATTACAATTCAATTTTCTCAAACTAAACCTTGCTAACTATTTGCACCACATCCAAGTCAACATCAAGGTGAACACTTTTTGTAAAGATCACCATGCCAAATTCTTTCTTGATCATGAGCTATGCTCAACCAAAGTTGCAACTTTTTAACATATGTAACAATCTCCCACTTAGCCAAATTTGCAAATTTTTGAATTCAACAATTCCACCACCACCTCTCATCATCTCTGGTCATTTAGAACTCAACCAAACACACACAATTAAAATTGGTCAACCATTTGAATTAAACCAAAATTGGACAAAAATCAAAAATAGCATCTATGGCACTATTCGGCACTATTTGAAATAGTGATCTACCTCAACCCTAATCTATCCCAACCTATTCTAAATGGTCCCCCTGCCCCCTCTCAACCTTAATGGCACATAGGAACCCTAAGGAGAGAGGAGAAGCAAGCTATGGCATGGCCATGCCGGCCACATGCCACACGTCGAGCTCCACCCCTCTCCTTTCTTCTTCAGCCACGGCCACCATGTCCCAGAGCTCCACCTCGCGGCCCTAGCACCGCCTAGCATCGCCACGGTCGAGGAGAAGCTCGACACTGGCCGGAATGCCCGCGCCCAGCACGGCGACGCCATGTCGATGATGTCGCGCGTGTGCACGCTCGCAGACGTCACTGGCCACGCGCCGCGCGACCACCTCGAGCCCGCCCTGGACCACTTCTCAGCACGTTGAGCATCACCACGCCACCGCGACGCCACCAGACACGCTCGGAGCCCAGACCCGTGACCGCCGGCGCCGGAGACGACGACATGTTCCCGTGAACGCCGCGGCAGACATGGAAGCAATGCGACCAATTTAGACGCCGCCCGACCAAGCTGTCGCCACCGTTAGCTTCGCCAGGAACCGTAGAACACTGCCGCACCCTCGCCTAGCTCGCTAGCTCGCCGGAGACGCCGCGAGCATGTCGACCACCACCCTGGCCCGCAACCCTCACTCGCCTCTATAAATACTGAGCTCCCCTGAGCAATCCAGGCACACCATCGCACTTGCCACCTCTCACTGCTTCTCAACCACCTCACCACTCACTCGATTCTTGCCGGAGCAAGGCCAATCGGAAGCTCACCGCCGCGGAAGCTCTGCAGCAATCGCCGGCGATCCCGACCACCTCAGGCGACGCCACCTGTACCAGGAGAACGGCCGTCGTCCACAACTTCGTCAAGCATACTGCCAACCCTAGCTGGAGCCGCCGTAAGCCCTCCGACCCCCTACCTGAGCCGCCGGCGAACTCTCTCTCTCATCGGCGAGACGATGAATCTGAGTCGTTGATCCGTGTTCTAATCCAACGCGCCAGAGTGATCCATACCGCTTCGGGTTTTAAGACTCGCTGACGGGTGCCCCCCTACTGTCAGGCAGCCCACGCGGGCACAGACGCGTGGTGGGCTGGCCTTGGGCCGTTTTATTCGAATCTGGCCCAGTTAGTTTTCCCGCCGGCCTGTTTAATTCAAATTTTATTTAAACAATTCCAAATGAATTTCAATACTGCCCAAACTTTGAAATTCAATAGAGTTCAATTGGCTCAACCAAATTTAATGAACTTTATATTGTTGGAAAGCTAATGAAAATATCTACACAATGCCACTGGTCCCATGCCAAGATTTCTGTAGAATTAATTTGATAAAAAGAAGAAGGCATGGACTTTTCCATATTCAAACAATTATTAAAAATCAACCAAAATAGATATTAAGTTAATTCCAACTCTAATAGCTCACATTTGACTTACACTAATTGATTATGCAATAAAATGGTGTGGTCACTTTGCATGATCATGCCCTAGTTAAATTAATGGACAATATGGCTAGTTTACTTAGTTGATATTATCCAAAACTATTAAGTAAATCATATGAAGTATTATACTTCATTTAAACTTTGTCTCACATGAATTCATGTGATGTTTGGACCCCTGGTCCAAACTCTCTTATATGAATTACTTAGAGATTTAAATCATATGTAGCATTATTAAATGATATGAGGTGATCTACCTCATTTAAATCCTTTTTCTCAAATGATGATGATGAACATTTGACTTAGGTCAATATAAGTTCATATATGATTGTTTGAGAAATTAAGTCTTAAGAAGATTTCAATGAGAGGAAATTATTTCTCAAGAACCCTATGGAAACTATCATTTACATATTAAATAAAAGGGATTTCTATTTTCGTGCCCTCGGTTCCTTAGTTGTACTCAGTTTTCCCCAGCTCCTTAGTTTTTCCTCAGTTTTCCCCAAGCCCTTGTCTGAACCGCAGAAGGAGCTCGGACGGAAGGAATCCGTTAAGTTGACCGTTCCGTGCTGACGAGTGGGGTCGTGTCATTTGTGGGGTCGCGTCGTGTGGGACCGCGTCGTGTGGGGCTGGTAGGAAGGGACCGCGTGGGACAGGACGAGGCCGTGTTTGTGTGGCCGTAGCGTGTGGGGCCGTAGCGTGTGGAGCCGTGTGGGTCCGGGACGGGGGCACGAGTGGTTTCTGTCTCTTTCGCCCAGATTAGCAGTTTTCAATGTACCTTTTTCCTCTCTATCGCTCGATCTCATTCATATTTGATAGCCCAAATTGGTAGCAAATCTAGAGCAGCTTCTCCTTCTGTTTTTTAACGCCATTCATTTCTTTATGCCTTCGTTTTTACCCAATCAGGTAGGAAATCTAGGGCACAAATCCAGAGAAAAAATATAGGATAAGCTGCATACAGCAACCAACATAGCATAGATATATTCAGGACAGATCCAAAAGTAGTACCGATAGATCCAACATAAGCTACATTTTACATGAAATTAAGCTGCTCTACAGATAGAGCAGTCACATACAGAGAGTGCAGTAGGCACGTTCAACGCCTCCAGGTAGCACGTGTGACTCGCTTGGAGGTTGCGCAGGTGAATCCCAAGTGCTTTGTGTTTGGCCATGTACGCATGCACGTTCACGGTCCTTCCAACTCTAGCGCCACATCTGCCAATGGATTCAGCATGGTTCACCAGGGAGTTGAAGTCGGTGGCGCGGAGCTTCTGTTGCGAAGGGGCACTTGTAAATGCCTCGAGCAAAAGGGCCATCGTAATGGCCGGACTGCAGCCTCCCGAGGACGTGACGAGTCTTGGTGTGGAAGGACTCGTCGTCGCTGCCGACGTCGCCGCTCGCACCCGTCACGTAGTACCAAAGATCGTGCAAAAACACGGAGTCAATTGCAACGATGATGGAACAGAGAGTGAACAAAAAATCATGCATGATAATATGGGCTCGAAAAAGAGGTAGCCTCAGTTACATTGGACACACTTATATCCAGGATTTGAGCCAGCAAACCAAAGATCATGCACAACAAATTTGTACACACCAATTGTTTACTGACCAAACCCTGAATCAATTTATGCCCAAATATTCATCATCATTGGCACAAATCTTAAACAAAAGCAAATCACAAACACTAATAACGCAAGATCTAACACAAAAGGATCGAACTAGGAACAGACGAACAGTAATAACGCAAGATCTAACAAAAAAGGATTGAACTAGGAATGTACGAACCGTAATAACGGTAGATCTAACACAAAATGATTGAAATGAGATAAGAACAAGGGAACAAAGGGTTACCTCCGGCTCGTTGTCGACGATGGTGGTGTCGTAGGGGTTCTCCGGCGCGTCGTACTGCACTGGTTCGTACGGGTCCCAATCGACGGGGGACTGGACGGTGGCGGCGGCCGATGCGCCGGCTGCTACGTTGGAAGCAGCGACAGGGGCCTGGACGGGGGCGGCGGCCGATGCGCCGGCTGCTACGTTGGAAGCAGCGACAGGGGCCTGGACGGGGGCGGCGGCCGATGCGCCGGCTGCTACGATGGAAGCAGCGACAGGGGCCTGGACGGGGGCGGCGGCTGATGTGCCGACAATGGGCATCTCATTCTTCTCCATCGCCGGCGGTTTTCTTCGGGGGTTTTTCTTCGGTTGTGGAGAAGATGATGGGACAGAGAGGCGGTTGCGGTGAGCGGTGAGAACGTGTGTCGAGGGAGAGAAAGAGGGGCTCTATAAAGACGAAGGTGGCGTGTACCGCAACACGCGTCCGCTATGCACGGCAACACGCGTCCGCTATGCACGGCTGCAGCGTGCACCGCTACCCGAGTCTAACCCTGGGACGTTTGGTGTACTCAGTTATAACCTCAGGCCTTATACAGAAATTTTATCTGTACTCAGTTTTCCCCTCGAGGACTTAGACCGGCAAGTGCAATATACTCAGTTTTACCCTCAAGTAGCTGGTCAACAGAGAGTCAACAAATGAGATTAACATAGCTAATTGAGTCATTTCATGCGCAAAAAAATCCAAAAAAATAAAAACATAGTGGCAACTACTCATGGAGTCTTCGTACGCAACCTGCCACCTAGAAAACCTTAACAAACATATATAAATCAAGTTTTACCACAAATTGCCACTTCTCAGAATCACTAGTGTAGCTATGAAGATGCATGGTTTTCCACCCAAACCCCTTTGCAAAACATCTTTCCCAAAACATAGTTTGTCTAAATGATGCCATAATTGTCACACTCATGTATATTTGAATTGCAAATAATTTGATGTAGCCCAATATGAATTATATTGTACAAAACACACATTTTTCATTTTGTAATTCTTTTGTTTGAATCCCTTAGTCTATTTACTATTTATGTGCCCTTGGATTCTTAGTACTACTCAGTTTTGCCCTCAAGTACTGTCACAAATGCTCGAGAAGCCCAAACTTATCCCGATTGGTTGAGCCATTGTCACACGGATCGACTCCACGAACCGTTGATCCACCGATCTAACGGGCAGTATACCCTATCCGTCTCTTCGTGGCA
This sequence comes from Lolium perenne, assembly GCF_019359855.2. Lineage (NCBI taxonomy): Eukaryota > Viridiplantae > Streptophyta > Magnoliopsida > Poales > Poaceae > Lolium > Lolium perenne. Next base: position 75,172,169 of record NC_067244.2, read on the forward strand.
ACCTCTCTCTCTCTCTCTCTCTTCGTGGCCACCCATCTCTCTCTCTCTCTCGGTGGAGAATGCAATGACGAGTTTGCCACTTAATATAGTTTGGGATATAGTATTGGTATAAACATGAGGCATACATATTTGCGGATTTCGGTGATTGCATTATTTGTCAGCCCTCTAACAATTATCAACTATCTTGAGCTGTCCTTTTCTTTTAGGGAATATAGTTTGGGATATAGTATTGGTATTTTGAAACGGCCTAAAAGTGGTATAATTTTGTTATAAACATGAGGCATACATTTTTGCGGATTTGGCGATTGCATTATTTGTCACCCCTCTAACAATTATCAACTATCTTTAGCTGTCCTTTTCTTTTAGGGAATATAGTTTGGGATATGGTATTGGTATTTTGGAAAGGCCTAAAAGTGGTATAATTTTGGTATAAACATGAGGCATACATATTTGCGGATTTCGGGGATTGCATTATTTGTCACCCTCTAACACTTATCACCTATATTGAGCTGTCCTTTTCTATTAGGGAATATAGTTTGGGTATTAGTATTGGTTTTTAGATAATTACTAATTGTGTTATAATTTTGTTATAAACATGAGGCATACATATTTGCGAATTTCGGCGATTGCATTATTTGTCACCCTCTAACAATTATCAACTATCTTTAGCTGTCCTTTTCTTTTAGGGAATATAGTTTGGGATATGGTATTGGTATTTTGGAAAGGCCTAAAAGTGGTATAATTTTGGTATAAACATGAGGCATACATATTTGCGGATTTCGGTGATTGCATTATTTGTCACCCCTCTAACAATTATCAACGATCTTTAGCTTTCCTTTTCTTTTAGGGAATATAGTTGGTAATTTCGGTGAATGCACACACTAACTTTGAAAACAACTACAAGTACATGTAACTGAATAATGGATTTGTAACAAGGTATCCCTTGTAACAACTTCTAGCGCCTGGTGAGCAATGATAAGAATCCGATCGTAATTATACAACAAAAAAAACAACCAGCCATCAGATTAGCTTGCTTCTTCAACTCGATCAGCTGCCTTAATCGCTTGTTCATTTTCTTCGCTTCTCCCTTCACTTCCACGATTCGCATTGGGAGCATTAGGCATAATCGGAAGGTCCCTAATCGGAACGGCTCCTCTCTCCGCCGCATTCTCTACAAAGCAAGTCCCCCCTCCCAAATTGCGCCCCCAATAGCGCCAATTGATTCCCCGCAACCAAGCCTCCGAACGTACACATCGATCCACTCGAAATGCCTGCATTTCTTCAAGATCTGAAAACAACAACGTGAACCCTAAATCCCAAATTCGAGGGAATAACAAGAAAATCGAGAGAAAACAGAGAAATTGGAGCGAGATCTAACCTTATCCCCCTCTCTATATGGCAAGCTCTCGCATGCAACGAACTCACGTCCACGGTTGCCGTTCTCGTCCGTCTTACAGATCGACCGCTTCAGAGGCTCCTGGCGTGGGCAGTCAGGGCATCTTGTCAAAGGAACGGGTCCATACTGCGGCCATGAAGAACGGGAGGTCGAAGAGAAACTAGACATCACCCGCGTGCCGGAGAAGGGCTGCCGCTGGCGGAGAAGAAGAACAATGGGGCGCGGAGAAAGAAAGGGGAAGCAATGGCACGGGCACGGGCGCGGGGCTAGCTCGGGCTCCCATTTTGCAACGGTCACCTGGGTAAGCTGTGGGTCCGGCGCGCTCACGTGGACAAGTTGTGGGTCCCACGATGATCTGGATAAGTGGAGACGTGTCCACTGCGGGGCACCAACAGCGGCCCCACTTGCCAGCACCAACCAACGTCAACTAAACGGGATTCCTTCCGTCCGAGCTCTTTCTGCGGGTTATAGACAAGAAGTTGGGGAAAACTGAGGAAAAACTAAGGAGCTGGGGAAAACTGAGTACAACTAAGGACCCGAGGGCACGAAAATAGAAATCCCTAAATAAAAAGAAGTGAATACTCCTCAAGCAACACAACCCATGCACCCTAATTAGATTATTTGTGTGCATAGAATAGTTTGTGTGTTTATATGTGATACATGGAATAGCCATTGAATTAGTGAGTAATTATACTCGTATTTAAATTTAGACGCTAGCACCGGAGAATACACCGAAGAAGAAGGTTGCTACCATGTAGTGACCTCACCCGGTAGGGTGCCGATCCCTATGCTTTATTGTGCTAGTCCTGGATCAATCGCTAGCACACAAAGTTTAAGATGTAATACCAAGAAACAAAGGTCTTTATTACATCACATGATCCATATATACATAATGACTTACAAATTGCATAGCACAAGGCTAGCATTACATCAGAGTTTTACAACGAACAAACATATAGCATGGAGTCCTTCATCTTCATGTGCCACAGGCGAGCATGTTGAGGATAGACCCGTAACCCTAATCATCGCAACTCACTCGTCTATCGAATATCTGCAACAGGTAAAGTTACAGCCAAAAACATTTGGTCAATACTTTGAATGTATTGGCAAGATGTCACTATTTGGTGGACACAAATGACGCCTAATACCTACATGTATATTTGGCTGGTGGAGTTTAGGCTCTTTGCAGAAAAGCGGGCATTTTCCCTATCTTTTGTAAACATCATTTGTCTTTGAAAAAAAATATAAATGTCTAATAGCATGAACCCACGTTCTCATCACACTGGCTCACCAGGGAAGGATACGGCCGATCAAGCTTTAAACATTTCAAATTGTATAAGAGCATGAACCCAAGTTCTCATCACACTGGCTCACCAGGGATGGACACCAGACGATCCAGCTTCATACATTACTACCCAAGTTTACCCATCAAGTTTTATTATGAAATTGGGATGAGAGAGATCTTCCAACAGCTCCAGGTCCAATTGCTCAAAGTTGTCCGTAACCGGGGACACGGCTAAGTACTTAGTTTTTAACACTCTGCAGAGGTTTGTACACTTTACCCGCATGACTTAGTCAGCCCCTTTTCCACCATGATGCTCATTTTGCTCAAATGGTTGGGAGAAGACTAAGACGAGACTATTTTCGGAAGTAAGGCCCTGAGCCCTCAGGACGGACCCGTACCAACCTACACATCTACATCTGCTGGTCACGTCGGGACAGGTCCCTACAACCTACTTAGTCAAGACAGAGCCCATATGACATGCAGCTGTACAAGAAGCTACTAAACATGAAACCTGTCCAATCTCTTTTGTTCCTGGGCGGCGGACCCCACCAATTTTCACCGTGCAGACGCTCCACTCATACCAATCCGCCCAGGTGTTTCATTAATCAAGTTGTTTTCATTTATAACAAAAACATATTTCTTCATCTCATCTCATCATGATATCCCAACCACGTATCTAGTAGCATGGCTAAGCAAAACTACTTACGATGGCAACTAAAGGAAAACTAGAGGAATCCTAAGACTATAGGATTAGCATAGCATATATACTTTTGAAAACATCCTACACATGCAATATCTACTAAGTAAAAACTAAATGCATAGAAAACATTAGGACATGAGTGACACTTGCCTTTTTGGTAAATTGTAGAGCATTCTCTTTGTCTCGGTAATACACGTAACTCTCCGTACTATCTATATAAGATAAATAACACAACATAAACACACATTCCAATAGCAACAAAATCAATCAGAGCAAACAAACTATTTGGATAGATTTGTTATACATTTGGTTTTAGTCTTTTATATATTTTATGGATCATTGTGGAAAGCATATAGGATATTCGGATGGCTAGGGACGAATGGATCAAGATGAAGTATGCATTTTTTTTGGTTGATAGGTATGGTTTATAAGGATCATTCTTGCAAAAGAAGTTATGTGCAACATAACTATAGAATTAATTCCATGTGAAAATACTCAAATCCTCATATTTAAATTTAAATATTTTCATCTTGTTCAAATAATTTGGCCAGATGTGCTACTGGACTTAGCACCTCAAAGTGATCCATAAAAAAAGAAGCTTGATTTGCATTTCTAGAATTGGTATTAGATCAAATATATCCAAATTCACTTATTTAGAAATTTCTCCAAAAGTCAAGTTATGTTTTATATTTGTGTTCTACATATTTTTTTGAGTTCAAGTTAGTTTGTTTGAACATGTATTTATTTTTACATGATTTTTACAAGATTAAATCTTTTCCAGGATGGTGATAATGATGTCTGAAAAGTTGTCAAAAAAAGTTGTATGGATGAGAAAAGTTTCTACATGAAAGTTGTAGATAATTTAGTTATAAACTCAATGCAAAAGGAATTATCTAAAACGGAGATCTAGAATTAAAGATATAAAATTTTAAAGTTTCTGTACGAGGATTAGCTAGCACAATGTATGAATCGATCGATCGGTTTGGTCTGCACGTACGCGTGAAAGAAAAATAAAAACGGAAAAGACAGACACATGTCTACACACGATAGGCTGTTGGTATCAGTATGGTAAATGATCCGTATCTTATACTACAGATCAAAAGAACGGGATGAAGACGTTCTTACCGAACGTAGAGCGAGTCGATGATGACCAGGAAGATGACGACGATGGCGGCACGGCCGTGGACTCAGGCGACGCTACGGCGGTCCTTGGTGACAGAGAAATGGAGGAATATGTGCGACACGAGACGGCAATCTCGGGCATCCTTGGCGTGGATTAGCGATGGTGGCGTTCGGTTAAATACAAACAGCGTCAGACATCAGCAGGGAGTGTCTCCGGCTGCAAAATAGAACGAAGCGAAGGCATGAGAAGATGCCAACCAGATAGAGGATTAATATGAGCGCAAACATGAGGCCTCGTTCCACTTATACCAGGAAAACTCAACGATGGCATCGCAGCGGCCGGCGGAACAACCATAAGGGATTAGAGACTTGGAGTGACGGCGGCGCAGACAACAACCACGGTTTGATGCAGCACCATGTCTGGAAGGTAGGAGACGGTTAGGAAACCCTACGATTGAAAGAGATTAAGGTATGGGCTACCGGATATGACCTACCGTCGAGGTGAATTCCGATGATGTCGCGGCCAACAGCGACAGAATGAAGTACCACCATGTCCTGCAGTTACCCCTCAACGAGAGGAGTCTCCAGGTAAGAGGAATCCACAAGAAAATCAATCAGGGCGACAAGATCTTGGCACGAACTCAAATTTGAGGATATGAATGGCATGGAAAGCACGGGCTGTACAGAGCTTCTCAGAGAAATGTTCGAGAATGAAACTGAGGGAGGGAACCAAGTGACACACCAAGGACATCTTACTTTGCACTGGTATGTACTGAGGAGGGAGATCGGGAGAGTTATGCCACCGATTGGCATTCGGTGCATCGTTTCGGTTTGGGGGATTAAGTCAGTTAAATGAGAAATTAATAGGCTGAAAGTAAACCCTACTTAATTCTGAACATTATTCGTGTTGAAGTCTGAGCAAAAGAAGCAATAGAATTGATTGGAGGAGGGAATATGTACTGCCATTGCTGGCTGTTTGTAATGCTCCAGCTTAGCTACCTGAACGAGGAAGAAGAAGATCGATGGCTGCCTCGGTTGCCAGGGTGTGCGCTAGTGGGCCGGTAGGCTGGGCTGCGCTGGTCGGTCAAGCTACGTACGTTTCATTTTTTTTATATATTTTTTTAATTCTCTTCTTTCCTATTCTCTGCTTTAATTATTTGAATTGAGGCCAACTCCAAAACTGGTTCAGAATAGTTTTAAAACATTTCATAATAAACTTTTTTTTATAAAGATACCAGCGCAAAGATAAATTAAAGGTGAACACTTTGGCACTGGTTTTGCTTGAAAACAAAATCGTGAAAGTCAAAGTACACTAGATAAGCTCGTAGGCTTATTTATAAATGGGGTTTTATGAGTTTTGTTTAATTGATTTTGAAACCAAAATTTTAATAAGTCATTATTTTGTGAAATAGTTTTTAAATAACACCAAAAGTTTTATTTCATTCTGAATTTTCAACTAAGACAAACAAATAAGTATTAATTTTATTTTTATTTGATATTCCAAAATTTAGAAAATTTTGGGATGTGACATACCAAGAGGAGGAGGAGGAGAATTTTGAGAACTACCAAGGCAAGCTAATATTCTTGCAAAGTGCAAAGCCCTTTTAGGGCAAGGCACCATAAATCTTATCTTTTCTTACATAAGCCTATCCCAAGTTCATACTTTACAAGTTTTACTTGTTGTTTTCCAAGAGTTACTTTTATAGTTAACTTTGGTCAAAGTAAATGATGGTTACTAGAGTAGTGAAGTAGTCTCAATCAAGCAAAGCAAGATAGCACCCCTCATGTTTTAGAGCTAGTGCTAATGAAATAAAACTTGACTACTCTAGATGGGAACAATGTGATTTGAAATGAATTTGAAACCTTGGAATGATGATGCATTCCATTGAATGATTTTTGAAGGTGAATATGACCAAGAGAAGATGATGATTTTTGATAAACATGATGTTGGTTTGAATGCGATACCTTTCCAATTAGTAAGTACCCCCACAATACCTGATTATGGGTAGGGCTTAACTAGAAGTTTATGCATCTTAGTATGGGTTCCCTCTGAACACACGTCATAGGGGTTACGCTTGAGGCTGCCTCCGTTGTTGAGAAATGATGTGAAATTGAGGTGAATTTTACGGCCAAGCCCTATGCAGTTCCCAGGTTGATAGTTGGTCTTCACTGGGAGGCGAAGCTCATGGGGAGAGGTGCTCATACTAGGGTTTGTAAGTGAAAGGTTATGGTTGATGATCCGCGTACTGTGTTACGATGATTCGGGGTAATCCCGACGGATGAAATCAAATGTTGTGGCACAAGTGTGCAACCTCTGCAGAGTGTAAATCTATTCGAATAGCCGCGTCCACGGTTACGGACGGTTGGAAAGGCCATAAAGTTTCCAATGTCATATCTTTGAAAATGAAGTTGAAAGAGGATGTTGAAAGGAATTGTGGTGAATTGAATTGAAATCACCACTTTAATGGTGGGAATGACACTAATGTTCCCACTTGAGTTAGTTAGCATATGAACAAGCTTTTCTCAAATACTTGTGAACTAAAATTGGCTTTATGCAAATAAACTAGAGCTTAGCAAACAATACTAGAAATGCCTAGCACTTACATTACTATTAGTTTGCGAGTACTTAAAGTACTCACGGCTTTGTCCCTGGCTATTCAAATGGCCAGAGTATGAAGATGACCAAGGAGATGACCAGCAGGACGCCTACGACAACTAGGAGTCTTCCGAGGTCAAGCGTTGGCCTGTGGACTAGAGAGTCCTTGTATCTTACGCTTCCGCTATGAACTATGAACTTGTGTTTGTTCGTTGATCAATAGATCAACTATTCGTGTAATATGGATCATGTGATTCCAATTTGTAAGACTTATGGTTTGTAATGAATGATGACTGTGATACTTAACTATTATGCCTCGCAACAACAATATTCCTGGGATTGCGATGTATGACATAATAGGCATCCGGACTTAAAAATCCGGGTGTTGATAAGTTGGTATTAGAGCCATTGTTTGACCTTAGAAGACCTTAGTTAGAATGGGCGTTCTGAAAAACTTTACTTTGAAATCAAATGAAGAAAATATTTGTGAAAACTTACTTACACTCTTGTCTTTGAGACTTTGCCAAAATTTGATGAATCATGTTCTATCTTATTTGAATCAACTTAAAATTTTGCCACACTTTGCACTCTCTAACTTACTCATCCAATTCTCTTTCAGATGGAGCCGAATGAACCCATCAACACCAAGTTTTACCAGCTTGGGAACGGAGGGAGCTTGATCTTCGAGCACGACCTCAATGCCGTCTCTGACTTCCTTGGGCGCCCACACCCCGAGTTCCACGGGGTTCAGCTGGACGACACGCCCGGAGGAGAGTTGCAGTGGGTGATCACTCCCGACTTGAGGGGCAAGATGGAGCCTCCCACCTCGGAGAGGATCCTCTTCTCCTTCCGCGAGAGCAGCTGGCTCGACGGACTGGCACGTGGCCTTCAGGAGGCACTTGCGCGCCTCTGTGGACAGAACGTGGTGCACATCCTTGCGTCGCGCTACGCACACCTTGTGAGGCGTGATGCCATGGGAGTGCCCATGGAGCTGCAGCCGCACCCGGAGCTGAGGCACCACGCGGAGCACCTGGACTTCATGCTCTACCAGACTCAGAAGGACCTCGACGCCACTCGCGCTTACGCGAACCAGACCCATGCTCACATCATCGAGCAGGGTGAGGCGATCAAGCTACTCAACAACGACCGCAAGAGCCTTCGCCAGCAGCGTGCCAAGAAGGACGCTACGATTGTGCGCCTTCGCGCCAAGATAGCATCACTTGAGGCCACTGTCAAGGCCCAGGAGGATCAGATTCGGGAGCTGGAGGATGACGACGGAGGCATCGACCTTCAGGGAGGAGGAGCCTTCCTGAGCGACGACGACGACTTTGAGGAGGACGAGAACACCGAGGAGGAGGACTACGAGTTCCTGGAGGCAGGACCTGACGACTACGTCCCGATCGATGTCGAGGATGAGGAGTAGTTGCACTAGTTTCACTTATGTAGGTGTGAGTTGTATCCCGTCCTTTGTATCGTAGCATGAGAATGGTTCTTAAAACCATTGGAGTATGTGTTTGTTAGTTTGTACTATGTGTTGAATGAATGAATGAATGTTATGTTTGTCATGAAAAGATTACAAGTTTTCAAAGGTTTTCAAACATAACCCAAAATGAACCATAGAATGTTCCCTCTCATCTCATGATCTTCTATATCTTCAGATGGCCCCTCCCAATCGCACCAACGACGCGATGATGCAACTGCTGCAAACCTTGCTTGCCGACAGGGAGACAGAAAGAGCTGAACGCCAAGCTAACATCACCGCCTTGCAGACCATCGCCAATCAAGGCCATGGAAATCATGACCACCCTGGATCCAAACTCAAGAACTTCCAGAACACCAATCCCCCGGTGTTTAGCAAGACCGAGGAACCCCTCGACACCGACGACTGGCTCCAGACTATGGAGAACAACCTGGAAGTAGCCGGAGTGGAAGCCAATGAGAAGGTCTTGTTTGCAACCCACTATCTCGCTGGACCAGCCCGCGCTTGGTGGACAAGCACCCGTGCCATGAACGGAGGTAAGTTCATGACTTGGGAGGATTTCAAGCTAAAGTTCAGCAAGTACCATGTACCCCCGGGTCTTATCAAAAAGATGAGGGATGAGTTCCGTGAACTGAAACAAGGTCGCATGACGGTGGTTGAATACCGCGACAAGTTTCTTACACTGTCGAGGTATGCCCCTGATGAGACCGACACCGTTGAGAAGAGGAAGGAGAGATTCCTGAACGGACTGCATGATGAGATGCAGACTATCCTCGTCAACATCCCCTTCGCCGACCTCGAAGCCCTTGTTGACTCCGCCATCCAGATGGAGGGCAAGCTGAACCAAGCCAATGAGAACCGCAAGCGCCGCATGGCGAATCAAAGTGGATCAAGGCACCCCCAGAAGTATCGCCCTAGCTCAAGCGGAGGTTTCACTCCAAGAAACAACAAGCCACCGATGCAGAACTCGCGCCCCGGTTATCAGAACCGAAGTGGAGGAAACTCCAAGCTAGGAGGCTACAACAACAACTACAACAACAACAACTACTACAACCACGCTCCGCCCAGAGCCCCCAACTACAATAACAACAACACCAACACCGCTCCCAGAACCGGAAGCAACGGCGTCCCCGTTGCGAGCAAGCAGGACAAGACCACCATCACTTGCTATGAGTGTGGTGTAGTGGGGCACTACTCCAACGAGTGTCCCAAGCGTCTCGCCAAGCTTGCCGGCAACACCGCTGCACCTGCTCAGCAGCAACGCCGTGTCTCCACCGGCAAGAAGTTCGCCCCCAACAACCCCAATAACCGCAACGGTCGCCTCTACCACATGAACGCCGAAGAAGCCCAGGAAGCACCGGATGTTGTACTGGGTATGTTTTCTGTCAACCACATCCCTGCCAGAGTGTTGTTTGATTCCGGAGCATCTCATTCTTTTGTCACCGAAGACTTTGCATCAACAAGTAAAATTCAACCCCTCAGTTTGAAGCATGTTATGATAGTTCAAATCCCCGGATCAACCACCAAAGCCAGAAAATTTTGCAAAAATGTACCTACCAAAATCCATGATGTAGATTTCTATGCCAATCTAATCATTCTGGGAACCAAAGGTTTGGAAGTTGTCCTAGGAATGGACTGGATGTCAAAACACAATGGATTGATAGACTGTGCCAAGAAAGCCATAACCATGACTAGCAGCACCGGTATCGTAGTAGAGCACGTCTCTGAAAAACTACCCAGAAAATTCACCTGCAACCAAAGTGTATCCAAGCCAACTCTGGATCAAATCAGGGTCGTTTGTCGCTACCCTGATGTGTTTCCGGATGATCTACCCGGTATGCCCCCGGATCGGGATATCGAGTTTATCATCGAGTTAATCCCCGGAACTGGACCCATAGCCCAGAGAGCCTACAGCATGAACGCAACCGAGCTTGGGGAGCTGAAGAAGCAGATAGATGATATGTTGGCCAAAGGTCTGATTAGACCGAGTGCATCCCCCTGGAGATCCCCCGTCTTGTTTGTGGACAAGAAGGATGGTGCAAATCGTTTATGTATGGACTATCGTAAGCTTAACGATGTCACCATCAAAAACAAATACCCACTACCCAAGATAGAAGACTTGTTTGATCAACTCACCGGAGCCAAAGTTTTCTCCAAGATCGACCTTAGAACTGGATATCATCAGCTAAAGATCCGAGCCACCGACATTCCAAAAACTGCCTTTACCACCAGATATGGGTTGTATGAGTACAACGTCATGTCATTTGGACTGACCAATGCCCCCGCTTATTTCATGAATCTCATGAATAAGATCTTCATGAACTTTTTGGACAAGTTTGTCATTGTCTTCATCGACGACATTCTCGTCTACTCCAAGTCCAAAGAGGAACATGAACAGCATTTGGAGACTGTCCTAGAAACCCTTAGGCATCACAAGTTGTATGCCAAGTTCAGCAAGTGTGAGTTTTGGTTGGAAGAAGTTGGATTCCTGGGACACATCTTGTCTACATGAGGAATTGCCGTAGATCCCGCCAAAATCAAAACCGTTATGGAATGGCAAGCCCCAACCACCCAAACCGAGGTCCGCGCTTTTCTTGGATTAGCCGGATATTACCGCAGATTCGTAGAAGGTTTTTCGAGCATTGCTCGACCAATGACCCAATTGTTGAAGAAGGACAGAAAGTTCGAGTGGACCGACAAATGTGAAGAGAGCTTTCAACAGCTCAAGAGTAGACTGACAACAGCCCCAATCCTGATCATGCCAGATATCGCAAAGCCCTTTGACGTATATTCCGACGCCTCCAAGACTGGTCTTGGATGTGTGCTTATGCAAGAAGGCAAGGTTGTATCCTACCTTTCAAGACAGCTGAAGCAGCATGAACAGAACTACCCAACCCATGACCTCGATCTTGCAGCCGTGGTCTTAGCCTTGAAAGTTTGGCGTCATTACCTCATGGGTAATCGATGCGAGATCTACTCCGACCACAAGAGCCTCAAATACATATTCACCCAGAAGGAGCTGAACATGAGACAACGCCGATGGATCGAATTGATCAAGGATTACGACATGGAGATTCACTACCACCCCGGCAAGGCCAATGTGGTAGCGGATGCTTTGAGTCGACTGCTGTGCCAGTTGAACTCCATGCTCTCAATCGAACAGCCCAGCTTGCACCAAGAGTTTGAACAGTTCAGACTTGAACTTGTTAGTGAAGGATTCCTAGCCAGCATAGAACTGCAACCCACCTTGGTTAGCCAAATCAAGGAAGCCCAGAAGGACAACGCTAGCATTGACGGAATCAAGAAACAGATAGCCGCAGGAAAAGCCCCCGGATTCACCGTAGACGAAGCCGGAGTTCTTTGGTACAAAGAACGTCTCTGCGTACCATCGGACTCTGACTTGAAACAAGTCATCCTGCAAGAAGCCCACGACACCCTTTATTCAATCCACCCCGGAGGTACCAAGATGTACCAAGACCTGAAGGAGCAATTCTGGTGGCACGGAATGAAGAGAGAAATCGGCAGCTACATCGCCAAGTGTGACATCTGTCAGAGAGTCAAGGCAGAGCATCAACGACCCGCCGGACTGTTGCAACCACTCCAGATTCCAGAATGGAAATAGGACTCCGTAGGAATGGACTTTATCACCGGACTGCCCAAATCCAGCAAAGGCAATGATTCCATATGGGTAGTTGTCGATAGATTGACCAAAGTCGCCCATTTCATAGCCGTAAAGACCACTTACCAAGGCCCAAAGTTAGTTGAACTATACATCTCCAGAATAGTCGCCCTGCACGGAACCCCGAAATCGATAGTGTCAGACAGAGGATCACAGTTCACCTCAAGATTCTGGCAGAAAGTGCATGAAGGACTAGGAACCCGTCTGAATTTCAGCACCGCCTATCACCCTCAGACCGACGGACAGACTGAGAGAGTCAACCAGATACTGGAGGACATGCTGAGAGCATGTGTACTGGAATATGGATCCAAGTGGGAAGACTGCTTACCTTACGCAGAATTCTCTTACAACAACAGCTACCAAGCTAGCCTACAGATGGCCCCCTTTGAAGCCTTGTACGGAAGGAAATGCCGTACCCCCCTGAACTGGTCGGAAGTCGGAGAAAGCCAAGTTTTTGGCCCAGATGTTCTTCAGGAAGCCGAAGAGAAAGTGCACAAGATCCGAGAGTACCTCAAGACGGCGCAATCAAGACAGAAGAGCTACGCCGACAAGAGACGTCGGTAGATGACCTTCGAGATCGGAGACTTCGTCTATCTCAAAGTATCCCCCTTGAAAGGAATGCAAAGGTTTCAACTGAAAGGAAAACTCGCACCCCGATATGTCGGACCTTTCAAAGTCCTCAGCCGCCGAGGTGAAGTATCTTATCAACTGGAGTTGCCCGAAGAAATGTCGGCTGTGCACGACGTGTTTCATATCTCACTCCTCCGGAAGTGCCTTGAAGTTCCCGAGAAGACCGAAGTGTTCAAGAACATCGATCACCGATCGGTGGATATCAACAAGGATCTGACTTACTGCGAAGTGCCGATTCGCATCCTGGAGGAAGCTTACCGAACCACCCGCACCCGAAGCATCAAGTTTCTGAAGATACAATGGAGCAATCATACCGAGGATGAAGCCACATGGGAACGCGAAGACTTCATGAAGAAGGAGTACCCAGATCTCTTTAGTACCTAACTTTCTTTTCGATCTCGGAACGAGATCTTTTGTAAGGGGGAAGGGTTTGTAACATCCCAAATTTCAATAAAAGAAAGTTAGAAGAATTCCAGAGAGCAAAATTTCAAACCAACAAAAACTTTTTAAATTGCATATAGTGCCATGCATAGGACTTGTGCATTTGATTGATATGCCATGATGATTGTTATTATGTGTATATGATAAACCCTAAAACCCTAAAGTGATCATGAGAAGATCACCAACCAAATAAATCAAAAAGAGGAAGAAAATCAAATAAATACAAAACCCTAAAAACCCTCACATATGCCCTATGGCATTTTTATAAATTTTGACCCTAGACCAATTTGGTCTTCACCATTAGTTGAATAATGTTACTAAACACTTATTACAACTTTTGGAGTCCAAGAATCACAATTCAAATAAATTTCAAATGCAAAACTTGCTCACATATGATAATGGTCAAAACTGCCAATTATAGTCTGATCACTACTTTGAGCCATTACAATTCAATTTTCTCAAACTAAACCTTGCTAACTCTTTGCACCACATCCAAGTCAACATCAAGGTGAACACTTTTTGTAAAGATCACCATGCCAAATTCTTTCTTGATCATGAGCTATGCTCAACCAAAGTTGCAACTTTTTAACATATGTAACAATCTCCCACTTAGCCAAATTTGCAAATTTTTGAATTCAACAATTCCACCACCACCTATCATCATCTCTGGTCATTTAGAACTCAACCAAACACACACAATTCAAATTGGTCAACCATTTGAATTAAACCAAAATTGGACAAAAATCAAAAATAGCATCTATGGCACTATTTGGCACTATTTGAAATAGTGATCTACCTCAACCCTAATCTATCCCAACCTATTCTAAATGGTCCCCCTGCCCCCTCTCAACCTTAATGGCACATAGGAACCCTAAGGAGAGAGGAGAAGCAAGCTATGGCATGGCCATGCCGGCCACATGCCACACGTCGAGCTCCACCCCTCTCCTTTCTTCTTCAGCCACGGCCACCATGTCCCAGAGCTCCACCTCGCGGCCCTAGCACCGCCTAGCATCGCCACGGTCGAGGAGAAGCTCGACACTGGCCGGAACGCCCGCGCCCAGCACGGCGACGCCATGCCGATGACGTCGCGCGTGTGCACGCTCGCAGACGTCACTGGCCACGCGCCGCGCGACCACCTCGAGCCCGCCCTGGACCACTTCTCAGCACGTTGAGCATCACCACGCCACCGCGACGCCGCCAGACACGCTCGGAGCCCAGACCCGTGACCGCCGGCGCCGGAGACGACGACATGTTCCCGTGAACGCCGCGGCAGACATGGAAGCAATGCGACCAATTTAGACGCCGCCCGACCAAGCTGTCGCCACCGTTAGCTTCGCCAGGAACCGTAGAACACTGCCGCACCCTCGCCTAGCTCGCTAGCTCACTGGAGACGCCGCGAGCATGTCGACCACCACCCTGCCCCGCAACCCTCACTCGCCTCTATAAATACTGAGCTCCCCTGAGCAATCCAGGCACACCATCGCACTCGCCACTTCTCACTGCTTCTCAACCACCTCACCACTCACTCGATTCTCGCTGGAGCAAGGCCAATCGGAAGCTCACCGCCGCGGAAGCTCTGCAGCAATCGCCGGCGATCCTGACCACCTCAGGCGACGCCACCTGTACCAGGAGAACGGCCGTCGTCCACAACTTCGTCAAGCATACTGCCAACCCTAGCTGGAGCCGCCGTAAGCCCTCCGACCCCCTACCTGAGCCGCCGGCGAACTCTCTCTCTCGCCGGCGAGACGATGAACCTGAGCCGTTGATCCGTGTTCTAATCCAACGCGCCAGAGTGATCCATACCGCTTCGGGTTTTAAGACTCGCTGACGGGTGGCCCCCTGCTGTCAGGCAGCCCACGCGGGCACAGACGCGTGGTGGGCTGGCCTTGGGCCGTTTTATTCGAATCTGGCCCAGTTAGTTTTCCCGCCGGCCTGTTTAATTCAAATTCTATTTAAACAATTCCAAATGAATTTCAATACTGCCCAAACTTTGAAATTCAATAGAGTTCAATTGGCTCAACCAAATTTAATGAACTTTATATTGTTGGAAAGCTAATGAAAATATCTACACAATGCCACTGGTCCCATGCCAAGATTTGCTGTAGAATTAATTTGATAAAAAGAAGAAGGCAGGGACTATTCCATATTCAAACAATTATTAAAAATCAACCAAAATAGATATTAAGTTAAATCCAACTCTAATAGCTCACATTTCACTTAAACTAATTGATTATGCAATAAAATGGTGTGGTCACTTTGCATGATCATGCCCTAGTTAAATTAATGGACAATATGGCTAGTTTACTTAGTTGATATTATCCAAAACTATTAATTAAATCATATGAAGTATTATACTTCATTTAAACTTTGTCTCACATGAATTCATGTGATGTTTGGACCCCTGGTCCAAACTCTCTTATATGAATTACTTAGAGATTTAAATCATATGTAGCATTATTAAATGATATGAGGTGATCTACCTCATTTAAATCCTTTTTCTCAAATGATGATGATGAACATTTGACTTAGGTCAATATAAGTTCATATATGATTGTTTGAGAAATTAAGTCTTAAGAAGATTTCAATGAGAGGAAATTATTTCTCAAGAACCCTATGGAAACTATCATTTACATATTAAATAAAAAGAAGTGAATACTCCTCAAGCAACACAACCCATGCACCTTAATTAGATTATTTGTGTGCATAGAATAGTTTGTGTGTTTATATGTGATACATGGAATAGCCATTGAATTAGTGAGTAATTATACTCGTATTTAAATTTAGATGCTAGCACCGGAGAATACACCGAAGAAGAAGGTTGCTACCAAGAGGAGGAGGAGGAGAATTTTGAGAACTACCAAGGCAAGCTAATATTCTTGCAAAGTACAAAGCCCTTTTGGGGCAAGGCACCATAAATCTTATCTTTTCTTACATAAGCCTATCCCAAGTTCATACTTTACAAGTTTTACTTGTTGTTTTCCAAGAGTTACTTTTATAGTTAACTTTGGTCAAAGTAAAGGATGGTTACTAGAGTATTGAAGTAGTCTCAATCAAGCAAAGCAAGATAGCACCCCTCATGTTTTAGAGCTAGTGCTAATGAAATAAAACTTGACTACTCTAGATGGGAACAATGTGATTTGAAATGAATTTGAAACCTTGGAATGATGATGCATTCCATTGAATGATTTTTGAAGGTGAATATGACCAAGAGAAGATGGTGATTTTTGATAAACATGATGTTGGTTTGAATGCGAAACCTTTCCAATTAGTAAGTACCCTCACAATACCTGATTATGGGTAGGGCTTAACTAGAAGTTTATGCATCTTAGTATGGGTTCCCTCTGAACACACGTCATAGGGGTTACGCTTGAGGCTGCCTCCGTTGTTGAGAAATGATGTGAAATTGAGGTGAATTGTACGGCCAAGCCCTGTGCGATTCCTGTGTTGACAGTTGGTCTTCACTGGGAGGCCAAGCTCATGGGGAGAGGTGCTCATACTAGGGTTTGTAAGTGAAAGGTTATGGTTGATGATCCGCGTACTGTGTTACGATGATTCGGGGTAATCCCGACGGATGAAATCAAATGTTGTGGCACAAGTGTGCAACCTCTGCAGAGTGTAAATCTATTCGAATAGCCGCGTCCACGGTTACGGACGGTTGGAAAGTCCATACAGTTTCCGATGTCATATCTTTGAAAATGATGTTGAAAGAGGATGGTGAAAGGAATTGTGGTGAATTGAATTGAAATCACCACTTGAATGGTGGGAATGACACTAATGTTCCCACTTGAGTTAGTTAGCATATGAACAAGCTTTTCTCAAATACTTGTGAACTAAAATTGGCTTTATGCAAATAAACTAGAGCTTAGCAAACAATACTAGAAATGACTAGCACTTACATTAGTATTAGTTTGCGAGTACTTAAAGTACTCACGGCTTTGTCCCTGGCTATTCAAATGGCCAGAGTATGAAGATGACCAAGGAGATGACCAGCAGGACGCCTACGACAACTAGGAGTCTTCCGACGTCAAGCGTTGGCCTGTGGACTAGAGAGTCCTTGTATCTTACGCTTCCGCTATGAACTATGAACTTGTGTTTGTTCGTTGATCAATAGATCAACTATTCGTGTAATATGGATCATGTGATTCCAATTTGTAAGACTTATGGTTTGTAATGAATGATGACTGTGATACTTAACTATTATGCCTCACAACAACAATATTCCTGGGATTGCGATGTATGACATAATAGGCATCCGGACTTAAAAATCCGGGTGTTGACAGTTTTCCTCAGGTCTTCTTCCTTTTCCCAGGTGGCTTCCCTCTCGGGGTGATGCTTCCATTGTATCTTGCAGTACTTAATAGCTCGATTCCTGAGTTGTTTCCAGTTTTCCTCGAGAATCTTAGCTGGCTTCTCGATGTAGGTCAAGTCTGGTTGTAACTCGAGCTCGTCATGTGATACTGGCTCGTCTGGGGGTTTTAAACACTTTTTGAGTTGAGACACATGGAATACATTGTGAACTTGATCTAACCTTCCTGGTAGATCCAATTCGAAGGCTAACCCTCGGTTCTGACTCAGAATCTTGAAAGGTCCGATGTATCTAGGGCTCAACTTCCCTTTTACTCCGAATCTCTGAAGACCTTTCATCGGACTTACCTTGAGATATACCATATCTCCAACTTGTGGCTCCCATGTCCTTCTCTTTTGATCGGCATAGCTCTTCTGTCGACTTTGAGCTATCTTCAGCCTATCTCTTATGATGTCGATGATCTATTGCTTTTCCTTGACATAATCAGGATTGAACTCCTTGCTTGATCCAGCCTCATACCAACATATCGGTGATCTACACTTCCTTCCATACAGAGCTTCGAATGGTGCCATCTTGATGCTGCTTTGATAGTTATTATTGTATGAAAACTCTGCTAGTGGTAAGTGCTCCTCCCATGATCCTCCGAAGTCTAGGGCACAAGCCCTAAGCATATCTTCCAATATCTGGTTTGTTCTCTCTGTTTGTCCACCTATCTGAGGATTATAGGCGGTGCTATAGTCTAGCTTGGATCCTAAAGCTTCATGTAATTGCTTCCAAAATGCTGATGTGAACACGGATCCTCGATCTGACACTATCTTCTTGGGCACTCCATGTTTACTCACGATCTCTTTGATGTAAAGATCGAAGCTATGCAAGGAGTAGTGATTGCCATGCAACGGATGCACATAGAGCTATATGTGTATGAAAGCTCTCCAATGGAACTAGTGGGGGTGCATCCAACTTGGTTGATCACGAAGACCTAGAGCACTTTTGAGGAGGCTCATCATTGGAATATACAACCCAAGTTCTATAGTGTAAATTCCCCACATAGTTATACTAGTAAAACATGAAAACTCTCTCATATGGAGTGTAGGTGCTAAACATGAGCACAAATGATGACTATGAATATTGCAGGTGCTAAAACATGAGCCCAAGTGTGGATAAAAGATAGTAATGCTTCCCCCTTTTTCTTTCTCTCCTTTTTTTTTCTTTTTTTCTTTTTCTTTTTCTTTTCTATTTTTTTTCTTTCTTTTCTTTTTCTCTTTTTGATGGCCTCCATGGCTCTTTTCACTTTTAGGGGCAACATCCTAATATGACAACACACATTTTGGTACAAATAACTCATAATGAATAAAACATGTTGTATAAAACTGTATGCCTCTGCCAGTGTAGCAGGATGTGCAATGATCTAGCGTAACATGGGTAAACCTCACATCAGCTTTATAGAATCATGCAAAGCAATGTATAAATAATGAATGACAACAAGTCATGTAATGTAAAATGGAAGTTGCATGGCAATATATCTCGGAATAGCTATGGAAATGCTGTGGTAGGTAGGTATGGTGGCTGTTTTGAGGAAGATGTGTGGCTTATGTGTAGGAGAACAAGAGAAAGTCCTCCCACGGGTTTGGATGTACTGGCGAAGTATGCAAAATTCTCAATGTGAGCAAAAGGCAATGCACAGTTGTAATGTCCCAGGTTTAGAGACGATCGAGGGGTAGATTTTAGAAAGGGGTGTGCACTGCATCATAAATTCTGGGGAAATTTCACGCTTTTAAAACAAAACTGCATCGAAGGGGGGCAAGTTTCTCTCTCGACACCTTACAGTGTTAGGGTTTCAAGAGTGCGACAAACTTGCTTCTCATTCCACTAAGTTAGGGTTTTGAGAAGAGAGGAGAGTATGTGCATTACAACTTAAGTTGCATGATTGAATTCAAACCTAAGTTGCATTTGAATTTCAAATTCAAACCTCAAATGAATATCTCATAATTTAAATGTGAGGTAATTCATTAAGAAAATTATAAATAATAAAGAATATGAACAATACAAATATAAAGTAAAGCTCATTAGAGAAAATTGGAGCTTTATTGATAATCACACAAGATACATTGTCTTTACAATATTCAGATTTGGAATATAAGATATTACAACACATTACAAGAATCAACAAAATGGAAGAAAAAGAAAGAAGATTACAATTTAATGAAATTCCTAAACTACAAAATAATCTTCAGGAAATGCTTGTGCATGATGATCTTGAACTTCATTTTGATCATCACTTTGATCCCGGCACACAAACAAAGCAAAACACAAGTTATGCCAAGTGGCATTGCCACTTGGCAGGTTAGCAGGAAAATGGTTATTGGAGAGGATATGATCACAAGCTGCCGAGCTGATCCTCTCACAGCCCAAGTCCCAAGCCCAGGACACACACACACACCCTAGCTGCTCACCAGGCTATGTGCATGCACAATAGCACACACAAGCCAGGGGAGTCACCAAGTGTTGCAAGGTCAGCTGTCGACCAGGAGAGCAAAGAAAGGATGATATAAAAACCTTTTTCCATCCAAACCCTAGTCATTCATCGACAAGCCTCTGGGTAAGTTCACCAGAAACACAAGAACACACGAACAGGAAGAACAGCCACTGCTGTTCAACCTGCTCAAACAACCACAACACTTAATCAAGCACCACAAGCTTGCAAGGAGGAGCAGGGCAAGCAAATCAAATAGCACAGAAGCAATCCTCTACACCAACACCCATTTCTAGGAGCTGGAGTGAGGTATACCAGATAAACATGAGCAAACCATGGTTTTGCTCATAATTAAGCATGTGCATATGTCACAGAGGAAAGAGGGTAGAATACCCTGTTTGTGTCATCATCTGGCTACATAGTCAGTTGGTGCAAGCAAATGGGAGAGGCCAATAGGAAATCATCCTAGGGGAACACTAGTTATGTCAATCAGTGGCACAACTAAGGAAATCCAGCAAAGGATGGATTCACAGCTAGCCTAGCCCAGTTCACCTAGCACCTTGATACGTCTCCGACGTATCGATAATTTCTTATGTTCCATGCCACATTATTGATGATATCTACATGTTTTATGCATACTTTATGTCATATTTATGCGTTTTCCGGAACTAACCTATTGACGAGATGCCGAAGGGCCAGTTGCTGTTTTCTGCTGTTTTTGGTTTCAGAAATCCTAGTAAGGAAATATTCTCGGAATCGGACGAAATCAACGCCCAGCATCTTAGAATCCCCGGAAGCATCCAGAACACCCGAGAGTCGCCAGAGTGGACCCACATGGGGCCCAGGAGGTAGGCCGGCGCGGCCCAGGCCCTGGCCGCGCCGCCCTATCGTGTCACCGCCTGTTCGACCCTCTGACGCCGCCTCTTCGCCTATATAAAGGTCCTCGACCTAAAACTTCGAGACAAAAAAGCCACGGTACGAGAAACCTTCCAGAGCCGCCGCCATCGCGAAGCCAAGATCTGGGGGACAGGAGTCTCTGATCCGGCACGCTGCCGGGACGGGGAAGTGCCCCCGGAAGGCTTCTCCATCGACACCGCTGCCATCTCCACCGCCATCTTCATCACCGCCGCTGTCTCCCATGAGGAGGGAGTAGTTCTCCATCGACGCTCGGGGCTGTACCGGTAGCTATGTGGTTAATCTCTCTCCTATGTACCTCAATACAATGATCTCATGAGCTGCCTTACATGATTGAGATTCATATGAGTTTTGTATCACTATTCATCTATGTGCTACTCTAGTGATGTTATTAAAGTACTCTATTCCTCCTGCATGATGGAAAGTGGACAGTGTGTGCATCATGTAGTACTTGGCATAGTTTATGATTGTGATCTCTTGTAGATTATGAAGTTAACTATTACTATGATGGTATTGATGTGATCTATTTGGTTATGTTGATCTATCTTGCACTCTAAGGTTATTTAAATATGAACATTGAATATTGTGGAGCTTGTTAACTCCGGCATTGAGGGTTTGTGTAATCCTACACAATTAGTGTTCATCATCCAACAAGAGGGTGTAGAGTCTAGCATTTATCTATTCTGTTATGTGATCAATGTTGAGAGTGTCCACTAGTGAAAGTATAATCCTTAGGCCTTGTTTCCTAAATACTGCTATCACTCCTTGTTTACTGTTTTACTACTGCCTGCAATATTACCACCATCAACTACACGCCAGCAAGCACTTTTCTGGCACCGTTACTACTGCTCATACTTATTCATACCACCTGTATTTCACTATCTCTTCGCCGAACTAGTGCACCTATTTGGTGTGTTGGGGACACAAGAGACTTCTTGCTTTGTGGTTGCAGGGTTGCATGAGAGGGATATCTTTGACCTCTTCCTCCCTGAGATCGATAAACCTTGGGTGATCCACTTAAGGGAAACTTGCTGCTGTTCTACAAACCTCTGCTCTTGGAGGCCCAACACTGTCTACAAGAATAGAAGCACCCGTAGACATCACACCTACAGCTAGAATACCATCAGACAGATAGGCAACCTGTGCCTATTTTTGTTTGTCAATAGTAAAGCTCACTGGAAATCCAACAAGGAATTGCCAGAGAGCATTTGTCCATACACAGCAAGCCACAGAGAGGGGGAGCTACCCATGACAGCATCACAGAGCTGCCAGGGCCACCTCAACCCACAGCCAACACTTTGAACCACCACATCCTTACCCAAAAGGGTTCAGTAGTGGGCTAGGGTACCAACCAGTGGTTGGCATCCAGCTAGCCCTAACAAATTCATTGAAATGATCATCACTAAATCATAGTTCACATCATTCATCCATTTAATAAAGCAAGATAAACAGATAAATGAATTACACAAGCAATTGATGCACCAGAGCCTTGCAGATGATCCAATGGATCATTGCAAGCATCAACTGATGCTTGAGCAAGCACCATCACACACATGCCAAGCCTGTGTGATGCACACACAGCAAAGAGTGGGCACTAGATAGTCACAGATAGAAGCACAGCAGTTAATCATCAAGCAACTAATGATCATGTGATCATCAGAAGCTTGCTAGCACTTGTTACAGGTTGCTATAACCAAGCAGAGCATCAGTAGTTAGCCAGCTACTGAAGAATTACACCCAAGCAATAACTGAATAAACAGATACAGAAATAATGACTTTATAATTGTATCCAGAAGCACATCAAAGGCATGATGAACCACTGGATCAAGATACACAAATAAAGCACACAACATTCTCACCGGATAGTACTGATAAGCCAACAATAATGCCCAATTAAGCATGCTCATGAAATTAAGCACAAGATATAGCACATCAGAGCACTGGCACTTGCAAATTTGCAAGAATTATACACAGTCATCAAGCCAGGGCAGCATAATTTAATACACTTGAGTGTCTAGCAAGAATAGTAACAAGAACAGAGGCACGGGGAAGGATTCAAGCAAGAAATGCAAGCATAAGCAAGCACATAGCTTAGGAATCTTGCATAGAATCATGTACAGCATGGCAGGGCAGCACAACAGTAGTAACCATGGCAGTAGCAAGGCTAGCAGATACACAGCAGCAGAACAGCAGCATAGCAACACAGCACAGCAGCACATGCGCAGGCTAGCAAGGCACAGCAGCAGCGCATCGGCACGGCAAGCATCTCTATATGGAGATGCAGGCCAGTGACTGAGCAAGACACAGAGGAGGAGGAGAGAAAGGAGTAGAGCAGAGAGGGAGAGAAGGAGGCGACGGAGCACTTACAGGTGGCGTGAGGCGATGAGCACGGCAATGGCGGCCACGACGGCACACGCCGAGGGCGTGGCAGCGCCAGGCCAAGCCACGACGGCGCCGCAGCACCAGCACCACCACGGCCGGGCACGGCGGCGCCACGGCATCTGGAGCGTCGGCGGCAACGAGATCGCCACGGCACTCCACGCCAGGCGACCAGAGGTGAAGAGGACGAGTCGAGGAGGCGGCGAAACACGAATCGAAGCAGAGGATCTGAAGCGCCGTTGAACGGCGGTTCAGATGCGCTCCATCTCACCAGCGGCGATGGCCGGAGTTGGCCGGAAGAATTCGGCGAAGGCGGCGGCGACACGGGAGTCGCGAGAGCGAGGGCTAGGGTTCGTGGGAGAGTGAAGGAGAAAGGGGCGGGGCGTCCGACCGAGCCCAAGTGTGGCTCGGGTTAGGGTTAACCACTGGGCCGCACTGACATGTGGGCCCGGGGGCAATTGTGACATTTCACAATTCCATAAAATACTGAAACTTTGAAAATGCATAGTAAATGTTAAATAGCTCTAAAAAATAATTAAAAATATGAAAATCACTCAGTATAAAATTCTCTATCTGAATAAAATATAAAAAGGAATATTTGAAGACAACTAAGAATAAGTCTTAATTTGATGATTATAATAATCATTTAAATCACACCTTGTATTTTCAAAAATGAAAATAAGTCCATAAATGCTTTTGGACTTTCAAAACACCTAGACAACATTTCAAGGTTGTATTTTACCCTAAATAAAGTATTCCTAAATTATTCTTAGTATTAACCTCTCACATGAAATGATAAGACATCCGAAGGGGGGAACAAACCCTAAAACTGGAATCATGCACCAATGCTTCTTTAACCATTGCCCTTATCGGACAATGATGCTATTTTTCAGCAACAGAGGACAAGGGTCAGTCCACACCATCCAACTGCAACACTTTGCAGTGTTCAGGCAAGTTCATCACTTTCTCATGTCATTCGAGTATTTTTTACCAAATTACTTGCAAAGTACTATGTTTATCACTATTGCATGAAAAGCAAAACCACTATTTTCATAACTATGAATATGACTAAGTGGTGGGCAATGGAACCATGGATTGTGTTGATATGGTGGAGGTTCCATTGCAAGGGTTTATATCCATCTAGGATTAAACAACAAATGTCGTCCAGTGATTCTTGTGTCGTAATACCCGTGTTAACCTTAAGATCCGGAGTGGGACGGAGTAGTCAAAAGTGTTTCCACCTCTCGTTCATCAACGGATGCGCTTTACCGTAGTACACTTGTAATCCAAGGGGCAAGCGGTGAGGCTGGGGAGTCCTAAGTCCCCACGGCATTGTCCGTAGAACACTTGTCGCCCGAAGGAGCAAGCGGTGAGGCTGGGGAGTCCTAAGTCCCCACGGTATTGCGGTCTATGATGGGTTGCAGCTACCGGCGAAGGAGTTTGGTTCGATCCCAGACTGTCGTCGTGGTCGGGGTCCATCCTTAATTGGTGTAAGAGGACCGACGAGGACCCAGGGTCGGGGTTTGCAACAAAGGGTGGGTGTTCGAGGTAGCGGAGGAACATGATTGGCTAGACCTTATACCGGGCCTCACACCGAAGGAAGTGTGGACAGGAAAGCTGCCTGGTTGGCACCAAGGTTAAGATCTCTTATGGGTAAAGCAACACACCTCTGCAGAGTGTAATGAATCGTGACCTGTCACTCCCTGTTCCGGGATTTGGAACTGCGAACGCAGCCGGAAAGGAACTCCATGAAGTTCTAGTGAACCGGTGAAGGCTGACGGACATAGTTCTTTGGAATAAAAGCAACCTCTTGAAGAAATGTTTATCAAAACTTGCATTTGGTATTAGACTTTCTGGTCTAATATCGTAGCTAGTGCATTAAACACCTCTTTTCTATAATGAACTTGTTGAGTACGCTCGTACTCATACCACTCTTAAATCCCCTGCTTAGACCATCTGGAGGAGGACAACGACAACCCTGAAGGAGCCGACATCATCGGCTATGAAGAACCAGACCTCTCTGGAGGTGTTGAAGGTGTAGACTACCTTATAGTCTACGGAACCGGGGAGGGTTCCAGAGGAGAGCACGTGTAGACCTACCAAGTAGTATTAGTATCCGAGCAGTACGAACTCTTAGTACTTAACTGCTCGAGGGATAAATGTATAACTTAGTAAGACTGCTATATTGTAAGTTAAGTTGGGTTCACCTCGAACCCAGGAGTATCCCTCTTAGGACCCAAGAGGAGCTCCCAGATGATAGGTACATTATGCTTGTAATAATAAATGAATGAGTTATGGACCTGCTATGTTCTGTTGTACTACTCTGAGGGATGTAATATTTGCGGATTGGTACTTCGTGAATGTTATATCAACGACTGGCATACTACAACATGCAGTGGTATGCAGGGTCACCACAGTTGGTATCAGAGCAAAATCTTTGACCTTAGGTTGGAACCTAGTAAATGGGACAGAACGTTAGGAGTCAAATAGGATTAGTAAAGAATTCTCTAAAAATATTGTGTATATTCACTTGAGAATAAAACAATCATATCTTTTAGTGCGATTATTCTTTATTATCTCTATTATGATGCATTATTACTAATCTTATATTCTTTCTATTCTACAGCCAACTATGGCAAGTTCACGTTTGGGACGTAACGTGAAAGTGATGGAGTCAACATTGAGTGACTATGAAGGAGGACTCGCGGACATTCTTCGTGCCATGCTACTTGAATTTGGGTGCGATCCCCAGATCCAAGTAAGGAAATACATGTACTTTGATGGTACAGTATTGGCGAAGTGTAGGGTAGGACTAATACTTCCAGAATCCCTAGGAATGAGTATAGTGATGCCAGCAGGTGAGGCTAGAACTATCCAAACAGCCTACCACATAGCCATTATGAGAGCCATCACTGATATTCGGGAACATAAGACAAAGGAGCTTATGGGTTCCGAATTCTCACACATTCCTCATATGGAGGAGGATGATGATCCTATGCTTAACCACTTCAAATTTGCAAAACGCAAACCAGCAGAAGCCGCTAAGTACATGGACAATAGCCGCAACTTACTATCATTGTTCTTTCAGTTGAACCGACATCTGTCGGGGGCAATTGATACAATGCTAGAAGAGTTCACTGAGCCCAAGGAGGAGACTAAGGCGAAGGAACCAATGGAGAATGAAGTTCACACACCAGTTTATTCAGCTGGTGATTACATTAGTATTGACCATCCCGAACTACAAACCACACCCATTACACCTAGGTACTATCCTAGTAGTTCCCATGGAGGATATGAGGGTGGAGAGGAATCCGGAAACCATCAGCGTTCTGAGACTCCTATAGAGAACTCAACTGGTTGGCGTTGGGGGTCAGACACAGGAAACTCTGGCGATCCATTCAGAGATAATGCGGAGATGAATGAGGGCGCCACAACCCAGTTCCAGAACAATCAGTATAACAGGGGAGACTATGAGGAGTACCCTATACTGATTGAATCAGATATTGATGGTGGAAATACCTATGGCGGAGTCACAGGGGAGTACACCCGATGGGTGGATTATGATGTTTCGAATAATCAATTCATGAACACAGATTTCTCCCTGGGATCATCCTCTGATTCCGACTACCAGCCGACGGGAAGACCCTACGTTCCAGATTCTGTCAGGAGGACGACACGTTCGACCGGATGGAAGCCTGGGATGTACCGGGAGTGAAGCACGACTAGAGACCACCAAAGGGAGGCGAGACTACAATACAATAGTACCACATGTATTGTAGTGTGTAATATTTGTAGAAATTTGTACATATACTTCAATAAGTGAGTTTGCATACTCACATCGTCACTGAGTATTGTAATAAAACCACTTAAGTATGTATATACATGGTATATGTTTTGTATGATTTGGATTTGCTTCTTGATTTCCATTGCGTGACTAGTTCTGTGCACAAAGTTGAGCTCAGAAAACTTGCGCATGGAGTAACTATGAGTACCACTTTGTGTTGCAGAACTAGGGGGATATGTCGGGAGCGATAGGTGAGGAGAGTGAAGCGCAGCGCATAGAGCGTGAGGCCAAGCAGAAGGAGGAGGCTGATGAAGCAGCTAGAAACCAGTTTCCACCACTGATGCGTGTGGTTGGCACGTCCGTTGGGAACCCCAAGAGGAAGGTGTGATGCGCACAGCGGCAAGTTTCCCTCAGTAAGAAACCAAGGTTTAATCGAACCAGTAGGAGTCAAGAAGCACGTTGAAGGTTGATGGCGGCGAGATGTAGTGCGGCGCAACACCAGTGATTCCGGCGCCAACGTGGAACCTGCACAACACAACCAAAGTACTTTGCCCCAACGAAACAGTGAGGTTGTCAATCTCACCGGCTTGTTGTAACAAAGAGTTAACCGTATTGTGTGGAAGATGATTGTTTGCAGAAAACAGTAGAACAAGTATTGCAGTAGATTGTATTTCAGTAAAGAGAATTGGACCGGGGTCCACAGTTCACTAGAGGTGTCTCTCCCATAAGACAAACAGCATGTTGGGTGAACAAATTACAGTTGGGCAATTGACAAATAAAGAGAGCATGACCATGCACATACATATCATGATGAGTATAGTGAGATTTAATTGGGCATTACGACAAAGTACATAGACCGTCATCCAACTGCATCTATGCCTAAAAAGTCCACCTTCAGGTTATCATCCGAACCCCTTCCAGTATTAAGTTGCAAAGCAACAGACAATTGCATTAAGTATGGTGCGTAATGTAACTAGTGACTACATCCTTGAACATAGCACTAATGTTTTATCCCTAGTGGCAACAAAGACAACACAACCTTAGAACTTTCGTCACATCGTCCTGTGTAAATGCAGGCATGAACCCACTATCGAGCATAAGTACTCCCTCTTGGAGTTACAAGCATCTACTTGGCCAGAGCATCTACTAGTAACGGAGAGCATGCAAGATCATAAACAACACATAAGCATAACTTTGATAATCAACATAACAAGTATTCTCTATTCATCGGATCCCAACAAACGCAACATATAGAATTACAGATAGATGATCTTGATCATGTTAGGCAGCTCACAAGATCCGACAATGATAGCACAATGGGGAGAAGACAACCATCTAGCTACTGCTATGGACCCATAGTCCAGGGGTAGACTACTCACACATCACACCGGAGGCGACCATGGCGGCGTAGAGTCCTCCGGGAGATGATTCCCCTCTCCGGCAGGGTGCCGGAGGCGATCTCCTGGATCCCCCGAGATGGGATCGGCGGCGGCGGTGTCTCTGGAAGGTTTTCCGTATCGTGGCTCTCGGTACTGGGGGTTTCGTCACGGAGGCTTTTTATAGGCGGAAGGGCAGGTCAAGAGGCGGCACGGGGGCCCCACACCACAGGGCCGCGCGGCCAAGGGGGGGCCGCGCCGGCCTATGGTGTGGCCCCTCCGTGGCCCCTCTTCGTCTCTCCTTCGGACTTCTGGAAGCTTCGTGAGAAAATAGGCCCCTGGGCTTTGATTTCGTCCAATTCCGAGAATATTTCCTTACTAGGATTTCTGAAACCAAAAACAGCAGAAAACAAAGAATCGGCACTTCGGCATCTTGTTAATAGGTTAGTTCCAGAAAATGCACGAATATGACATAAAGTGTGCATAAAACATGTAGATAACATCAATAATGTGGCATGGAACATAAGAAATTATCGATACGTCGGAGACGTATCAGCATCCCCAAGCTTAGTTCTGCTCGTCCCGAGCAGGTAAAACGATAACACAGATAATTTCTGGAGTGACATGCCATCATAATCTTGATCATACTATTTGTAAAGCATATGTAGTGAATGCAGCGATCAAAACAATGTATATGTCATGAGTAAACAAGTGAATCATAAAGCAAAGACTTTTCATGAATAGCACTTCAAGACAAGCATCAATAAGTCTTGCATAAGAGTTAACTCATAAAGCAATAATTCAAAGTAAAGGCATTGAAGCAACACAAAAGAAGATTAAGTTTCAGCGGTTGCTTTCAACTTGTAACATGTATATCTCATGGATATTGTCAACATAGAGTAATATAATAAGTGCAATAAGCAAGTATGTAGGAATCAATGCACAGTTCACACAAGTGTTTGCTTCTTGAGGTGGAGAGAAATAGGTGAACTGACTCAACATTGAAAGTAAAAGAATGGTCCTCCATAGAGGAAAAGCATCGATTGCTATATTTGTGCTAGAGCTTTGATTTTGAAAACATGAAACAATTTTGTCAACGGTAGTAATAAAGCATATGCATCATGTAAATTATATCTTATAAGTTACAAGCCTCATGCATAGTGTACTAATAGTGCCCGCACCTTGTCCTAATTAGCTTGGACTACCGGATCATCACAATGCATTGTTTTTACCAAGTGTCACAAAGGGGTACCTCTATGCCGCCTGTACAAAGGTCTAAGGAGAAAGCTCGCATTGGATTTCTCGCTATTGATTATTCTTCAACTTAGACATCCATACCGGGACAACATAGACAACAGATAATGGACTCCTCTTTTATGCATAAGCATATAACAACAATTAATAATTTTCTCATTTGAGATTTGAGGATTGTTGTCCAAAACTGAAACTTCCACCATGGAGCATGGCTTTAGTTAGCGGCCCAATGTTCTTCTCTAACATATGCATGCTTAACCCTATGGTGGTAGATCTCTCTTACTTCAGACAAGACGGACATGCATAGCAACTCACATGAAATTCAACAATGAATAGTTGATGGCGTCCCAGTGAACATGGTTATCGCACAACAAGCAACTTAATAAGAGATAAAGTGCATAATTACATATTCAATGCCACAATAGTTTTTAAGCTATTTGTCCCATGAGCTATATATTGCAAAGGTGAATGATGGAATTTTAAAGGTAGCACTCAAGCAATTTACTTTGGAATGGCGGGAAAATACCATGTAGTATAGGTAGGTATGGTGGACACAAATGGCATAGTGATTGGCTCAAGTATTTTGGATGCATGAGAAGTATTCCCTCTCGATACAAGGTTTAGGCTAGCAAGGCTTATTTGAAACAAACACAAGGATGAACCGGTGCAGCAAAACTCACATAAAAGACATATTGAAAACATTATAAGACTCTACACCGTCTTCCTTGTTGTTCAAACTCAATACTAGAAATTATCTAGACCTTAGAGAAACCAAATATGCAAACCAAATTTTAGCATGCTCTATGTATTTCTTCATTAATGGGTGCAAAGCATATGATGCAAGAGCTTAATCATGAGCACAACAATTGCCAAGTATCACATTACCCAAGACATTTATAGCAATTACTACATGTATCATTTTCCAATTCCAACCATATAACAATTTAACGAAGGAGAAACTTCGCCATGAATACTATGAGTAGAAACCAAGGACATACTTGTCCATATGCTACAGCGGAGCGTGTCTCTCTCCCATAAAGTGAATGCTAGGATCCATTTTATTCAAACAAAACAAAAACAAAAACAAACCGACGCTCCAAGAAAAAGCACATAAGATGTGATGGAATAAAAATATAGTTTCAGGGGAGGAACCTGATAATGTTGTCGATGAAGAAGGGGATGCCTTGGGCATCCCCAAGCTTAGACGCTTGAGTCTTCTTGATATATGCAGGGGTGAACCACCGGGGCATCCCCAAGCTTAGAGCTTTCACTCTCCTTGATCATGTTGCATCATACTCCTCTCTTGATCTTTGAAAACTTCCTCCACACCAAACTCGAAACAACTCATTAGAGGGTTAGTGCACAATATAAATTGACATATTCAGAGGTGACACAATCATTCTTAACACTTCTGGACATTGCATAATGCTACTGGACATTAGTGGATCAAAGAAATTCATCCAACATAGCAAAAGAGGCAATGCGAAATAAAAGGCAGAATCTGTCAAAACAGAACAGTTCGTATTGACGAATTTTAAAATGGCACCAGACTTGCTCAAATGAAAATGCTCAAATTGAATGAAAGTTGCGTACATATCTGAGGATCATGCACATAAATTGGCATAATTTTCTGAGCTACCTACAGGGAGGTGGACCCAGATTCGTGACAGCAAAGAAATCTGGAACTGTGCAGTAATCCAAATCTAGTACTTACTTTTCTATCAACAGCTTAACTTGGCACAACAAAACTCAAAACTAAGATAAGGAGAGGTTGCTACAGTAGTAAACAACTTCCAAGACACAAAATAAAAACAAAGTACTGTAGGTAAAAACATGGGTTGTCTCCCATAAGCGCTTTTCTTTAACGCCTTTCAGCTAGGCGCAGAAAGTGTGTATCAAGTATTATCAAGAGACGAAGTGTCAACATCATAATTTGTTCTCATAATAGAATCAAAAGGTACCTTCATTCTCTTTCTAGGGAAGTGTTCCATACCTTTCTTGAGAGGAAATTGATATTTTATATTACCTTCCTTCATATCAATAATAGCACCAACAGTTCGAAGAAAAGGTCTTCCCAATATAATGGGACAAGATGCATTGCATTCAATATCCAAGACAACAAAATCAACGGGAACAAGGTTATTGTTAATGGTAATGCGAACATTATCAACTTTACCCAAAGGTTTCTTGGTAGAATGATCAGCAAGATTAACATCCAAATAACAATTTTTCAGCGGTGGCAAGTCAAGCATATTATAGATTTTTTTAGGCATAACAGAAATACTTGCACCAAGATCACATAAAGCATTACAATCAAAATTTTTAACCTTCATCTTAATGATGGGCTCCCAACCATCTTCTAGCTTTTTAGGAATAGAGGCTTCACGCTCTAGTTTCTCTTCTCTAGCTTTTATGAGAGCATTTGTAATATGATGCGTGAAAGCCAAATTTATAGCACTAGCATTAGGACTTTTAGCAAGTTTTTGCAAGAACTTTATAACTTCAGAGATGTGGCAATCATCAAAATTCAAACCATTATAATCTAAAGCAATGGGATCATCATCCCCAATGTTGGAAAAAAATTCAGCAGCTTTATCACGTGCAGTTTCAGCTTTAGCAGTTTCTGGCAGTTTTTCGCGCTTTGCATTAGAAGTGGAAACATTGCTAACACCAATTCTTTTATTAGTATTAGTAGGGGGTGCAGCAACATGTGTAGCATTAGCATTACTAGTGGTGGTAATAGTCCAAACTTTAGCTATATTCTTCTCTTTAGCTAGTTTTTCATTTTCTTCTCTATCCCACCTAGCACGCAGTTCAGCCATTAATCTTATATTCTCATTAATTCTAACTTGAATGGCATTTGCTGTAGTAGTAATTTTATTATGAAGATTCTCATTAGGCAAAACCTTTGATTTCAAAAGATCAACATCAGCAACAAGACTATCGACTTTAGAAGCAAGTATATCAATTTTCCCAAGCTTTTCTTCAACAGATTTGTTAAAAGCAGTTTGTGTACTAATAAATTCTTTAAGCATGGCTTCAAGTCCAGGGGGTGAATTCCTATTATTGTTGTAAGAATTCCCATAAGAATTACCATAGCCGTTGCCATTATTATAAGGATATGGCCTATAGTTGTTACTAGAATTGTTCCGGTAAGCATTGTTGTTGAAATTATTATTTTTAATGAAGTTTACATCAACATGTTCTTCTTGTGCAACCAATGAAGCTAATGGAACATTATTAGGATCAATATTAGTCCTATCATTCACAAGCATAGACATAATAGCATCAATCTTATCACTCAAGGAAGAGGTTTCTTCGACAGAATTTACCTTCTTACCTTGTGGAGCTCTTTCCGTGTGCCATTCAGAGTAGTTGATCATCATATTATCAAGAAGCTTTGTTGCTTCACCAAGAGTGATGGACATAAAGGTACCTCCAGCAGCTGAATCCAATAAATTCCGTGAAGAAAAATTTAGTCATGCATAGAAGGTTTGGATGATCATCCAAGTAGTCAGTCCATGGGTTGGGCAATTTTTAACCAGAGATTTCATTCTTTCCCAAGCTTGAGCAACATGTTCAGTATCTAATTGTTTAAAATTCATTATGCTACTCCTCAAAGATATAATTTTAGCAGGGGGATAATATCTACCAATAAAAGCATCCTTGCATTTAGTCCATGAATCAATACTATTCTTAGGCAGAGATAGCAACCAATCTTTAGCTCTTCCTCTTAATGAGAAAGGGAACAATTTTAGTTTAATAATATCACCATCTACATCTTTATATTTTTTCATTTCACATAGTTCAACAAAATTATTAAGATGGGCAGCAGCATCATCGGAACTAACACCAGAAAATTGCTCTCGCATAACAAGATTCAGTAAAGCAGGTTTAATTTCAAAGAATTCTGCTGTAGTAGCAGGTGGAGCAATAGGTGTGCATAAGAAATCATTATTATTTGTGGTTGTGAAGTCACACAACTTAGTATTTTCAGGATTGGCCATTTTAGCAACAGTAAATAAAGCAAACTAGGTAAAGTAAATGCAAGTAAACTAATTTTTTTGTGTTTTTGATATAGCAAACAAGATAACAAGTAAAGTAAAACTAGCAACTAATTTTTTTGTATTTTGATTTAGTGCAGCAAACAAAGTAGTAAATAAAACTAAGCAAGACAAAAACAAAGTAAAGAGATTGAGAAGTGGAGACTCCCCTTGCAGCGTGTCTTGATCTCCCCGGCAACGGCGCCAGAAATTTGCTTGATGCGTGTGGTTGGCACGTCCGTTGGGAACCCCAAGAGGAAGGTGTGATGCGCACAGCGGCAAGTTTCCCTCAGTAAGAAACCAAGGTTTAATCGAACCAGTAGGAGTCAAGAAGCACGTTGAAGGTTGATGGCGGCGAGATGTAGTGCGGCGCAACACCAGTGATTCCGGCGCCAACGTGGAACCTGCACAACACAACCAAAGTACTTTGCCCCAATGAAACAGTGAGGTTGTCAATCTCACCGGCTTGCTGTAACAAAGAGTTAACCGTATTGTGTGGAAGATGATTGTTTGCAGAAAACAGTAGAACAAGTATTGCAGTAGATTGTATTTCAGTAAAGAGAATTGGACCGGGGTCCACAGTTCACTAGAGGTGTCTCTCCCATAAGACAAACAGCATGTTGGGTGAACAAATTACAGTTGGGCAATTGACAAATAAAGAGAGCATGACCATGCACATACATATCATGATGAGTATAGTGAGATTTAATTGGGCATTACGACAAAGTACATAGACCGTCATCCAACTGCATCTATGCCTAAAAAGTCCACCTTCAGGTTATCATCCGAACCCCTTCCAGTATTAAGTTGCAAAGCAACAGACAATTGCATTAAGTATGGTGCGTAATGTAACTAGTGACTACATCCTTGAACATAGCACTAATGTTTTATCCCTAGTGGCAACAGCACAACACAACCTTAGAACTTTCTGTCACTGTCCTGTGTCAATGCAGGCATGAACCCACTATCGAGCATAAGTACTCCCTCTTGGAGTTACAAGCATCTACTTGGCCAGAGCATCTACTAGTAACGGAGAGCATGCAAGATCATAAACAACACATAAGCATAACTTTGATAATCAACATAACAAGTATTCTCTATTCATCGGATCCCAACAAACGCAACATATAGAATTACAGATAGATGATCTTGATCATGTTAGGCAGCTCACAAGATCCGACAATGATAGCACAATGGGGAGAAGACAACCATCTAGCTACTGCTATGGACCCATAGTCCAGGGGTAGACTACTCACACATCACACCGGAGGCGACCATGGCGGCGTAGAGTCCTCCGGGAGATGATTCCTCTCTCCGGCAGGGTGCCGGAGGCGATCTCCTGGATCCCCCGAGATGGGATCGGCGGCGGCGGCGTCTCTGGAAGGTTTTCCGTATCGTGGCTCTCGGTACTGGGGGTTTCGTCACGGAGGCTTTTTATAGGCGGAAGGGCAGGTCAAGAGGCGGCACGGGGGCCCCACACCACAGGGCCGCGCGGCCAAGGGGGGGCCGCGCCGGCCTATGGTGTGGCCCCTCCGTGGCCCCTCTTCGTCTCTCCTTCGGACTTCTGGAAGCTTCGTGAGAAAATAGGCCCCTGGGCTTTGATTTCGTCCAATTCCGAGAATATTTCCTTGCTAGGATTTCTGAAACCAAAAACAGCAGAAAACAGCAACTGGCACTTCGGCATCTTGTTAATAGGTTAGTTCCAGAAAATGCACGAATATGACATAAAGTGTGCATAAAACATGTAGATAACATCAATAATGTGGCATGGAACATAAGAAATTATCGATATGTCGGAGACGTATCAACCACCACCACCCATGACGCACCAGAATTTCCTCCAATACATGCAAATGTTGGAGGAAAGGCAGTGTATGACGATGGAGCAGCAAAATAAGTTCTTCCAGGAGCTGCTTCAACAGAACAGGGTGGAGAGGCCAGACAATCAGGGAGTCACTCTGTCAGACTTCCAGAACACAAAGCCAATATCCTTCGCATACGCGCCCGAACCTATGGACGCGGAGGATTGGCTGATGGACACCGAGCGTAAGCTCAACACTGTTGGATGCGACGACTTGGAGAAGGTCAGATATGCAATACACTTGTTGTGTGGACCCGCCGCATCATGGTGGGACAACATAGTAGCCGTTTATCCGGCTGAGAAGGTATTCACCTGGGAGGAGTTCAAGAGGAAGTTCAGGGAATCCAATGTCCCTGAGAGTATAGTGGAGTTGAAGCGTAGAGAATTTGAAAGTCTCGAGCAGAAAGATAAGGCCATCCTGACTTATGTCAGGGAGTTTTCGAAGTTGTCTCGGTATGCAGTTGAGGAGGTCAACACCGAGGACAAAAGGAAGAAGAGGTTCTTGCGGGGATTAAGTCCCCAGTTCAAGGTACAGCTCCGAATGATGAGAGCGACCGAGTTCCAGGAGTTGGTGGATGCAGCCTTCACTCTTGAAGATGACTTCAAGCAACTGCAAGAAGAAAAGCGAAAGAAGGCCAAGTTTGAGCCTAAGAGATATGTCAGCAACAAGCCTAATACCGGCTTGAGTTTCAAGCCAAGGTACAACAACAACAACAACAACCAGAGGAGGAACCAAGGATTCCAGGCTGCAAACCATATTGTTTGCCGTAGCTGTGGAATGAAAGGACATCTCTCAACAGAGTGTCATAAACCCAAGATAATATGCTTTGGGTGTTGTCGGGAGGGGCACATGATGAAGGATTGCCCCAATAAAAAGAATGGAGGAGGTCAGTCGGGAGGAGGAGGAAGCCGAGGAGGAAACAATGGAGGGAATTGGAAGAACAAGAAACCCTTCGGCAAGTTAAACTGCACCAGCTTGGAGGAGGTGGTGAACTCCGATCAGGCAGTGATAGGTACGCTCCAGATACTTACTCATCCTGGCAAAGTACTTTTTGATACTGGTGCAACTACATCATTCATTTCTCAGCAATTCATCATCAAACATGGGATTAGTTGCACTAAGCTAGATACACCCATAACCATACTTTCCGCGGGGGGGACGATAGTAGTAACCCATACCAAACAAAAACAAGTCATTATGATCAATAAATGCGTGTTTGATGCAGACCTGTTCATTTTACCGATGAAGGACATTGATGTCATTCTTGGTATGAACTGGTTAGAAGCTAATGGAGCATTGATCGACTGTGTGAATAAGACTGTGTCTTTGAAAAGCCCCGATGGAAGTAGAATGATCTACCAAGGAGATAAGCATACACAGATCGAAGTCGAGCTACAGCTGAATAGCATGAAGGAAGTGAAGTTGGAGGATATACCTGTAGTAAATGAATTCCAGGATGTTTTTCCTAAGGAATTACCTGGAATGCCACCAGATAGGGAGATAGAGTTTACTATCGACCTAATTCCAGGAACAGCTCCGATTGCTAAGGCACCATACAAGATGGGGCCTAAGGAGTTGAAAGAACTTAAGGAGCAATTGGATGACTTGGAACAGAAAGGATTCATACAAGAGAGTATCTCACCATGGGGATCACCTGTGATTTTCGTGGATAAAAGAGATGGAGGTCGAAGGATGTGTGGAGACTACAGGAATCTGAATAATGTTACTATCAAGAACAAGTATCCACTTCCTAGATTACATGATCTATTTGATCAAGTTAGAGGCGCGGGAGTCTTTTCCAAGATTGATCTAAGGTCCGTTATCATCAGATAAAGATCAAGAAGGAAGACGTTCCGAAAACAACCTTTGTCTCAAGGTATGGACATCATGAATACCTAGTAGTACCTTTTGGATTAACCAATGCCCCAGCAATCTTCATGAATCTTATGAATAAGATATTCATGCCATGTCTAGACAAGTTTGTCATCGTATTCATCGATGATATCTTGATATATTCCAAAGATAAAGCTGAACATGCTGAACATCTGAGGATAGTGTTGCAAACACTAAGAGAACATCAACTCTATGCCAAATTCAGCAAGTGTGAGTTTTGGCTAGATCAAGTAGAATTTCTTGGTCATGTCATTAGCAAGGATGGAATAGTTGTTAATCCGAGCAAGGTAGCATCAGTTTTAGATTGGGAAGCACCCAAGACTGTCAAGGAAATCCGAGGATTCCTAGGAATGGCAGGATACTATCGGAGATTCATTGAAGGATTCTCTAAGATAGCAGGACCAATGACTAAGCTGTTAAGGAAGAACACACCATTCGTGTGGTCGGAGGAGTGTGAGAAGAGTTTTCAAACTCTGAAAGAGAAACTCACCACGTCACCGGTGTTAGCAGTCCCGGAAGTTGGCAAGGATTACACCGTGTACTGTGACGCATCCAAACATGGATTGGGTTGCGTACTCATGCAGGATCGGAAAGTAATATCTTATGGATCGAGGCAACTCAGACCTCATGAAGTGAACTATCCAACACATGATCTAGAATTAGCAGCAGTAGTATTTGCACTTAAAACTTGGAGACATTTTCTCTATGGAGCCAAGTGTGAGCTCTATACAGATCATAAGAGTCTCAAATACTTCTTCACTCAGAAGGAACTCAATATGAGGCAGAAAAGATGGCTTGAACTAATCCAGGATTATGATTTGACCATCAATTATACTCCAGGAAAGGCTAATGTTGTAGCAGACGCCTTGAGTAGGAAGAGCACTGGAGGAGTGGAACAAGAGTTATCACCGGAGTTGAGGAAGGAAATAAGCCAAGCCCAAATACAACTTTGGGAGAAAGAAGCGCATGAAGGACTTTCGGCTTTACAAGTAGCCGATGAGCTAAGTGTTAACTTAAAGAATGAGATAATCATGGGTCAACTGGACGATCCATTCATCGTGGAGGAGATGAGAGGGATTGATGAGGGAAGACCATCAGAATTTCACCGAGGAGAGTCTGGATCATTATGGTTTTAGAAGAGGATTTGCGTTCCGGATATTGATGAGATCAAGGAAGTTATACTCCGGGAAGCACATCAAACACCATACTCTATACATACGGGAAGTACAAAGATGTACATGGATCTCAAGGAACTATTCTGGTGGAATAACATGAAGAGAGAGATAGCACAATACGTGGCGGAATGCCATACCTGCCAAAGAGTGAAAGCTGAACATCAAAGTCCGGTAGGAAAGTTACAACCTTTACCAATCCCAGAATGGAAATGGGAAGAGATAGGAATGGATTTCATTACCGGACTACCCATGACAAATAAAAAGAAGGATATGATATGGGTAATCATGGACCGGTTGACGAAGAGTGCACACTTCTTAGCAGTAAACCAGCAGGATAAAGGAGAGAAACTTATCGAAGACTTCCTCTTGTCTAATAATCACTTATAGCTTTGTAAGACTTTCTTCCATTTGGCCTTCCAAACCCCCATTAACGTTCTTTATGCCATAACATCCTGGTGCCAATACCAAATGCTTGCGCTCACCGGTTGAGTAGACTTCGAAACAGTTGATTCATGACGTTCATGTTTATTTTTACTTGACTGAATCCTTTTTATGTTGTGAAAATTTACTTGATGCTTGGAATGAAGGATAGAACTGCTACGCTGGATACTTAAAACATCTTTATTGAAGTTTGTACGGTTTCATGTCTTTAAATCAACAGTTCATGAAAACTTCTAGCTTGTTTAACTCTTGCATTATCATCTCTTATATCAATATAGACATTTTCTTTGAATGATTTGATCTCAACACATATGCTTTACAATAGTATTGATCAAGATTATGATAGCATGTCACTTCAGAAATTATCTTTGTTATCGTTTACCTACTCGAGGACGAGTAGGAACTAAGCTTGGGGATGCTTGATACGTCTCAAACGTATCTATAATTTCTTATGTTCCATGCTACTTTATTGATGATACTCACATGTTTTATACACACTTTATGTCATATTTATGCATTTTCCGACACTAACCTATTGACAAGATGCCGAAGAGCCAGTTGCTGTTTTCTGCTGTTTTTGGTTTCAGAAATCCTACAAAGGAAATATTCTCGGAATTGGACGAAATCAACGCCCAGGGTCTTATTTTTCCACGAAGCTTCCAGAAGACCGAAGGAGTTACGAAGTGGGGCCACGAGGTGGTGCCACACTAAGGCGGCGCGGCCAAGAAGGGGCCCGCGCCGCCCTGTTGTGTGGGCCCCTCGTGTCGCCCCTAAACCTACCCTTCCGCCTACTTAAAGCCTTCGTCGAGAAAACCCCACTACCGAGAGCCACGATACGGAAAACCTTCCAGAGACACCGCCGCCGCCAATCCCATCTCGGGGGATTCAGAAGATCGCCTCCGGCACCCTGCCGGAGAGGGGAATCATCTCCCGGAGGACTCTTCATCGCCATGATCGCCCCCGGAGTGATGTGTGAGTATCACCCCTGGACTATGGGTCCATAGCAGTAGCTAGATGGTTGTCTTCTCCTCATGTGCTATCATTGTTAGATCTTGTGAGCTTCATATCATGATCAAGATCATCTATTTTTAATGCTACATGTTGCGTTTGTTGGGATCCGATGAATATGGAATACTATGTTATGTTGATTATCAATCTATCATATATGTGTTGTTTATGATCTTTCATGCTCTCCGTTGCTAGTAGAGGCTCTGGCCAAGTTGATACTTGTAACTCCAAGAGGGAGTATTTATGCTCGATAGTGGGTTCATGCCTCCATTTAATCTGGGACAGTGACAGAAAGTTCTAAGGTTGTGGATGTGTTGTTGCCACTAGGGATAAAACATCAATGCTTTGTCTAAGGATATTTGTGTTGATTACATTACGCACCATACTTGATGCAAATGTCTGTTGTTTGCAACTTAATACTGGAAGGGGTGCGGATGCTAACCCGAAGGTGGACTTTTTATGCATAGATGCATGCTGGATAACGGTCTATGTACTTTGTCGTAATGCCCAATTGAATTTCACACTACTCATCATGATATGTATGTGCATTGTCATGCCCTCTTTATTTGTCAATTGCCCAACTGTAATTTGTTCACCCAACATGCTATTTCTTATTGGAGAGACACCACTAGTGAACTGTGGACCCCGGTCCATTCTTTTACATCGAATACAATCTACTGCAATACTTGTTCTTACTGTTCTTTGCAAACATCATCTTCCACACTATACATTTAATCCTTTGTTACAGCGAGCCGGTGAGATTGACAACCTCACTGTTACGTTGGGGCAAAGTACTTTGATTGTGTTGTGCAGGTTCCACGTTGGCGCCGGAATCCCTGGTGTTGCGCCGCACTACACTCCGCCACCATCAACCTTCACGTGCTTCTTGACTCCTACTGGTTCGATAACCTTGGTTTCTTACTGAGGGAAAACTTACTGCTGTACGCATCACACCTTCCTCTTGGGGTTCCTAACGGACGTGTGCCTCACGCGTATCAGGCCTCTACATCGCCATGTCTTCATCTGAGGTGATGCGTGAGTAGTCCTCCACGGGGACCATGGGTCCATAGCAGTACCTAGATGGTTGTCCTCTCCTTTTTGAGCTTCATGTATAGATCTTGTGAGATGCCTAACATGATCAAGATCATCTATTTGTAACCGCTACATGTTGGTTTGATGTGGATCCGATTTATAGAGAGATTGCTTTGGTTGAGATTATGTATTATGTTATTATGATCTTGCATGCTCTCTGTTTCTAGTAGATGCTCTGGCCAAGTAGATGCTAGCGACTCCAAGAGGGAATATTTATGCTCGATAGTGAGTTCATGCCTCTATTTAACCATGGGAAGTGACCTTGTCTTCTACGGTTGTAGATGTGTTGTTGCTACTAGGGAGAAAACATCGGTGTTCTATTCAAGGTTAGTTTCAT
Organism: Lolium perenne; assembly: GCF_019359855.2. Lineage (NCBI taxonomy): Eukaryota > Viridiplantae > Streptophyta > Magnoliopsida > Poales > Poaceae > Lolium > Lolium perenne. Next base: position 75,213,836 of record NC_067244.2, read on the forward strand.
CGTTTACTTTACACACATTGCTTAAAGCGATAGTTTGTTGCTTGCAACTTAATACCGGAGGGTGTCGCGGATGCAATCCTTAAGGTGGATTATTAGTCATAGATGCAGTTGGATTACGGTCTATGTATATTGTTGTAATGCCCGCATACATTCATAGCATGTATTCTGCACCAACCATTAGCGTAGAATCTCTGTTTGTCAATTGCCCACCTATAATTTGTTTACCCAGCATATTTATTTTATTGGGGACGCGCCTCTAGTGAACTGTGGACCCCGGTCCTTCTTCTTTTAATTGCAATCTTCTACAACATTTTCCTATTCCGTTCTCTGCAAACAATTCTTCTTCCACAAGGTTCGTTTAATCCTTTGTTTTCAGCAAAATCAGTGAGCTTGACAACCTCGCTGAAAGTTGGGGACAAAGTACTTGGTTGTTTGTGTGCAGGTCTCCACATTGTTGCTGACGCCGGCAGTGCGCTCTGCCACGAGTTGGTTCGCAACACCTCGGGAGAGAACGTTATTCTCCTACTGGTCGCTAAACCTTGGTTTCTTACTGAGGGAAAACTTCCTGCTGTGCTCATCATACCTTCCTCTTGGGGTTCCACTCAACATTGCGCATAAATTATCCTTCATCAACTCCGCGCTCAGCAAATACCAAAACTACTGCATTTTTTATTATTGTTTACTTGTCAAATCCGCTAACCAATACCTTCATCTCCTCGTGGGTTCAAGAACCTTTCTTATTGAAAAGTACTACACTTGATCTCCTGCTCTTGGGAGCCATCAAAATGATACACCCCGAGGGTTTTGGTTATCCGACCAATGCTAACAAGGTATGCAAACTTCAGAAATCCATTTATGGGTTGAAGCAAACATCTTAGAGTTATAACATTCACTTTTATGAGGTAGTCAAACCGTCTAGCTTCATCAAAAGTGATCTAGAGTCTTGTTTATAAATGAAGTTTAATGGGAGCTCAGTGAATTTTCTAATCTTTATATGTGGATGATATATTACAGAATGGAAAGGATGTCAATATGCCTAAAGAAACCAAAGGATTTTCTCAAGGAAAGACTTGGGTGAGGTGACTTACATACTAGGAATCATGATCTATAGAGATATATCAAGGAGTCTCATTGGACTGAGTCATAGTACATACTAGATGGTACCCCGCGCGTTGCTGCGGAAAATTCATATAAAACAATCAGAAGAGATATGCATAATAATGTTAAAGAAAATGGTAATTCATAAAAGCATTATTAGACACTTCATAGTATTTGCTATATATGTTAATAGGTAAAAATGGAAACTACCAAATGGTCCATAAATACCATTATTTGCATTTCGATCCAACAAAAAAATGCTCTATTTGATCTCATCAGCTGACAAAGCTAGTACATACCATTGAATCCATAAGAGTAAGCAGTCTGCAATGATCCATTTTATGTCCTGTAATAAAGATTAAAAGCTCGAATCTAAAAGAAAGATGTCGGAGACGTTGGATTATTTGGTAGTTCCCCTTACTTCTGGAATCCAACTCTTCCAATTAGGTTTGCAATTGTCTAGAGATACTTGTCTGTAGTATTTGATGATCTAGTCGTCTTATTTAGGAGAGGATCATTAAAAAAAACAGAAGTTTCACTTCCAAGCACATGGAAATACATTACTCTTTCTAATGTCATGTTTCTTCATGAGTAATCAGACCCAAGCCCTGAAAATGAGTCCACTGTTCCTCTGTATAATAAGCATTGGCTGATAATCCACAAAACATGACAACTTCATAAGTTCATAAAGGGGTGCGTAATTGTATTTGCATGATGGAGTAAGAATGCATACATCACATAAATTCAGAAACAGTAAGATCACATAAGACTTCAGAAATTTAGAGCGCACAAATTGCTGAAAATAGAGGCAGTAAGCAGGGATTGTTGTCTTCTATAGAAGGGATTTACATCACATATTACGGAGTATAACCATATGAACAAATACGTCAGCGCAAGCATGCAACATGGCAGTAACAGTTGTTGTTCTTTCATGGTTGACACAAAGGAATTGATCTTGTTAATCCACAGTTGGCAGTGTTAGTTTTGGCCGCCTAGAATCAATTACCTGCATAGTACCTGAGACGTGGTGGTGAGCATACATTTTACAGTATCTCAAGTACGCTTTGCACAATATTGACCAGAGCACACATAGCATCAACTCACCTTGAAAATTAAAGGAAAAACTGTGTCACCTCATCAGCTACATTGAGTAAACTGTGTCACTTTTCTATCACACGAAAATAGAAGCATAAGAGAAAATGAATAATATGTCAGATGTTACAACTTATTATTGTAAAGGAGGATACTGACTTTATGCTAATTTTTCAAATGTGCACAGTTCTGCAAGTCAGTCAATTTTCATATGGAACCAACAAACAATATAATTTAAACATAAAACATACAGAAAATATGTATGCAAATTTAAATAAACTGGATGTATGCTCATTTGAAAGTGGTACAGAAAATGTCCTGAAGACAGAGTGAGAGCGGACTGGTGTCATCAACCCTTAAACTCTATATGCACTGTTGTCGGTAAAAATGGTAGAAACAATGGGAGCACATAGTACCTTGCCTTCACAAAGTCGGCCAAAAGCTGAATGATCTAACAGGATGCACCAGCCCGACATATGCATCTACTATTGCTTATGGTGTTACTCATTATTAGTTGTCAAATGAAGTTGTCATCGTCAATGCCCACATTCATTTTTCTAGGAAAGCTCAAACTTAAACAGAATCATTGGGAGCTCCATAATGCTTCAGTTGTAGTGGAGGCGCTCAATAGCATTCTAAGATAACTGCATAAAGAGAAGGAGAAGCGATTTTTGTCTGTAAACTTTTTCAATTCACCAGATGGTGGAGATATTCCATCAAACATCTGACAGACAAAACTGTACCTGCAGGTAATACAGAAATGCATACATATCCATGACCATCTAGTAGGAGGGGTGAGACAATTCTTTGAGCTTATACCAGGTAGGCAATCACCTCTATCATGCACCATATCTGGTTCTGAAACAAAACTGCAGAGCAAAATACAACATTTGATACCTGGACCGAAAGCATAATCCAATGAAAACCAATCAGATCCGGTGGAGACAAAATGTCAAGCAGCTTCAAAGCCGAACGCAACCTAACAGATTGACAAACATGAGTGAGGGATTTAAACAAACAAAGGGAGAAGGAAAATCTTGAGCGGACGACTACCAGAGATGGCGACGGGAGCAGGCGGGGACGCTGGATTTCCAGGGCAACACAGGCAGTGGGTCAGTTCAACTAAGCATAGCAGTTTACTCTCTCATCTAGAGCCTGTAAAGAGAGATGTACATAACAAAAGAACACATCAGTATTATAGAAATAAACATAGAGACTTGGCGAATCGTTAGTGGAAGTTGAACGCGGAGGAGATGCAAGGAGGGAAGGACCTGTAGGCTGTAGGCTGCAGAGGCTGCTTATAGGACAAACGCATTTCAAAATTTTCCTGCAGATATTAGACATCCTTGGCAAATCTTCTATAGACGTGTTTTGTAAAATAACTGAAAATTAAAGACACGGCAAGACTTTCAGTCTCATGTCGGAAACCCTCAGAGTGAAAATATGGAGGAAGATACATAAATATTTTACCCACCACCGAAAAAAGAGCTCGTTTCAACTACAACCAGGTTTCCCTTGATATACTTCAAAGTTCAAAGCACGGAAGGCGCAGTCCACTATGCCAATCTTTTCAAACTGTAGCTCGTTTTGTATTAGACAAATGCAATTATCTCATTGAAATAACAGATGAACTTTTACATAGAGTCATAGACCTACATCCTTTTATATGACAGCAATAGCATCTTGACAGTTTACAGAAAGAGAGGTCAACCCAGCAAACAGTTGGGCCAAAATTTTAGTAAGTCTGGCCATAATGTAATTTGTGACTAACTGACTTGTCTATTCTTTGGTCACGACAGGAAACACATACTCACATTATTGGGGCCTGCACATAATGCATTGGTTTATGAATTCATGTTCTGAGTCATGCATTCATTCTAAGGCCAGAGCCTAATGTGATCCTGAGACTCGTTAACTGCTTCAATAACAATGACCAGTATACCTGTGTCAGGTAACAGGAAAAATGCAACAGAGGATGCTTATTCAACCCACTGAAACATGTGACACGAATAAAATTGCTCAATCATGTCATGTATATTGTAAAGTTCAGAAGTGGAATAAAATGATAGAAAAACAACAGTAAACACAGTAAAAATAAACAACAGATGAACTGGCCGGACATTACTTGAAACATATGAATATAATCCTCCATGGGGCTTTTCGTGTAGAAGAATGGAATCATCCATTTTTCCATATATCCTATATGGCAAACAAAAACTCCAATTACAGTACTACATGGGGGAGGCTTTCATTTGATGTGTGAGCATCCAATTTAAACTTCAATTACAGCAGAACGTAAACATGCATACAAACAACCTACGTATCTTTTTGGAGACCACAGAATACCTGATTTATGTGATGAGGTAACAGTGGAAATCCGGAGGCGCGACAAAATCTGCAGGCGGAGATGAACCTGGTAGATCGTTAAGTTGTAGTGAGGGATTTAGGGATTCTAGAAAAGGAAGGAGGAAGAAGAATGGAGAGGGGTAGGTACCGACGTTGAAGCAGCTGTCCGTCTTGGGTGCAGCGACGTAGTTTGCCCGGATCGTTGTGGGGGCGGAGAGCACCATCGCGTGCCTTTAAGACGGCGGCGGTAGAACAAATTCTCCGAGCAGTTTCTATTGTCTTGAAGGACGGATTAATTGAGTTGAATGCGGAGATTGGCAGAGCATTGCGAGCGGTGATGATGGACGAAGAGGAAACGAATGGAGTCGTGGTGGGGGAGAGATCTACGGGGCGACGAGGCGAGGAAGATGAACAGAGTCGTTGACTCGTGATGCCGGCTTCTTTTTTTCGCAGCGAAGGTAGGTCCTCATGGGCCGGTGCCTTCGGTCTGGGTCGGCCCATCTTGTGTAGGCGCGTGGGTGTGGCAACGAACGGACTGTCGTTCAGATCCTCCCGTCCCGTGGGTATGGCGCTCCACTCGTGCCGTGTCGGTCTGGACATAAAAATGTTGCGTACAGCTGGGAATAAATGAGGGGAAAGTGAAGATTCTAAATCAGGTGACGTGGCTCGCTGTGAGACCAGCAAAATGGGGCCATCTATTAAGAAAGAGAAGATTTGGACAAAGTGTTGAAGAAGTTTGGCATGTAATCTTCTAATAAGGGGTTCTTACCGATATCCCATGATATTAAGCTTAGCAAGACTGGGTATTCTCATAGGACTCATGAGCAAAGTCGCATGAGTCTGATCCAGTATGATTTGGGACTGGGATCGATCGTGTACACCATGATTTGTGCTAGACTAGATGTTTCCTACAATCTGAGTGTTACGAGCATATACCAGGATGATCCTGGCAAAAGCCACCGGGCAATAGTTAAAACTTCCTAATGTACTTGAGAAGGACTACATATATGTTCCTACTTTATGGAGGCGGGAATGAACTTGGTGTAAAGGGTTGCACATATACGAGTTACCTTACCGAATTGGATGATTCTTATTTGAAATATGGCTAATCATTTGTAATGAATGAAGGTGTTGTGATATGGAAGAGTTTCAAGCAAGAAACGGTGGAAGCATATACATCAAAGGCTAATTATATTGCCCCCCTTGGAGGCAGCAAAGGAAGCCATCTAGATTAGGAATTCCCTGATAGATCTTGGTGTGGTTCAGGGTGCGCCCAATCTGTTAGATGTGTATTCTGACAATAATGATGTTATTTAACAAACTAATGAACCTAGACAACAATATAAAAACAAACATATACTCATGTGTTTATCACCTTATTTGCCATTTTGTCGACTCAGGTCATATCAAATTATGCAAGATACACACGAATGCAAATGTTGTGGATCCATCGATAAAGCCGCCACCACAACCTAAGCATGAGGTGCACACAAGATCTATGCACATTAGATTCCTGGAAATGTGATGTCGAATTGATTGACTTTAGTGCAGTTTGGAGACTGTTGACAATATGCCCTAGAGCCAATCATGTATGATGTAATTTCTAATGTATTCATAAATATATTGACCTCATCCTTTTATGAACATTCCATATGTGATGTATCCCAAGTGCAAGAGATCAATCATAGTACCTTTCAATAATAAAAGGTTGTCTAACTCACGAGGAGCTAAAGATATTGATTAGCATGTTTGACAAGTAAAACAATAAATGATGCAATCGTTTTGTATTTTGGTGTATAGTTCTCAAGAAAAGTAAATTGCAGTAAAGTAAATGCTCTTTTCAAAGAAAGCCCAGTCCTCTATGTAGCAAGAGGAAAAGCTCAAGTGTGTGTAATTATATAAAACAAATGTTTCTAAGGGCAGCATGGATTTACTTATCACAAAGATTCCTTATACAACATGGTAAATATTTTGTCAAGTTTAATTCTTGTTGGAACGAGCCTAAATTTGGTGTAGCCATAGACTTGAGCAAGTGCACCCTAATGGTTGGTCCTAAGGACATTTTCATGAGAAAACTAAGGAATCATTAATACCTAGATGTCCAACCACATTAGTTAGTTCTATGGTCCCCGATATAAATTCCCCTATTGCAACTCATAGAATTGGAATACGGTTTCTGCCATACCGCCCCTTCCTACCCCTTTCATTACATTAAGGTGCAGCCCTATGAGCTCATAAAGTTGAAGTTATATGTAGTCTTAGTTCACACATTACCATCATAGAATCACATAAAAGATTAAAACTTGACCAAATACTCATTGCATACTATATAGAAATCATAGTCAACTCATCCTATGCCATCAGGAACATGGGGAACTACTCACAATGGTGACACATGATATGGATTAGTGGCATATGAGTTACAACACAATCTGTTCATATAACTTCACCACCAAATAAAGACAAGTTTCCAATCATAATCATACAAATAGGGTTTCTAGCAAAATGGAGGAGTCTCTGAAAAGGGAGAGCCAAGGCGGTGCTGGAGGCACCAACTTGCATGGGTGGCGCGGTCAAACGGTGGGCCTCCGCCACCTGGTCTCATTTTGCCGTAGTGGCTCCCCTCCCGTGATTGCAATGCTCAATGTCCTTCTCCCGATGAAAAACTTGCATGATATTTTCCTTCTATTTATTGACATCCGTAAGGTCGCTGAAACAACAAAATAGGAAAAAAGAAGTTTTTTGACTCCCATATATTAAATACCAATGTAGTCCTCTCCTACTCCAGATGATAAATAATGCAGAGACAATGATAAATAATGCAAATAACAATAAGAATGATTCCTATATGTTGTTGTTATGATGATACAAAATGCACATATCAATATGTATCATCGAATACATGATTTGGTTGTGGAACTATTTATTTGTGTTGTTCATCTCAGATTTTTCTTAGTCATCGAGGTTGAATTGTACACAAGACTTAGACTAATGTGAAATTCCGTAGATGACTCAGTTCCAGTTGTCATGGGCATGGTGATGCTAACCCGACTTACAGGGACTCGGCTAAAGTGTTTAGAGAGAAGGACATACCCACATTGAGATAAAATGAACAAGCCATCATTTGTATGTCTCAATCAATGTAATCCTTAGATTTGCGGTTATTGCATGATCCAAGTTGACCGACTTAGGTCTTATCAATTGTTGTTTGGTAACAAGGCAGTTATAAAGGCAGAGTTCTGGCCGGATGTGAATCAAGAAGCGTGATGTGGATAACCAATATGAGATTTTATCCCTTGGACTAGAGATATATTCTTTTGGCCTTATCGTATGATCTGATTTGGAATGCACGTATCAATATGTATCATCGAATACATGAGTTGGACTCTAGCCAAACCAGGACTAGGTCAACGGGTTGGACTCAGGATGACCATAATAGGGTTTTTTTGCAAGTGGGCCAAAAGGCCGCAAATACTATTGAAAGTGCATGGAGCCCCATGTGTGATTTTGGTAATTAATGACAAGGTCTATGGACTAATGTTCGCATTAAGTTTTATTTGTAGGATATTTCCATTAGGCAATGCTTCAACCATATGTTGGCTTCAAGGTTGCAATAAGAATAAATTGATGAAGAATATCAAGTGACAAGCATGTCTTGAAGAAGAATATTAAGTGATCTCTCATGTGTATCTTCAAGACATCACCATAATGAAGACATAAGAAATGAGGTGCAAGTTCAGGATGATCACATGCTTGAAGCTTGCCATACATATGGTGATCATGGATATGTGAATATGCGCCAAAGCAGAATCTCTCCCATATTGGTTTAATTTATGGGGAGCAATCTACAATACTTCATTAAGCAAGCATAATCAAGAAAGGAATCCATATTGCTGCAGTCAAGATCGTTATCACCAAGATCAAGTGGAATGTGCAAGGTTAAGGTTTTCTCTTGATCTATGGTTTCTTCCATACCGGTCTCGTGGTTTAGTTGGGAGACCGGTTTATAGGTTAGTTGTCGTTCTATCAAGAGGGCTTTCGAGTGAGTAACTCGATCGTATCACTCAGAGGGGCTCAAACCTTTGCATCCTTGCATCATCTTTCTTGGTTGTTATTTTAATGTTATCCATATGGTGTTTTAGAGATTGTGCTTATTCTCATGACACACTCTAGTTAATCGAAAACGGTTTCCACATGAATACTTATTGCGTTGTCGATACTGGAGTTTTTCCCAATTCTTCGTATTGAGAGGTTTCACCTCTCAATTCATGGAAAACTATACTCCACTTGTTCTTAAGGTTTTAACTCTTTGTGGGGTATCTCTTGTCAACATATTTCCAACAAAATTGGTTTCACCTAAATCGGAGTTTTCTAACTCAATTTGTTGTGTTTTCCATATTGGAGGTTTTACTAGGTTGTCTCTTTTAGATATGTTAAACTTTCCACCATTTAGTTCTATCCTCCCTTGCCGGACTATGATGTTTCTAAGCATATTGTTGTACAGATCTTTGTTGTGATTTCAACGAGCTAAAGATTATCGAAATCGGAGTCTAGATGCAAAAGTTCTTGAACTTCTTGTACCATGTTGTCTTGTACTTTTTCCTTGGGCAGTAGTACTGGCCAAGTACTGGTCTACTTCGGAAATATCATTTATTTTGTGCCGGGAGCAATTCCAGGCACCCGGTAGTTGCCCGGTACTACCGGGGGGCGGTACCGCCCCAAATGAGCGGAAGTTCCAGTAATTACGAGTTTTGTGCATAATGGGCAGATTTCTCTTGCCCTATTTAAGGGGGTTTTCTTCCCCAAAGTTTCTTAATGGTGTGATCTTATTTTTTTCCCATTGTTGACTGATGACCCACAAGTATAGGGGATCGCAACCGTCTTCGAGGGAAGTAAAACCCCATTTATTGATTCGACACAAGGGGAGCCATATAATATTTGTAAGCCTTAACATCGGAGTTTTCAATTTAGCTGCACCTGGAAACAGACTTGCTCGCAATAGTTTATCAGTAGCAACAGTTTTATAGCAGTAGCAGTAATGAAATATAAGCAGCAGTGTAATAAAGACATCAGTAGTGATTATAGTAAACAGCAGGATTAAAATACTATAGGCATAGGGATGGATGAACGGGCGCTGCATGGATAAGATAACTCATGTAATAATCAAGACTAGGCATATGCAGATAATAATAAAATAGTATCCAAGTACTAAATAACCATAGGCACGTGTTCCGTATATAGTCGTACGTGCTCGCAATGAGAAACTTGCACAACATATTTTGTCCTACCAGCCGGTGGCAGCTGGGCCTCTAGGGAAACTACTGGTAACTAAGGTACTCCTTTTAATAGAGTACAGAGCAAAGCATTAACACTCCGTGAACACATGTGATCCTCATATCACAGCCTTCCCCTCCGGCTGTCCCAATTTCTGTCACTTTGGGGCCTCGGGTTCCGGACAGCAATATGTGTATACAACTTGCAGGTAAGATCATAAAACAACGAATATCATCATGAATCAATAACATGTTCAGATCTGAAATCATGGCACTCGGGCCCTAGTGACAAGCATTAAGCATAACAAGTTGCAACAATATCATAAAAGTACCAACAACGGATACTAGGCACCATGCCCTAACAATCTTATGGCTATTACATGAACAATCTCATCCAATCCCTACCATCCCCTTCAGCCTACAGCGGGGGAATTACTCACACATGGATGGTGGAAGCGTGGATGGTTGATGGAGAGGCGTCAGTGGCGATGATGGCGATGATCTCCTCCAATTCCCCGTCCCGGCAGGGTGCCAGAACGGAGTTTCTGATCCCGAGATTGAGTTTCCCGACGGCGGCGGAGTTCTGGATGTCTTCTGGCAAATTGGTCGAACCCCCCGTGCGTTTTTAGGTCAAGGGCTTTAAGTAGTCCAGAGGGGAGCATCGGGGGCTGGCCGAGGTGGCGTCACCATAGGGCGGCGTGGCCCAGGGGCCTACCGCACCGCCATGTGGTGTGAGCCCCTCGTGGCCCCCTCCGTCTCGTCTTCTGGCTCCGTAGGTCTTCTGTGAAAATAGGCCCATTGCAATTATTTTCGGGGATTTTCCTGAAAGTTGATTTTCTGCACAAAAATAAGACACCAGGGCAATTCTGCTGAAAACAGCGTTAGTCCGTGTTAGTTGTATCCAAAATACACAAATTAGAGGCAAAACAATAGCAAAAGTGTTCGGGAAATTAGATACGTTTTGGGCGTATCATTGACCTTCTTTGAGCTTGCTATCTCCCTCTCCCTCCCATGAATCTTGCATCTATTTGAGAGAAAGATATAGGAGATCTAGATCTAAATATTAACCAATCAAATCCCTCTCTTTGTGAGGGGAATCCATTAGATCTAGGTCTTGGAGAAATTTGGTGTTCCTCCTTTGTTCTTCCTCTCTTAATCCCCAACAGATTTAGTATCTTTGTTATAATTTGAGAGTGAAGGATTTTAACATCTTAGTGGTGTTCTTGCCATCTCATTTGGTGCATCGGTTTGAGTTCTCCGCGGTGATACGTGGACGTGAAAGTTCATGGGTTATTATCTTCGGGAGCTTGTTCCCGGAGCTTGTTCCTCTTGGCCTTTGGACCCTAGATGGCTTAGTGGTCTTTGTGGTATTCTTGGGTGCCTCCAATTAATTTTTGGAGAATCCTCAAGTGTGAGGCCTTTGTGGCGGTATATTGGGAGCCTCCAATTAAGTTGTGGAGATAGCCCCAAGCTTTGTGCTGGTTCGGTGAGCACCCTCAAGGTTCCATAGTGGATCGAGGTCTTCCCTTTTGGTATGAAAGCTCGAGGAGAATACAGTGAAGCCTTCCTGGCATTTGGGGAGCCTTTGTGTTGGAGATATGCCCAAGAGGCAATAATAAAAGTGGTTATTATATATCTTTATGTTTATGATAAATGTTTATATACCATGCTATAATTGTATTAACCGAAACATTGATACATATGTGTTATGTAAACAACAATGAGTCCCTAGTAAGCCTCTTAACTAGCTTGTTGATTAATAGATTATTAGAGTTTCATAATCATGAACATTGGATGTTATTAATAACAAGGTTATATCATTACTAGCTGAATGCTCGTGCGTTGCTACGGCTTGTTAAATTTCTTTTCTTTGTCTTTAAAAAAAAAGTCTATTTTTTTTGTTCCCGCCCATGTTAACATGTTATTCGTGTGGTATTTTTTTTATCTTTAATCCTTGTATGACCACGAGCGTGTTGCACTAATTCATGGGAGATGTCAACCTCGTCAACAACATCGTTTTTGTAACTAACACCAGCTTGTTGGCCCAACCCACATACAGAGAGTGCTTTCAGGCGTGACTGACGGCGCGTGTACACAACTATTCCTCGATCCCTTTTGTTCATTTAAATATGCAGCCACACACACGTACTGGCCTGGCCGCCTGGCCCGTCCTCAGCTCAGCATCAAACAGCATCGTCGGCAGGCACGAAAGATCCAACAACCATATCCCTTCTCTTCTAATTTCCTTCTGTAAGATTACTGGACCGATTCCTTCATGGATTTGGATTTACTGGGCCTTGTTTGTTCGGCAAAAACTGGGCCTTTAGCGATCACGATTGACCGTGCGTGGCGAGCGACGTACCACGGTCGCTTAGCAAAATTATTAGTACAGATATTAATGATGTAATGGACACACCCAATTAAGCGTAGCATAAGATCACGTCATTAAGTTATTTGATATAAGCTTTCGATACATAGTTACCTAGTCCTTTCGACCATGAGATCATGTAAATCACTTATACCGGAAAGGTACTTTGATTACATCAAATGCCACTGCGTAAATGGGTGGTTATAAAGGTGGGATTAAGTATCCGGAAAGTATGAGTTGAGGCATATGGATCAACAGTGGGATTTGTCCATCCCGATGACGGATAGATATACTCTTGGCCCTCTCGGTGGAATGTCGTCTAAATAGCTTGCAAGCATATGAATAAGTTCATAAGAGACCACATACCACGGTACGAGTAAAGAGTACTTGTCAGGAGACGAGGTTGAACAAGGTATAGAGAGATACCGATGATCAAACCTCGGACAAGTAAAATATCGCGTGACAAAGGGAATTGGTATCGTATGTGAATGGTTCATTCGATCACTAAGTCATCGTTTAATATGTGGGAGCCATTATGGATCTCCAGATCCCGCTATTGGTTATTGGTCGGAGAGAGTTCTCAACCATGTCCACATAGTTCGCGAACCGTAGGGTGACACACTTAAGGTTTGATGTTGTATTAGTAGAACTTGAATATGGAATGGAGTTTGAAGTATTGTTCGAAGTCTCGGATGGGATCTCGGACATCACGAGGAGTTCCAGAATGGTCCGGAGAATAAGATTCATATATAGGAAGTCATTTTATAAGTTTGAAAATGATCCAGTGATTTTATGGAAGGTTCTAGAAAAATCCGGAAGAAATCACTTTGGAAGGCGAAGTCCCGAAGGGACTCCACCACCCATGGCCGGCCAACCCTAGAGGGGTGGAGTCCCAAGTGGACTCCACCAAGGAGGCTGGCCACCCCCCTCATGGAAGGGTGGGAGTCCCACTTGAGGTGGGAATCCCACCTTGGGTAGGTTTCCCTACACATGGAAGGTTTTGGGTTGGGGTCTTACTCGAAGACTTGTAGTCCAACACTTGGGGGTTCCACCTATATAATGAGGGGCCAAGGGGAGGGGGCCGGCCACCACAACACCACCACCTTGGCCGCACCGCAAGGAGGCCAGCCACCCCCTCTCCCCAAACCCTAGCCGCCCCACTCCTCCCCCTCTCCCGCAATGCTTAGCGAAGCTCCGCCGGAGATCTCCATCGCCACCGCCACCGCCACCACGCCGTCGTGCTGCCGGATTCAAGGAGGAGCTACTAGTTCCGCTGTCCGCTGGCACGGGGAGAAGGACGTCGTCTTCATCAACTCCGAACGTGTGACCGAGTATGGAGGTGCTGCCCGATTGTGGCACCGTCAAGATCTTCTACGCGCATTTGAAAGCGGCAAGTGATCGTCTACCGCAACAACAAGAGCCTCATCTTGTAGGCTTTGGAAATCTTCAAGGGTGAGTCTCGTTCATCCCCTCGTTGCTCCCGTCTTCTAGATTGCATCTTGTCTTGGATTGCGTTCTCGCGGTAGGAATTTTTTTTGTTTTCTATGCTACGAATCCCATCAGTGGTATCAGAGCCGTGTCTATGCATAGATGGTTGCACGAGTAGAACACAATGGTTTTGTGGGTGTTGATGCTTATGTTGTCTTTAGTTTGAGTACTTTGCATCTTTGTGGCATAGTGGGATGAAGCGGCTCGGGCTAACTTTACATGACCGCGTTCATGAGATTTGCTCCACGCTCGACATGCAACTTGTATTGCATAAGTGGCTTTGCGGGTGTCTGTCTCTCCTACTATAGTGAAGATTCAATTTACTCTTCTATTGACAACACTAGTATCACCGTTGTGGTTCATGTTCGTAGGTAGATTAGATCTCACTCGAAAACCCTAAACCACGTAAAATATGCAAACCAAATTAGAGACGTCTAACTTGTTTTTGCAGGGTTTGGTGATGTGATATGGCCATAATGTGATGATGAATATGTATGAGATGATCATTATTGTATTATGGCAACCGGCAGGAGCCTTATGGTTGTCTTTAAATTTCATGTTGAGTAGTATTTCAAAGAAGTTGTAATAGTTGCTACATGGGAGAACAATCATGAAGACAGCGCCATTGACCTTGACGCTACGCTGACGATGATGGAGATCATGCCCGTTGATGATGGAGATCATGTCCGTGCTTTGGAGATGAAGATCAAAGGCGCAAAGACAAAAGGGCCATATCATATCACATATGAACTGCATGTGATGTCAATCCTTTTTATGCATCTTATTTTGCTTAGATCGCGACGGTAGCATTATAAGATGATCACTCTCACTAAAATATCAAGATAATAAAGTGTTCATCCTTAGTAGGACCGTTACTAACACTTGTCGTTTCGAAACATCTCGTGATGATCGGGTATGATAGATTCAACAAGTGCATACAACGGGTGCAAGCCAGTTTTGCACACGCGGATACTAAGGTTGCCTTGACGAGCCTAGCATGTACAGACATGGTCTCGGAACACGTGATACCGAAAGGTAGAGCATGAATCATATGATTGATATGATGAACACTTTGAGTGTTCGCCATGGAAGTTACATCTTGTCACGTGATGATCGGATTTGGTGTGGTGGATTTGGTTCGTTTGATCACTAAGACAATTCGAGGGATATTGTTTTGAGTGGGAGTTCACCTAGTTTTTAATTTTGTTGAATTAAAATTTGAACTCAATTTGTCAGAAACATTAGTATAAACTATTGCAAATATATGTTGTAGATATGGCGTCCTCAATCAATTTTAACCAGTTCCTAGAGAAAGAAAAGCTTAAGAGCAACGGTAGCAACTTCACCGACTGGTTCCATCATGTGAGGATCTTCCTCGCTGGTGGAAACCTGCAATATGTGCTTGATGCACCGCTAGGTGACCCTCCTGCAGAAACTGAAACCGATGAAGTAAAGAATGTTTACGCGACTCGGAAAACTCGGTACTCTCAAGTTCAGTGTGCCATCCTATGCAGTCTGGAAGCCGATCTTCAAAAATGTTTTGAGCACCACGATCCTCATGAGTTGGTCAATGAGCTGAAAGCTATATTTGAAACTCATGCGGCCGTGGAATGCTATGAAGCATCGAAACACTTCTTCAGCTGCATGATGGAAGAAGGCAGCTCCATTAGTGAGCACATGCTCGCCATGACCGGGCATGCGAAGAAACTCAGTGACTTGGGAATAGTGATTCCTAACAGACTGGGGATTAATCGTGTCCTTCAATCACTGCCACCTAGTTACAAGAACTTTGTGATGAACTACAATATGCAGAACATGAACAAAGAGTTACCTGAACTCTTTGCCATGCTAAAAGCTGCTGAGATTGAGATCAAGAAAGAGCATCAAGTGTTGATGGTCAACAAGACCACCAGTTTCAAGAAACAGGGCAAGTCTAAAGGTAAATTCAATAAGGGTGACAAGAAATCTGCCACGCCTCCTATGAAACCTAAGAACGGCCCTAAGCCTGATGCTGAGTGCTATTACTACAATGAGAAGGGACACTGGAAGCGTAATTGCTCCAAGTATTTGGCTGATCTGAAGAGTTTCCTTGTCAAGAAGAAGAAAGAAGGTATATCTGATATACATGTTATAGATGTTTATCTTACTAGTTCTCGTACTAGTACCTGGGTATTTGATACTGGTTCGGTTGCTCATATTTGTAACTCGAAACAGGAACTAAAGAATAAACGAAGACTATTGAAGGATGAAGTGACGATGCGCGTTGGAAATGGATCCAAGGTCAATGTGATCGCAGTCGGCACACTCCCTCTACATCTACTTTCGGGATTAGTTTTAAACCTCAATAATTGTTCTTTTGTACCCGCGTTGAGCATGAACATTATATCTGGATCTTGTTTAATGCAAGACGGTTATTCATTCAAGTCTGAGAATAATGGTTGTTCTATTTTTATGAATAACAACTTTTATGGTCGAGCACCTGAAAAGAATGGTTTATTTCTATTAGATCTCGATAGTAGTGATACACATATTAATAACATTGATGCTAAGCGAATTAAATTGAATGATAATTCTACTTATATGTGGCACTGTCGTCTTGGTCATATTGGAGTGAAACGCATGAAGAAACTCCATACCGATGGATTACTAGAATCACTTGACTTTGAGTCACTTGATAGATGCAAAGCATGTCTGATGGGAAAAATGACTAAGACTCCATTCTCTGGTATTATGGAGCGAGCTACAGACTTATTGGAAATCATACATACCGATGTGTGCGGACCAATGAGTGTAGCTTCGCACGGTGGTTATCGTTATGTTCTAACCTTCACAGATGATCTGAGTAGATATGGGTATATCTATTTCATGAAACATAAATCCAAAACTTTCGAGAAGTTTAAGGAATTCCAAAGTGAAGTAGAAAATCAACGTAACAAGAAGATTAAATTTCTACGATCTGATCGCGGAGGTGAATATCTGAGTTATGAGTTTGGCATGCATTTAAAGAAATGCGGAATACTTTCACAATTGACACCGCCGGGAACACCACAACGAAACGGTGTGTCCGAACGTCGTAATCGAACTCTCTTAGATATGGTTCGTTCTATGATGTCTCTTACTGATTTGCCGTTATCATTTTGGAGTTATGCATTAGAGACAGCTGCATTCACTTTAAATAGGACACCATCTAAATACGTTGAAACGACACCGTATGAATTATGGTTTAATAAGAAACCTAAGCTGTCGTTCCTTAAAGTTTGGGGTTGCGAAGCCTATGTAAAAAAGTTACAACCGGACAAGCTACAACCCAAAGCGGAGAAATGCGTCTTCATAGGATACCCTAAGGAAACTATAGGGTACACTTTCTATCACAGATCCGAAGGCAAAATCTTTGTTGCTAAGAACGGAACCTTTCTTGAGAAAGAATTTCTCACTAAAGAAGTGACTGGAAGAAATGTAGAACTCGATGAGATTACTGAATCTTCACTCGTTGATCAGAGTAGCGCAGTACCGGAAATTGTTCCTATGCCGCCTACACCGGCAACAAAGGAAGCTAATGATAATGATCATGAAACTTCGAATGAGGAAGCTACTGAACCTCGCAGATCGACAAGGGAACGTGCCACTCCTGATTGTTATGATCCTTGTCTAAATGTCATGATTGTGGACAACAATGATGAAGACCCTGCGACGTATGAAGAAGCGATGATGAGCCCAGATTCCAACAGATGGCAAGAAGCCATGAAATCCGAAATGGGATCCATGTATGATAACAAAGTGTGGACTTTGGTAGACTTACCTGATAGCCGCAAGGCTGTCGAGAATAAATGGATCTTCAAAAGAAAAACAGATGCTGATGGTAATATTATTGTCTATAAAGCTCGACTTGTCGCAATGGGTTTCCGAGAAATTCAAGGTGTTGACTACGATGAGACTTTCTCACCTGTAGCGAAGCTAAAGTCTGTGAGGATTTTGTTAGCAATAGCTGCATTTTTCGATTATGAGATTTGGCAGATGGATGTCAAAACGGCGTTCCTTAATGGAGACATTGAGGAAGAGTTGTATATGGTACAACCCAAAGGTTTTGTCGATCCTAAAAATGCTGACAAAGTATGCAAACTTCAGCGTTCAATTTATGGACTGAAGCAAGCATCAAGAAGTTGGAACCGACGCTTTGATAAGGTGATCAAAGACTTTGGGTTTATACAGTGTCGTGGAGAGGCCTGTATTTACAAGAAAGTGAGTGGGAGCTCTGTAGCATTCCAGATATTATATGTAGATGACATATTATTGATTGGGAATGATATAGAACTATTAAGCAGTGTAAAAGGTTATTTGAATAATAGTTTTTCAATGAAAGACCTTGGTGAAGCATTGTATATATTAGGCATCAAGATTTATAGAGATAGATCAAGACGCCTAATAGGGCTATCACAGAGTACATACCTGGACAAGATTCTAAAGAAGTTTAGAATGGACGAAAGTAAGAAAGGATTCTTACCTATGTTACCAGGCAAGGTCTTGAGTAAGACTCAAGGTCCGGCTACGGCAGAAGAAAGAGAAAGGATGAGTCAGATCCCTATGCCTCGGCAGTAGGCTCTATTATGTATGCCATGCTATGTACTAGACCGGATATAGCACATGCTGTTAGTTTGACTAGCAGATATCAAAGTGATCCAGGAACGGAACACTGGACAGCGGTCAAGAATATCCTGAAGTACTTGAAAAGAACTAAGGATATGTTTCTTTGTTATGGAGGTGACCAAGAGCTCGTTGTAACCAGTTACACCGATGCAAGTTGGAACACTGATCCTGATGACTCTAAGTCACAGTCTGGGTACGTGTTTATATTGAATGGTGTTGCAGTAAGCTGGGCAAGCTCGAAGCAGTGCACGGTGGCGAAGTCTTCAACAGAATCGGAGTACATACCGGCTTCAGAGGCTTCATCAGAAGTGGTATGGATGAAGAGGTTCATTGTAGAGCTCGGTGTGGTTCCTAGTGCATTGGACCCACTAGTCATCTACTGTGACAACATGGGTGCCATCGCCAATGCACAAGAACCAAGGTCACACAAGAGGCTGAAGCATATCAAGCTGCGTTATCACTCAATTCGCGAGTACATCGAAGATGGAGAAGTAAAGATTTGCAAAGTACACACTGATCTGAATGTAGCAGATCCGTTGACTAAAGCTCTCCCTAGGGCAAAGCATGACCAACACCAGAATGCCATGGGTGTTAGGTACCTTACAATGTAATCTAGATTATTGACTCTAGTGCAAGTGGGAGACTATTCGAGATATGCCCAAGAGGCAATAATAAAAGTGGTTATTATATATCTTTATGTTTTTGATAAATGTTTATATACCATGCTATAATTGTATTAACCGAAACATTGATACATATGTGTTATGTAAACAACAATGAGTCCCTAGTAAGCCTCTTAACTAGCTTGTTGATTAATAGATGATTAGAGTTTCATAATCATGAACATTGGATGTTATTAATAACAAGGTTATATCATTATATGAATGATGTAATGGACACACCCAATTAAGCGTAGCATAAGATCACGTCATTAAGTTATTTGCTATAAGCTTTCGATACATAGTTACCTAGTACTTTCGACCATGAGATCATGTAAATCACTTATACCGGAAAGGTACTTTGATTACATCAAACGCCACTGCGTAAATGGGTGGTTATAAAGGTGGGATTAAGTATCCAGAAAGTATGAGTTGAGGCATATGGATCAACAGTGGGATTTGTCCATCCCGATGACGGATAGATATACTCTGGGCCCTCTCGGTGGAATGTCGTCTAAATAGCTTGCAAGTATATGAATAAGTTCATAAGAGACCACATACCACGGTACGAGTAAAGAGTACTTGTCAGGAGACGAGGTTGAACAAGGTATAGAGAGATACCGATGATCAAACCTCGGACAAGTAAAATATCGCGTGACAAAGGGAATTGGTATCGTATGTGAATGGTTCATTCGATCACTAAGTCATCGTTGAATATGTTGGAGGCATTATGGATCTCCAGATCCCGCTATTGGTTATTGGTCGGAGAGAGTTCTCAACCATGTCCACATAGTTCGCGAACCGTAGGGTGACGCACTTAAGGTTTGATGTTGTATTAGTAGAACTTGAATATGGAATGGAGTTCGAAGTATTGTTCGAAATCTCGGATGGGATCCCGGACATCACGAGGAGTTCCGGAATGGTCCGGAGAATAAGATTCATATATAGGAAGTCATTTTATAAGTTTGAAAATGATCCGGTGATTTTATGGAAGGTTCTAGAAGGTTCTAGAAAAGTCCGGAAGAAATCACTTTGGAAGGCGGAGTCCCGAAGGGACTCCACCACCCATGGCTGGCCAACCCTAGAGGGGTGGAGTCCCAAGTGGACTCCACCAAGGGGGCCGGCCACCCCCCCTCATGGAAGGGTGGGAGTCCCACTTGAGGTGGGAATCCCACCTTGGGTAGGTTCCCTACACATGGAAGGTTTTGGGTTGGGGTCTTATTCGAAGACTTGTAGTCCAACACTTGGGGGTTCCACCTATATAATGAGGGGCCAAGGGGAGGGGGCTGGCCACCACAACACCACCACCTTGGCCGCACCCCAAGGAGGCCGGCCACCCCCTCTCCCCAAACCCTAGCCGCCCCACTCCTCCCCCTCTCCCGCAACGCTTAGCGAAGCTCCGCCAGAGATCTCCATCGCCACCGCCACCACGCCGTCGTGCTGCCAGATTCAAGGAGGAGCTACTACTTCTGCTGCCCGCTGGCATGGGGAGAAGGACGTCGTCTTCATCAACACCGAACGTGTGACCGAGTACGGAGGTGCTGCCCAATTGTGGCACCCTCAAGATCTTCTACGCGCTTTTGAAAGCGGCAAGTGATCGTCTACCGCAACAATAAGAGCCTCATCTTGTAGGCTTTGGAAATCTTCAAGGGTGAGTCTCGTTCATCCCCTCGTTGCTCCCGTCTTCTAGATTACATCTTGGCTTGGATTGCGTTCTCGCGGTAGGATTTTTTTTTCTATGCAACGAATCCCTACACTTTGTGCCTCCACGCCACTCCAACGGAGAGTAGCAATCCAAGAGTGTGAACTTCGTGATACATCATCTTCTTCGCTTCACCTCAGTTTTTTCTATACCCGAGCTCTTTACTTATGCACTTTATTTTGTGATAGCCTTCGTGCTTGAAGTTATATATCTTGCTATCACATAGTTTCTTGTCTTGCTTAGAATAAGTTTTTGGTGCACATAGGTGAACCCTAGTTATATAGGTTTTGTGCTTGAAAAATTAAATGCTAGTTGTATTCCGCATTTGTTAAGCCATATTAGTAAAAGTTTTAAACCGTCTATTCACTCCCCTAGGTGGCATCCGTGTCCTTTAAATTGGTATCATAGCCCGGTCTCTCATTTTAAACTTCACCGCCTTAAGAGTAAGGATGTCGGCTAGGTGATTAGTGCTTGATGACAATTTTCTATTTGATGGCACAAATTATAATATATGGAAAATTCGCATGCTTAGTCATTTTTGGGCCATTGACCCTCACATGGAGAAAAATGTAGACATAGATTTTTCTTCTAATGGATTCCCAAAATATTTAGAGGATGTGAAAATTTTATATCTCAATGTTCAAGCTTCTAATGTGCTTGTTAATGCTTTGAGTAATATAGATATTTTTGCAATCATGCCTTTTCGGTGCGCTCATGAGCTATGGAAAAATCTTCAAGATAAATATGATGTGTCCCCAATATTATTGAGGATGATTGTATTAATTCCCTCCACTTCCGGCCGTGATGAAATTTTTCATCCATTTCATCAATGTATTGCAAGACACAAGGAAATGCCAAGGTGAGTGGTGACGAACAATGCAATGTTGATAGTGTGATTACTCTTGATGATCCTTGATGCATGTAAAATGCATACATGAACTTTGTCCTTTATCATATTGAATTCCCACATATTTGCAACATATATGATGATAATACCATGTTTTACATTGATTTATGGGGATTTACCAATGATCCCCTTTATTTGGTTTATAACTCTGCAGAACATGAATTCCCTGTTTTGCGTATTTTTCACTTTTAGAGACCTATACGGAGTCAAATTGACCTGCGATTTTTGGAGCGTCACTTTTTCATCGGGAGAATCACCCTGGAACTTTGGAGGAGACCCGGATGATCCTGAGGCCCAAAAGAGGGCAGGTGGCACGCCCAAACATGTTGGGCTCACCACCCACCCTCTTTTGGCCGTCGATCGCCCAATTGACCTAATTCTTTCACCCACCGACGTATTTTGACCTAAAAATCACTATATATGGACCCGGAGAGTTCTCGGGAGGAGAGCGCCACAGAAGACGTAAACACGAAAATAGAGGCCTGCAGCTGAGAAGATTGGAGGGGGAAACTCCACCGGGATCACCGCCGGAGGGATCTCCACCTCCTCCAACATCTTGATCATCATCACCATGATCAAAGGGGAGCAGTCCACCTCTGGAATACATGTTTGTGGCATTAGCTTGATCTATTTCTCTCATGTTCTTCATGGTTCTTAGTGCCACATGAGCTGCCCTACATGATTATGCCATATTTGTTATACTATGTGGTGGATCCTTATTATATGATATTGTGCTATGAGATATGATCATATTATGTGCAAGATGTATTGATATATGAATATTATGTACACCATTTTTAAGTATTTGTTCAGATCCAACATCTATGCAAGAGCGTGTGTGGGGTGATGTGTGTATTAGATGGAGTAGCATGGTTTTAGTGATTGAATAGTGACAACAAATTCATGATCTATTATGGTTTTGCCTTTTCTTTTGCTACCTCACTAGGGATAAAGTGAATGCATGTGCTATGTTCGCATGTGACAAAAGTGATGATCTTGTTTGTTCAAGGTTGCATATTTGATATTCAAACATCATGTCAAAGTACTTATGGCTATGCTCTGTTAATTCTTAATACAAGAGTGCATGGAGTTTTCCCTTTCTTGTGGAGTATAAGAGAGATGTGTTGCATCATCTCTCTGTTGGACGTGGTGTCCATATGAATGCATATATTTCACATGTTATTATTTTGCATCCTCATATCTCATTCATGAATAGCTATTTGTCCACTACAACTTAAAAGAGAGAATAGTCAAGTGAACCCATGAACCCCGGTCCACTTCTTATCATAAGAAACACTGTTACCTTGCTTTTATCTTGTTTTCTATTTGCTGCACTATTTTAATCCGAAAATACAAAAAAAAAAATTCTTATTCGCATCCAAAACACGAAAAACAATCAAACCCTTTACTGTTTTTACTTGGTTACTTTATTTTATCTAGTTTTACTCGCTTTTATTTTCACTTGTGTTTTATTTATTTACATGAAACGTTGTGCTTGATGATACGCGTACAACACGCGTCCATTGGGAACCCCAAGAGGAAGGTGTGATGCGTACAGCGG
Organism: Lolium perenne; assembly: GCF_019359855.2. Lineage (NCBI taxonomy): Eukaryota > Viridiplantae > Streptophyta > Magnoliopsida > Poales > Poaceae > Lolium > Lolium perenne. Next base: position 75,236,974 of record NC_067244.2, read on the forward strand.
CAAGTTTTCCCTCAGTAAGAAACCAAGGTTTATCGAACCAGTAGGAGCCAAGAAGCACGTTGAAGGTTGATGGTGGCGGAGTGTAGTGCGGCGCAACACCAGGGATTCCGGCGCCAACGTGGAACCTGACAACACAACCAAATTACTTTGCCCCGACGTGACAGTGAGGTTGTCAATCTCACCGGCTTGCTGTAACAAAGGATTAGATGTATAGTGTGGATGATGATGTTTGCAGAGAACAGTGAGAACAAGTATTGCAGTAGATTGTATTCGATGTAAAGAATGAACCGGGGTCCACAGTTCACTAGAGGTGTCTCTCCCATAAGAATAAGCATGTTTGGTGAACAAATTACAGTTGGGCAATTGACAAATAAAGAGGGCATGACCATGCACATACATGTTATGATGAGTATTGTGAGATTTAATTGGGCATTACGACGAAGTACATAGACCGCTATCCAGCATGCATCTATGCCTAACAAGTCCACCTTCAGGTTATCATCCGAACCCCCTCTAGTATTAAGTTGCAAACAACAGACAATTGCATTAAGTATGGTGCGTAATGTAATCAATAAATATATCCTTAGACATAGCATTGATGTTTTATCCCTAGTGGCAACAGCACATCCACAACCTTAGAGGTTGCTGTCACTCCCCTAGATTTAATGGAGGCATGAACCCACTATCGAGCATAAATACTCCCTCTTGGAGTTACAAGCAAAAACTTGGCCAGAGCCTCTACTAGCAACGGAGAGCATGCAAGATCATAAACAACACATAGATGATAGATTGATAATCAACATAACATAGCATTCATTATTCATCGGATCCCAACAAACGCAACATTTAGCATTACAAATAGATGATCTTGATCATGTTAGGCAGCTCACAAGATCTAACAATGATAGCACAATTAGGAGAAGACGACCATCTAGCTACTGCTATGGACCCATAGTCCAGGGGTGAACTACTCACACATCACTCCGGAGGCGACCATGGCGGTGTAGAGTCCTCCGGGAGATGATTCCCCTCTCCGGCAGGGTGCCGGAGGCGATCTCCTGAATCCCCCGAGATGGGATTGGCGGTGGCGGCGTCTCTGGAAGGTTTTCCGTATCGTGGCTCTCGGTACTGGAGTTATTATCGACGAAGGCTTAAGTAGGCGGAAGGGTAGGTCAGGGGGCGCCACGAGGGGCCCACACCACAGGCCGGCGTGGCCAGGGCTTGGGCCGCGCCGCCCTGGTGTGGCGTCGCCTCGTCGCCCCACTTCGTATCTCCCCCGGTGTTCTGGAAGCTTCGTGGAAAAATAAGATCCTGGGCGTTGATTTCGTCCAATTCCGAGAGTATTTCCTTACTAGGATTTCTGAAACCAAAAACAGCAGAAAACAACAACTGGCTCTTCGGCATCTTGTTAATAGGTTAGTGCCGGAAAATGCATAAATATGACATAAAGTAAGTATAAAACATGTGTGTATCATCATAAAAGTAGCATGGAACATAAGAAATTATCGATACGTTGGAGACGTATCAGCATCCCCAAGCTTAGTTCCTACTCGTCCCGAGTAGGTAAACGATAACAAATATAATTTCTGAAGTGACATGCCATCATAATCTTGATCAATACTATTGTAAGCACATGTAATGAATGCAGCGATCCAAAGCAATGGTAAAGACAATGAGTAAACAATTGAATCATATAGCAAAGACTTTTCATGAATAGTACTTTCAAGACAAGCATCAATAAGTCTTGCATAAGAGTTAACTCATAAAGCAATAAATTCATAGTAGAGGCAGTGAAGCAACACAAAGGAAGATTAAGTTTCAGCGGTTGCTTTCAACTTGTAACATGTATATCTCATGGATATTGTCAACATAAAGTAATATAACAAGTGCAATATGCAAGTATGTAGGAATCAATGCACAGTTCACACAAGTGTTTGCTCTTGAGATGGAGAGAAATAGGTGAACTGACTCAACATAAAAGTAGAAGAATGGCCCTTCGCAGAGGGAAGCATTGATTGCTATATTTGTGCTAGAGCTTATATTTTGAAAACAAGAAACAATTTTGTCAACGGTAGTAATAAAGCATATGTATCATGTAAATTATATCCTACAAGTTGCAAGCCTCATGCATAGTATACCAATAGTGCCCGCACCTTGTCCTAATTAGCTCGGATTACCTGGATTATCACCGCAATACATATGTTTGAACCAAGTTTCACAAAGGGGTACCTCTATGCCGCCTGTACAAAGGTCTAAGGAGAAAGCTCGCATTGGATTTCTTGCTTTTGATTATTCTCAACTTAGACATCCATACCGGGACAACATAGACAACAGATAATAGACTCCTCTTTAATGCATAAGCATTTAGCAACAATTAATATTCTCATAAGAGATTGAGGATAGTTGTCCAAAACTGAAACTTCCACCATGGATCATGGCTTTAGTTAGCGGCCCAATGTTCTTCTCTAACAATATGCATGCTCAAACCATTCAACTCATGGTAAATCGCCCTTACTTCAGACAAGACGAACATGCATAGCAACTCACATGATATTCAACAAAGAGTAGTTGATGGCGTCCCCAGGAACATGGTTATCGCTCAACAAGCAACTTATAAGAGATAAAATGCATAAGTACATATTCAATACCACAATAGTTTTTAGGCTATTTGTCCCATGAGCTATATATTGCAAAGATAAAGGATGGAAATTTAGAGATAGCACTCAAGCAATTTACTTTGGAATGGCGGAGAAATACCATGTAGTAGGTAGGTATGGTGGACACAAATGGCATAGTGTTTGGCTCAAGGATTTTGGATGTATGAGAAGCATTCCCACTCGATACAAGGCTTAGGCTAGCAAGGTTATTTGAAACAAACACAAGTATTAACCGGTACATCAAAACTCACATAAAAGATATATTGTAAGCATTATAAGACTCTATACCGTCTTCCTTGTTGTTCGACCCTTACTAGAAAATATCTAGACCTTAGAGAGACCAATCATGCAAACCAAATTTTAGCAAGCTCTATGTATTTATTCATTAATAGGTGCAAAGTATATGATGCAAGAGCTTAAACATGAGCACAACAATTGCCAAGTATCACATTATTCAAGACATTCTACCAATTACCACATGTAGCATTTCCCGTTTCCAACCATATAACAATTTAACGAAGCAGTTTCAACCTTCGCCATGAATATTATGAGTAAAGCCTAAGGACATATTTGTCCATATGCAACAGTGGAGCGTGTCTCTCTCCCACACAATGAATGCTAGGATCCAACTTTATTCAAACAAAACAAAAACAAAAGCAAACAGACGCTCCAAGCAAAGTACATAAGATGTGATGGAATAAAAATATAGTTTCACTAGAGGAACCTGATAATGTTGTCGATGAAGAAGGGGATGCCTTGGGCATCCCCAAGCTTAGATGCTTGAGTCTTCTTGAAATATGCAGGGGCGAACCACTGGGGCATCCCCAAGCTTAGAGCTTTCACTCTCCTTGATCATATTATATCATCCTCCTCTCTTGATCCTTGAAAACTTCCTCCACACCAAACTCAAAACAACTCATTAGAGGGTTAGTGCATAATTAAAATTCACATGTTCAGAGGTGACATAATCATTCTTAACACTTCTGGACATTGCACAAAGCTACTGAAAGTTAATGGAATAGAAAAATCCATCAAGCATAGCAAAACAGGCAATGCGAAATAAAAGGCAGAATCTGTCAAAACAGGACAGTCCGTAAAGATGAATTTCTAAGAGGCACCAGACTTGCTCAAATGAAAATTCTCAAATTTAATGAAAGTTGCGTACATATCTGAGGATCACTCACGTAAATTGGCAGAATTTTCTGAGTTACCTACAGAGAATTCAGCCCAGATTCGTGACAGCAAGAAATCTGTTTCTGCGCAGTAATCCAAATCTAGTATGAACCTTACTATCAAAGACTTTACTTGGCACAACAATGCAACAAAACTAAGATAAGGAGAGGTTGCTACAGTAGTAACAACTTCCAAGACTAAAATATAAAACAAAAGTGCAGAAGTAAAATCATGGGTTGTCTCCCATAAGCGCTTTTCTTTAACGCCTTTCAGCTAGGCGCAGAAAGTGTGTATCAAGTGTTATCAAGAGATGACGCATCTACAGCGGGGTTCAGAGTTTTCTCAACCATGCATTGTATTTTGTATACGTAAGTTTCAGAGGCTCCCTTTTCATTAGTCTTAGGCTTGCTATTCTCATCAAACAAATTTTCAGGGACAAGCCAAGCATAATTATCATCTAGAGCTTCATGCATTCCTAGGAGCTTGCAAGGTATTGGTGCTTTAATCTCCCCACCATCATTAACATTATTAGTATACTTTATTCTATCCATGTCCATCTTTTCAAGTGTTTTCTTAAAATCAGTGAACAAACCAAGCCTCTTATGCTTAATGAAAACTTTTCTAGCTTCTTTAGCTACCTCTTTAAATTCTCTAACAAGGACTTTTAAAACAAAATCTCTCTTTTCTCCCATCTCCATATCAGAAAGTGTAAGAAACATGTGTTGTATCATGGGGTTGAGACTAATAAATCTAGTTTCTATCATGTGTACTAAACAGGCAGAGGCACTTTCATAAGTAGGAGCAGCTTTTAATAATGGTATATCTTCAAAATCTTCATCCATGCTAACATGGGTGAAAAATTCTTCTATATTATCTCTTCCAATGATAGACCCTTCTCCTACATATATATCTTTTAGAGTGAAATTAGGAGGAAACATGATGAAATAAGTAAAGCAAATGCAAGTAACTATTTTTTTTGTGTTTTTAATATGGAGATTGCAAACAAGACAGTAAAATAAAGTAAAACTAGCAACTAATTTTTTTGTGTTTTGATATAATGCAGCAAACAAAGAAGTATATAAAAGTAAAGCAAGACAAAAACAAAGTAAAGAGATTAGAAGTGGAGACTCCCCTTGCAGCGTGTCTTGATCTCCCCGGCAACGGCGCCAGAAAAAGAGCTTGATACGCGTACAACACGAGTCCGTTGGGAACCCCAAGAGGAAGGTGTGATGCGTACAGCGGCAAGTTTTCCCTCAGTAAGAAACCAAGGTTTATCGAACCAGTAGGAGCCAAGAAGCACGTTCAAGGTTGATGGTGGCGGAGTGTAGTGCGGCGCAACACCAGGGATTCCGGCGCCAACGTGGAACCTGCACAACACAACCAAATTAGTTTGCCCCAACGTGACAGTGAGGCTGTCAATCTCACCGGCTTGCTGTAACAAAGGATTAGATGTATAGTGTGGATGATGATGTTTGCAGAGAACAGTGAGAACAAGTATTGCAGTAGATTGTATTCGATGTAAAGAACGGACCGGGGTCCACAGTTCACTAGAGGTGTCTCTCCCATAAGAATAAGCATGTTGGGTGAACAAATTACAGTTGGGCAATTGACAAATAAAGAGGGCATGACCATGCACATACATGTTATGATGATTATTGTGAGATTTAATTGGGCATTACGACAAAGTACATAGACCGCTATCCAGCATGCATCTATGCCTAAAAAGTCCACCTTCAGGTTATCATCCGAACCCCCTCCAGTATTAAGTTGAAAACAATAGACAATTGCATTAAGTATGGTGCGTAATGTAATCAATAAATATATCCTTAGACATAGCATTGATTTTTTATCCCTAGTGGCAACAACACATCCACAACCTTAGAGGTTGCTGTCACTCCCCCAGATTTAATGGAGGCATGAACCCACTATCGAGCATAAATATTCCCTCTTGGAGTTACAAGCAAAAACTTGGCCACAACCTCTACTAGCAACGGAGAGCATGCAAGATCATAAACAACACATAGATGATAGATTGATAATCAACATAACATAGCATTCATTATTCATCGGATCCCAACAAACGCAACATGTAGCATTACAAATAGATGATCTGGATCATGTTAGGCAGCTCACAAGAGCTAACAATGATAGCACAATTAGGAGAAGACGACCATCTAGCTACTGCTATGGACCCATAGTCCAGGGGTGAACTACTCACACATCACTCCGGAGGCGACCATGGCGGTGTAGAGTCCTCCGGGAGATGATTCCCCTCTCCGGCAGGGTGCCGGAGGCGATCTCCTGAATCCCCCGAGATGGGAATGGCGGCGGCGGTGTCTCTAGAAGGTTTTCCGTATCGTGGCTCTCGGTACTGGAGTTATTATCGACGAAGGCTTAAGTAGGCGGAAGGGTAGGTCAGGGGGCGCCACGAGGGGCCCACACCACAGGCCGGCGCGGCCAGGGCTTGGGCCGCGCCGACCTGGTGTGGCGTCGCCTCGTCGCCCCACTTCGTATCTCCCCCGGTGTTCTGGAAGCTTCGTGGAAAAATAAGATCCTGGGCGTTGATTTCGTCCAATTCCGAGAATATTTCCTTACTAGGATTTCTGAAACCAAAAACAGCAGAAAACAACAACTGGCTCTTCGGCATCTTGTTAATAGGTTAGTGCCGGAAAATGCATAAATATGACATAAAGTAAGTATAAAACATGTGTGTATCATCATAAAAGTAGCATGGAACATAGGAAATTATCGATACGTTGGAGACGTATCACTTGACAACCACACAATGGAGTTGGAGACACAAGGCTTTTATTTTACTTTGTTGGATTGCTAGTTGATTTGATTTTATGTTTACCGGACCTATCTAGTTTACTTTGTTTAGGTTGTACTCAATGGATGGAAATAGGCCACGGTCAAGGATTCTCCTGCAGGTATGCATACATATAGAAATGAAATACAAATGTGTAGTAAATAAAATAGTGATAAGAGATTTGTGAGAAGCACATCCGTAAATACTCTTGCCCCTAAAGCCAGAGGTGACAAGAGTCTCTTGGTCCAACCATTGTTCCCAGAGCCGCGAGTAACAATAATTATTAAGTAAATTAATACAAACCAAAGCATTAAGCTAGATGATTGTGTCGTTGATCCCGAGTGAATCACTAAACATGTACTATTACTTTCCCCTTTCTGTCACTGAGGTTTTGCGGTAGCACGTCGTTCTCCCCTCGTCCCACCTATTACCTTGATCGATCTGATAGACATGGGCACCTTCAGATCATCGAATCGAGGAAAATATACAATGATACAAGATTGCAAAGCTCCTATTCGATTCTTACACATATTCATGAGATTAGAGGCATATAAACGCTGCGAGAATTCACCCCAACCCACAGCCCGTGAGGACTACTCACACATGATATCAAGATCAAAGATAAAAATCATTGTTGTAAATACTTGAATTCAAATCACAATATTCTTACAATGATCGCCAATTCTCAAGGAGATCTCTATTACAATGGTGATGGCTATGACTATGGAGGAGATGGGTGATACGTCTCCGACGTATCGATAATTTCTTATGTTCTATGCCACATTATTGATGATATCTACATGTTTTATGCATACTTTATGTCATATTTATGCATTTTCCGGCACTAACCTATTAACGAGATGCCGAAGAGCCGATTCTTTGTTTCTGCTGTTTTTGGTTTCAGAAATCCTAGTAAGGAAATATTCTCGGAATTGGACGAAATCAACGCCCAGGGGCCTATTTTCACACGAAGCTTCCAGAAGACCGGAGAGTCAACGAAGTGGGGCCACGAGGTGGCCAGGAGGTAGGGCGGCGCGGCCCAGGTCTTGGCCGCGCCGACCTGTCTCCTGGGCCGCTCGTGACGCCCCCTGACCTGCCCTTCCGCCTACAAATAGCCTTCGTCGCGAAACCCCCAGTACCGAGAGCCACGATACGGAAAACCTTCCAGAGACGCCGCAGCCGCCAATCCCATCTCGGGGGATTCAGGAGATCACCTCCGGCACCCTGCCGGAGAGGGGATTCATCTCCCGGTGGACTCTACACCGCCATGGTCGCCTCCGGAGTGATGAGTGAGTAGTCTACCCCTAGACTATGGGTCCATAGCAGTAGCTAGATGGTTGTCTTCTCCTCATTGTGCTTAATTGTCGGATCTTGTGAGCTGCCGAACATGATCAAGATCATCTATCTGTAATGCTATATGTTGTGTTTGTTGGGATCCGATGAATAGAGAATACCATGTTATGTTGATTATCAATTTATACCTATGTGTTGTTTATGATCTTGCATGCTCTCCGTTACTAGTAGATGCTCTGGCCAAGTTGATGCTTGTAACTCCAAGAGGGAGTATTTATGCTCGATAGTGGGTTCATGTCTCTGTGAATCTGGGGGAGTGAGAGAAACCTCTAAGGTTATGGATGTGCTGTTGCCACTAGGGATAAAACATTGATGCTATGTCCGAGGATGTAGTTATTGATTACATTACGCGCAATACTTAATGCAATTGTCTGTTGTTAGCAACTTAATACTGGAAGGGGTTCGGATGATAACCTGAAGGTGGACTTTTTAGGCATAGATGCATGCTGGATAGCGGTCTATGTACTTTGTCGTAATGCCCAATTAAATCTCACAATACTCATCATAATATGTATGTGCATGGTCATGCCCTCTCTATTTGTCAATTGCCCAACTGTAATTTGTTCACCCAACATGCTATTTATCTTATGGGAGAGACACCTCTAGTGAACTGTGGACCCCGGTCCAATTCTTTACATCTGAAATACAATCTACTGCTATTGTTCTACTGTTCTCTGCAAACAATCATCATCCACACTATACATCTAATCCTTTGTTACAGTAAGCCGGTGAGATTGACAACCTCACTATTTCGTTGGGGCAAAGTATCTTGGTTGTGTTGTGCAGGTTCCACGTTGGCGCCGGAATCCCTGGTGTTGCGCCGCAATACATCTCGCCGCCATCAACCTTCGACGTGCTTCTTGACTCCTACTGGTTCGATAAACCTTGGTTTCTAACTGAGGGAAACTTACTGCTGTACGCATCACACCTTCCACTTGGGGTTCCCAACGGTCGCGTGCTGTACGCGTGTCAAGCTAAATTTCTGGCGCCGTTGCCGGGGAGATCAAGACACGCTGCAAGGGGAGTCTCCACATTCCAATCTCTTTACTTTGTTTTTGTCTTGCTTTACTTTATTTACTACTTTGTTTGCTGCACTAAATCAAAATACAAAAAAAATAGTTGCTAGTTTTACCTTATTTGCTATCTTGTTTGCTATATTAAAAACACAAAAAAATTAGTTACTTGCATTTACTTTATCTAGTTTACTTTATTTACTACTGCTAAAATGAGTAATCCTGAAGTTGAAGTTCGTTCGTTTAAGCAACAAGGGGGAGAATGTTTAAGAGATGCTTGGTATAGAATTAGTGATGCCCATAATAGGTGCACTAAGAAACACTCCACCACTATCCTACTCAGAAATTTTTATGTTGGTGTCTCTGGCTGGAATAGGTATGTTCTTGATTGTCTCGCGAAAGGTAACTTCCTAAGTACTCCTGCATTAGAAGCTAGTTGCATTATTGAGAGCTTATTTGGAATACCACCTGTTAATGAATTTAAAATTGAAATCTCTCTTGAAGATGTCATGAAAAAGTTGGAAACCATAGAGCAAAACCTTCCAAGTATTGAGACTAATTTGGGAGCATTACTTGATAGCACTGATAAACTTGATAAATCTCTAGTTGGAATTAATGAGAGAATTGCCATATTAGAAGCTTGTGCTATTCATGATAATCAAACCCAAATGATTAGTGAACTTGAAGAGGCTATGAAAACATTGGGTTCAACCTTTTCATCTATAAAGTTTAGAGAGAAAGCTTATGTGGGTAAAGAGCAAAGGTTCATGTATGTCGCTAAGGGGCCTAAACCAAAAAGCTATTATAGGCCTAAAATTGATAAAGCTCTTAAAACCACTATAGATAAGGGAGCATATAAGATACCTAATGGGATAAATTCTGAAAATGATGTTGATGTTTCATCACTTGATAATACTTGATACACACTTTCTGCGCCTAGCTGAAAGGCGTTAAAGAAAAGCACTTATGGGAGACAACCCATGTTTTTACTACAGTACCTTTGTTTTATATTTGTGCCTTGGAAGTTGTTTACTACTGTAGCAACCTCTCCTTATCTTAGTTTTGTGCTTTTTTGTGCCAACTAAAGTCGTTGATAGTAAGGTTCATACTAGATTTGGATTACTGCGCAGAAACAGATTTCTTTGCTGTCACGAATCTGGGCAAAATTCTCTGTAGGTAACTCAGAAAATTATGCAAATTTACGTGAGTGATCCTCAGATATGTACGCAACTTTCATTAAATTTGAGCATTTTCATTTGAGCAAGTCTGGTGCCTCAATAAAATTCGTCATTACGAACTGTTCTGTTTTGACAGATTCTGCTTTTTATTTCGCATTGCCTATTTTGCTATGCTCGATGGATATTTCGATTCCATTAACTTTCAGTAGCTTTGTGCAATGTCCAGAAGTGTTAAGAATGATCATGTCACCTCTGAACATGTATATTTTGATTGTGCACTAACTCTCTAATGAGTTGTTTTGAGTTTGGTGTGGAGGAAGTTTTCAAGGATCAAGAGAGGGAGATGATACAACATGATCAAGGAGAGTGAAAGCTCTAAGCTTGGGGATGCCCCGGTGGTTCACCCCTGCATATATCAAGAAGACTCAAGCGTCTAAGCTTGGGGATGCCCAAGGCATCCCCTTCTTCATCGACAACATTATCAGGTTCCTCCCCTGAAACTATATTTTTATTCCATCACATCTTATGTGCTTTGCTTGGAGCGTCGGTTTGTTTTTGTTTTTGTTTTGTTTTGAATAAAATGGATCCTAGCATTCTTTGTGTGGGAGAGAGACACGCTCTGCTGTTGCATATGGACAAGTATGTCCTTGAGCTTTACTCATAATATTCATGGCGAAGTTTCTTCTTCGTTAAATTGTTGTATGGTTGGAATTGGAAAATGATACATGTAGTAATTTGCTAAAATTTCTTGGATAATGTGATACTTGGCAATTGTTGTGCTCATGTTTAAGCTCTTGCATCATATACTTTGCACCTATTAATGAAGAAATACATAGAGCATGCTAAAATTTGGTTTGCATATTTGGTCTCTCTAAGGTCTAGATAATTTCTAGTATTGAGTTTGAACAACAAGGAAGACGGTGTAGAGTCTTATAATGTTTACAATATGTCTTTTATGTGAGTTTTGCTGCACCGCTTCATCCTTGTGTTTGTTTCAAATAGCCTTGCTAGCCTAAACCTTATATTGAGAGGGAATACTTCTCATGCATCCAAAATACTTGAGCCAACTACTATGCCATTTGTGTCCACCATACCTACCTACTACATGGTATTTCTCCGCCATTCCAAAGTAAATTGCTTGAGTGCTACCTTTAAAATTTCTATCCTCTACCTTTACAATATATAGCTCATGGGACAAATAGCCTAAAAACTATTGTGGTAATGAATATGTACTTATGCACTTTATCTCTTATTAAGTTGCTTGTTGTGCGATAACCATGTTCCTGGGGACGCCATCAACTACTCCTTGTTGAATATCATGTGAGTTGCTATGCATGTTCGTCTTGTCTGAAATAAGGGAGATTTACCACCAAAATGGTTAGAGCATTGCATAATGTTAGAGAAGAACATTGGGCCGCTAACTAAAGCCATGATCCATGGTGGAAGTTTCAGTTTTGGACAAATATCCTCAATCTCATATGAGAAAATTAATTGTTGCTACATGCTTATGCATAAAAGAGGAGTCCATTATCTGTTGTCTATGTTGTCCCGGTATGGATGTCTAAGTTGAGAATAATCAATAGCGAGAAATCCGATGCGAGCTTTCTCCTTAGACCTTTGTACAGGCGGCATAGAGGTACCCCTTTGTGACACTTGGTTAAAACATATGCATTGCGATGATAATCCAGGTAATCCGAGCTAATTAGGACAAGGTGCGGGCACTATTAGTATACTATGCATGAGGCTTGCAACTTGTAGGATATAATTTACATGACACATATGCTTTATTACTACCGTTGACAAAATTGTTTCTTATTTTCAAAATCAAAGCTCTAGCACAAATATAGCAATCGATGCTTTCCTGTTTGAAGGACCTTTCTTCTACTTTTATTGTTGAGTCAGTTCACCTATTTCTCTCCACCTCAAGAAGCAAACACTTGTGTGAACTGTGCATTGATTCCTACATACTTGCATATTGCACTTGTTATATTACTTTACATTGACAATATCCATGAGATATACATGTTATAAGTTGAAAGCAACCGCTGAAACTTCATCTTCCTTTATGTTGCTTCAATACCTCTACTTTGAATTATTGCTTTATGAGTTAACTCTTATGCAAGACTTATTGATGCTTGTCTTGAAGTACTATTCATGAAAAGTCTTTGCTATATGATTCAGTTGTTTACTCATGTCATTTACATTGTTTTGATCGCTGCATTCATTACATATGCTTACAATAGTATGATCAAGGTTATGATGGCATGTGATACGTCCAAAACGTATCTACTTTCCCGAACACTTTTGCTATTGTTTTGCCTCTAATTTGTGTATTTTGGATGCAACTAACACGGACTAACGCTGTTTTCAGCAGAACTGTTCTGGTGTCTCGTTTTTGTGCAGAAATCCAACTTTCAGGAAAATCCTCGGAATTTTTGCAGAAGGCCCTATTTTCACAGAATATTGGCGGAGCCAGAAGGACAAGTCAGGTGGAGGCCTGAGGGCCCCACACCATAAGGCGGCGCGGCCTAGGGGGGCCCGCGCGGCCCTGTGGTGTAGCCCCCTCAGCCGGCCTCCGACGCCCTCCTTCGGACTATATATTGCCTTCGACCTAAAAATGCACGGAAGAAGTCGAAGTCGCCAGAAAGCCTCCAGAATGCCGCCACATCGCGAAACTCCATCTCGGGAGCCAGAAGTCTCCGTTCTGGCACTCCGCCGGGACGGGGAATTGGAGGAGATCATCGCCATCATCATCACTGACGCCTCTCCATCAACCAGCAATGTTTCCCCCATCCATGAGTGAGTAATTCCCCCGCTGTAGGCCGAAGGGGATGGTAGGGATTGGATGAGATTGGTCATGTAATAGCATAAGATTGTTAGGGCATAGTGCCTAGTGTCCGTAATTGGTACTTTGATGATATTGTTGCAACTTGCTATGCTTAATGCGTGTCACTAGGGCCCGAGTGCCATGATCTCAGATCTGAACATGTTATTATTTCATCATGATATTCATTGTTTATGGTCTTACCTGCAAGTTGTATACACATGTCGCTGTCCGGAACCAATGGCCCCGAAGTGACAAGAATCGGGACAACCGGAGGGGATGGTAGTGATGTGAGGATCACATGTGTTCACGGAGTGTTAATGCTTTGCTCCGGTACTCTATTAAAAGGAGTACCTTAATATCCAGTAGATTCCCTTGAGGCCCGGCTGCCACCGGCTGGTAGGACAAAAGATGGTGTGCAAGTTTCTCATTGCGAGCACGTACGACTATAATTGGAACACATGCCTATTGATTGCTTTGTACTTGGACACCGTTTTATTATTATCTGCAAATGCCCTGCTATGATTGTTACATGAGTTTCTCTCATCCATGCAACGCCCGTTATCCGTCCCCGTGCCTACAGTATTTTAATCCTCGTTTACTATAATCACTCTTGTCTCTCGTTACTCTGCTGTTATTTCACTCATCCTATCGCTATAAAACTATTACTACTGATAAACTCTTGCGAGCAAGTCTGTTTCCAGGTGCAGCTGAATTGACAACTCCGCTGTTAAGGCCTCCAAGTATTCTTTGTCTCCCCTTGTGTCGAAACAATAAATTGGGTTATACTACCCGCGAAGACTGCTGCGATCCCCTACACTTGTGGGTCATCAAGACTGTTTTCTGGCGCCGTTGCCAGGGAACATAGCTTTATTTGGAAGTTCACTTGGATTGATATTGTTCGCTGCAAATTCTCCATCATGGGTAAACCTCGCGATTCTAAAGTTGCCATATTACCATCCACTACAAGAAAAGGTACAACTCTGAGTACCTCCGCTACACTTGATTCGCCATCTGTGATAAGTCAACTTGTTTCACCGCCACAAGCTGGTACGTCTGCTGAATCTGAAAATTCTCGTAATATTGATAATGTTTCTGCTGTGCTTGATGATAGTGGTTCACTGGGATCCTTTCTAGATGCTACAATTGCTAGGTCTAGACAAATTGAAAATGCTGAAACTCCTAATGAAAATGCCACTACACCTGTTAGTTCACCTGAACTTGATTATTCTAGTGATGATCCTGATGAAGATTATGTGGAGCTTAATGATGATCTTATTAATAGATGCAATGCTACTGCTGATGCAAGAAACATTAAAAAGTTTCTTACACAATATACTGTTAGACATAAGCTATCTCCTGATCCTGAATTTGCCACATCTCCTATATGCATTAAGGATAAAGATTATGATTTTTCTCTTGATCTATCTCATATAGCTATTGTAGAGAAAGCACCCTTTTGTGGTACTGAAAAAGAAAGTGCTGTAGAACACATGAATGAACTTTCTTCTATGAGTAGTTTGTTCTCTGATGATGACAAGATGCGTACTTGCTTTGTCATTAAAATTTTTCCTTTCTCATTAAAGGATGATGCTAAAACTTGGTATAATAATTTGCCTCCTGGTTCTATTAAAAGTCCAGCTGATTTGCGTGATGTTTTCTTTCGAAAATACTTTCCTGCTAGTGCTCAACATGCTGCTTTACAGAGAATTTATAGGTTTGACCAGGGAGATGAAGAGAAATTGCCTGCGGCATGGGCAAGATTTTGTTCTCTTATCAGAGCTCGACCTGGACATGATTTAGAAAAGAATGATCTACTTGATATATTTTATAGTGGACTAACCATTGAATCTAGAGCATATTTGGATAGTTGTGCTGGTTGTGTTTTCAGGAAAAGAACTCCAGACGAAGCTGAAGAATTATTGGCTAGAATAAGCCGGAATCATGATGATTGGAATACACCTGAACCAACTCCAACGCCAATATTGAAGAAGAGGGGTTTAATTGAATTGAATGATGAAGATATGAGGGAAGCCAAGAAGTCTCTCAAGGAGAAAGGTATTAAATCCGAAGATGTGAAGAATCTACCTCCCATAGAAGATATATGTGAGATAATTCCCCCTTCATCCATGATTGAGGTAAACTCCCTTCAACGCTTTACTAGGGAAGATATTCCGTATTCAAAACCTCCTGCGCAATGCTTAGATGAGTTTGATAATTATATTGTTAAGCAAGAAAATTTTAATATGAGAGTAGAGAATCATCTAATGGAAAATTCTCAAGCTATTAGCAATTTGCATGATATTGTGGAGAGAACCTCCAATGATGTTAAGATGCTTGTTAAACATTTTCAAATGATTCAAACTCAAATTGATCAACTCACTAAAGTGCAAAATGACTTGCTAAATAATAATTCTAAAGAGAAACATGCTTATGAAGTAACAACTAGAGGTGGTGTCTCTACCCAGGATCCTCTATATCCTGAAGGGCATCCTAAAAGAATTGAACAAGATTCTCAACGCATTGAACCTAGTGCTCCTTCTAAGAAGAAAAAGAAGAAGAAACATAAAAATGTTGTAGAATCCTCTGAACCTGTTAATGATCCTAATAGTATTTCTATTTCCGATGCTGAAACTGAAAGTGGTAATGAACATGATAATGATAATGATAATGATAATGATAAGAATGATGCTTCTGATAAAGAAGAGGTAGAAGATGAACCTGAAAAGCATGCTAAAAATAAAAAGTATACTAAAGAAGACTTTATTGCTAAGAAACATGGTAATGAAAGAGAACCTTGGGTACAAAAGCAAATGCCTTTTCCTGCTAAGAAACTAAAATCAAAGGAAGAAGAACACTATAATAAATTTTGCGATTGGATGAAACCTTTATTCTTGCAAATCTCTTTGTCTGATGCTATCAAATTGCCTCCTTATTCAAAGTATATGAAAGATATTGTTACTAACAAAAGGAAAATCCCCAATGAGGAGATTTCCACTATGCTTGCTAATTACTCTTTCAATGGCAAGGTTCCAAAGAAGTTGGGCGACCCAGGTATACCTACTATTCCTTGTTCTATTAATAATAATTATGTTAAAACTGCTCTATGTGATTTGGGAGCCGGTGTTAGTGTTATGCATTTTTCTCTTTATAAGAGACTTTATTTAGATAAGTTGATACCTACTGATATATCTTTGCAAATGGCTGATAAATCTACTGCTATTCCTGTTGGTATATGTGAGGATGTTCCTGTTCAAGTTACTAATAACTGCTTGATATTAACTGATTTTGTTTTGTTGGAAATGCCTGAAGATGATAATATGTCTATTATTCTTGGGAGACCTTTTCTTAACACTGCAGGGGCTATTATTGATTGCAATAAAGGAAAGGTTACTTTCAATGTTGATGATAAGGAGCACACCGTCTATTTCCCTAAGAGGATTGATAAAGTATGTGGAGTCAATACTATTTCTAATGTGAGAACTATCAAAATTGGAACTATCGATTGTCCTATATATGAGCCTAAAGAAGGTTATCAAAATCTTATGACTGGATCCATATCGATACAATTCAAGGTAACATGATTGATTTGAGGTTTATTTCTTCATATGCTATGTAAAATTTATTTGGTGGCAAGACTTGATCAACCTTGTTAACAAATACCTTTTATATGCATAGAGGAGGTAAACAACATCTCTTTCTTCCTCCACTTGTTTTATTTGCTGTAGCACTTCTTGATTTGCAAAGTTCCTTAGTTAATTAGAGATTTCAAAACTTTTCCTGGCCAGTAATAATAAACTTAATACCCAGAAATGTGCATTTTTCAAAGTTTTCAAAAATTCACAAAAATTATACCGTTGGTCCTATTTTTCGAAAATGCACCTGGGAGCACCAGAGGATGACCTGTGGGGCACCCCAGGGTGCCACACCACCAGCCGGCGCGGCCAAGGAGGGGGGCGCGCCACCCTGTGGTGTGGGCCCCTCCTTGCCCCACTACTTCATCTCTTCCTCCCAGACTCTTCTCTCTCCCGAAAAAATCGACACCAGCTTTCTCTCACTCGCGTTTTTGCTCAAGAGCTCAGGATTTTTCGATCTCTTTGCTCAGCCCAGATTTCTGTCTGAAATTTGGCACATTTGCTCTCCGGTATGTGACTCCTCCGCCTATCCAAGTAGAATTTTGTTTGGTTGAGTATATCTTGAATATTTTGCTGCAGTAGGTAACATGTTTAGTGAGCTTGCATGCTTGTTCTAGGTTGTATAAACTAGTTTTGATGCATGATTAGCACTCTAGCAAGTTCCTATAGTAGTTCCCCTTGATTGTATGTCACCAAATCAAATTTTATATTGTATGTTGAAAAATTTCAGAAAATGGAGTGGAATAGATATCAACTAAACCAACAAGAATTGGAGGTGCAACAAGTCATGAGAGTGAACCGTGAGGAGGGAGTATACCCCTCTTACTACCCGTGCACAGATTTCATGAGAAGCGCATGAATACTGGAAGATGTTCAGAGTCTAATTTCTCGTGCAGGGTTGAATGGTTTTGTTGATGGAGAACCATGCCAATATGCAAAATTGACTATGTCTGTTGTGCAGGACTTCCAGTTCAATTGGTCGCGATCTAACCCCATGGTTCAGTATAAGATTTATAATAAAACTGTCAACTTGCCATTCAATGATTTTTGTACAGCAATTGGAGTACCGCAATGGGGATCATGCGAGAAGATACGGGGATTGCCGCGAGAGCTCCTAAGCCTTTTCGAGATGATTTGTCATGGAAGGAGTTTCTCAGAGGATGATGGTAAAATTACTAGCATTCAACTCCCAGCTATCCGCTACTTTGCTTATTTCATTACTAAATGCGTTCTTGCTAGAAAGAGTGGTGGTAAACTATCTATCCAAGATTTAGCTTTTCTAGCTGCGGCACTGCAAGGTAGTAAGACTTATAATTTGGGGGCATTGATAGCTTATAGACTTACTACTAACCGTGAGAAAGGTGGAATTTGTGGAGGTCTCATCGCTTCTCGTTTACTAGCTTTTCATAATGTAGAACCTCATCATCTTGATGTTCAACTTTCCATAGAAAAACTTGACATAGTCTCTATGATTAAACATGAATTTGTTTCTGATTCATCTAATTTGGGTAACCTGTTCTACAAGATGACATTTTATAAGAAAGTTTGGAGAATAACTAAGAAAACTGAGAAACTAGTAAGATTGCCTACGCCTGTTCTATTTAACCTTGATTCCAGGGAGGATTGGCCAGTCACAGAAGGTGCACTGAATGCAGACATAGAGAGAGGAGGCCATCATGCAAGAGGCAACACGGAGAAGGCCGAGGAACACCTCGACTCATCATCCGATGCAGCAAGTTTCTCGCATCAACATGTTGGATATGTGGAGCCTCCACGCTTTTCTTCTGCACAGGAACCTTACTATGACTACGCCATGCATTACCCACCGGCGAGGAACAGCGACCCTCGTTGGGGTTGAACTCCACTTAGGCCAAAAGCCTAAGCTTGGGGGGAGGTATACCGGCATCACTCATTCTTTGCATATTATGATTGCTGGATACTTGTATATACTTGTTTAGTTTGTTTGAGTGGTTTTCTAATGAGAGGGAGATGATATTTGGGGAAGTGCTGCCTGAAAACAGATTCTGGAATGTTACCGAAAATATTCTCAAAAATAGCCAGAAAAGTATTTTGCGAAGAAAATTTTTGTGCATGTTCCCCAGGTTGTTATCTAACTTTCATTAGTTGAACCACTTTTCGATTTGAGCAGTGGAAGAATTTATTACAAATCGAGTACTGTACTGCTGTCAAGTTCGACGAATTTCTGCTGCTTCGTGTTTATGTGAGTCTTCTAGTTTGCTATTTCTTGTTTTCGCTTTGTTTCTTTCCCAAAACACAAAAAGACCAAAAATATTTCTGTTGTTTCTCTTCATAATTTGTTTGCTTTGGTTTCTTGTATTTATTTCGCTTTATTTGCTATTGCTAGTTTGCTATAAGAAAACCCAAAAAGATTTTGTTTTATTTGCTTGTTTTCTTTTGTTCTTGTTTCCAATTCGAAAACACCAAAAATATTTGCTGTTCTTCTTTGGTTTGTAAAGTTCATTATGAGTTCATTGGTCTTCGGTGGCTGGAGCGTGGTTTTCATTTCATATTATCCAAGCTACACAAGTAAAAGGCAATAATGACGATCTACGACAATTGGATTGTGGTGAGAGGCTGGTATGAACTCTATTTGTTTTCATTTTTGTACATATACTCATCCATGTGAGCATGCTTAGTTGGTTCATATGAGGTATATGTCATTTGAGAAAGTCTAGTAGTTCATGATCTCTCATGTTTAGCGCCAATTTATTAATATGAGTAGCATGTCATGGATGTTAGCTTGCATTGTTTTATTCATAAGTATGTATGGCATTGTGGTATCCTCCTCTGAATAATTCATTTATATCGACTTGGCACATGCTCACGCATGCATATGACTGAACAAAAGTCAATTAAGCCTCGATGATTTATATTGCTTCAGAGTTCTTGTATCACTTTTATGCCTCCGTTAATTTATTTTGCCGCAAGCATGATCATGACAGTTACTGCTCTCTTGATTTGTCGCTCCCTAGTCTTTTGCTAGCCTTCACTTGTACTGAGCGGGAACGCTGCTCGTGCTTCCAAACACCTGAAAACCAAGTTGTTCCAAAGTGTCCACCATAAATACCTATGCATGGCATTTCAAACCATTCCAAGTAAATTCTCATGCGCTACCTTTAAAACCTTCAAAATATTTCTCAATTTGTGTTTATGTTTCATAGCTCATGAGGAAGTATGTGGTGTTTAACTTTCAACCTTGTCATTTACTTTTGACGGACTTTCATATGGACTAGTGGCACATCCGCTTATCCAATAATTTTGCAAAAAGAGCTAGCAATGGGGTTCCCAGTCCCAAATTAATTAACTTAAATAGACACTCCTCCATGGTATGTGATCGTTGGACGGCACCCGAAGGATTCGGTTAGCCATGGCTTGTGTAAGCAAAGGTTGGGGGAGTGTCATCATAATAAAACTAAAATAAAAAGGCACTCCTTCATGGTATGTGATTGTTGGCAGGCACCCGAGGATTCGGTTAGCCATGGTTTGTGAAAGAAGGTTGGAAGGAGTGCCACATAAACATAAAAATAATTCATGGGAGCCGCTCTTGAAAGTCCGGTTGGCGAGGTAGTTGGTGTACCCATTACCATTCGTTGACAACAACAAACACCTCTCAAAATAATTTTACTCCTGTTTTAAAAAAATGAAAAGCTCTAGCGCATGTTAATCCCTGCTTCCCTCTGCGAAGGGTCAATCTTTTATTTTTTGTGTTGTGTCTCCATTCTTTCTTTGAGCACTATCTTGAGAGCACAACTGTCATTCTTAGTATAATATGCTTGTCTCAAAATATGATTGATTGTGGTATAACTTTGATGCTTTTATCTTTGACAATCACTACTTCTAGTCTTTTTATGAACTCCAGAGGTGCCTGGGCATTTATATTTTGCCGATCAAATACGGGCAAGCGAGATACCACTTTATCACACTCTCTTATGAACATTGCAATCCTGCTTATATACATGATTCATGATGCTTATTATTAATTGTTGGTACCTCTCCATGATTGACATAGCTGTTAGATGATCTTATTTGCATGCATCTCATTATGAACTGCCTAAGTGCTAGCCATAGCATGAGAATATTTACATCATATGAGCAAAATGTGTTCGTGAAAGTTCTTTTATCGCTCA
Source organism: Lolium perenne (assembly GCF_019359855.2). Lineage (NCBI taxonomy): Eukaryota > Viridiplantae > Streptophyta > Magnoliopsida > Poales > Poaceae > Lolium > Lolium perenne. The sequence goes on from NC_067244.2 coordinate 75,257,764, forward strand.
GTTGTTAACTGAATTGCTTGAGGACAAGCAATAAGCTAAGCTTGGGGGGAGTTGATACGTCCAAAACGTATCTACTTTCCCGAACACTTTTGCTATTGTTTTGCCTCTAATTTGTATATTTTGGATGCAACTAACACGGACTAACGCTGTTTTCAGCAGAACTGTTCTGGTGTCTCGTTTTTGTGCAGAAATCCAACTTTCAGGAAAATCCTCGGAATTTATGCAGAAGGCCCTATTTTCACAGAATATTGGCGGAGCCAAAAGGACAAGTCAGGTGGAGGCCTGAGGGCCCCACACCATAAGGCGGCGCGGCCCAGGGGGGCCCGCGCGGCCCTGTGGTGTGGCCCCCTCAGCTGGCCTCCGACGCCCTCCTTCGGACTATATATTGCCTTCGACCTAAAAACGCACGGAAGAAGTCGAAGTCGCCAGAAAGCCTCCAGAACGCCGCCACATCGCGAAACTCCGTCTCGGGAGCCAGAAGTCTCCGTTCTGGCACTCCGCCGGGACGGGGAATTGGAGGAGATCATCGCCATCATCATCACCGACGCCTCTCCATCAACCAGCAATGTTTCCCCCATCCATGAGTGAGTAATTCCCCCGCTGTAGGCCGAAGGGGATGGTAGGGATTGGATGAGATTGGTCATGTAATAGCATAAGATTGTTAGGGCATAGTGCCTAGTGTCCGTAATTGGTACTTTGATGATATTGTTGCAACTTGCTATGCTTAATGCTTGTCACTAGGGCCCGAGTGCCATGATCTCAGATCTGAACATGTTATTATTTCATCATGATATTCATTGTTTATGGTCTTACCTGCAAGTTGTATACACATGTCGCTGTCCGGAACCAATGGCCCCGAAGTGACAAGAATCGGGACAACCGGAGGGGATGGTAGTGATGTGAGGATCACATGTGTTCACGGAGTGTTAATGCTTTGCTCCAGTTCTCTATTAAAAGGAGTACCTTAATATCCAGTAGATTCCCTTGAGGCCTGGCTGCCACCGGCTGGTAGGACAAAAGATGTTGTGCAAGTTTCTCATTGAGAGCACGTACGACTATAATTGGAACACATGCCTATTGATTGCTTTGTACTTGGAAACCGTTTTATTATTATCTGCAAATGCCCTGCTATGATTGTTACATGAGTTTCTCTCATCCATGCAACGCCCGTTATCCGTCCCCGTGCCTACAGTATTTTAATCATGTTGTTTACTATAATCATTACTGCTGTCTCTGTTACTCTGCTGCTGTTATTTCACTACTGCTACTGCTATAAAACTGTTACTACTGATAAACTCTTGCGAGCAAGTCTGTTTCCAGGTGCAGCTGAATTGACAACTCCGCTGTTAAGGCCTCCAAGTATTCTTTGTCTCCCCTTGTGTCGAAACAATAAATTGGGTTATACTACCCGCGAATACTGCTGCGATCCCCTATACTTGTGGGTCATCAGCATGTCAGTCCAGAAATTATCTTTGTTATCGTTTACCTGCTCGGGACGAGCAGAAACTAAGCTTGGGGATGCTGATACGTCTCCGACGTATCGATAATTTCTTATGTTCCATGCCACATTATTGATGATATCTACATGTTTTATGCATACTTTATGTCATATTTATGCATTTTCCGGCACTAACCTATTAACGAGATGCCGAAGAGCCAGTTGCTGTTTTCTGCTGTTTTTGGTTTCAGAAATCCTAGTAAGGAAATATTCTCGGAATTGGACGAAATCAACGCCCAGGGGCCTATTTTCACACGAAGCTTCCAGAAGACCGGAGAGTCAACGAAGTGGGGCCACGAGGTGGCCAGGAGGTAGGGCGGCACGGCCCAGGTCTTGGCCGCGCCGACCTGTCTCCTGGGCCCCTCGTGACGCCCCCTGACCTGCCCTTCCGCCTACAAATAGCCTTCGTCGCGAAACCCCCAGTACCGAGAGCCACGATACGGAAAACCTTCCAGAGACACCGCCGCCGCCAATCCCATCTCGGGGGATTCAGGAGATCGCCTCCGGCACCCTGCCGGAGAGGGGATTCATCTCCCGGAGGACTCTACACCGCCATGGTCGCCTCCGGAGTGATGAGTGAGTAGTCTACCCCTGGACTATGGGTCCATAGCAGTAGCTAGATGGTTGTCTTCTCCTCATTGTGCTTAATTGTCGGATCTTGTGAGCTGCCGAACATGATCAAGATCATCTATCTGTAATGCTATATGTTGTGTTTGTTGGGATCCGATGAATAGAGAATACCATGTTATGTTGATTATCAATTTATACCTATGTGTTGTTTATGATCTTGCATGCTCTCCGTTACTAGTAGATGCTCTGGCCAAGTTGATGCTTGTAACTCCAAGAGGGAGTATTTATGCTCGATAGTGGGTTCATGTCTCCGTGAATCTGGGGGAGTGAGAGAAACCTCTAAGGTTATGGATGTGCTGTTGCCACTAGGGATAAAACATTGATGCTATGTCCGAGGATGTAGTTATTGATTACATTACGCGCAATACTTAATGCAATTGTCTGTTGTTAGCAACTTAATACTGGAAGGGGTTCGGATGATAACCTGAAGGTGGACTTTTTAGGCATAGATGCATGCTGGATAGCGGTCTATGTACTTTGTCGTAATGCCCAATTAAATCTCACAATACTCATCATAATATGTATGTGCATGGTCATGCCCTCTCTATTTGTCAATTGCCCAACTGTAATTTGTTCACCCAACATGCTATTTATCTTATGGGAGAGACACCTCTAGTGAACTGTGGACCCCGGTCCAATTCTTTACATCTGAAATACAATCTACTGCTATTGTTCTACTGTTCTCTGCAAACAATCATCATCCACACTATACATCTAATCCTTTGTTACAGCAAGCCGGTGAGATTGACAACCTCACTATTTCGTTGGGGCAAAGTATCTTGGTTGTGTTGTGCAGGTTCCACGTTGGCGCCGGAATCCCTGGTGTTGCGCCGCACTACATCTCGCCGCCATCAACCTTCGACGTGCTTCTTGACTCCTACTGGTTCGATAAACCTTGGTTTCTAACTGAGGGAAACTTACTGATGTACGCATCACACCTTCCACTTGGGGTTCCCAACGGTCGCGTGCTGTACGCGTGTCAATGGGAGATAGAACATATGAACTATGGTGGTGGATCTCCTTCGGTGTGGTGTAGATGCATCTCATAGATGGCGACTCATTTTAACGATGAATGGCTCTCCTTCTGTCGTGGCTCCCTTCACATAACTTATAGGGTTTGACCTCAGGAAGGCTGCGGCACCCCGTATGGGCGGATGGTACGGGCGGGGCTTTCCCGTACCAATGTCCGCTAAACTCCCTGGAACGGCCTTTCGACGTCTAGTCAACTTTGATGTACTTGTGATGAGATTTTCTTCAGTAATTGCAGGTCCATTTTCCATTATGACTTGATTTCCTGCAAACCATTCAAAGATAGAAGATATTGCACATCCTTGCAGTAATTAGTCATTAATAGCACATTCAGAGAGAAACTTAGTCAATTTCTTGACATAGCTAAAGTTTTAAACGTGAGAAAAAGTGGTGTATTTCACAGCCATCGGGGAAACTCATTAGATCTAGGTCTTGGAAAAATTTGGTGTTCCTCCTTTGTTCTTCCTCTCTTAATCCCCTAATAGCTTTAGTAGCTTTGTTGGAATTTGAGAGTGAAGGATTTGAACATATTAGTGGTGTTCTTGCTATTGCATTTGCATCGGTTTGAGTTCTCCACGGTGATACGTGGAGGTGAAAGTTCGTGGGTTATTCTCTTCAGGAGCTTGTTCCCGGATCTTGTTCCTCTTGGGTCTTTGGACCCTAGATGGCTTAGTGGTCTTTATGCTGTTTTTGGGGCCTCCAATTAAGTTGTGGAGAATCCTCAAGTGTGAGGCCTTTGTGGCGGTATATTGGGAGCCTCCAATTAAGTTGTGGAGATAGCCCCAAGCTTTGTGCGGGTTCGGTGACCACCTGACATAGGCATCCCCAATGGGCCTGCCGAAGATAGTACCCGGGGTTTACTGAAGGCCCATGACTTGAAGAATAAGAAGAATCGGAAGCCCAAGTTGATATTAAGGAAAGTTAGAGTTGTATTAGGAGATGATGTTTGTAATCTTGCGGGATGAGTTGGAAACCCTCCCGGACTCTGTAACTTGTACAATACGAATCCCTCGGCTCCACCTCCTATATAAGGGGGAGTCGAGGGACAAAGAAATCATCAAATCATTGTCTCACAAACCCTAGTTTTTCATAATCGTCGAGTACTTTTCGGCTGAAACCTTCGAGATCTACTTGCCCTCTACTTCCAACTAAACCCTAGTCTACAACCCGTAGGCATTGACAAGTTAATCCCTTGTCAATTGGCGCCGTCCGTGGGGATTAGAGGCGTCAAGGATCTGATCTCGATGGCACGTTCAAGATCGTCGACTTCATCAACTGCAAGCAACGCGATGGATCGAGGTAAACAGATCGCAACTGGTCCTGTCGATTTTGTTCCTCACCCGCCCTCCCGTTTCGATGCATATGCGTATCTGGAGGAGCCTATGGAGATGACGTTCGGAAGATTCCACTTTCGCGTCGAGAAAGAGGGAGCGTATCGTCTCGAAATTCCGATCTCGTCGGGATTGTCGGCGGTCGATTCCGATTTTTCGAGTTCAACATCGTCAATCGAGTCAGGCGAAGAGGAGACTTCATCACCACACTTCATCAGCACCAGGGCAAGCGAAAAGTTCGCCAAGATCTTCAGCGACATGTCCTTCGAGTCATCCGCGGACTCCTATATAAGCGATGACTCGAGCAGTGTCGACAGCTTCAACTTCATCGACAAATCCACTACAGTGGGCAAGGTCTTCACCAATCTTTATGATGGTGTCACCAAACCCAGCACAGAGCTGAATACAAAATACCATCAGATTTATGTCATCGGAGAGCCAAGCCGCGACCAGGAGGAAACATCTGAGGCTTTCGATGATTTGGGAAATCCATACGTCGATCTCTCTGATTTACGACGAGGTCTAGGCAACAAATATGTCGGACCTGAGCCTCGTGATAGAGTTCAACTCCCGCAAGTAGCATGGGATAGAGCCGCAAGAGCTATGGATGGCTCAGAACCAATGGCCACAACAGCCACGCCAGCAGAGTTGCAAGCCTATCAATATAGGCTCGCACGAGCTGCGAGGGAATTGGAAAAACAGACAGCTGCCCTGAACAGAAGAAAGGAGGAAGCCTCCGCATCAAGCAGGCGAAGGGTAGAGCTGAGTCGACAATCTGGAACCTCGGGAGATAGCCACAGGGAAGCTCGGAATAGAGCAAGATCAAGGTTGCAACATATACCTGAAGGAGAAAGAGAGCACTTGGTTCAAAACCTCGACATGTCTTTTATGTCGATAGACACGAGAGAGAATATTATCCCCAAGACACCAGAAGCTGGGTATATGGCGACACGGGCCTTTATCCTCGCATCCAGGCCACCTCCAGGAGATCCAAGGGAGGCACTGTACAACATGGCAATGGCAGGAGTCGGAGCCATGGGAATGGCGTTTGCATCAACAACTCCCGAAGGAACAACAAGGCAAAATAGTCCACGACCTGCGGCAGCAGCAGCAGCTCCCGAAGGAACAAGTGGAGCAAGAGACACAGCAGCACAAGCAAGGGTGGATAGAGCACGACAGAGTAGAAGGGAACATCAGAATTCCCCAGAACTAAACGACGAGGATATGTGCGGTTTACCATGCTTCACGAGGAGAGTCCGAAAAACTCGAGTTCCTTCAGGATTCAAGTTGCCTGATAACTTCAAGAAATTCGACGGCCTGCAAGATCCAGATGATTGGCTAGTTGATTACCTCGAGACGGTGAAGCTCACAGGAGGGACCAGAGCAACAGCTATGCAAAGCATCCAGGTGCATTTGAGTGGAGCCGCGCGATCTTGGATAAAGAAACTTCCTCCAGGATCTATTGACAGCTGGGATAGCTTCGAGGACATATTCGTCAAGAATTTCCGGTCCACCTACAAAAAACCCGCATCGCTAGAGGAATTGAGGGCGTGTCGACAGAAGCCAGACGAATCAATGAGAAAATACATCCAAAGGTGGAATATCATCAAAAACTCGGCAGAGAATATATCTGACGAGAGAGCGATAGATGCGTTTGTCGCAGGAATCAGGCGAGGAGATTTTGTCGAGGATTTGGGGAGAACCAATCCAAAGACAGTATCCTCATTGATGGAGATAGCAAACAGATGGGCAGATGGAGAAGATGCTGTTCACAACAAACGGCATAGGTCACCAGAGGAGGACCGCGGCCGAAATTATCAAAATAGGTGACGATTTCCTCGTCAGTACTCGGGCTATGATGCACCTGGGCAAATTTCGGCTGGCTTCCGAGCAAGTGCCGGAGGAAACAATAGAGATGATTACCAGAGGAGCAACGAGCAGCGAGGCGACAATAGAGATTATTCTCGAAACAACAGGCAAAATACCGGGTCGAGGTTTCAGAGGCCTTTCGTGTCTCCCGAGGAGATGATGAACGGGCCATGTCAGATGCATTTTTATCTCGACAATAACGGAAAAAGACAGTCAGGACACTTGCAAAAGGATTGCCAAAATTTTTAGGCAATGTTAAGGTGGGCAGGGCATGCCAATGCTCAGGCAGCACCCAGAAATCCTCAAGGACGCAGGAGTGAGATTCACCTGCCACCTCCTCCCGCAATTACGGATGATAATCGACATCAGCTCAGAATTGCGGCAGCACCTGCACCACCGCCTTATGTCGATCCCAATTCCAACGGAGCGGTCTCGATGATTCAGAAAGGCAGACCATCCAATAGAGCTCAGAAAGTAATCTCGCGACAGGTGTTCATGGCAGAGAAGATGCCTCCACCAATGGTTGAGTATCTAAACTGGTCAGGGCAAGATATTGGATTCACAATAGCGGATCATCCACAGCAAGTTCCTCGACCAGGGCAATCAGCACTTATATTACCAGCAGTGATTGCAGGATTTGATGTATCTCGAGTGTTCATAGATGGTGGCAGCAGTTTAAACCTTATGTAGGCAGATACACTAAGGAAGATGAACATATCCCTAGCAAACCTGAAACCAACCGACACGCGATTCCACGGTATCACACCAGAGAAGCCAAGTTACCCGCTAGGGAAGATTAATCTCGATGTTCAGTTTGGGACCCGAGAAAACTACAGAATAGAGAGGCTGGAGTTCGAAGTCGTGGATTTCCCATCACAGTACCACGCTTTGCTGGGACGCCCAGCATATGCTAGGTTTAGGGCGGTACCACATTATACGTACCTGTTGTGGAGGATGCCTGGACCTAAGGGACCAATCACAGTCAAAGGAAGCTTTGCGTTAGCCGATAAATGTGATAAGGATTTTCATCGACTGTCAGAAACTTTCGGGATGCAGGCAGAATACATGGCGTCAAGACTCACGACTGACTATGATGTGCTGCCAGATGTAGGAAGGCCAAACAAAGAATCAACTTTCAACACTGAGAAAAATTCTAAGGAGGTGCAGATTCACCCGACAGACCCGAAGAAGACGACGTCCATTGCAAAAGACATGGACCTCGCATAGGAAAGCGCGCTCGTCGAGTTCCTCCGTCAGCACTGGAAAATCTTCGCATGGTGTCCAGCTGACATGCCAGGAGTACCCAGGGAACTTGCCGAGCACCACCTAAACTTGGATCCACTAGCGAGACCAATCAAACAACCTTTGCGGCGTTTTTCGGAGCCAAACCGCAAAGCTATGCTGTCAGAAATCGATCGACTAAGAGAAGCTGGTTTTATCAAGGAGCTGCATACAGAGGCCACATGGGTAGCAAATCCAGTGTTGGTGCCGAAGAAAAACACTAAAGTGCTTCGCATGTGCGTCGATTTTACGTGTCTCAATAAACATTGTCCAAAGGATCATTTTCCCCTCCCGAGGATCGATCAAATTATCGACTCCACGGCAGGATGTGAACGTCTTTCCTTCCTGGATGCATATTCTGGTTACAACCAGATCAGATTAAAAGAAGAAGATGAGGTCAAAACAGCGTTCATCACACCTTACGGCGTGTTTTGCTACAGAACAATGCCTTTTGGTCTGAAAAACGCGGGAGCAACATACCAGAGGATGATGCAGAAGTGCTTGGCGACACAAATTGGGAAAAACGTACAAGTGTACATCAACGATGTCGTCATAACATCAAAGAAGGGGATGACGCTAATTGAGGATCTGAAGGAAACCTTCGACAACCTCGACAAGTTCTGCCTCAAGTTGAACCCGACGAAGTGTTCCTTTGGCGTCCCTGCAGGAGAACTTCTTGGGTTTCTAGTTTCAGCAAGAGGGATTGAAGCAAATCCCGAAAAGATCCAAGCTATCGTAACAATGAGGAAGCCAACAAAGTTGAAGGAAATACAGCAGCTTACCGGCCGAGTCGCAGCTTTAAGCAGATTCGTCGCCAGGTTAGGAGAAAAAGCGTTACCGTTTTATGCTTTAATCAAGCAAGGAGAGAAATTCACGTGAAATGAAGAGGCCGATAGAGCCTTCGAGGATTTAAAGCGTACTATTTTGACACCACCAATCTTGGTGGCACCGAAAGAGAAGGAACCTCTCCTGCTATACATCGCAGCCACACCTCAGGTGGTTAGCACGGCGCTAGTCGTTGAAAGAGAGGAAGAAGGAAAACTCCATGGAGTGCGAAGGCCGGTATATTTCATCAGTGAAGTTTTATCGCCTTCAAAACAGCGGTACCCGCAGTACCAGAAGCTAGCATATGGAGTGATTACAACAGCAAGAAAATTGCGCCACTATTTTTCGGCACACCCGATAATAGTGGTCAATGAAGCACCTCTATCAAATATACTAAACAATCCAGAAGCTACAGGGCGTGTCTCCCTTTGGGGAATAGAACTTTCCCCTCGGGACATCACGTATGAAAAAAGAAAGGCAATCAAGTCGCAAGTTCTGCCAGATTTCATTGCAGAGTGGATGGAGCTGCAAAATACAGGACCCCCAGATTTGTCGAGAACTTGGACCATGAACTTCGATGGATCCAAGAGAGTAGAAGGAGCGGGTGCAGGGGTGATACTCATATCACCTGAAGGCGACAAATTGAAGTATGTCCTACGGATGACGTTCCCAAACGCATCTAACAACGAAGCAGAATATGAAGCCCTTATACACGGGATGAAGATGGCGAAAGCTTGCGGCGCAACTCGACTAAAAATCTTCGGCGACTCACAATTGGTAGCTCAGCAGGTTATGAACCAATGTGATGCAGTCAATGATAGCATGGTGGCATACAAGGAAGTGTACAACGAGCTTGAAAAGCTGTTTGATGGATGCGAAGTAAATCACATCAGTAGGCTGAGCAATGATGAAGCCGACGTTCTCGCAAACATCGGGTCGCAGTGCCTTCCAATCCCGCCAGGTGTGTTTTGGGAAGAAATAGCTGAAAGATCCACAAAGCCAAAGAAGGCGCGGAAGAAGATGAAGGAGGAGAAAACTTCGGCGCCTCTCAAAGAAGTTCCAGATGAAGAAGAGAACCAGGAGCTGGTGATGATGGTAGAAGTCCCATGGATGCAAGCGTACATATCGTATATCCCGAGAAAAGAAATACCCGACGATCCAATTGAAGCAAGGAGAGTTATTCGACGATCCAAAGCCTTCACAGTGGTCAAAGGGGAGTTATACAAGCGAAGTATTTCGGGCGTCCTGCAAAGGTGCGTTACACCCGAAGAAGGAAGGATAATCTTAAAGGACGTGCACGAGGGAATATGTGGTCACCACGCGAGCAGTTGAGCTATTGTGGCCAAGGTCTTTCGGGCTGGATTTTACTGGTTGACAGCGATCGAGGATGCAAAAGAGATAGTACGAACCTGCGACGCGTGCCAAAGATTTGCCGCAAAACCCCACTCTCCGGCAGCAGAGCTGATGTCAATACCATTGTCTTGGCCTTTTGCCCAATGGGGACTCGATATGGTGGGAAAATTGCACAAGGCTTCGCCAGGAGGATACGAGTACATGTTGGTCGCTGTCGATAAATTCACCAAGTGGATAGAAGCGAAGCCGATAAATTCACCAGATGCAGCATCAACAATAAAATTCGTGAAGGGCATCGTTTTTTGATTTGGAGTACCTCACTGCATCGTCACAAACAATGGTAGTAACTTTACGTCCAAGGAGTTCAAGGCATACTGCGCAGAAGTAGGCATCAAATTACACTTCGCGTCAGTTGGGCACCCGCAAACCAACGGCCAAGTCGAGAAAGCCAATGGTATCATCTGCAACGGTATTAAAAAGCGCCTGTTAGGACCGCTTGAAAAGGCTCGACATACCTGGCCAGAAGAATTGCCAAGCGTCCTGTGGAGTATTTGAACAACACCAAATACAGCGACGCAAGAAACTCCGTTCTTTCTAGTCCATGGAGCTGAGGCAGTACTACCGATCGAAATAGAGCATGACTCTCCAAGAGTCACAGAGTATGACGAAGAAACTTCAAGAAGAGCTTTGGAGGACGATGTGGATGCACTCGACGAAGCTCGAGATGAAGTACTCTCACGAGTCACCAAGTACCAGCAAGACCTGAAAAACTACCACAGTCGACGATTGCGGCCAAGATCTTTCCAGGTCGGAGATTTGGTCCTACGGCTCAATCAACAAAGTACTGAAAAGCTCGAGTCACCATGGCTGGGCCCTTGCATCGTCACAGAAGTAATTGAAGGAGGAGCGTACAAGATCAAGGACAAGAAGACAGGGGTCCCCGAGAAAAACCCCTGGAACGTGGCGCAACTCAGGCGATTCTACGCTTAGAGTCAAAATATAGTCCTCCTTTGTAAAAATACAATGTACTGAAACGCCCGCGAGTTTTCAGACGCACAATTTTCCTTTTCATGGCACCGAGTGGGGCTGGAAAGGTTTTTAATGAGGCGGGCTCGCGGTGCTTCAATATAGTAAAAGATAGTGATGAGATACATGTTTTTTCTTCGACAGGCTTGGGGGCTCATAACCCACGATAGCAAAATACATACATTCTCGCAAAAAACTAAATTCTTCCAGACGACAATATAGTATAAGCTCTAGCCAAAGGCTCGGGGGCTTCGCAATATAGATTACACTTTACAATATAGACAACTTCATCAACACAAAGAATTCGACAAAAAATATAGACATAATTTTTTGCAATATAGTACAACTCAGTCAAGGCCTAATATACTATCTATGGATAAACCTTTGGTTGTCTTGTGCTTAGCATAGCTCCCCTTGACGAAGAATTCAGAATCCATCCGAAGAAGTTCATCCATCATCGCTTCAGCCACAGGAATCACCATGTCATTGATCTTGTCGATGTTATTTTTTCGTCGCGATTTTTTGGCCAAGCAGTCAGCGACAATCTTCGTCAGGTCCAATTTTGGATGGCAAATATGTATCATGATCATGGCGAATCTTGCTCCAGTAGTCAACTGAGCTCGTATGAAGTTATGAATACGAGGGGCATCTCGAAACTTTTCCATCAATCCAAGAAGAGTTTCGGGAGCTTCATCTCGAGGAAACATAGTCTTGTAAACAAGGGTCAAGGTTCTCGTACAGAAGTTAAGGAATTCGCGAACCTGACAGGCGCGGTCCTGGAACCTGACAATCTGTTGGGTTCGCTCGGGAGTGGCCCAGAACAGGCAGCCATGGTTAAGAGAAAGGTTAACAAGGAGGTTCGTTCTCACATTCACCCTTTCATCTTCAGCAGCAGCATCGAGAACGGAACCTATTGAGTGACAGAACAAGAAATTCAAAAAAAGGGGGGCGCAGCAAAAGACAGAAGTAGTTCTGGGTTGAAAAAGCATACCTAACATATCCACACTCGCTTCAGTCATTAGCTCGAGCATATTATTTTCTCGAGCAGTTGCTTTTTCAGCTTCCGAAATAGCAGCTTCCTTGGCAGCTATGGCTTCTTTAGCTTGTTGAAGGGCAATTTTCTCTCTTTCGGATGCCTTGCGGGACTGCTCCATCATCGCAAGAGTTTGCTTTTTCATGGATTGAAGTTGTTGGCGAAGTTCTTGCAAATCTTGCGAGAAGTGTTTACTCGAAGAACCTTCGATAAGGTTATCATCGACAAGTGTTTTCTTTGAGAAGGAAGAAGCAGGAGAAGTATCGGTAGGATGAGGATTTGTGGAGTAGTTATCAAATATCAACTGGAAAAGAAAATCTCAGTATCAATGATCATGCAAAATAGAATTCCATTGATCTTCGGGACATTTACACAGATATTATAGAGGGAGTCTTCAAAAGAATTACTACGACAGTTATCGCCAAAGCTACTGTGGCAACAACTTCAAAAGAAACAGGAAAATGAAAAATAGAAAAAGATAGGGCATTCTACTAGACCTCCGGCTTTGACGAGCTAGGAGCAGGAGTAGGCTTGAATTCAAGATAAGCAAGGATCTTCTTTGTGTTGGGCTTCGCAGCCTTGATCAGCGATCGCCACTTCGTGGTCTCCATCTCCTGCGTGTCGCCAACTTTGGTCCAGTCGATGTTTTGGTGGCTGTCAGCAACCAGGGCGACAGTGCTTTCAATGGCAACCTTCATATTTTCTTGGGGCCAATTTAAGTCCAAGATCTTCTGGCGGATTAAAGTCCTTGGCAAGAGCAAGAAAAGTCGCGGGTTCCTTTTTCTTCGGGAAGAAGTAAGGGTAAAGCCGCGACAATCCTTCCTTGGCCTGATCAATGCTTTCGCGTGCTTCTGTTCCGTGAAACTCAAGGAACGCAAGTGCGTCAAGAAGAGGATCATTGTCGGGATCTTCAAGTTCAAATTCCTGAGATGTTTTACTTGTCGAGGCAGAAATTTATTAATCAACAAACGAGTAAAGAAAAGCAAGTCCAAAGAAGACAAAATGGTTTGGGTACTCACTGACAAAGCGACGGTTTTGCGACTTCAGGCGTTTAATAATCGTATCCTCGCGAGCAGATTGTGCGGATATATGCTCGCTCAGCGAAGTCTCGACGTCGTAAAGCCTCTTCTTAAGATCTTCGAAACCAACAGCGTCGGCCTTGGCCTTGTCAGCCTCTGCCCTAGCCTTACTAGTATCTGATTCGGCCTTCTTACGAGCCTCCTCACTTTCCTCTAATTTTTGAGCAAGTGAGTTGGCAAGCTCGTTGGCCTCCGCCAGTTTTTCTACCAAGAGAGTTAAATCTAGTTAAAATCACGACAAGAAAGGAGTGAGAAGGCAAGGGTAAAGAGAAGTAGAAAGAAATTACCTTCAGCTTTGCTAGCATACTCGCGGTACCCAACGAATTGGGCACCGAAGCGGATGAATTCCTTAATCAAAGGCTGTTAAAAGAAAGATAGAGAAAGAAAGCGTCGGTAGGGGAAAAAGTGCGATAGCACAAAATCAAAAGAAGCAAACAGAGAAAACATCGACAGCATCAGAAAGCATTTAAGGACTTACATCATCCAAAAGAGGAGTCGAGGAGCTACCCAATTGCAAGGAAGGCTCCGTGATTGTTTCAACCCTTGCCCTTTTTGGCGAAGGGACAAGGGGGCTTGCAGGAGGAGTAGGTGCGTCGGTGTTTTGTTGAGGAGGCGAAGATTCTTCTCCTTCAACTTGCACCTCACAAACAACTAGAGTATGCGACGTACTCGTTCGAGCAGTCGCATCAATAGCTGGCATTTCTTCCTCATCACCACTACGATTAAATGGCGACAGTATAAGAAGCAAGATAGACAAAAATCTTCAAGTAGCAAAACAGTAAGAAACAAAAGGTGACTTACGAACTGACGAGGGCTTCAAGGTATGGATCGAAAGCTGCCTTCCGACGTGAAGGAGCAGCTTCTTCGGCTTTGGAGGTGCCGGAATCTTCGACATCAGTCCTCTTCCTTTTGTTCTTTGGAGAAACAACAGGAGGAGGAGAGTGTGCCGAGGTGGTACCCTCGGATTCAGCTTCCTTTTCAGAAGATCCCGCAGATTTTCGAGAAACTGCGGGTTCACTATCAGGGCCAGGAGCATCTTGGTTGTCATCAGTGACAACGGCTCGTTCGTCGACTTCTCCACCTTCAGGAAGGGGAGGAAGAGAGACAAGGTCTGGATGGTTCTATAAAAAACAAACAAACAAAGAGAGATGTCAATAAAAGAGTCATGGAAAGGATGTCAAACAAGAATGAGCAAGTCGACAAAGGTTACCTCAGGAAGCGCATTGGTGGCGCTATATGGTTTTACGCGACAAGAAGAAGGGACATGATCTTTCTTGCTGAGGGAGGAGATTTTCCGGACAAGTTTTTCTAAATCCTTGACCGATAAATCCACCGACAACCGATCCACATCATTGTCGCCAGCATACTTCGAGAGGGGATTTTTGCGAGCCTGCAGAGGCTGCACTCTGATTCTAAGGAAATATGCCGTGATCTGGATACACGACAGCTCTTTTCCGCGGGTGTTTTGCAACTCGTGGATGCGGGTCATCAATGCCTCCGTCACCGTTTTTTCTTCCTCGGTAGCCTCTGCATCCCAGGAGCGGCGGCGATAGATTTTCTCGGCACCATCAAAAGGAGGGATGTTGTCTTCAGCACATCCATGATTTTCCTCATGGATATACAGCCACTTCTTGCGCCACCCTTGAACTGAGTCAGGGAATTTGACATCGAAGTAATCGACATCAGGGCGAACACAGATAACAACGCCGCCTATGTTATAGGCGACATTGGGAGAGCCATTGCAGCGACAAAAGAAGATGCGCTTCCACAACGCCCAGTTAGGCTGGACGCCGAGGAAGGATTGCAAAGGGTGATGAAGATGGAAATGTGGAGGATAGAGTTGGGTGTGAGGTGATGAAGTTGCAGTCCATAAACAAAAAGCAACCCTCGAAGAAAAGGGTGAATGGGGGCAGAAAGGCCGCGGATGAGATGATCGACGAAACTAACCCGATACTCCATTGGAGGGGTTGGGTAGCTCTCTTCGCTGGGGAAGCACAGCGCCTTGGGCTTCTTGCTTATCCCCAGTTTCTTCAGGAGGTTGATGTCTTGGGCAGTGATTTTGGATCTCTCCCATTCAGCGCTCCCCAGATCTGCGGAAGCCATCGTTGATTCCGGCGTGCTGTGCCTGGTCAGTCTGCGCGGTGGCATCAACAATGGCGCAGGAGTGCAGCTCGAGAGAAGTTGAGCTCAGGGAACTATGGGCGCAAGAGGAGATTTTTGCAGAGGAGAGCAGAGGAGCGGCGCGAGCGAAAGTGCTGGAGGAAGAAGGGGACCTTAAATAGAGGTGTGGCGAAGCGGCGTACCGTTGGATGGAAAAAGTGTGCGGTAGATGATGTACACGTGGAACAGGGGTAAAAAAGTAATTTCACCCTGGAGGAGTTACAGTGCGTGCGCCAGGAAAAGCGGAGGACGTGTGTCCCCCACTTGCACGACGTGTCAATACGATGCGTAATTTGGGCCCGCAAGACAGTGAGAGAGAACATCTCGCGATTTCCAGGAATTGCGGTTGTGGCTATCGTCAGCAATGACATCACTTTGGAAAGAGAAAAATTCGACTTAACAGCTTCATAAAAAAGGCGACAGCAAAAAATATTGGAGAGCCTTTGATCAAATACAAGTTTTTGATCAAATGCTCGGGGGCTACTTTGGAAAAATGAAAAATTCGAGCAAGACAAAATAGAAATGGTGTGAGCCTATGATCAAATACAAATATTTGCTCATAGCCTCGGGGGCTACTCCCATCGGGAGCGCTGTTCGCGCACCCGAGAGATTTGAAAATTTCGGCAGAGAAAGAAAATATAGTGGCATAAGGCGTGGAGCCTACACCCAAGCACAAGTCCTTGGCTGTAGCATCGGGGGCTACTCCCATCGGGAACGCTGTTCGCGTGCCCGATGAAATTATAAAAAACAAAGATAGAAGAACAAGAGAGTATATTTCGAGTTATAAGTAACTCTACATATACTCCCATCGGGAGAGCAATATAAGTCATCCGTTGACTCAATAAAATGTGCCATTCCAACAGCCGAATAATCACTCGACAACATATTCTCAGAATGCCAAAGTTGCGAACAATTTCTGAATGCCGCAAAACTTTGCGAAGGTAAGACCCCAGATCCGTTCTGTGTGGCGTGGCGCCGTCTCTGACGTCGGTTTGCTACTTTTATCCATATCAACAGATACGAAGAAAAATCCTAACGGACGCGTTAGGTACCCGATAAATATGACTGGGACTCGACAGAATGGTAAGACCTTAAGCGACACCTGTCGAAGTTTACACCAATATCCCGAGATCATGTCCGGGGACGTGATCTTGAAGTAGGTTTTTGCGGATTGCCACTAGAGCAGTTAACTAGTACCTGATCCGTCAGATGAACTAGCCCCAACTACCATTATCCCTGTACAATATAGAAATTCATATAATGAAATATAGAGAAGTTTAAAGTTGTCGAGTAAATATAAACAATGGAGATTTTCCTTGATTCTACGATTCAAGCAAAATCTCGGGGGCTACTGACATAGGCATCCCCAATGGGCCTGCCGAAGATAGTACCCGGGGTTTACTGAAGGCCCATGACTCGAAGAATAAGAAGAATCGGAAGCCCAAGTTGATATTAAGGAAAGTTAGAGTTGTATTAGGAGATGATGTTTGTAATCTTGCGGGATGAGTTGGAAACCCTCCCGGACTCTGTAACCTGTACAATACGAATCCCTCGGCTCCACCTCCTATATAAGGGGGAGTCGAGGGACAAAGAAATCATCAAATCATTGTCTCACTAACCCTAGTTTTTCATAATCGTCGAGTACTTTTCAGCTGAAACCTTCGAGATCTACTTGCCCTCTACTTCCAACTAAACCCTAGTCTACAACCCGTAGGCATTGACAAGTTAATCCCTTGTCACCACCCTCAAGGTTCCATAGTGGATAGAGGTCTTCCCTTTTGGTGGGAAGGCTCGAGGAGAATACGGTGAGGCCTTCGTGGTGTTTGGGGAGCCTTTGTGCCTCCACACCGCTCCAACGGAGAGTAACACTCGCAAGAGTGTGAACTTCAGGATACATCGTCGTCTCTGCGTCACCTCGCTTATTCCTATACCTGAGCTCTTTACTTATGCATTTTACTTTCTGATAGCCTTCATGCTTGAAGTTATATATCTTGCTATCATATAGTTTCTTGTCTTGCTTATCATAAGTTTTTGGTGCACATAGGTGAACCTAGTTATATAGTTTTTGTAATTAACAAATCGAACCCTAGTTTTATTCTGCATTTGTTGAGCCATATTTGTAGAAGTTTTAAACCACCTATTCACCCCCTCTAGGCAGCACATGTGTCCTTTCAACTACCCTATATATAGTGGAGGCGGAGGCATGCAGATGGATGTGATACCAGTCCCATGTGTTGGGAAATGTACTGCCCACTCCAGTCAAATCGCCGATACGAACTTAGCAGTCCGCAACCAGTGTTCCTACTTGTACGTTTGGATACTAGAAGAGGCGTTTTATGTTCAACACTTTGACGAGATCATGAGATTGGATCAGATTGGATCGAGAGGGGCACTACCCCGATGCGCTTCACCAAGTTCTAGCTCGTGGCTTTCTACCTAGGCTAGATCTTGGGAGCACCGCGTAGAAAATATTTACTTTATCTCTTTGAATGTAACCCAACAGAAAGGGCATTACTGCCATTGTGGTCGGACCAGCCAACCAAGGGGTTTCCCTAGTCCCAAACACACCCTCTAGTGTCGACAAACACTAGGGACTATAACCAATAGGTAGTAGTGAGCCAGAGCGAGTGAGGGGATGGTGTTGAGATCTAGGGAAGAGGACCGATTGCACAACCCTCCTCCCACAACCAGAACCCCGCTAACGCCTTTCCTCCCACACGACTAAGTCCACCAGCCAGCACCCGAGAACGTCAGCAGCCACATGTTGACTCTACCTTACATTCAGGGTCACCGCCACGACGTCCTAACTCCCCCGGCCCCAACCCACTAACCGAGCAACACAAGAACACTAGGTCCCACGAAACACTTGATGCCAACAAGTAGGCCTACCTCGCTCAACCACACAGAAGGCACAGTTTGGTTGGAGAGATCCACTGATATGGCGAACCAAGAACACATGCATCAAAGATATATCCCACACATTTTAAAAGTATCAGGGAGGGACATCTCACCGAAGCAACCCGTGTTGGTGATGGATTGCTGGACCCCAGCTTGAGCTCGACCACTGACCACTCCCTACCACAGCCTTGGTGAATCCATGCTCACCCTGACTAGAGCCACCGTACCAGACCCCAAGATGGAGCCCTAGGCCAGTGTCCATAGAAGGTCAAGGGGTTGCCTCCACGATGAGGATGATGGATGGAACCAACGCAACACCATCACACCTCGCAGATGATACACACCACCTCGCTCACCAGAGAGATGGGCCAGGTGTGTTCTCCACCAAAGAACTGGACGAAGCATGGAGGAGGCCTCGCCACCGCCGTCCTTTACAGTCGCGAGCTTGTCTGCGATCTATCTCAGACGACGACAAGGGAGTGTATGGGATGTAAGGGGGCTACAACACTAGGATTAGTTCGCCTCCCGAGTCGCCTGATACATACATTGTATATCAACATATTTGGATCATATCGTGGTAGTTTACATTGTTATTTAGATTGTTATTGCTTTATTTCCACTTATTTGGACGATTTATGAGACGTTCTTACAAAATTCCTTGTTTTGGTATTTAATTCCTAGGAGGTAGAAAACATCTTTTTTTGTTTCTTATTTTCATGTTTCATGGATCTTCGAGGACTCAAATAAACCAAGGAAAAAATACCACTGAAGATTTTCATCGAAGAGAAGACCATGGACACAAAAAGTCAAACGAGAGGGACACGAGGCCCAAGATGGGCCCCATGGAATGGCCTAATACCCCTACCGTTCCATGGGAGCCTATCTGGTCCTCGTGTGTCACCTCACCTCCATCTTTTGATGGGGACCTCCATATCGCAGAAAAAAGTTACACCATAATTTTCCCGAGATTTACAGAGGCGGTGGCGGAGGCGGAAGTCTTTCTCCTTCGCAGGAGAGGGTAGATCCTACTACTCCGAGGCCTCTGCCGTTGGGAAATCGTAGCCATCGTCCCCACCAAATCCTCCTTGGCATAGGGGGAGTCTCTCCATCATCATCTCCCTCATTCCCAACATCAGCATCGAGTCCATCTCGAAGATCCACTCCACCCCTCTCATAGTCTGTGATAGATCGGAACCCTATATAAGTACCTATATAAGGTCCTACTTTTGTGTGCATGCTTGTGCTCGGTAAGTTGTTGTTAAGTCATATTTTCAGATTGTGTTGTATAACATATGCCACTGATCATTGCAATGTTTCACCATTGGGAGTAGTTCCCCATGTTCCGGAGAGCATAATATGGATTGTCTATGATTTCTATATAGTATGCCATGAATATTTGGTCAAGTTTTGTACTTTTATGTGGTTTTATGATGGAAATATGCGAACGCGGACTGCGTGTCACTTCACCTACATGGACTCATAAGGCTGCACATTAGTGTAATATTAGTGTAATAAAAATGAGTATGGATGACAGGATATGATTGAAACCTTGTCTATATCTTTAGAGTTGCATTAGGGGTTTTATATAATCGGAGACCTTAGAACATTAGGCAATGGTTGGACATTTATATCTTAATTAATCCCTAGTTGGCTAATGTAAATGGCTTAGGGACCTATCATTAGAGGTGTGTTTTCTCATGTTGGCTGCAGCTATCTTAGGCTCTGTCCAACGAGAATAAAAATTGACAAAATATTTACCATGCTTTTCTAGAAATTCTTATGCCATGAAGTCTATCCAGCCCTCGGGAACATTTGTCTCATATAACAACACACACAAGCTTGTCCTCTTGCTGAATAGAGGATTGGGCTTTCTCTGAAAAGGGCATTCACGTTACTTGCAATTTACTTCACTAACATTTTACTTTACTTGTTATTTACTTTCCCGCAAACTATAATCAAGAAAATACAAATCCTTGCATCTTACTTTGTTGCATTAGTTAACCAACACCTTCAGCTCCTCGCGATTCGACAACCTTTTTTTCAAAAGGTACTACAATTGATCCCCCTACACTTGTGCCATATCAAGATACTTTTCTGGCATCGTTGCCAAAGAGCGTACCGCTATTGCTGAGTTATTTTGGCAAGGAAACATAGAAGTTGTTTTAACTATTTCAGTTTGCTTTATTATTATCAGTTCTCGTGGGTATTGAAGTTATCAAGTCTTCTCTTTTAAGTTATATTCATTATGTTATTAATGACTATGCTAGACCTCCTGATATATGGGAGGATCATGAAATACCACCTATACATTATGTTAAGAGCAACTCTTTTGCAGGTTATGGGAGTAAAACCCAGTGAAGCATTTACAAATAATTAATGAAATTTCTTTTTTTATTTAAACTTTATGGTATCCAAGAAGTGATGCAGAAATTATTCTTTATGTCTCTTATCAGTGATGCACGCAAGTGGTATGATTCTCTTCTACACTATATGTAGAGATAATTTTGATTATTTGTAGAGGGATTTCTCTATAAAAGAGTGTGCATATCTCAAGGCTTATGGTGATCGTTGTTGGCGGCTAGGGAGCGGAGGGGGTAGAAGGGGGCTGCAGCACTAGGGTTAGTTCACCTCCCGAGTCGCCGCTAGAGGAGGGACGTGGTACCTTCGATAATTGTTGAGACTAGGAAAGCTTCACTAGCATCATGATTTCTAAGACATTATGGGTGTATTTGGATTGTAGCTGGCGGTTATCATACCAAAATATTAGCGTTGACCGGTACCATAGGACAATTTGATTGAAGTCCATTTACGGAAGTCGCGCCAAAATATTGGTTGCTAGTACAGGCTTGCATCCGCGTACTAGCCGAACGAGGGCGGGTGAATTCTTCGCCAAAATATTGGCTTCCCCTGATTTGGCGTGGCAGCCGCCGCGGGCATGAACCAAACACCCCCTATATGGTGTTTGAACATAGTAATGATACACGTGGTTCTGTGTAGTATCTAGTATGTAAGAAGTTAAACCCAAGTACTATGCAATTGTGACCATGATTTTGTGAAATTCACTTGTCATTTACAAAGATCTGGAATTCTTAACTACCGATTTAGTTTGTTTGTCTTCTCTTGGCAGCCACCTGTGTAAAACAGCTAGAAGTCTATAACCGATTCAGAGAATGAATCAACAATACAGCACCCGTACACATATTACATATGAACACCAATAAGTTAATTTCAGTCGACAACAGAAGGTATGCACGGTCTGTTCCACCGTCGATCCCCGCATGAACCTGATCATCGGCCGGTTGGGTGGGCAAGTTGCGAGAACACCACACTGTTGGCGATGTCCTCCTCGTCCATGTCCTCGCTGATCAGTGAGAGCGCCGCCGCGTTGGCGGCCAAGCTCTCCGCCATGGAGGGAGGGGCTAAGCTAGTGCTTTCAAAACCGTCTTCTCCCTCTGGCTTTCCCCCGTTCTCGAAGGTATCTTGCATCTGCAGCGCGAACTCGAGGTTCCACAGCACGTCGCCCATGGATGGCCTGTCCACGCCATGGTCGGCAAGGCACTTCTCCGCCGTCTCCGCAAACTTCTTCATGCAGTCCGGCGCGACCTTGCCCTTTAACAGCGGATCGACGATGTCTTCCAGTGTTCCTTTCCTTTGGCAACTCAAGGCGTGGTCAGCGAGGCTGACCTGCTCCCTCGGCAAGCTCGGGTTCAGAGCTGGCCGCGCGCAGAGCACCTCGAAG
This sequence comes from Lolium perenne, assembly GCF_019359855.2. NCBI lineage: Eukaryota > Viridiplantae > Streptophyta > Magnoliopsida > Poales > Poaceae > Lolium > Lolium perenne. The sequence continues at coordinate 75,279,515 of NC_067244.2, forward strand.
AGCACCACACCGAAGGAGTAGACGTCAGACTTCTCCGTGAGCTGCTGCCGCCGGAAGTACTCCGGGTCGAGGTAGCCGAAGCTACCCTTAACCATTGTGCTGACGTGCGTCTGGTTGTTGGTCATGGGGCCGGTCTTGGAGAGACCGAAGTCGGAGACCTTGGCGACCCATTTCTCATCAACGAGGATGTTGGTGGTTTTGACGTCGCGATGGATGATGGTGTACTTGGCGCCAGTGTGGAGGTAGTGGAGCCCTCGCGCGGCGCCAATGACGATCTCGAGGCGCTGCTTCCACAGCAAGGGCGGCTTGCCACTCTTGTAGAGGTGCTCGCGCAGCGTCCCGTGCGCCATGTAGTCGTAGACGAGGATCATCTCGCCGTCGTCCTCGCAGCAGCCGATGAGCGAGACAAGGTGCTTGTGCCTGAGCTTGGAGAGCATCTCGATCTCTGTCTGGAACTCCAGCACGCCCTGCTCCGACGACGGGTTGCTCCGCTTGATGGCCACTTTGCAGTCGCCGTCCACCACGCCCTTGTACACCTTGCCGAAGCCGCCCACGCCGATGACCAGAGACTCGTCGAAGTTCTTGGTGGCTGTCTTGATCTCCTTGAAGGAGAAGTGCCGGCACATGGCGGTGATGTTGGGGTCCAGCGCCACGCTCTTGCCGCCTGACGACTTGCTGGCGTTCGTCTGCGAGTTGCCTCCGTACACAGGCAGCCATCCGGACGAGTGCGACGGGCTGCTACTCAGTGCCTTGTTCTTCTTGGTTTGATATGCCACAAAGCAGATGGCAGCGATGATCCCGAAAGCGGCGGCGCCACCCGCGGCTCCACCGATAAGAGCCCCTATGTTGCTCGGCTTCTCCTTGAAGTGCCCCGCCGGGCCATCCAGCTCCGCCTCCAGGAGCATCTTGGACGGGTCGGGGTTTGGCCCAGCAAGGTTGCCGGAGCTGTCGCTCATCTTGAAGATCTCCAGGCCATTGAGACTGGCGTCATTGAACTCTGCAGTGCCTCCGGTAAAAGGTTTCAGCGCGATCCATAGCAGCTTCTCGCCTGCAGTGTCGGGCATGTATATCGCGTAGTCTTTGAACACCGGCACGCCTTTGCCCCCCGCCCATGCCATGACATCGGCGGCGCCGCTGTCGCCGCTAATCATGGGGGTCGTGGCTGTTTTATTGTTGATGAAAATGTTGAATACGACCTGATTCACCTTGTCGGTAGTCAGCGCGCAGAAGTGGAGCCTAACGAGGTAGGTGAAGTTGGCGTCCACCTCGAAGATCCATGTCAGGTTGTTGTTCTTGTTCATCGTACTGTCAGCGCTCATCTTTCTGACAGTGTCGTAGACGCTTACGGGCGCGGCATACTCTGCTTCAGGGCTTTGGTACTTGATCGGCAACGTTTTGTTCGCCTCGAAGGTGACACCCGTAGCGGAACCGTAGACGTAGGGCGTGTCGTCAAACCACTCCCGGGACAGCCCGGAGTCGTTCGTGGCCGCGACGTACGCCCCGCCCACGTTGAGCCTGTACATGGTCTGCATGCTGCCGGCACTAGCGTCCACGGACTGGCTATCCATGCCCACCAATGGAGCTTGGTCGGTGAAGATGTTGGGCATGGACACGATCTCGATGCCGTTGACGAAGGCGTAGGACGCGTTCTTCATGGCCGTCGGCGTGAAGGTCAGCGACAGCGAGCCGCTTGCTATAGGCGGCAGCGTGAACTCCCTGACGATGTACGCCTGGCTGAGGGCCTTGGCGGTGATGTAGACGCTGAAGTTACGGACGAGCGTGATTCCGGTGGAGGTAGACACGGAGAAGAAGAACTGCTCCACGGGGAGGCCGTGGTAAGCTGCCGGGTAGAAGTGGAGCCTCACCCAGTGCCGGTCCGTCTCCCCGACGGGGAATGTGTAGGCCGTCTCTTTCGTGAACACCCGCGCCGACATGTACGGCACCGGCGACGGCAGCGACGGGTCCGGGACGTCCGCGGTCGCCATGATGGACGCCTTGCCCCCGTCGGCGAGCCACTTGCTGTCCTTGTCACTGACCCATTTCCTCCCCTCGGCGTCCTGCCCGTCCTTGTCTGACCCACAGTTGACGACTATGGATTCCGTTGGCACATACGTCTTCGCCTCAGAGAATACCACCATCCTGACCGTCAAGAGGACAGCGAGCAGGACACCTCGGGGGGCCGCCATGGCCCTCGCCACCGAGCAATCACCGTCACGGAAACCTTGGACTGCCAATTAATGGAGACGCGCGCGGTCTAGCACAACATTTGCTCACCAATTTAACTGGGCCATGGAATGGGGATCGTTGGGGAGGGAGAAGAACAGAGGTGTATGTGCCTCTGCGTCTCTCCTCCTGGAAGAGGGGATGTTTGTTTGGGGGAATAAGGGAGAAAGCGGAGCTTCACCAACGGGCGTGAAGCCGTTAAAGACGGGCATGCAGGAGCGTTTGGCGGGAACGGCTGCGCTATGTGGTTTCAATTTGGCATTTGTCCTTCTGGATGCATGTCTGGCTCGCCGCATTCTTAGGAAACTAAGACCTCCTACTCCTCTAAAATGGAGAGGTAATCAAGACCCTGATCCTTTTTTAGTCTCCTCTGCCTTCTGCATCGTGGGATACACGCAGTCCAAAATGAAGACCCCAATTGACCATAAGTACAATCCACCAACATCAGCACATGTCAATAACAGTGGTAAAATTGTTAAGCACCACCAAACCAACTATCAAATAACAGTGCTAAAATTGTAAGACGTTTCCGGAAAATCTGAAACTCCTTATTTCTGTCATTGGGAGTTGGCATGTTCCTTTAGGAGCTGCTATCAGCTATCCATTTAAAGCATGAAAACTCGTGGAACTAGTAGAAAAAGGGGCTTCCGTCCGGAGCTTTAGTTCGAGCTGTGTTTGGGGCCGGAAGTAATGCAAGTATTAGTCCCAATTCTAACAGCTAGGACGCCCCACGAGCACGGCCAACTCTACTCCTGGGTCAAACGGGACCTTTACTCCCGGTTGGAGATACCAATAGGACTAAAGACCATCGTTTCTGCCAGATTATTCAAAAGGGACCTTTAGTCCCGGTTGGAGATACCAACCGGGACTAAAGTTTCCTCCTATATAATCATCGTCCCTCACTCTCATATTCCTCTGGCTCTCCTCTATGTTTCCTCGCCGAGCTCGAGTTCATCCCCATTTTTTTCCACGATTTGTCAAGATTTGGCGGCGCCCCATCTATCCAACAGTTCCAAAATGTTAGCAACTTCATCCTTTCATCTATCATTGCTACTTTAGCTCATTTTATGCTCTAGAAGTAGATGGATTTGTAGGTTTTAGTGTGGGAGTAATTATGTGGGAGCTCATTTGATTTATATGCAATTTGACCTCAAATTAACTTTGTAGTTTGATAGTGTAAATGTGGTTTACTTAGTAATTGATCAAAATGAGTGTGGAGTAGAAAGTTTTTAAATCAGTGCATATTTTTTATTTTTGCAATAATAACATTTATAGCCATATAGTTGTTTTGTTTTCCATTCCATATGTTTTGTAAGTATGAGGCATGTTCTTGATTGTCGCAATGGCCGATGATTATACTTTGGCACCATCTAGTGAGAAAGGGTGTCATAAGCCTTGGGATGGAGGTAGTATGTGTTGATAAAATGCATGTGTACTTCATAGCTTAATTATGTATTTAATTCCTATTGTTTTTAGTTAGTAGTATGTTGCATAAGAAAGACACAAAGATCCCGACGATATTTAAAACTTATAATCGACTTCTGCATCCTGATTGCGTTCAGATTATTGGGGCATGGGACTATTTTAGCATCATGATTGGATTTCTATTGTATCTAGCTAGATAGCTACTTGATCAGTACATATTAATTAATTTGATCACTACTCTACTTTGTTTTAATGTGATGAACTTGTATTACTTCGATCACTTACTATTCATGATGTTGTGTAATGGTTTTTTATATACTTAATTATATAATGTAGATGGACCGATAATGGATGTACGATGACCGATGCTCTGAGTTCATTAATGGCCTACATTATTTTATCGGTGTGGCTGGGACAGACAAGCGGAATGGTTTTATGTGTTGTCCATGTGGTGTCTATAAGAATATGAAGGATTAATCTTCCTCAAAAATCCTTCACACCCACCTTTTTCGGTCTGGTTTCATGCCTGCCAAATTGCGAAGATGGCAATGAAAAGCTGGGTAGCACACTGGAATTACTGCAATGGGGCAGAGAATGGTGTATCTGATAAGGGATTTGAGAAGTTACTGAAAATGATAAAAAAAGATGCTTCCAAGGATAAAACATTGCTCGTATGAAGCAAAGAAGGTTGCGTGCCCTCTACGATTAGAGGTGCAGAAGATACATACATGCCCTAATGACTGTATCCTCTACCGCGGGGAGGAGTATGAGAATTTGAATGCATCCCCGATATGCGGTGTATTGCAGTGTAAGATCAGCCAAGATGGCCCTGGTTATGTTGAGGGCGAGAGCCCCAGGAAGAGGGTTCCTGTCAAGGTGATGCGATATGATTCTATAATACCACGGTTGAAACGTTTTTTAGAAACAAAGATCATGTCAAGTTCTTGCGATGGCACAAAGAAGACCGTAAAATAAAGAATCGATGTTGAGACACCCCGCTGATGGGTCTAAGTGGAGAAAAATCGTGAAAGCGTTCTCGGACTTTGCAGATAACACAAATAACTTAAGGTTTGGTCTAAGTACATATGGCATGAATCCTTTTGGGGAGCAAAGCAGCAATCATAGCACCTGGCATATGACTATATGTATCTATAACCTTCGTCCTTGGTTGTGCATGAAGAGGAAGTCCATTATGATGCCAGTGCTCATCCAAGGCCCGAAGCAACCCGGCAATAGCATTGATATGTACCTAAGGCCATTAGTTGAAGAAATTTTACAGTTGTGGCATGAAAAATGTGTATGTGTGTGGGATGAGAACAAACAGGAGAAATTTGAACTACGAGCGTTGATGTTCTTAACCATAAATAATTGGCCTACTCTTAGTAACCTTTTCGGGCAGACAAACAAGGTGTGCAATTCATGCACACACTATTTAGGTGAGACTGAAAGTATATATTTGGATAAATGTAAGAAGGTTGTGCACCTGGGGCATCGTCGATTCCTTCATATCAGGCATCCCGTAAGAAGGAAAGGCGAGCATTTCAAAGGTGAGGCAGATCACCGGAGGAAGCCTATCCACCATACTGGTGATGTTGTATTTAGTATGGTCAAGGATTTAAAAGTAATCTTTGAAATGGTCATGGCAGACAATCTGTTCTGAATGACGTTAACGGACACGCGTTCATGTGGAAGAAGAAATATATATTTTGGGAGCTACCCTATTGGAAAGTGCTAGAGGTACTCTCTGCAATCGACATGATGCACCTCACGAAGAATCTTTACGTTAACTTACTAGGCTTCATGGGCGTGTATGGGAACATAAAAGATACACCGGAAGCATGACGGGACCAACAATGTATGAAAGAACGCGATGGCCTGCATCCAGAGAAGGCATATGAAGGATGTCATTACTTAAGTCCTGCCAGCTACGCTCTTACAAAAGAAGAGAAGGAAATCATTTTTGAATGCTGGAGTAGTATCAAGGTCACATCTAGCTTCGCGTCGAATATAAAGGGAATAATAAAAATGGGAGAGAAATGGTAGGTGGTTGTTGGTGATGAGGCTTCTCAGGTGGAAGCGTTGCTTTGGTCCGACAAGTCCAGTGTGTATCTTATGGGGTGATCTCCATCGTCATATATTGCTATTCTCCTGTGGGGTTGGATCCCTCGGGCCTGAGAAAAATGGGAAGTGTCCCCCTTCTCAATGACAATGGCATGGTGGCGAATGCACATAAGCTTCTTCCACAGAAGTTGTTGTTGGTCCATTTGTTCTACTTTAGGCTCCTAGTTTATCACCTCTTTTTCATCAACGATTGGTCCCAAACTTCATGGAGAGCACCATCGGTGGCAATTGGAACTTCAGTTTCCGTAATTTGTGTGGTTGTTGTGTGTGTTTGATGGCAACAATCTGGGTGTACCAATTCGTTGGGACTCCAAGTGCAGAGTGTTGCACAAAGTGTATTTTCCCCTTAAGGGTGACTTGAGAGTTTATATCGAACTCCATGGGAATTGTCTTAGAAGCTAAATTTTTCCTCTCCTCTTCTAACAACCTGCAAAATAAAGTTCTTGCCTTGTGTCCCCAATTCCACCGTGTGGTTGTCAAGCACAAGGTTTTGTATTATTAATAGGAAATACAAGAAAAAAAATAAAGTAAAGTAAACAACTAAAGTAAACTAAAAAAATAAAAAGTAAAGGCTAAGGGTATTTGGGTTTTCTGTGTGTATGTGAAGAAAGTATTTTTTGTATTTTCTATTAGTAAATAAAAGTAAATATAAAGTGTGGTGTAAGTGTTGGAAAGCAGTTTCTAGTGATTTAAAATGGATCGGGGTTCATGGGTTCACTTGTCTACTCTCTTTTTAAGTTGTAGTGGACACTAACAATTCATCAATGGCATAATATTGGTGGAACTTCAATATGTGTTTGATAAGCATTCATATGGGCATTACGTCCTAACATAGAGATGACACAACACATCTCTCTTATACTCCTCAAGAAAGGGAAAACTCCAAGAAATCTTGAATTAAGAGTCAACAAAGTATAGCCTTAAGTAATATGACATAATGTTTGAACATCAAATATGCTACCTTGAACAAACTAGATTATCACAATGTCACTTGATAGTTATAGCACATGTATTCATTTTATCCCTAGTGAGGCACCAAAAGAAAGGTAAATACCATAGTAGATCTTGAATTTGATGTCACTATTCAATCAGTACCACCATACTACTCCATCTACCCCACACATGTTCTTGCATACAAGTTGGATCAGAACAAGCACTTAGGAACAGGGTACATGATATGCATCTATCAATACATCTTACACATAATAGATTCTAATCTCATATATGGTACTACAATCTATGAAGAACAAGAGAGAGAGAGATAGAGAGAGAGAGAGAGAGAGATATCATGCTGTTGGCACAAACCCATAGTCTATAGTGGACTACTCCCTCTTTATCATGGTGACAATGGTGGAGATGTTGGATAAGGTGGTGATCCCCCCGACGGTGGCTCTGATGGAGTTTCCCCCTCCAATCTTCACTGGTTCAGACTCTGTTTTGGTGTTTCTTTATTTCCGCCATGTTGTGCTCGAGGAAGCCTCGGGATGTCCTTTATATAGGGATTTTTGGCCAAACAAAGTCGGTGGACGAAAGAATCAAGCGGATCGGACAATCGAGGAGGAAAATAGGGGTGGTGGGGGGTGTTCTCCCTGCCTGGGCACGCCACCAAGCCTCTTTTGGCCCTCCTAGCCCATCTCGTGAGGTCCAAGCGCTCCAGATGCTTCTCTTGATGAAATATTGACATTCCCAAAATCCTAGCTCAGTTTTGACTTTGTTAAGGTCACTGAAATTTACAAATACACAGAACATGGTTTTCCTGTCGTGCTGAGTTATAAACCAAATAAAGAAGATCATTCGTAAATCACGAAAAATGAATATAAAACATTTATATAATATCATATATATGTTGCAAATATGTGGGAATATGTGTCAACAAACTACAAAGTTCACGCATGCATTTTACATGCATCAACATCCCCAAGCTTAACATATGCTCGTTCTCGAGCATAAATGTGATAAAACTAACATGTACTTTGGATTTTGTTGCATTTTTTCCTTTCATTGTCATACAAAGTTCACAATGTTCAATCCTTAAAAATAACAATAAGCAGGTGAGCTATAAAGTGATATCTTTTACAATCTACAAATCATGCTCAACAATAAGTAGTCTTGTGTTCAAACAAATAGAAAGTATTATAGACCATAAAACATTCTTGGATGAACCTATCGAATTCTTAGGAAGACTATTTTGGTTCATTTCTTTTTGGGATACTTTTATTTTGACTCTTGAATAACAGAAAGTAAGTAGGTAACATACATGATAGTCCTCCAATAAAGTAAAATATATTAGAAAGCATAAATTTTTGAGATATGTAATTCATGTCAACGGTACTGATGACCCACAAGTATAGGGGTTGTATCGTAGTATTTTCGATAAGTAAGAATGTCGATCCCAACGAGGAGCAGAAGGTGTTGACAAGCAGTTTCGATGAAGGATTCACTGTAAATGCTCACAGACAAGTATTCAGGGGGTTTTGATGTAGCAGATGAATAAAGTACGAGTAAGTAAAGTGCGAGAGTAATAATTGCAGCGAGTGGCCCAATCCTTTTTAGCACAAAGGACAAGCCGTTTTGTTTACTTATAATGACCAAACGTTCTTGAGGACACACGGGATTTTAGTCTAGTATTTTCGCTACATATGGCTAATTAATCTTCATTGTTTTGATAAGTATTGTGTGGGTGAACCTATGCTAATGCACCGCCCTTCCTAGGACTAATACATATTTGTGATTATACCCCTTGCAAGCATCCGCAACTACAAGAAAGTAATTAAGATAAATCTAACCACAGCCTTAAACTCTGAGATCCTGCTATCCCTCCTGCATCGATATATGATACGTCCAAAACGTATCTACTTTCCCGAACACTTTTTCTATTGTTTTGCCTCTAATTTGTGTGTTTTGGATACAACTAACGCGGACTAACGCTGTTTTCAGCAGAACTGTTCGGGTGTCTCGTTTTTGTGCAGAAATCCAACTTTCAGGAAAATCCTCGGAATTTATGCGAAAGGTCTTATTTTTCCAGAAGACTCACGGAGCCAGAAGGGCAAGCCAGGTGGAGGCCCGAGAGCCCCACACCATAGGGCGGCGCGGCCCAGTAGGGGGGCGCGCGGCCCTAGCGTGTGGCCCCTCGGCCGGCCTCCGACCCCTCCTCTGGACTACTTAAGGGGGTTCGATCTAAAAATCGCGACCAGGAAGTCGAAGTCGCCAGAAACCCTCCAGAACGCCGCCACATCGCGAAACTCCGTCTCGGGAGCCAGAAGTCTCCGTTCTGGCACTCCGCCGGGACGGGGAATTGGAGGATATCATCGCCATCATCACCACCGACGCCTCTCCATCGACCAGCAATGTTTCCCCCATCCATGTGTGAGTAATTCCCCCGCTGTAGGCTGAAGGGGATGGTAGGGATTGGATGAGATTGGTCATGTAATAGCATAAGATTGTTAGGGCATAGTGTCTAGTGTCCGTAATTGGTACTTTGATGATATTGTTGCAACTTGTTATGCTTAATGCTTGTCACTAGGGCCCGAGTGCCATGATCTCAGATATGAACATGTTATTGTTTCATCATGATATTCATTGTTTTATGATCTTACCTGCAAGTTGTATACACATGTCGCTGTCCGGAACCAATGGCCCCGAAGTGACAGAAATCAGGACAACCGGAGGGGATGGTAGTGATGTGAGGATCACATGTGTTCACGGAGTGTTAATGCTTTGCTCCGGTACTCTATTAAAAGGAGTACCTTAATATCCAGTAGATTCCCTTGAGGCCCGGCTGCCACCGGCTGGTAGGACAAAAGATGTTGTGCAAGTTTCTCATTGCGAGCACGTACGACTATATTTGGAACACATGCCTATTGATTGCTTTGTACTTGGACACCGTTTTATTATTATCTGCAAATGCCCTGCTTTGATTGTTACATGAGTTTCTCTCATCCATGCAACGCCCGTTATCCATCCCCGTGCCTACAGTATTTTAATCATGCTGTTTACTATAATCACTACTGTTGTCTTTGTTACTTTGCTGCTGTTATTTCACTACTGCTACTGCTATAAAACTGTTACTACTGATAAACTCTTGCGAGCAAGTCTGTTTCCAGGTGCAGCTGAATTGACAACTCCGCTGTTAAGGCTTTCAAGTATTCTTTGTCTCCCCTTGCGTCAAATCAATAAATTGGGTTTTACTACCCGCGAAGACTGCTGCGATCCCCTATACTTGTGGGTTATCAATATACCAACGGGGGTTCAGGTTTCTGTCACTCCGGCAACCCCGCAATTGGCAAACGAGTACAAGATGTATCCCCCTAGGCCCATAAAGGTGAAGTATCATGTAGTCGACGTTCACATGACACCACTAGAAGAATAACACCACAACTTAAATATCATAACATTGAATATTACTCAACCATAATTCACTACTAACATTTAGACTTCACCCATGTCCTCAAGAACTAAACGAACTACTCACGAGATATCATATGGAACATGATCAGAGGTGATATGATGATGAATAACAATCTGAACATAAACCTTGGTGCAATGGTTTCACTCAATAGCATCAATAACAAGTAGAAATCAATACCGGGAGAGTTTCCCCTATCAAACAATCAAGATCCAACCCAAATTGTTACAGCGGTGACGATGTGCAGCGGTGGAGACGGCGGTGATGATGATGTAGATGATGACGATGGTGATGGAGATGATGTCCAGCTCGATGACGGTGACGATGGCATCGATTTCCCCCTCCGGGAGGGAATTTCCCCGGCGGATCTCAGCCTGCCGGAGAGCTCTTTTCTCTCTGGTGTTCTCCGCCCCGCAGAGGTGGCTGTGACTCTTCGCGACTATCCCCCTGGAGCTTAGGTTTTCGGGACGAAGATGTACGCGGAGGAGAGGAGGCCAGAGGGGGCTGTGGGCCCCCTCCCCACAAGGCGGCGCGGCCAGGCCTTGGCCCGCGCCGGCCTGTGAGGTGGGCCCACGGAGGCCCTCCTCGGCTCCCCCTTCTGGCTCCCTTCGTCTTCTAGAAAAATAGGAATTTTCATATAATTTCCGTCAATTGTTGATCTTCCGAAATATTGCATTCTGACGGCGCTTTTTCCAGCAGAATCCTGACTCCGATGCGCGATCCTCCAATAATCATGAAACATGCAAAATAGATGAAATAACATAAGTATCATCTCCAAATATGAAATATATCAATGAATAACAGCAAATTATGATATAAAATAGTGATGCAAAATGGACGTATCAACTCCCCCAAGCTTAGACTTCGCTTGTCCCCAAGTGAAACTGAACTCGGTAAACAGGACCACATGTTTATGGAGTGAAGAGTCGATAAATAAAATACGGACAAGAAGCATCATATTCATTCACACAAGACATTCTAGTAAACAACTTCCTCATATAATTCAACTTGAAACAAGTAGAAGGTAATCACAAATAAAGGTGCATAAGAAATCATAATTGGTGATGGCAAACTTCGTTCTTGGTCAGAGAACAATTAACAGGTTATACTTATCTATCGAGCAGTGCTCTCATGTTAAAGTTTATATGGCATAACTTGCATACTCAATCATAATAGTCTCCTCACAATCATTGATAACTTTCAAAGCCATATTCATTCGGATAAAACTTGTACTAAACAAGGAAGAGTAAAAGACATGATGAAGTAAATCACAATATAAATGGTTTGATCACAACAACTCAAATGCTTGCTTGAGATGGAGGGAAATAGATTTACTGAATCAACATAAAGTAAAAGACAGACCCTTCGCAGAGGGAAGCAGGGATTAAATCATGTGCTAGAGCTTTTTCAGTTTCGAAATCATATAGAGAATAAAAGTAACATTTTGAGAGGTGTTTGTTGTTGTCAACGACTGGTAGCGGGTACTCTAACTCCCTTGCTAGACAAACTCTCGAAGAGCGGCTCCCATAAAGTTTTATTTTAGGTTGGCACTCCTTCCAACCTTTGCTTTCACAAACCACGGCTAACCGAATCCTCGGGTGCCTGCCAACAATCTCATACCATGAAGGAGTGCCTTTTAGTTTTATTTAGATGACACTCCTCCCCTCCTTTGCTTTCTCAAGCCATGGCTAACCGAATCCTTGGGTGCCTTCCAACAATCACATACCATGGAGGAGTGTCTATTTGTAAAATTACGAAAGTTAATCAATTTTGGGACTGGGAACCCCATTGCCAGCTCTTTTTGCAAAGTTATTGGATAAGTGGATGAAGCCACTAGTCCATTGGTGAAAGTTGCCTAACAAAATTGAAAGATAAAACACCACATACTTCCTCATGAGCTATAAAACATTGACACAAATAAGAGATAGTAAATTTTGAATTGTTTAAAGGTAGCACACGAAGTATTTACTTGGAATGGCAGGAAATACCATGTAGTAGGTAGTTATGGTGGACACAAATGGCATAGGTTCGGGTTAAGGTTTGGATGGACGAGAAGCATTCCCTCTCGATACAGGTTTTTGGCTAGCAAGGTTAATTAGCAAGCACGAGAGTTGAGGGAAACAAACAAATATACATGTGATAGAAACAATCATGCATCTTCCTTGTAAGCACAAACAATTTTAACTTCGGAATAATAAGCTATGAGCTAACAAGAAAGGAAGACAATGAAACAACTACATGTATTTCTCTTTTCTACTTAAACCTCAAAGTGTTGTTGCTATTTGACCAATGCTAAGTTTGCAAAAACCAAATAGATTAACTCAATGCTCCCAAAGTGATACCAATACTAATAACAAGATCAATCATATAATAGAGATTGCAAACTAAAATAAGGTGTGCAATATGTAAATGATAAGACTTCTCATTAATATTTCATAACGATAACTCACACCAAGGGATACATAGACAACCAACTAAAGGAGAGATACTTCCATACTGCAACCCATCTTATATGATAACTTCCCTACTCATGATATGACACTACTTGATAGTAAAAAGTAAAAGATAGTGATGATGTGATACCGCGGCACTCCCCCAAGCTTGGAACAAACCAAGGGGATGCCAATACTGATGATGAATTACTCCTTCGGCGATGGTGGTGATGAATTCCCATCATCAGACTTCCAAGGAAGAGGCTCTCCATCAACAAACGACATCTTGGTCTCGGGAATCCTGAAACTAGCAGCATAGCTTATGTGTTTAAACTTGTTTTCATACTCACAGTTCTGATTCTGAACGTCATAGAGTTGAGCTTGGAGTTTCTTGGTGGTGTCGTGAAGTGAGAGGATGTCGTCCCATAGCTTTGCAGTCTCCTTCTTGTGTGCATCAATAAGTTCAGACACAATCTTGTGGAAGATGTCCACCTCACGCTCAGCCATCTTCTTGTAGTTGAAGACCTCTTGCTCTAGCTTCTCCATCCTATCTTCCAAGCTTCCTTCTCCTTTAGGACCCTGGACATCTTTGATCTGCAGCTCTCCATCAACGAGCAGCAACTCCTTGGGGTGCATCTTCAGCTCGTTCATGTACAAGTTGACAACGTCCTCGCAGAAGCTGTCCTTCGGAGTTTCCGACGAAGACATGATGGCTCTAGATCTGAAGCAAATCCTGGCAGAAACAACTCGAAACAAAACACGCCGAGAAAATGATATACGGACCTCCAGGGGTCCGGGGGATTATGTAGCAGGAATTTTCACGACAAAAGGAAAGTACCAGGTCGAACCAGAGTCGGAGAGAGGCGACAAGGTGGCCACCTCATAGGGTGGCGCGGCCAGGCTGGGGCCCGCGCCGGCCTATGGGGGCACGCCCTCGTGCGTCTCCTCCACTCCGTTTCGATCTCGTAATTTTTCATATTTTCCAAAAATAGCAAAAACATTGTTCGGAAAGTAAATCGCGAACTTTTTATTACCAGTACTGTTACCTATTCAAAGTCGAGTTCTGGCGGACTGTCAATTTGACCTTTGATGAAAGCCTCCGGTGTTTCCACTCGAATAACATCAACATCTTCATTATAAGAATCCCGTGAGATATAATGCTTGAGTCTTTGTCCATTCAGCACTTGTGTGGCATTGCCTTGGAGAGAGCTAATTTTAATTGCTCCTGAACGATACACCTCCTCAATGACATATGGTCCTTCCCATTTCGAGAGTAATTTCCCTGCAAAGAATCCGAGACGAGACCGATACAATAGGACTTTATCCCCAATATTAAATTCTCTTTTGATAATCCTTCTATCATGCCATTTCTTAACTTTCTCTTTAAAGAGTTTAGCATTTTCATAAGCTTCACTTCTCCATTCATCTAGAGAACTCAATTGTAGCAATCTCTTCTTACCGGCTAATTTAGGATCTTTATTTAGTTCTCTTACAGCCCAATAAGCTTTGTGCTCTAGTTCTAAAGGTAAATGACAAGCTTTTCCATAAACCATTTTATAAGGTGACATACCCATGGGATTTTTATAAGCAGTTCTATAAGCCCATAGTGGTTCCTTCAATTTACTAGCCCAGTTCTTCCTAGTTTTATTAACAGTCTTTTCCAAGATAGATTTAATCTCTCTATTTGATAGTTCTACCTGCCCACTAGTTTGAGGATGATAAGCGGAAGCAATTCTATGATTAATACCATATTTAGCAAGAGTTTTTCTAAAACCACCATGAATAAAATGAGAACCTCAATCAGTCATAATATATCTAGGAACTCCAAATCTAGGAAAAATAATATCTAAGAGCATTCTTAAAGAGGTCTCACCATCAGCACTTTTTGTAGGTATGGCTTCCACCCATTTAGTAACATAATCAACAGCAACAAGTATATGAGTGTTACCTTCTGAAGAGGGAAAAGGTCCCATGAAGTCAAATCCCCAACAATCGAATGGTTCAATAACAAGAGTATAATTCATAGGCATTTCATTGCGTCTAGAGATATTACCAACCCTTTGACATTCATCAGAAGATAAAATAAACTTCCTTGCATCTTTGAAGAGAGTCGGCCAATAAAAACCTGATTGTAGAACCTTTTGCGCAGTTCTATCTCCAGCGTGATGTCCTCCATAAGCACTACCATGACATTTACTCAATATCTCTTATTGTTCATATTCGGGAACACATCTTCGCAGAATACCATCCACTCCTTCTTTATATAAGTGTGGGTCATCCATGAAATAATGCCTCAAGTCATAAAAGAATTTCCTCCTTTGCTAGGCTGAAAAGGTTGGAGGCAAGTACTTGGAAACAATAAAGTTAGCATAATCAGCATACCAAGGGCTATCTCGCGAGCTCACCTTTATTACAGCCAATTGTTCATTTGGAAAACTATCATTAACAGGAACAGGATCATAAGCAATATTTTCCAATCTAGACAAGTTATCAGCAACAAGATTATCAGCACCTTTCCTATCTACAATATGCAAATCAAATTCTTGCAACAGAAGCACCCATCTAATAAGCCTTGGCTTAGCATCCTTCTTTTGCATAAGGTATCTAATTGCAGCATGATCAGTATGAATTGTAACCTTTGAATCAACAATATAGGATCTAAACTTATCACAAGCAAAGACTACGGCTAACAATTCTTTTTCAGTTGTAGCATAATTTCTTTGAGCAGCATCAAGAGTTTTACTAGCATAATGAATAACATTCAATTTTTTATTTACTCGCTGTCCAAGAACAGCGCCTACAGCAAAATCACTAGCATCGCACATAATTTCAAAAGGTAAATTCCAATCAGGAGGTTCGACTATAGGAGCAGTTGTTAAGTCTTTCTTTAGAGTTTCAAAAGCTTCCTTACAATCATCATCAAACACAAAAGGTACATCTTTTTGAAGAAGATTAGTAAGAGGCTTTGAAATCTTGGAAAAGTCTTTAATAAACCTCCTATAAAACCCAGCATGACCAAGAACACTACGAATACCTTTAACATCCCTAGGATAGGGCATCTTCTCAATTGCTTCAACTTTAGCTCTATCAACTTCAATACCTCTTTCAGAAATTTTATGTCCCAATACAATTCCTTCATTAACCATAAAGTGGCATTTCTCCCAATTAAGAACAAGGTTAGTTTCTTCACATCTCTGCAAAACTTTATCAAGGTTCCGCAAGCAATTATCAAAAGAATTCCCATAGACGGAAAAATTGTCCATGAATACTTCTACAATACTCTCGCAAAAGCCATGAAAAATAGCAGACATGCATCTTTGAAAAGTAGCAGGAGCATTACATAAACCAAAAGGCATACGTCTATAAGCATAAGTTCCATAGGGACAAGTGAAAGTGGTTTTCTCTTGATCCTTAGTTTTAACAGAAATTTGTGAAAACCCAGAATACCCATCAAGAAAGCAAAAATGAGTATTTTTGGATAACCTTTCTAACATTTGATCAATAAAAGGCAAAGGGTAATGATCTTTCTTACTAACCTTATTAACCTTTCGATAATCAATGCACATTCTATACCCGACAACTACTCTTTGAGGTATGAGCTCATCATTATCATTAGGCACAACAGTCATTCCTCCTTTCTTAGGAACACAATGCACAAGACTAACCCATCTACTATCAGCAATAGGATATATAATACCAGCTTCAAGAAGTCTTAATACCTCATTTCTTACCACATCCTTCATCTTAGGAATTAGACGACGCTGATGTTCAACAACAGGCTTTGCATCATCTGACATATTAATGGCATGTTGGCAAATAGAGGGAGAAATCCCCTTCAAGTCATCAAGAGTATAGCCAATAGCTCCTCGGTGCTTCTCCAGTATTTCCAATAACCTTTCTTCTTCAAACTCTGAAAGCTTAGAACTAATAATAACAGGATATATTTTCTTATCATCAATATGAGCATATTTAAGATTATCAGGCAATGGTTTTAAATCAAAGACAGGATCTTCCTTTGGTGGTGGTGTTGTACCCAGATCTTGTACCGGTAAATCATGCTTAAGTATAGGTTGACGAAGGAAAATTTCATCAAGCTCATTTCTTTCTTCCCTAAAAACGTCACTCTCACTATTCTCCAAATGTTGCTGCAAAGGATTATTAGGAGCAAGAGCAATAGATGCACACTGTTCAACTCTAAAATCATTATTAGGCGAATCAGCTTTATAAGGAGTTTTGGAAAATTTAGAGAAATTAAACTCATAAGATTCACTAGCAAATTTAGTCAAAATTTTCTCTTTCTTGCAATCTATAACAGCTCCACAAGTATTTAGAAAAGGTCTACCAAAAATGATAGGACAATACTTACTAGCAGCAGAACCAAGTACCAAAAAGTCAGCAGGATATTTAATCTTACCACATAGAACTTCCACATCTCGAACAATACCAATTGGAGAGATAGTTTCTCTATTAGCCAGCCGAATAACCACATCAATATCTTCAAGTTCACAAGAACCAATTTCGTGCATAATCTCCGTGTAAAGCTCATAAGGAATAGCACTAATACTTGCACCAATATCACATAAACCGTAATAACAATGATCTCCAATTCTAACAGATAGCATAGGAACACCAGCTTTCCTAGACTCATTAGGATGTGAAACAATATTAGAAGCATCTTCACAGAAAATAATATGACCATCTTCCACATTTTCAGTCACAAGATCTTTAACTATTGCAACAGCAGGTTCAACCTTTATTTGTTCTTTAGGTTCTATAGGTTTCTTTTCACTTTTATTAACAGCACTATTTATAACAGAGTACTCCTTCAGTTTAGCAGGAAAAGGAGTTTTTTCAATATACGCTTCAGGAATAACATGATCAACAGTTTCAACTACAACACATTTATTTATAGATGAATCAATTTTATCTTAGGCAATTCATAATGAGAGGCAAAAGCTTTATAAATATTTGCAGCAACTTGAGAATCAAGACCATAAGTAGCACTCATATTACGGAATTTATCAATATCCATAAAAGCTTCAATGCATTTATAATCATAATTTATACCTGATTCTCTATCCTTGTCGTTCTCCCATCCTTCAGTGTTCTCCTGGATCCGATTAAGAAGGTCCCTTTTAAACTCTTCTTTGTTACGTGTGAATGATCCAGAACAAGAAGTATCTAGCAAGGTCTTGTCTTGAAAAGAAAGTCTTGCATAGAAATTATCAATAATAATATTACCAGGAAGCTCATGAATGGGGCATTTGAGCATTAAAGACTTCAATCTCCCCCACGCTTGGGCAATACTCTCTCCATCACGAGGCCAAAAATTATATATGCGGTTCCGATCTTTGTGAATTTCACTTGGAGGATAGAACTTAGAATAAAACCGGGGCACAATATCATTCCATTCAAGAGAATCCCCATTATCCAGTAATTTATACCAATGCACCGCTTTACCAGACAGCGATATAGAGAATAGCTTCTTCCTCACTTCATCCATAGCAATACCTGCACACTTGAATAAACCGCATAATTCATGTAAGAACAGTAAATGATCTCTTGGATGGACAGTTCCATCCCCTGTATAATGGTTATCCACAACACGTTCAATAATTTTCATAGGTATTTTGTATGGTATTTCTTCCTCACCTGGCGCCTCATCCACTACCTTTGCAGTAGTAGTAGATTTCCCAAATAAAAATTCAAGAGAAGATCTCTCCATAATGAATTATAGCAGCAGGCAGAAATAAAATCAGCACAAACAGTAAAGTTTCCCTTACAAATTCCACTTACCAATAGCGCTTCACTCCCCGTCAATGGGGCCAGAAAATAGTCTTGATGACCCACAAGTATAGGGGGTGTATCGTAGTATTTTCGATAAGTAAGAATGTCGATCCCAACGAGGAGCAGAAGGTGTTGACAAGCAGTTTCGATGAAGGATTCACTGTAAATGCTCATAGACAAGTATTCAGGGGGTTTTGATGTAGCAGATGAATAAAGTACGAGTAAGTAAAGTGCGAGAGTAATAATTGCAGTGAGTGGCCCAATCCTTTTTAGCACAAAGGACAAGGCGGTTTGTTTACTAATAATGACCAAACATTCTTGAGGACACACGGGATTTTAGTCTAGTGTTTTTGCTACATATGGCTAATTAATCTTCATTGTTTTGATAAGTGTTGTGTGGGTGAACCTATGCTAATGCACCGCCCTTCCTAGGACTAATACATACTTGTGATTATACCCCTTGCAAGCATCCGCAACTACAAGAAAGTAATTAAGATAAATCTAACCACAGCCTTAAACTCTGAGATCCTGCTATCCCTCCTGCATCGATATACCAACGGGGGTTCAGGTTTCTGTCACTCCGGCAACCCCGTAATTGGCAAACGAGTACAAGATGTATTCCCCTAGGCCCATAAAGGTGAAGTATCATGTAGTCGACGTTCACATGACACCACTAGAAGAATAACACCACAACTTAAATATCATAACATTGAATATTACTCAACCATAATTCACTACTAACATTTAGACTTCACCCATGTCCTCAAGAACTAAACGAACTACTCACAAGACATCATATGGAACATGATCAGAGGTGATATGATGATGAATAACAATCTGAACATAAACCTTGGTGCAATGGTTTCACTCAATAGCATCAATAACAAGTAGAAATCAATACCGGGAGAGTTTCCCCTATCAAACAATCAAGATCCAACCCAAATTGTTACAACGGTGACGATGTGCAGCGGTGGAGACGGCGGTGATGATGATGTAGATGATGATGATGGTGATGGAGATGATGTCCAGCTCGATGACGGTGACGATGGCGTCGATTTCCCCCTCCGGGAGGGAATTTCCCCGGTGGATCTCAGCCTGCCGGAGAGCTCTTTTCTCTCTGGTGTTCTCCGCCCCGCAGAGGCGGCTGTGACTCTTCGCGACAATCCCCCTGGAGCTTAGGTTTTCGGGACGAAGATGTACGCGAAGGAGAGGAGGCCAGAGGGCGCTGTGGGCCCCCTCCCCACAAGGCGGCGCGGCCAGGCCTTGGCCCGCGCCGGCCTGTGAGGTGGGCCCATAATGCCCCTCCTCAGCTCCCCCTTCTGGCTCCCTTCGTCTTCTGGAAAAATAGGAATTTTCATATAATTTCCGTCAATTGTTGATCTTCCGAAATATTGCATTCTGACGGCGCTTTTTCCAGCAGAATCCTGACTCCGGTGCGCGATCCTCCAATAATCATGAAACATGCAAAATAGATGAAATAACATAAGTATCATCTCCAAATATGAAATATATCAATGAATAACAGCAAATTATGATATAAAATAGTGATGCAAAATGGACGTATCAGGTACTCATAAGGATGGGGGTCCAAGTGTCTCTTTTTTACTTTTTTTTAGAGAT
Source organism: Lolium perenne (assembly GCF_019359855.2). Classification (NCBI taxonomy): domain Eukaryota; kingdom Viridiplantae; phylum Streptophyta; class Magnoliopsida; order Poales; family Poaceae; genus Lolium; species Lolium perenne. The sequence goes on from NC_067244.2 coordinate 75,299,528, forward strand.
CCTATGGTCTATGTGCTTGACATCTTACAAATTGGATGTTTCATGGCCCTAGTGATGAATACGTGGCTACTCAACTTTAGATTACCATAGACCTTCTCCATATGCATATTGTTTCTACCATGTTTCACAAAGGTGTGCCTCCATGACTCCTGTTGAAAGGGCCAAAGGAGATTGAGTAACCTCACTTTTTGTGGAGGCCATCCATACCGGGAAGACGGGACAATAGAAAAATGGACATCCTCTTATAATGTACACTTTTTTATTTTGATTTTTTATGAAAGGAGATTGAGGATGCCCATGCTGAAACTTCCACCATGATTATTTTGCATGGATTTCATTAGCGGCACAATGTTTTTCTCTAACATATATGCATACTCCAGTATTTTTTGCGTATAATCCCCTTCATTTCTGTAACATCCCAAAAATTTCAAAAAAACAAAGACAATAAATTTCCCTTTTTTCCAAATTTTGGAACCAACAAAAACTTTTATTAAATTAAGTTTGATACATAGTGATCTTGCTTAATTCTTGTGCTATTGCCATGTTTGCTTGTTATAGTAGTTTGAAATGATCTTAAACCCTAAACCTCACCCCTCTCTTCATCATCCTAGTTAAAATAAAATAAAAGGAAATTAAATAAGAAAAAGGCATATGTGCCTATGGCTATTTCTATAAATCTTTACCCTAAACCTTTCTACTTGGTTTAAAGGTTGGAAAACCTTCATACACCTTATCTAGCACTTATCAAACCAAATCCAAAGTGAAACAAAAGAAAATAAAAAGAAACTAAAAATGCCATAGAGGCATATGAGAGTAAAATAGCAAATATGTGAATTTAAGAATATTGACCCTAATACTTGTGGTGAATGGTTGGATCACTCCTCTATACCATTTCAACACTCAACAACACCAATTGGGTCAAGCCAAGTCAAATTAAAACTCAAATGCAACATATGCATACAGGCATATGTGACACATAGCCATAATACCCAATTCTTGCCCTATGACTCTAAATCTTGACCACTTGATGTGAAACCATCTCTCAACCTAATATAACACTAAATTGACCCTAACTCATGCCCAAGTAAAGCAAGAGGAACAATGTATAAGAATAGTGAAATTTGACACATCACCTCTTATGTGTTATGGCCGTTTTTGCAAATCTTTGAACAAGACCATTTGAAATGGTTTCAATGGTCTTAAAATGTTTCTAAACTAATAAGAATCACATTAGAGTCAAGAAAAGTCAAATCAAATGGACAGAAATCAAATGGTGAGATAATTCCATTTTCACTCACATACACATAAGGCCAATTTTGCAAATCTTCATCAAAGGCCACCATTGCTTGATCTATTGCTTGTAGAATACTTATATATGATAAACAAACACAAATGAATCAAAGAAACAAGAATCAAATCAAAGGAAATCTCAAAATCAACTTACATGTGATATTGGTCAAAAGTGAGATTTATAAAATGTTCCTCACTTTACCCCCTGGTTTTTGACTTTTCTTCAACTAAACTTGGCCAACCATTGCCATGTCATCCAAGACCTTGTTAAGGTGAACAACTTTCATGTTGACCACCATGCCTAACTTTGACCACGTTGACCAGTAGGATTTTGACAAGTGGAGACTTTGAAATTATGAGAAGATTAACCCCAAATTTGAAACTTTGCAAAACAACACCAAAATGAACACCACCACCACCACTCCATCACATTAATTATATAAATGAACTTCACCAAAAAGAATTGCAAAATTCAAACATTTTCTTCATGCGGCCATTTCATCAAACAGGTTGTGTGCACAAATCTAGAAACTTGATACATGCTTATACCCACTGGATTTTTGCCTAAACCTTGCATGATCATATGTGATCATCACTCTTGTACCTCCTCTGCATCAAACAAAGCCCTTTGGCACTGACTAAAGTGGTGCAATGAGCAAAAGTTTCACCATGCCGAGCCCAAGGACACCACCATGCCACTCATCCTCTCCATCACCCTCTGAGCCATTTCTACTTGTCAACTAGCTCGCCTACACTCTCCTACTCACGCCAGTACACTTCCCAACTAAAGGCTCGCACCGCATTGGCCACTAGACGCACGCCCAGACGCGCCCAGAACGTGCCAGGCACGCGGTGAGCGCGCCCAGACGGCGTCCTGGACGCGCCAGAGCGCCATGCGACCCGTCGCCCTCGTCCTCCCCTGCAAGGCCTAGCACTGCGTCGAGCACCGCCTCGCCACCCTCTGCAAGCTAGACAACGTCGCTAGCCCGCGATCGCCTTGTCACCGTCGCCATCATCAAAAACCTGCCGCACCCGTACTGCAAGCACTCGACGACGCCAGCACGCCCTCGTCCTCCCCTTGCTGCCCCCTTCACGCGCGTCATCCTTGCCATGATCTCGCCTACCTCGCGCGCCCCCTAGTTTGCCCCTTCGCACCCTGGAACGACCTCGTCGTCGTCGACCCTTCACAGCACCCGCCGGCCGCTCACCATCCTATAAATAGAGACCTACCCCGCCCCTTCTTCCTTCACACCATCTGCTCCCCTCCTCCTCCTTGATCTCCTCGAACACCTCTCTCGCCCCAATTTCATCGGAGCTGCTCCAATTTGAAGCCGACGGCCGCCGGAGCCCGGAGATCACCGTCGCCGATTCACGCTGCCCCGAGCCTCGCCACCGGTACCAATCGATCCCTCGTCGTCGACAACGCCGCCTCGCACTCACCAGAACCCCGCGGGAACCTCCGTCGCGCCGCCGACCCCCTACCTCGCCGGCGCAGCAAGCTCCTCTCCCCCGACGGTGACGACGAAGCCCCACCGTCCGATCTCCATCTGATCCAGCGGCTCGCGTTCACAGGTACCGTTTCGGGTTAAAGAGAGACTGACATGTAGACCCCACCATGTCAGTTGGCCCGCGGCGTGGGCAGCGCTAGTTGGGCCAGCCCAGATCGTTTTCTCTTATTCTGGCCCATTTCCTTTCCCGCCTAAGCCCGTTAATTCAATTTAGAATTAATTCGTTTCAGCAAATAATTCAATACTGGTCTGTGATATAAATTAAATATTTTAAAATCTACAAACCCAAATGGAGTAAATAAAATTGTTCCAGAAAGATTATGAAATTATCTAACTCATCCCACTGGATTCAACCCCATAGCTTGTGTAGATTTTGAATAGCAAAAATGACAAAACAGAGACTTTTCTTTATTCAAATAAATCTTAAAAATCAACCAATTTGAATTTTGAAGTAAATCCAATTGCTATAATTCACATTTCATAAACCCTAATTTAATATGTAAAAATATGATATAGGTTATGTACATGATCATGGGCTAGAATCAAAATATTGACTATGTACTCAATACTAGTCCATTTAAATTAATTCAAATTTTAGGAATTTAAATCTATGAGGTGTAGCACCTCATTTAAATCATTTTCTCAAGTGATATGAAGTAATGTGATGACCTCTTTTGCTTAGGCTCATAATTGCTCAATTGTAGAAGTTAAATCAAAATAATATTTAATTTTGCAAAGGTTATTTAAATCACATGAGATGATGAATCTCATTTAAATCACTTTTCTCAAATAATAAGTGTGAAGTGTTGACCTTGGTCAACATGGGATCATCCCTGGTTATTTGAGAAGATTAAATCCTAAGAAGATTCAATGAGATGAAATTATTTCTCCAAACCAAAGAGAAACCCTAATTTCAACTTTCAATGAGAGGAAATTATTTTCCTAATGTTAAATAAAGAAACCCTAGCATAATTTGTGAATAAATGTTAACTAGTGATGCTAGATCAATTGTGTGAGCCATTAAGGCTAATTAAGACTACTTAAGTGTTGTTTGGTGATTGTATCCTCGTATTCGTTTATAGACGCTAGTACCGGAGACTATCAAGAGGAAGAGGTCTTCTACCAAGAGGAAGAGCAAGAAAACTTTGATCACATCACCAATCAAGGCAAGCTATTACCAATGCAAGCTAGACTAATGCAAACTATTTTGGTTGCAAGTTTATATTCTTGCCAAGTGCAAAGCTCTACAAGAGCAAGGCACCATTACATTTTACTTTATGAACCTATCCCAAGTTCTTACTTTACAAGTTTTACTTGAATTTTATTTATCAAAGTTACTTTTTGATTTATGACTCACTTAGTTTAGCTATGGAGTACTACAAGAGCATCACACTTAGCCTAGCAAGCTCCAAGATACTTAGCACCCCTCATAACTAGTTGCTAGTGCTCAATATTAAAAGTGACTACTCTAGTTGGGAACTTGGGAATTGAAAAGACTTTGAAAACCTTGGAATGATGAGTCATTCTATTGAGAGATTTTGAAGGTGAATATGACTGGTGAATGACTTGGTGAATTTTACAAAAACACTGATGGTTGGGTTCGGATGCGATACCATTCCAATTTTACAAGTACCCCCACAATACCTGAATCTGGGTAAGGCTTAGCTGGAAACTTATGTATTTTAGTATGGGTTTCCCTCTGAACAAGCGTCATAGGGGTTATGCCGAGGCTGCCTCTGTACTGGTGAAGTGATGTGAAATGACGTGAAATGAGGTGAATGTCCGGCCCAAGCCCTGTGCAGTTCCCAGGTTGACCGCGTGTCTTCACTGGGAGGCCAAGCTCATGGGGAGAGGTGCCTATACTAGAGTATGTAAATGAATGGTTAGGATTGGTAGTTCGCGTACTGCGTATGATAAATCAGGACTAGTTACCCCTGACGAACTATTGCAATTGTTGTGGCACAAGTGTACAACCTCTGCAGAGTTAAACCTATTCGAATAGCCGCGTCCGCGGTTATGGACAGTTGGAAAGGCCATACTGTTCCGTCATCAGAATTTTTCTAAAAATATGAATGGTGACTTGTGATTTGAATTGAAAGGTGACTTTGACTTTGAATCACCACTGAGTGGTGGGAATGACACTAATGTTCCCACTTGAGTTAGTTAATTGAAGAGGCTTTGATTATTAAAAGTGCTTATGAAATAAAACTGGCTTTTATGCAAATGAAACTAGAGCTTAGAACCCCCTTACTATAGTTGATAGTATTTACCTTAGTATTAGTTTGCGAGTACTTTAAAGTACTCATGGCTGTGTCCCTGGCTATTCAAATGGCCAGACTATGAAGACGAGTACCAGAACCCGGAAGAAGGACAGCAGGACGTCTACGACAACTAGGATCACTCCTGACGTCAATAGTTGCCTGTGAAATAGATGGACTACTACTACGCTACTTTCGCTTCCGCTATGTGTTATGTAATGGATCAATAGAACTTCTATTATTGTAATGAGACTGGATCATGTGATCCTTTATTTGTAGGACGATTATGTGTTGTAATGAATGATGTGTTGTGATATCAATCTATTATGTCTCGCAAAAACAATATTCCTGGGATTGCGAGGAATGGCATAATAGGCATTTGGACTTAAAAATCCGGGTGTTGACAAGTTGGTATCAGAGCCATTGTTGACCTTAGGAGACCCTAGTTAGAATGGACGTCTGAAAATTTTAGTTTCAAAACAAATGAAGTGACTATTTAAGAAAACTTACTCTCTTATCCTTGAGATCTTCTTCAAAAATAAGAAAGTTATGCTCTATTCTTCTTATACTATTACCTAAAATTTTGACACACTTCTCTAACTTACTCATCATAATTCTTCACAGATGGAGTACACCTGCAAGTCTTATCAACTTGGCCACGGAGGAAACCTCATGTTCGAGAAGGATTTGAAACAACTGGTTGAGTATTTAGGACGCCCGTATCCCGAGTTCTTAGGAATACCCCTCAACAATCCATCCGGAGGACCACCTCGGTGGGAAGTTACTGCAGATCTGAGAGGAAAGCTTGGAGCCCCAACATGGGAAACCATCTGGTTTTCTGCAACGGGAAGCACTTGGAAGGAAGGACTAGTCAGAGCGATGCAAGAAGCAATTGCCCGTCTGTGCGGACAGAATATCAACAAGCTCAAGAATACCCGCTTCATTTACTACCCAGGACATGACACCATGGGAAGACCAATAATCATGCCCCCGCACCCGGAGATGAACCACTATGTGACCTACCTCGACTACATGTTGTACAAGACCCGCAAGGAGTTGGACAACGCCCTCACCTTTTGCCAAGCACATTACCCGTGAAGATGAAGAATCCCCCCCTGAAGAGTAGTATCATTTAAAGCACTTTCGTACGTGTGAGTTGTATCAGGATCCCCTTGTATCGTAGAGCGACGAATGGTTCTTCAAACCAACGGTGTGTTAGATTTGTAATGTATGATGCTTGGTATGAATGAAAGAGTGTTGTTGGTTTTTACCCCCGCAACACTACTCAAGTTTTCAATATTATGAACTTTTTAAAACTTTAACCAAACAAACCATAGAAATTTCCCTCTTATTTTATCATCTACCTCAATGATCAGATGGCCCCACCAACGCGCAACGCCACCCAGGATGCCATGATGCAACTGCTGCAGACGATGATGGCAGACCGAGAAGCCGAGAGAGCTGAACGCCAAGCCAACATTGCTGCACTGCAACAGATAGCTCAGAACAATCAAGGCCATGGAAACCACGATCACCCTGGATCGAAGCTGAAGAACTTTCAGCACACCAACCCTCCAATGTTCAACAAGACCGAAGAGCCCCTTGATGCTGATGACTGGCTCCAGACCATGGAGAACAACCTCGAAGTTGCGGGAGTTGAAGCTGCAGAAAAAAGTACTGTTAGCCACCCACTACCTGTCAGGACCTGCCAGAGCCTGGTGGACAAGTGCCCGTGCAATGAATGCGGGACAGATGATGACTTGGGAAGAATTCAAGCTGAAGTTCAGCAAGTACCATGTGCCCCAAGGACTGATCAAGAAAATGAGAGACGAGTTCCGTGAACTCAAGCAAGGAAGAATGTCCGTGGTGGAATACCGCGACAGGTTTCTCACTCTGTCAAGGTACGCCCCGGATGAGACCGACACCAATGAGAAGAGAAAGGAAAGATTTCTGAACGGACTGCACGACGAGATGCAAACTGTGTTGGTGAATATTTCGTTCGCTGACTTGGAAGCCCTTGTAGACTCAGCCATACAGATGGAAGGAAAGCTGCATCAGGCCAATGAAAACCGCAAGCGCAGAATGATGAACCAGAATGGATCCCACCATACCCAGAAGTACCGCAACAACTCCTCTGGAGGATTCACCCCAAGATACAACAAGCCCCCTGCCCAGAATTATCGCCCCAACTACACCAACAACAACGGAGGACCCCCGAAGCCCAGAGGCAACAACAACAACAACAGCCACAACAACAGCCACAACAACAACAACCACCACAACAGCAACAACAACAATGGGAACAACAACAACACCAATACTGCCCCAAGGACTGGAAACAATGCTACCCCCGTCATCCCCAAGGACAAGGCAACAATCAACTGCTACGAATGTGGAGTTGTGGGTCACTACTCCAACGAGTGCCCCAAGAAGCTTGCCAAGATTGCCGCCAATACCGCTGCACCTGGTCAGCAACAGCGCCGCTTTGCCGGAAGAAGGAACCAGAACAACAACAACGGCCGCCTCTACCACATGACTGCCACTGAAGCTCAGGAAACACCCCAGACCATGCCAAGTATGTCTTCCTGTTAATAAAATGCTCAATCTCTCTTAGGAACCTAACTTTTCTTAAAATCTCGGGACGAGATTTGTTTAAGGGGGAAGGGTTTGTAACATCCCAAAAATTTCAAAAAAACAAAGACAATGAATTTCCCTTTTTTCCAAATTTTGGAACCAACAAAAACTTTTATTAAATTAAGTTTGATACATAGTGCTATTGCCATGTTTGCCATGTTTGCTTAATTCTTGTGCTATTGCCATGTTTGCTTGTTATAGTAGTTTGAAATGATCTTAAACCCTAAACCTCACCCCTCTCTTCATCATCCTAGTTAAAATAAAATAAAAGGAATTAAATAAGAAAAAGGCATATGTGCCTATGGCTATTTCTATAAATCTTTACCCTAGACCTTTCTACTTGGTTTAAAGGTTGGAAAACCTTCATACACCTTATCTAGCACTTATCAAACCAAATCCAAAGTGAAACAAAAGAAAATAAAAAGAAACTAAAAATGCCATAGAGGCATATGAGAGTAAAATAGCAAATATGTGAATTTAAGAATATTGACCCTAATACTTGTGGTGAATGGTTGCATCACTCCTCTATACCATTTCAACACTCAACAAGACCAATTGGGTCAAGCCAAGTCAAATTAAAACTCAAATGCAACATATGCATAGAGGCATATGTGACACATAGCCATAATACCCAATTCTTGCCCTATGGCTCTAAACCTTGACCACTTGATGTGAAACCATCTCTCAACCTAATATAACACTAAATTGACCCTAACTCATGCCCAAGTAAAGCAAGATGAACAATGTACAAGAATAGTGAAATTTGACACATCACCTCTTATGTGTTATGGCCATTTTTGCAAATCTTTGAACAAGACTATTTGAAATGGTTTCAATGGTCTTAAAATGTTTCTATACTAATAAGAATCACATTAGAGTCAAGAAAAGTCAAATCAAATGGAGAGAAATCAAATGGTGAGATAATTCCATTTTCACTCACATACACATAAGGCCAATTTTGCAAATCTTCATCAAAGGCCACCATTGCTTGATCTATTGCTTGTAGAATACTTATATATGATAAACAAACACAAATGAATCAAAGAAACAAGAATCAAATCAAAGGAAATCTCAAAATCAACTTACATGTGATAATGGTCAAAAGTGAGATTTATAAAATGTTCCTCACTTTACCCCCTGGTTTTTGACTTTTCTTCAACTAAACTTGGTCAACCATTGCCATGTCATCCAAGACCTTGTTAAGGTGAACAACTTTCATGTTGACCACCATGCCTAACTTTGACCAGGTTGACCAGTAGGATTTTGACAAGTGGAGACTTTGAAATTATGAGAAGATTAACCCCAAATTTGAAACTTTGCAAAACAACACCAAAATGAACACCACCACCACCACTCCATCACATTAATTATATAAATGAACTTCACCAAAAAGAATTGCAAAATTCAAACATTTTCTTCATGCGGCCATTTCATCAAACAGGTTGTGTGCACAAATCTGGAAACTTGATACATGCTTATACCCACTGGATTTTTGCCTAAACCTTGCATGATCATATGTGATCATCACTCCTGTACCTCCTCTGCATCAAACAAAGCCCTTTGGCACTGACTAAAGTGGTGCAATGAGCAAAAGTTTCACCATGCCGAGCCCAAGGACACCACCATGCCACTCATCCTCTCCATCACCCTCTGAGCCATTTCTACTTGTCAACTAGCTCGCCTACACTCTCCTACTCACGCCAGTACACTTCCCAACTAAAGGCTCGGACCGCATTGGCCACCAGACGCACGCCCAGACGCGCCCAGAACGTGCCAGGCACGTGGTGAGCGCGCCCAGACGGCGTCCTGGACGCGCCAGAGCGCCATGCGACCCGTCGCCCTCGTCCTCCCCTGCAAGGCCTAGCACTGCGTCGAGCACCGCCTCGCCACCCTCTGCAAGCTAGACAACGTCGCTAGCCCGCGGCCGCCTTGTCACCGTCGCCATCATCAAAAACCTGCCGCGCCCGTACTACAAGCACTCGACGACGCCAGCACGCCCTCGTCCTCCCCTTTCTGCCCCCTTCACGCGCGTCGTCCTCGCCATGATCTCGCCTACCTCGCGCGCCCCCTAGTTTGCCCCTTCGCGCCCTGGAACGACCTCGTCGTCGTCGACCCTTCACAGCACCCGCCGGCCTCTCACCATCCTATAAATGGAGACCTCCCCCGCCCCTTCTTCCTTCACACCATCTGCTCCCCTCCTCCTCCTTGATCTCCTCGAACACCTCTCTCGCCCCAATTTCACCGGAGCTGCTCCAATTTGAAGCCGACGGCCGCCGGAGCCCGCAGATCACCGTCGCCGATTCACGCCACCCCGAGCCTCGCCACCGGTACCAATCGATCCCTCGTCGTCGACAACGCCGCCTCGCACTCACCAGAACCCCGCGGGAACCTCCGTCGCGCCGCCGACCCCCTACCTCGCCGGCGCAGCAAGCTCCTCTCCCCCGACGGTGACGACGAAGCCCCACCGTCCGATCTCCATCTGATCCAGCGGCTCGTGTTCACAGGTACCGTTTCGGGTTAAAGAGAGACTGACATGTAGACCCCACCATGTCAGTTGGCCCGCGGCGTGGGCAGCGCTAGTTGGGCCAGCCCAGATCGTTTTCTCTTATTCTGGCCCATTTCCTTTCCCGCCTAAGCCCGTTAATTCAATTTAGAATTAATTCGTTTCAGCAAATAATTCAATACTGGTCTGTGATATAAATTAAATATTTTAAAATCTACAAACCCAAATGGAGTAAATAAAATTGTTCCAGAAAGCTTATGAAATTATCTAACTCATCCCACTGGATTCAACCCCATAGCTTGTGTAGATTTTGAATAGCAAAAATGACAAAACAGAGACTTTTCTTTATTCAAATAAATCTTAAAAATCAACCAATTTGAATTTTGAAGTAAATCCAATTGCTATAATTCACATTTCATAAACTCTAATTTACTATGTAAAAATATGATATAGGTTCTGTACATGATCATGGGCTAGAATCAAAATATTGACTATGTAGTCAATACTAGTCCATTTAAATTAATTCAAATTTTAGAAATTTAAATCTATGAGGTGTAGCACCTCATTTAAATCATTTTCTCAAGTGATATGAAGTAATGTGATGACCTCTTTTGCTTAGGCTCATAATTGCTCAATTGTAGAAGTTAAATCAAAATAATATTTAATTTTGCAAAGGTTATTTAAATCACATGAGATGATGAATCTCATTTAAATCACTTTTCTCAAATAATAAGTGTGAAGTGTTGACCTTGGTCAACATGGGATCATCCCTGGTTATTTGAGAAGATTAAATCCTAAGAAGATTCAATGAGATGAAATTATTTCTCCAAACCAAAGAGAAACCCTAATTTCAACTTTCAATGAGAGGAAATTATTTTCCTAATGTTAAATAAAGAAACCCTAGCATAATTTTTGAATAAATGTTAAGTAGTGATGCTAGATCAATTGTGTGAGCCATTAAGGATAATTAACACTACTTAAGTGTTGTTTGGTGATTGTATCCTCGTATTCGTTTATAGACGCTAGTATCGGAGACTATCAAGAGGAAGAGGTCTTCTACCAAGAGGAAGAGCAAGAAAACTTTGATCACATCACCAATCAAGGCAAGCTATTACCAATGCAAGCTAGACTAATGCAAACTATTTTGGTTGCAAGTTTATATTCTTGCCAAGTGCAAAGCTCTACAAGAGCAAGGCACCATTACATTTTACTTTATGAACCTATCCCAAGTTCTTACTTTACAAGTTTTACTTGAATTTTATTTATCAAAGTTACTTTTTGATTTATGACTCACTTCATTTAGCTATGGAGTAGTACAAGAGCATCACACTTAGCCTAGCAAGCTCCAAGATACTTAGCACCCCTCATAACTAGTTGCTAGTGCTCAATATTAAAAGTGACTACTCTAGTTGGGAACTTGGGAATTGAAAAGACTTTGAAAACCTTGGAATGATGAGTCATTCTATTGAGAGATTTTGAAGGTGAATATGACTGGTGAATGACTTGGTGAATTTTACAAAAACATTGATGGTTGGGTTCGGATGCGATACCATTCCAATTTTACAAGTACCCCCACAATACCTGAATCTGGGTAAGGCTTAGCTGGAAACTTATGTATTTTAGTATGGGTTTCCCTCTGAACAAGCGTCATAGGGGTTATGCCGAGGCTGCCTCTGTACTGGTGAAGTGATGTGAAATGACGTGAAATGAGGTGAATGTCCGGCCCAAGCCCTGTGCAGTTCCCTGGTTGACCGCGTGTCTTCACTGGGAGGCCAAGCTCATGGAGAGAGGTGCCTATACTAGAGTATGTAAATGAAAGGTTATGATTGGTAGTTCGCGTACTGCGTACGATAAATCAGGGCCAGTTACCCCTGACGAACTATTGCAATTGTTGTGGCACAAGTGTACAACCTCTACAGAGTTAAACCTATTCGAATAGCCGCGTCCGCGGTTATGGACAGTTGGAAAGGCCATACTGTTCCGTCATCAGAATTTTTCTAAAAATATGAATGGTGACTTGTGATTTGAATTGAAAGGTGACTTTGACTTTGAATCACCACTGAGTGGTGGGAATGACACTAATGCTCCAACTTGAGTTAGTTAATTGAAGAGGCTTTGATTATTAAAAGTGCTTATGAAATAAAACTGGCTTTCATGCAAATGAAACTAGAGCTTAGAACCCCCTTACTATAGTTGATAGTATTTACCTTAGTATTAGTTTGCGAGTACTTTAAAGTACTCATGGCTGTGTCCCTGGCTATTCAAATGGCCAGACTATGAAGACGAGTACCAGAACCCGGAAGAAGGACAGCAGGACGTCTACGACAACTAGGATCACTCCTGACATCAACAGTTGCCTGTGAAATAGATGGACTACTACTACGCTACTTTCGCTTCCGCTATGTGTTATGTAATGGATCAATAGAACTTCTATTATTGTAATGAGACTGGATCATGTGATCCTTTATTTGTAGGACGATTATGTGTTGTAATGAATGATGTGTTGTGATATCAATCTATTATGTCTCACAAAAACAATATTCCTGGGATTGCGAGGAATGGCATAATAGGCATCTGGACTTAAAAATCCGGGTGTTGACAATTTCGCACAAGGTGAGCACCCATAACAAAAAGCTTAAACATGAAAACAACTTAAATAATTGCAATATTGAAAGTGCTCCCTATGTAAGCATGGTTCCTACTTAACAACCTACTCATAATTTGTCAAACACATATATTTCCATACTGTCGAGTCACCTCATGCCTAACTTTCTCATGAGCTTAAAACTACACAAAAGAGATATTTTGAAGTGTTTGGAGGCATATCACACATATTATACTTGAAGTAGCAAGTGCCACATAGGTAGGTATGGTGGGTGTTTTGGTTTGAGGTGTTTGGATACAAGTCTTAGCCTATTTTGAGAATTTTGGGCTGGCAAAAATATCTAGAATCATGCCTTAGTGTCCATAATGCCAATCATTCATTATAAACAAGGTTCCCTAGTATTAAACATCCATGTATATTATAAAAAGGTAGCACTATATAAGGCACTAGAAAATTATCATTCATCAAATTATTTAAAACTAGCAACACTAAGCATAACTTTGAATTTCAGCTTTTTTGCTTTCATTCCTTTTTTATTTTCATGCCATACAACTTATTTAAAGCAAGTATTTAAATAATGGCATAGTTTTTTTCAGTACATATTTCCTAAGAATTTAATAATATCAATCATGGTGGTCTCATTTATTTCCAAACAAAACTAGACAAAACACTAACAAAGACACTCCAAGTTTCTACGAGCATTCTATGTTGCTCAAAAAACAAAGTTCAGAGGTTTGCAAACCGAGAGTTTATAGGTCCAGTGGGATGCCTTGTGTATGCCCAAGCTTATGGTCTTCACCATTCTTGGATATATCTTGGTGTGGTGTTCCTCTTTCCAAATCAAAAAACTTCAACACAAAACTTTCTCCCATTTCTTTTTTATGGGGTGACATTAGTGGTACAAGAATAAGATGATTACTGCAATATAGACCAAAGATAAAAAAATTCCTTGATATTCCAGTAAGAATATAATGTCCTACACATTCCTAGCATATCAAAATATTCAAGATAAATCATTTTGAAACCCAAAGAAACAGTTCAAACACAAAAAGAAAGAATCTATACAGATTTTTAGCAGCAGCAAAACGGATTTAATTCGACCACTTATACATGTCAGGAATTTTTCCATTTTTTGCATATAGAGGATGAAAATTTGCAGCTTTAGTGAATTTTTAGTGATTTTAGGAGTTGCAAAAAAAAACAGAAAATCGTGCACTAAAAAGTAGCGTGTGCAGAAATCATCAACTCCTCTTTTGTTTCACGACTTTAAAATATCCAAATGGGTAAAACTTGGTACGTTATTTTAAAAACCAGATATAAAACCAAAGAAACTCTCTTTCAACAGCAAGAGTGCAAAGGGAAAAACCAAAAACGAAAATAGCTCGGGTTGCCTCCCGCAAAGCGCTTTCTTTATAACCATATAGCTAGGCTTTTACTTACCTTGTTTCAAGTGGCATGGAGATCATGCGGTAGCTTCTATCTTGGTGCTACCTCCTTCTTCCTTGGGAAGTGTTCCATGCACTTCTTGTGTGGGAATTGAAACTTAACATACCCTTCCTTTGAGTCAATGATAGCACCTGTAGTTCTCAAAAAGGGTCTTCCAAGGATTATAGGACTAGAGGCTTTATTCCCTATGCCCACTATAACAAAATCAACAAGCACAAAAGTCATATGTAACTCAACCATTATATCATTTAATTTTCCTAAAACTTGTGTGGTTGAGTCATTACCAAGCAAAAGATCTATTGAGCATTTTCCCATATTTTTTAGTTCTAGTAGCTCATATAATTATTTTGATAGCACAACACTAAATCCAAGATCTAAGATATCATGATGGGTATCTTTGCCAATAGTGATTAATATTTTATGGATCCATACATCCCCAAGCTTTGGTGGTATCATATCTTCATTATTGTATATTTCTATATTTTCTTTGATTACATAATTTGCTATGTAAGAGCCAAATTCTGCTTGATAAATAGTAATAGATGGGTCATTAGAATTTTTTGGTAAGATATTAAGTTCATGCAAGCTACATTTATCAAGATCAAGTAGAGGATCTTTTGTTTCACTTAGGATTTTAAATTCTTCTTTTTTCTTTTCTCTACTATGTAGGTTAAAGATTTCATATCTATCATCAAATACTTCTTCAGGCACTTTAGCTTTCTCCAAACATTCCATAATTTTGACATCTAGAAGAAGGCCATCTAATAACACATAGAAATTGGAGGCAGTTATATTCATGAAAGAACCCCCACGTTCATTATCCAAATATGTCCTAGAGGTATTAGTTAGACCCCTATATGAAATATGAGCATTAGCATCCAGTCCCTAAGGCATGTTCTGTTCCATAAGAAAGTACTCTAAATCTTTCCCGGGCTATTACTAGCAGTTCATTTTCATTTTGTTTAAAGGAGATATTGATTTCCCTAGGGTGAGTTACTATTTCAGGGGTGATACGTCTCAAACGTATCTATAATTTTTGATGCTCCATGCTTATTTTACACCAATTCATATATGTTGTGTTCATACTTTGTTTCACTTTTATACATTTTCCGGCACTAACCTATTAACAAGATGCCACAGTGTCAGTTTCCTATTTTATGTTGTTTTGTATTTCAGAAAAGTTGTCAGAATTGGACGAAACAAAAGCCGAAGTCAATATTTTTCCGTAACGAAGGCAGAGTCCAGAGGGGAGTCGAAGAGGAGCCACAGTGGGGCCAAGCCACCCCTAGGCAAGGCTAGGCCTGGGCCCGCGCCAAGGCATGGCGTGGCTCACCTAGGTGGCCACCGACATCGCCCCTATGCCTATTTATTCACGATCTCGGGAAAACCCTGAATACCCGAGCCTCCATCCATGAAAAGTTCTGTCGTGGCCGCCATTGCGGACCCTAGCTCGGGAGGGTTCTGGAGCTCTTCCCGGTACCCTGCCGGAGGGAGAAATCATCGCCATGTCCGCCTCCGAAGTGATGCGTGAGTAGTTCATCCCTGGACTATGGGCCCATTGCAGTAGCTAGATGGTTGTCTTCTCCAATTTGTGCCTCATGTTTAGATCTTGTGAGCTGCACTAAATGATCAGGATCATCTTTATCTAATGCTACATGTTGTGTTTGCTGGCATCCGATGAATATTGTATACTATGTTGTGGTCGATTATATATTCATATCATATGTTATTTGTGATCTTGCATGTTGTTCGTTGCTAGTAGATACTCTGGCCAAGTAGATGCTTGTGACTCAAAGAGGGGGTATTTATGCTCGATAGTAGGTTCATGCCTCTAGTTTTCTGGGAGAGTGACAATAACTTCTAAGATTGTAGATGTGTTGTTGCTACTAGGGAGAAAACAACAATGTTTTATCTGAGGGTAATTCTATTGTTTACTTTACACACACATTCCTTAATGCGATAATATGTTGCTTGCAACTTAATACTGGAAGGGGTTCAGACGATAACCGGAAGGTGGATTATTAGTCATAGACGCAGTTGGATTACGGTCTATGTATTATGTTATAATGCCCAAACGAATCTCATAGTAATCATCTTGTCATGTATGGTCGATATTCTATCAATTTCCCAGCTGTAATTTGTTCACTCAGCATGTTATTTATATTTATGGAGAGACAACTCTAGTGAAATATGGACCCCGGTCCTTTCCTTTACACTGATAAATTCAACCACTGCAATCCTGATATGTTTACTTACTGCAAAGCTTGTTGTCTTTAGTTACTGCAAACATCTCTTTTCACTCGATATGTCTAATCATTTGTGTTCAGCAAACCGGTGAGACTGACAACCTCACTGTAAGTTGGGGCAAAGTATTTTTATTGTGTTGTGTGTAGGTTTCACGTTGTTGCTGATGCCGGTAGTGCGCCCTGCCACTAGTCAGCAAGCAACACCTTCAGAAGTCACTCCTTTCTCCTACTGGTCGATGAAAACTTGGTTTCTTACTGAGAGAAAACTTGCTGTTGTGTTCATCAAACCTTCCTCTTGGGGTTTTCCAACCGCTTCAACACCAACCGCCACCAAGATTATCTGGCGCCGTCCCCGGAGCACCATCAAGATTTTCTGGCGCCATTGCCGGTGAGAAAGAGGATTTATGCAAGGGGAATATCTAATCTACAATCTCTTTACTTTGTTATTGTTTTGCTTAGTTTACTTTATTTTATCTTGTTTGCTTCATTATATCAAAAACACAAAAAATAGTTTATTTTTATAGTCGTATTTCTATCAAAAACACGAAAAAATTAGTTCCTATTTTAAGTTGTTTTTTATGTCTATTCCTGTTACAATGTCGTCTGAGGAAATGATCTTCACTTTTCAACAAGGGAGTGAGGAGAGTTTTAAGTAAGCTTGGTCTAGAATTAATAATTCTTATAATAAAACTGAACCTAAAATAACTCTAGGCTTGCTTCTTAGTAGCTTTTATTTTGGTCTTATTTTGCGTTATAGATATGCTTTGGACACCATAGCGGGAGGAGATTTCCTCTATTGTGATGGAGATCAAGCATTTAATGCCATTAAAAAGTTGATTGCAACATAGGAGATCAAGCTTTTAATTCCATAAAAAATTTGATTGCAACATACAACTCACCTAGTAGCGTGTTAAAATAATTTACGCTGCCAGTAACTCCTCCAAAATAGATTATGGACTTGGGTTTTCGCATATAATAGTTGCATGTATCTTTTCGAGCATGCTACCAGTAATGCATTAGTGTGGCGTAGTAGGTTTTGGCACGCTACTGATATTACTAGTGTTGTTCTGAAAATTGGGTGTGATACCAATATTGTGGCCCTGACAAGGGTTTTCCTACTAGTGGCGGAGACAATGATGTATTTCGCAGAGTTCTTTCTTTGGGGAAAGTGTGTCTTCGTTGAAGAGGTGCGGCGGCCTGAATCTCACCAAACAACACAAAGTCTCACCTTATTCTCCGTCTGCCATCGCACAATACAAGGGGCCAAGATCCACTAAGTGGTGCTCTTGGAGACGGTAATTGTACTTTCACAAACAAGGTTGAGGCAATCTCCACAATTCAATTGGAAGCTCCCAACGTTACCACAAAGCTTTACACCAAAAAGATTGAGCTCTGAGGCGACCTCTTCTGCCTACGATGTGCTCAACCCAAACACTAGAACGACATGAAGGGACAGAGTAACCAGTTCCATAAAGTAATGAAGGGAGATCAAATTATCCTTTGGTGGAATCGTACACTGTGTTCTCACACAAGTCCTAGACGGGCATGAGTTTATGTTGGCTAGGGCAGCCCCTCATGGGGAAGAAGCCCTCCCCCCAAGAAGTCTGGGCGCCTGAAGTTCTGGTCACTTACTGATGTGGGCATACCCATTGGCATCGGGTACCCAATATTAGTCTACCTGGTTAAGCCCATTATAAAGGTGGCCCACCACGATGGCTCAACAAGATAGACCCACATGTAATAGCGACTTGGAGTACAAGAAAGAAGACTCCAGAATAACACTTGTCAACCCTGACCTGGTTGCATATATAAAGCCAGACTGGAGCAACCCTTGAGGGTGCATTAGATTAGATGAGATTAGACAAACACAACTCTCTCCACCTAAGGTGGCTCCCTATAACGCAACTATGATAATATATTGGATTGCTAGTAGGACGTAGCGATCCTCCATCGCAGGGACGTGAATCTGAGTACATCGTGTGCCAATCTCGCTCTTAGATTCTTCTTGCCGCCTTCTTCCGAGAACCCAAGTCCATAATATATGGGTATTGCCGAGGTGATCCATCATCACTTGACCGCCACTCCCCCCGATAGGCGGCGACCTCCATTTGTAGCCATTCTGCTTTCTCAAGGAGTGGGGTTGAGGGGGTGGGTAAGTGACCGGAAGTTTAGGCGCCCATACTTTTGGTCCAACCTTTGGCCCTATACATACGAAATCAGACTCTACATATAGGTGGGTGTCACGGTCTTATCTTGGACATTAAATCCAGCTTTGAGATTCGTGCAAACAGTGTGATATATTGCAGAAAACAACCTGCTGAGCAACTTTTGCACTTTGAACCTAAACCCTAATCCTTCGTTTTTTCAGAACAACTCGTGTGTTTCTTTCATATCAGTCCTGCCGTGACATCTACATATTCAGTAATCAGTTGAGTTATGGTTAAAAATTAAGGATGAACACCTAAACCGATCAAATTATGTGCAGAAATTAAACATAATTTATTGTCCGAAATTAAGGATAATTATGTTCGGAGTACCTTTTATCATAAACAAAATTAAGCCACAAAACATGGAAGAGAATAAGATTAGGCTAAAAAAATCCTGATTAGTAAGGAAAAAAATCTTGGGAAGTTGCTTCCGTTTCTGATTAGACTAAGATTTATTTCCAGATTTTATACAATGTTCAAGAAAGAGAGACGAGGAATATGAGACTTGGGGGAAAATATACACTGAATCCCACTTCCTATGAGCATACATGCATCATTAGCATCTAGTAAATAAGGAAAAAAAGATAAATGGGGAACAAATCTGGGACAAATCCCAATCAGGACCATATCCAATCATCAACCATGAATAAGAATTGGGAACAGATCTCGAACAAAGCCTATGACCAGATCAAATCGGAACAAAAAAGGATTCCAAATCCCATCCAAGACCAGCTGAAGACCATCAAAATTTTGATAGAAAATACCACCGGCCCTAACGAATTGCTAAAATAAACCATCTGCGAACGTAATTGACAAAAAAAACCATCTCCGACGTGGCGGCAGCCCCTAAGATAACAGGTGAAAGTGCCGCCGCATCAGGCAGCACGTTTGTTTGCCAGCACCACCGGTAGCTAGCAGCCGTCTACCCGTGATGGGCCATGCCGCTCCCCTTGGTGGCGGCATGATGACTTGGCAGGGTGCAGCCGCAACCACTGGCGGCAAGTATATACATGAGCTATGTTTCGCAGCGGTGTGAATGCAAAGAGCAGATATGCATTGATCAACTTTGGCAGCGGAAGGTACATGTACTCCGTCCCAGTTCACAGGGCTTGTGCGTATCCCTAGGTTGCCTATTTGGTCAACATAATATCAGTTTAATAATACAAAAATTATATCATTAGAAAGTAGAACATCTAAGCTTTCTAATGATATATATTTTATAATATATATTTTAAATTATGTTGATAACATTTACGATCTAGAAATACGCGTAAGCACTATGAACCGGGACGGAGGTATTGATTTGGTACTGCAGGTTATAGAATGGATCTTGGCGATGAAACGGGCCAATGCATCTTCCGTGCATGTCGTCAGAACGTCAGCTTGTTTGATATGCGATGATCCATAAAAACATTGACAGGGTGTCCTACCGCCACCGACGGGGCGGTATGGCCCATGTTAGAGCATCTCCAGTCGCGTCCCCCAAACCGTCCCCCAAACCGCGCCGGATCGAGCGTTTGGGGGACGTGTTTTGTTCGTGCCGCGTCCCCCAAACGCCGCCCCCAAATGAATATTTGTGCACGAAAATAAAGGTTTTCATTCAATTTTAATTATATATTACAAAGTTTGAATGAAAACGGCTAGATTTCATCTAAACCTAGACTACTGACCGCCCGGCGGCGCGTTCGACGGCCCCGCCCTGTCGTCGCCTCCCCTACGCCGCAGCTCCTCCTGCGCGCGCCTCCTCTCCTTGCGTTCGGCGGTGGCCAGACGGTGCCGCTCCCGCCGCGCGTCCTCCGCCGTCCCCTGCTGCGCCGCCTGGAGGGAGAGCTCGATGGCGCGACGAATATGCGCCTCTTCGAGGGCACGGGCGTCGTCCTGGAGCTTCTTCTCCAACTCGAAGGACTCGACGATGGCGCGTTGCTGATCGGCCGTCTCGTCCGGGTGCGGGGCGTCGTCGTCGGACCAGTCGAACTCGTCGTCGTCGTCGTCGTCCTCCACCTCGGTCTCCTCCGCCTCGGCCTCCTCCTCCTCCATTGGCGCCTCCTCCTCCACATCTGTTGGCGCCTCCATCATAGCCGCCGCAAACGCGTCGGCCGCCGCCAACTGCTCCGCCCGCCTCCCCCATAGCGCCGTAAGCGCCGCCTCCCGCTGTCGACGCTCCTCCGCCGTCGCCTGCTGCTGGAGCTCGATCGACTCACGCCGCCGGCGCTCGATCGAGTCACGCCGTTCACGGAACAGCGCCTGCCGCTCATCGCGCTGGCGCCGGCGCTCGTCAGCCCATCGCTGCTCCATCTCCTCCCGGTACCGGCGCCGTCGCGCCTCTTGTCCCGTCGAGGCGTCGAACGCCGCAACGGTGTCGCGCTGCTGCTCCTGCCACGCTGCTGCCACCGCGGCCTCCTCAGCTGCGGAGGCAGGGGCGGAGAACGCCGCTAGATCCGCCGCCTGCTGCGCCTCACGCCGCTGGCGGGCCTCCTCCTCGAGTGCCTCCTCGAGTGCCGCACGCCGCTGCCGGCTCGTCAATGGAGGAGACGGCGGTGGAGGGAAGTGGCCATCGCCGGGGCGGTTCGCCATTGCCACTGGTGATGGAGGAGACGGCTGTGGAGCGACGAGGGTTGTGTTTGTTGCCGGCGGGGTGTGGTGGCTACCATTGATGAGCCGGGAGACCTTTTATAGACGCCGGCGTCGGGAAGAAAGCGCGGGAACAGACGAGAAGAGGCGGGAAGATCGCGCGGGAACGGGCGGTGGCGTGCGAACGCCGGCGACGCGTGGAGGCTGCGCAGCACCGACGAGACGTCTCGCCTGCCCCTCCGTCGCCATTAAGGCAAAGATGCCGCTGCGCGCGAATAACTTCCGTCGCGAGGTAGGCGACGGTTAGGTTAAAATTAACTGTGCCGCTGACGCGTCGGCCCCGCGCCTCCTCGCCTCTCATTTCGTTGTGTCCGGCGTCCCCGGAGCGTCCCCTGTGGGACGGGGACGGGCTCGGGGCGCCGGACACCGTATCGGGCCGCGCCGGACAAAAATGGGCTTTGGGGGACGCGGCTGGAACGCTTTTTTTTGTCCGGCGCGCCCCAAATCCCTTTGGGGGACGGTTTGGGGGACGCGACTGGAGATGCTCTTAGACTGTATATTATGTATATGTATTCTGTAACATGTACGTACCCTTTGGTACCCATATATATATTGAGGCAGGCCACGTCCCAGAGCGTTGAGCCAATCCCACCCAAATATCCTGTGTCTCTACGTTTAACATGGTATCAGACTAGGTCAAAGAATCCTACCCTAGCCGCCGCCCCTCTCATCTGCCGCCGCCGGTCACCCTCTCCGGCCGCCGCCGCCATGACTGATCCCGGGGCATCGGCCTCCTCCTCCTCCCCTGCGCTCCCTGCCACTGTCCCTGCCTCGACGGCCCCGCTCATCCCGCCGTCGCTGGTGGCTCTGCTCGCCAACACCGCCACCAGCCAGATGGCTCCATCGGTCTCATCGCGCCATCTACACCTCGGTACTGCAGCGTTCTCTGGTGGCTTCTTCCCACCGCCGCCGGTTCCACCGGTTCCGTCGCCATCCTTCCCGCCTCCGCCACCGTCGTTTACGCCTTCAGCGCCCATGGTGCCGTACACGGCCCTTCCGACCAACCTCACCGGCCAGCCGATCCCGCAGCTGCCGGGGTTCGCCGCGGCGCCTCAGGAGGCTCTAGTTCTGCCTCACGCCACCATGGTGCCCGACGCCCCGGTCGTCGCCGATGGTGCCTCTGCACCGACTGCCCAACAACTGGCGAACCTCATCACCGTGCGCCTCACGCAGGACAACTACCTGTATTGGCGTGCTTAGATCCTGCCGCTCCTCCGCAGCCGCTATCTGGACGGCTACGTGGATGGGAGCTTCCCCTGCCCGCCGCGCTCGGTCGCGGCGTTTCTCGCGGATGGCACGCGGGTGGCTGCGCCAAACCCTCTACACCGTACCCGGGTTGCCCAGGACCAGGCTATCGTCTCCGCGTTGCAGTCGTCCTTAACGGAGAGTGTTGCCGGTCTGGTGCTTTTTGCCTCGTCGTCCTTTGACATATGGAGCACGCTCGAGCACATGTTCTCGCAGCAGTCTACTGCTTGCGGCACGGCTCTTCGGCGCCAACTCGGTGACTGCAAGAAGCTTGACTCCTCTGCGCATGACTACTTCAACAAGGTGAAGACACTCTCGGACACACTGACGTCTATTGGGCAGCCGCTTCGCGATGAGGAGTTCACGGAGTACGTTCTTCACGGCCTGGACATCGACTACGACAACCTCGTCGAGCACGTCAACGGCCGGGAAACGCCAATAAAGCAGCGGGACCTCTACTACCGCCTCATCTACACCGAGCGTCGCGTCGAGGAGCGCCGCGCCACTCCGGTCATGGACCATGCTGCTGCACACGCGTCGTCACGTGGCGCCCCTAGTGGCAGCCGCGCGCCTGCGCCTCGCCCGCCCTCTGGTCCGCCCGCTGGAGGTGGCGGCCAGTGGCAACCGCGTGCCCCTGCTCCGTAGCCTACCGGTAGTCGACCTCGCCCCACCTGCCAGTTGTGCGGCATCCAGGGCCATATGGCGTCCAAGTGCCACCGTCGCTTCAAACGTGACTTCCTCGGCATTGGCAACGACGGCCGTGGTAACGACAAGCAGGCCGCCATCGCCGACAGCTACTCGGGCAACTACACGGGCTACACGCCATCCTACTCCGTTGACCCCCACCTGGTACTTCGACACCGGTGCGACGGATCACATGACTAGTGAGATGGCCAAGCTCAACTCGCAGGAACCCTACCGTGGGCATGACAAGGTCCGCACCGCCGATGGTTCAGGTATGCCCATCACTCATGTTGGCCAGGCATCTCTCCTTTCTAGCACCTCCCGTAAACTCCACCTTCGTAATGTTCTTTGTGTTCCACATGTTACTCGCAATTTATTATCTGTTTGTAAGTTTACTTATGATAATGATGTTTTTGTGAGTTTCATCCCTTTCATCTTCTCATTAAGGACCGAGCCACATGGGAGGTTCTGCTTAGAGGCCGGGTCCATCAGGGCCTATATGTGCTGGAGGCGCCGTCGTCGGGATCGCCCGACCCGGAGGTCTTCAGTGGTGTGCGCATGTCGGCGGCTCATTGGCATGCGCGGCTTGGTCATCCTGCATCGCCCATAGTCAGCCATGTACTCAGTCGTCATGAGCTTCCTACATCATCTAGTAGGAAAAGTTTTTGTTGGTTCTCATTTTTGGAAAAAGGAAATTCATTTTCTCTTTGTTTTGAAATTTGGGGTGTTACAAACTCTTTCCCCTTAAACAAATCTCGTCCCGAGATTTTAAGAAAAGTTAGGGTCCTAAGAGAGATTGGGCGATATGATTTAACAGCGAAACGTACTTGGCATGGCCTGAGGTGCTTCTTGGGCTTCTGTGGCAGTCATGTTGTAGAAGCGGCTGTTGTTGTTCTGGTTCTTTCTTGCGGCAAAGCGGCATTGGTTCTGAGCAGGTGCAGCGGTGTTGGCGGCAATCTTGGCGAGTCTTTTGGGGCACTCATTGGAGTAATGCCCAACCACTCCACACTCATAACAAGTGATGGTGGCCTTGTCCTTGTTGGCGACAGGGATGGCGTTGCTTCCAGTCCTAGGGCCAGTGTTGTTGTTGTTGTTGTTGTTGTTGTTGTTGTTCTCGTTGTTGTTGTTGTTGTTGGGGTTGTTGTTGCTGGTGTGATTGTTGTTGTTGTTGCCTCCGGGCTTCGGGGGTCCTCCGTGGTTGTTGGTGTAGTTCGAGCGGTAATCCTAGGCAGTGGGCTTGTTGTATCTGGGAATAAATCCTCCAGATGAGTTGTTGCGGTACTTCTGGGTATTGCTGGACCCATGTTGGTTCATCATCCGGTGTTTGCGGTTCTCGTTGGCTTGGTGAAGCTTCTCTTCCATCTGGATGGCGGAGTCCACCAGGGCTTCTAGGTCAGCAAATGGAATGTTGACCAGTACATGTCAACACCCGGATTTTTAAGTCCAGATGCCTATTATGCCATTCATCGCAATCCCAGGAATATTGTTTTTGCGAGACATAATAGATTGATATCACAACACATCATTCATTACATACCATAATCGTCTTACAAATAAAGGATCACATGATCCAGTCTCATTACAATAATAGAAGTTCTATTTATTCATTACACAACACATAGCGGAAGCGAAAGTAGCGTAGTAGTAGTCCATCTATTCCACAGGCAACTGTTGATGTCAGGAGTGATCCTAGTTGTCGTAGACGTCCTGCTGTCCTTCTTCCGGGTTCCGGTACTCGTCTTCATAGTCTGGCCATTTGAATAGCCAGGGACACAGCCATGAGTACTTTAAAGTACTCGCAAACTAATACTAAGGTAAACACTATCAACTATAGTAAGGGGGTGCTAAGCTCTAAGTTTATTTGCATAAAGCCAATTTTAGTTCACAAACATTTAGTAAAATCCTCCTCATTTGTTAACTAACTCAAGTGGGAACATTAGTGTCATTCCCACAACTCTGTTGTGATTCAATTCAAATTCACCATCTCAAGTTCAAATCACAAGTCACCCTTCACATGTCACATTTTGAAAGTGGTCTGATGACGGAACAGTATGGCCTTTCCAATCGTCCATAACCGTGGACGCGGCTATTCGAATAGATCTACACTCTGCAGAGGTCGTACACTTGTGCCACAACATTTGCAATAATCCGTCAGGGTTAACTGGCCCTGATTTATCACACTCCGTGCGCGGACTACCAACCATAACCTTTCACTTACATACCCTAGTATAGGCACCTCTCCCCATGAGCTTGGCCTCCCAGTGAAGACCAACTGTCAGCCTGGGAACTGCACAGGGCTTGGGCCGGACATTCACCTCATATTCACGTCATATCACATCATTCCATATTTCTTTGGAGGCAGCCCTTAGCATAACCCCGATGACGCTTGTTTAGAGGGAACCCATACTAAGATACATAAACTTCTAGTTAAGCCCTACCCATATCAGGTATTGTGGGGGTACTTGCAAAATTGGAATGGTATCGCATCCGAACCCAACCATCAGTTTTTGTAAAGTTCACCATGTCATTCACCAGTCATATTCACCTTCAAAATCTTTCAATAGAATGACTCATCATTCCAAGGTTTTCAAAGTCATTTCATTTCACAAGTTCCCATCTAGAGTAGTCAATTTTATTTGTTAGCACTAGCAACTAATCATGAGGGGTGCTATCTAGCTTTCATTGCTCTAGGCTAGGTTTGATGATCTTGTTCTACTCTAGACCAAGTGAATCATGAATCAAAAAGTAAAATTTGATAAACCAAAAGCAATAAAGCTTGTAAAGTTAAACTTGGGATGGGATCATTAAGCATAAAGTAAAATGTGGTGGTGCCTTGCTCTTGTAGAGCTTTGCACTTAGCAAGAATATTAGCTTGCCACAATATAACTTGCATTAGTCTAGCTTGCCTTGGTCGTTGAGGTGATCAAAGTTCCCTTCTTCTTCTGGGTAAAATCCTTCCTCTTCCTGGTATTCTCCGGTACTAGCGTCTATACACGAATACGAGGATACAATCACCACACAAGTTCAAGAGCTATACTAAGCACACACATAAATCACACCAACTATTCTAGCATTATCACATTGTCATCATGTGGGTTGATATGGTTTTATTCTTAAGAAAAATAATTTCCTCTCATTATATATGTAAATGATAGTTTCCTTTTAATTCTTGAGGAATAATTTCCTCTCATTGAATCTTCTTAAGATTTAATTTCTCAAACCATCCTACATGATGTCATGTTGACCTAAGTCAAACATTCATCATTATCTTTTGAGAAAAAGATTTAAATGAGGTAGAATACCTCATACCATTTAATAATGCCTATTATGATTTAAAATCTCCAAGAATTTCATGTGAGAGTATTTGACCAGGGGTTCAAACTTCATATGAAAGTACTTGGGACAAGATTTAAATGAAGTGAAACACCTCATATAATTTACACAAATTAAACTAGCATCACACATTACTATTAAGTGGGTAAATGTGTTGTTTTCTTATTTAGGAAAAATAATTTCCTCTCATACTAATTAAGGTGTTACTTTTAATTACTTAGAGAAATAATTTCCTCTCATTATCTTATTAAGATTTAATTTCTCTCATGAATAATATATGACATAGGGTGACTAAGTCAACCTCTTCATACTCATCATTTAAGAAATGATTTAAATGAGGTGAGGCACCTCATGCAATTTAATCCTAACATGGTAATGATTTAATATCATCAAACAATCATATGAGACCTAAATGACCAGAGTCTCTACCTCATTTTGAATTGTTTGTGACAAGATTTAAATGAGAGAGAAACTCCCATGTGATTTTTAAATAGTTTTGGACAATATCATTGACTAGAAATAGCCACAGAGTCCTTTAATTAAACTAGGCCAGGATCATTCAAAGTATGCATGGCATATTTTTGCATAAACAATTAGTACAAGTGTAAAGTGAATTATAGGAGTTGGAAATAACTGAAAAGCATTTGTGGTTGATTTTTAATAATTATCCTAAGGCAGAAAAGTCCCTGTCTTGTTTATTTTGCTACTTTAATTATATAACAGAACTAGGGTTCAAACCAGTGGCATTGTGTAGATAAAACTCTAAGCTTTCCAACAATATAAAATTTGTAAATTTTGGCCAATTAGATTTGTCCCTATTTATTTTTGAAGTTGACACCAGTTTGTAATTTGACTGAAAAGGTTTAAATCTAAATTTAAAAACGTGGGCTTGGCGGGAAAGGGTTTGGGCCGCAGAGGGGGAAAAAGAGTTGGGCCAGCCCAGCTAGCGTGCCACGCACGCAGCGGGCCGCCTGACGGTGGCCCCCGCTTGTCAGCGGGTGCTAACACGCGAAGCGGTACGCAGCGCTGCGGCCGTCGGATAAAAAAGGGGGATCGACGGTCCAGAGGTCATCCTCGTCGAGGACGAGCTCCGGCGGGAGCAAACCCTACCGGCGGCCAGGAGGGTCTAGGGAGGGGCCTTACCGTGGTCCAGCGGGGTCAGCGAGGCGGGCGATCGGCGTTGGAGACGACGGCGGTGCAGACGGTGGTCGCAGCAGCTCCAATGGTGGCCGCAATCGATGGCGCCGTTCCTGGGGTACTGCGGGGCGCCGGCGAGCAATTGGGGCTAGCTAGGGCACAATGTGAGGAGGGACATGGTCGAGGAGTCTCAGGAGGAGGAGGGAAGGCGACTGGTGTGGAGTTTGGAGGCGGGAGCGTCCTCCTTTTATAGGGGCCAGGGGTGCTGCGGGGAGCGGGCGAGGTCGACGACGATGTCGTCGTTCCGAGGCGACGAAGGGGCAAGGGATGGGAGCGTCGGGTTCCTGGTGTCACGGTGATCACAACGCGTGTCCAGGCGA
Source organism: Lolium perenne (assembly GCF_019359855.2). Classification (NCBI taxonomy): domain Eukaryota; kingdom Viridiplantae; phylum Streptophyta; class Magnoliopsida; order Poales; family Poaceae; genus Lolium; species Lolium perenne. Next base: position 75,327,635 of record NC_067244.2, read on the forward strand.
GGTCAGGGGTGATCAGAAGCGGGCGGCACGTCACCGTGTACTGGCGGACGGTCGTCGTCCGTGACGACGGCGACAGGGCGTGCGAGGTCAGGGGATCGTGTCCACTGGGTTCCTGACGTCGAGGTGAGCGTGCAGGTGCAAGGAGAGGTCAAGGCGAGCGCTGAGTCGACGGGGCACGGCGACGTCCTGTCGCGCTCTGGGGCGTCACCATGCGCGTCCTGGCGCGCGTGGGCGTCTCTGGGCGTGTCTGGGCGCGCAGGTCCTGGGCAGTGCTGACCCCGTTTCAGTCAAGGGAGTGCACGGTCGTGATCAGCAGGGTCAGGTCATGCTCAGAGACATGATGGAGTGGCTTGGATGGGATAGGAGAGGAGGTGAGCATGGTGTGGTCATGGTGGCCGGTATGGTCTTGACATTGGCAATGGAGGGCCAGGGCAAGGGTTGCAGTGGCCTGTACTGGTGCCCAGGGGTGTGGTGAGTCTCCAGGGCAGCAGGGATGGTCAGGGTTGGACCTGGTCCAAACCAATTTTCAGTATGGGCACAGATTTGGTTATGACCTGCAAGGTGTTTGATGTAATGCCCGCAAGAGAATAAATTTCGAATTTTGAGAATATTTTTGGTGGAGTATAATCATATATTAAATGGAGTATATTGGTGGTGATGGTGATCAAAATGGAATTGGAATGCAAAAACCCAATTTGCATATGATCTTGTATTTGTTAAAAAGTCTCCACTTTGCTTGCTTGTCATTTGAAATAGAGACAGAATTTGGGGTGATGGTTTCGGGCAAATTTGTTCACCATGTTGTTGTCTTGGATGAGGTACAAAGAGTGGGCAAAGTGTAGAAGTGAAAACTCACAAACCAGGGGCTCAAAATGAGCATCAGACTAAAATTCTCCCATATGACCATAATCACATGTGAGCTCATATTTGATTCAAATTTGATTTGAATGGAGTTTGATTGTTTCCAATGTTGGTAATATGTGTTTAGTATCCATTTACAACCAATGGTGCAAACCAAAATGGTCTAGGTTACGAATTTGCAAAAATGGCATAGGCCATATGTGAGTGAAAATGGGATTTTCTCCCTATTTGATTTCTCTCTTTTTGATTTGATTTTTCTTGACTCCAAAGTGATTCTTACTAGTTTAGGAACATTTCCCAACCAATGAAACCATTCCAAAAGGTTTAGCTCAAAGATTTGCAGAATTGGCCATAACACATAAGAGGTGACATGTCAAATTTTCTTATTCTTGTAATTTGCTCCCCTTGCTTTACTTGGGCAAGGTTGAGGTTCAATTTAGTGTTAGATTAGGTTTAGATATGGTTTCACACCATTTGGTCAAGGTAGAAGTGCATAGGACAAGATTTGGGTATTATGGCTATGTGTCACATATGCCTCTATGCATATGTTGCATTTGACTTTTAATTTGATTGTTCTTGGCCCATTTGATGTTGTTGAGTGTTGAAATGGTATATAGGAGTGATCCAACCATTCACATCAAGTCCTAGGGTCAAGATTCTCAAATTCTCAAATTTGCATTTTACTCTCATATGCCTCTATGGCATTTTTAGTTTCTTTTTATTTTCTTTTGTTTCACTTTGGATAGGTTTTCAGAAGTACTATATAAGGTTTATAAAGGTTTTCCAAACTTCTAAATAGAGTGGGAAGGTCTAGGTTAAAGTTTAATAAAAATAGTCATAGGCACATTTGCCTCTTTCTTATTTAAATTCTTTTTATTTTATTTTAACTTGGGTGAAAAAAAGGGGGTGTGAGATTTAGGGTTTAAGAATATTTAAAAATCTAATTAAACAAGCAATCATGGCAATAGCACCAGGATTAAACAAGATCTCTCTATGTATCAACTTGATTTAATAAAAGTTTTTGTTAGTTCCAAAATTTGGAACTAGGGAAATTCATTTTGTTCGTTTTGAAATTTTTGGGATGTTACAGTACAGTTTGCATCTCGTCGTGTAATCCGTTCAGAAATCTCTCTTTCCTCTTCTCATTGGTGTCGGTCTTGTCCGGGGCGTACCTTGACAGAGTGAGAAATCTGTCGCGGTATTCTACCACGGACATTCTGCCTTGCTTGAGTTCGCGGAACTCATCTCTCATCATCTTGATCAGTCCTTGGGGCACATGGTACTTGCTAAACTTCAGCTTGAAGTCTTCCCAGGTCATCATCTGCCCCGCATTCATTGCGCGGGCGCTTGTCCACCAGGCTCGTGCAGGTCCGGATAGGTAGTGGGTGGCGAATAGCACTTTCTCTGTGGCTTCAACTCCCGCAACTTCGAGGTTGTTCTCCATTGTCTGGAGCCAGTCATCGGCATCGAGGGGCTCTTCGGTCTTACTGAAAATGGGTGGGTTGGTGTTCTGAAAGTTCTTCAGTTTTGACCCAGGGTGGTCGTGGTTTCCATGGCCATTGTTGTTCTGAGCGATCTGCTGCAGTGCAGCGATGTTGGCCTGGCGTTCAGCTCTCTCGGCTTCTCGGTCGGCCATCATCATCTCTAGCATCTGCATCATGGCGTCTTGGTTGGCGCTGCGGGTTGGTGGGACCATCTAAACATCGGAGTAGATGATAAGATAAGAGGGAAATTTCTATGGTTTGTTTGGTTTAAAGTTCAAGAAATTTTAAAAGTTCAAACTTGAAATCTCGTGTAGTGTTGAGGGGGTAAAAACCAGCAACACTTTTTCATTCATACCAAACATCACACATTACAATTCTAACACACCATTGGTTTGAAGAACCATTCATTCGCTCTACGATACAAGGGGATCCTAATACAACACACACCTACTCGAGTGCTCAAGTAATACTACTCTTCAGGGTGGATCCCTCGTCTTCATGGGTAATGTGCTTGGCGAGAGGCGAGGGCGTTGTCCAACTCCTTGCGGGTCTTGTACAGCATGAAGTCGAGGTGTGCTACATAGTGGTTCATCTCCGTGTGCGGGGGCATGGTCATCGGTCTTCCCATGGGGTCATGTCTTGGGTAGTAGATGAAGCGAGTGTTCTTGATCTTGTTCTCATTTTGTCCACACATACGGGCAATTGCTTCTTGCGTAGCTCTGACTAGTCCTTCCTTCCAAGTGTTTCCCGTTACAGAAAACCATATGGTATCCCATACCAGGGCTCCAAGCTTTCTTCGTAGGTCTGCAGAAACTTCCCACCGAGGTGGTCCTCCGGAGTGATTGTTGAGGGGTGTTCCGAAGAACTCGGGATACGGGCGTCCTAGGTAATAGTTGCTTCAAATCGTTCTCGAACATCAGGTTTCCTCCGTGACCAAGCTGATAGAACTCCCATTTGTACTCCATCTGTGAGCAATGAGGATGAGTAAGTTAAAGAAGTGGTCAAGTGTGTAAAGTTTTATGCAGTTCTTAAAGAAAAGTTGAGCATGAAACTCTCATTTTGAAGAAGATCTCAAGGATAAGAGTGAGAATAAGTTTTCATAAACATTCACTTCCTTTGTTTTGAAACTAAGTTTTTCAGACGTCCATTCTAACTAGGGTCTCCTAAGGTCAAACAATGGCTCTGATACCAACTTGTCAACACCCGGATTTTTAAGTCCAGATGCCTGTTATGCCATACATCGCAATCCCAGGAATATCGTTGTTGCGAGACATAACAGTTGAATATCATAGTCATCATTCATTACATACCATAGTCGTCTTGCAAATAGAGATCACATGATCCAATATTAAACAAATAGGTGATCTATTCATCACCGGGCACAAAGTTCATATCGTAAGCATAAAGTAGAAGGGACTCTCTAGTCCACAGGCCAACGTCTGACGTCAGAAGATTCCCTAGTTGTCGTAGACTTCTTGGTTGCCGTCATCTTGATAGTTCTGCTCCTCTTCATAGTCTGGCCATTTGAATAGCCAGGGACACAGCCGTGAGTACTTTAAAGTACTCGCAAACTAATACTAATGTAAGTGCTAACAATTCTAGTAAGGGGTGCTAAGCTCTAGTTTATTTGCATAAAGACAATTTTAGTTCACAAGTATTTGAGAAAAGACTTATTCATGTGCTAGACTAGCTCAAGTGGGAACATTAGTGTCATTCCCACAACATTTGTTGTGGTCCACCACAAGTCACAAATTCACCATTCATTTCACCATCATTTTCAAGAATCTGACACCGGAAACTGTATGGCCTTTCCAACCGTCCATATCCGTGGACACGGCTATTCGAATAGATTTACACTCTTCAGAGGTTGCACACTTGTGCCACAACATTTGATTTCATCCGTCGGGATTACCACGAATCATCGTAACACAGTACGCGGATCATCAACCATAACCTTCCACTTACAAATCCTAGTATGAGCACCTCTCCCCATGAGCTTGGCCTCCCAGTGAAGACCAACTGTCAACCTGGGAACTGCACAGGGCTTGGCCGTACAATTCACCTCAATTCACATCATTTCTCAACAACGGAGGCAGCCTCGGCATAACCCCTATGATGTGTGTTCAGAGGGAACCCATACTAAGATGCATAAATCTCCAGTTAAGCCCTACCCATAATCAGGTATTGTGGGGGTACTCAATATTGGAAAGGTATCGCATTCAAACCAATATCTGTTTTATCAAAAATCACCATCTTCTCTTGGTCACATTCACCTTCAAAATTCATTCAATGGAATGACTCATCATTCCAAGGTTTCAAATTCATTTCAAAGTCACATGTTCCCATCTAGAGTAGTCAAGTTTTAGTATTTAGCACTAGCACTAATCATGAGGGGTGCTAATCTTGCTTGGCTAGCTTGAGACTAACTTTACTACTATAGTAACCTTCTTTCACTTTGACCAAAGTTAACTATAAAAGTAACTCTTGGAAAAATCAACAAGTAAAACTTGTATGGTAAAAACTTGGGATAGGCTTGTGGTAAGAAAGGTAAGATTCATGGTGCCTTGCCCCAAAGGGCTTTGCACTTTGCAAGAATATTAGCTTGCAACATTGTAACTTGCAATAGTCTAGCTTGCCTTGGTGGTTGAGGTGGTCAAAGTGCTCTTCTTCTTCTGGGTAGAACCCTTCTTCTTCCTGGTATTCTCCGGTACTAGCGTCTATACACGAATACGAGGATACAATCACCAAACAATACTTAAGTAGCCTTAATTAGCCTTAATGGCTCACTCCAAATGATCTAGCATCATCACTTAGCATTGCTACCAAGAATTAATCTAGGGTTTTCTTATTTAGGGTTACAGAAATAATTTCCCCTCCTTACATATGTGAATGATAGTTTCCGTTTAGTTCTTGAGGAATAATTTCCTCTCATTGAATCTTCTTAAGATTTAACTTCCTCAAACAATTATACATGAAATCATGTTGACCTAAGTCAACCATTCATCATCATCATTTGAGGAAATCATTTAAATGAGGTAGAATACCTCATACCATTTAATAATGCCCATTACGATTTAAAATCTCCAAGTATTTCATGTGAGAGTAATTGACCAGGGGTCAATACTTCATATGAAAGTATTTGGGACAAGATTTAAATGAAGTGAAACACTTCATATAATTTGCATAATAGTTTTGGACAATATCAACTAACTAAAATAGCCATATAGTCCTTTATTTAATTTGGGCCATGATCACTCAAGGTAACCATACCATATTTTGCATAAACAATTAGTGTAAGTGAAATGTGAATTATAGCAATTGGATTTACTTCAAAATTCAATTTGGTTGATTTTTAAGATTTATTTGAATTCACAAAAGTCCCTACCTTGTTATTTTTGTCACATTAATTCTAGACAAGGATTCAAGGTGGGACCAGTGGGGTTGGATAGATCTTTTTGCAAGCTTTCCAACAACATAAAATTCATCAAATTTGGTTGGGTAGATTTGAAACTATTTAATTTCTAAAACAGGACCAGTATTTGAATTTCTACCCAATTAATTTAACAGGATTTGAAAAATGGGCCGGCGGGAAAAGGAATGGGCTGATAGATTTAAATGCGAGAAGGGCCAGCCCAGTAACGCTTCACACGCCACGGGCCGCCTGACAGAGGGGCCCGCACGTCAGCGACTGAAGTTTGCCGAAGCGGTACCGTTTGATGGTGGCCGTGCGATTAGTGCAGGATCAGACGGTGGGGAGTCGTCGTCTCCGTCGAGGGGAAGAGGGCACTGCCGTGGCGGAGGTAGGGGGTCGGCGGCGCTCCTGGACTTCGGCGAGGGGCGGCGATGATGCGAGGCGATGTTGTCGACGCCGGGGAGTCGATTGGTACTGGTGGCGAGGCTTGAGGTGGCCTGTAGCGCAGGATTGCTCTGAGGTTGCTTGCGGGCCTTCGGCGAGCAATTGGCTGACTAGCGGCGGCGATGTGCGGTGGAGAGGATCGGAGGAGGTTCAGAGAGAGGAGAGGAGTGGGTTTTCTGTGGAGGTGAAGGAGCGGGGACGGCTCCTTTTATAGTGTGTGAGGTGGCCGTGAGGGGTGCGGCAAGGGCGACAGCAGAGCGGCGGCTCCAGCGAAGGAAGGGGGTCGATGAGGTGGGCGCGAGGTAGGCGGCGTCCAGGCGGTGCTAGGGAGCTAGAGGGCGAGGTGGGGGACGGTCCTGGCAAGCGAGGGCGATGGCGAACTCTGGCAGCATGGGCGCGGAAATCGGGCGATGATGTCAATGGCGGTGGTGCTCGCGTGAGACAAGGGGCGTGTGTGGCGGGTTGCGGTCGTCCAGGGGAGCGTGTGTGCGAAGCGAGAGAGTGAGAGGGGGCCTGGGTCGACGGCGGCAGGTGGTGCTCTGGTGCATCCACGGGAACGTGCTCGACATCCTCGGCATGCACAGTGCGCGCGTTCTCCGGCGAGGCTATGGTTGATCTCCTGCAGTAGAGGTGCTAGGCAGCAGTAGGGCAATGTGGTGGAGCAGAATGGCACCATGGCCAGGGTAGGGAGGAAGGAGAAGAGAGGGGAGGTTGCCATGTGTGGCATGGCCGGCATGGCCATGCCATGCTAGCTTTGGCCCCTCGTCTTAGGGCTGCTGCGCATGGGATAGGGTGAGAGGGGACAAGGGAACCAGGGGGAGTGAAAAGGGGGCAAGTGGTTTGGCCTAAAACACTATTTCCAATAGTGTTTGATTTGTTCCCTATTTGCAAATTGCTAAATTTAACCAAATTTGGTTGAGCTCAAAAGGATTCAAAAATTGAAAATGTTTGGTTTGGTTGAGTTGCAAAAGACCAGAGACAACCATGTGTGGTGGTGGAATTTTCAAAATCAAAGAATTGCAAATTTGGATAAAGTGGGATTGTTGCATTTGATAAAAAGTTCCATCTTTGGATGAGCATAGAATTGGATCCAAGATGAATTTGACCAGGTGGTCTTTACCAAAGTTGTTCTCCTTAATGTGCTCTTGGATGAGGTGCAAAGAATTGAGAGAGTTTAGTTTGAAAAACTTGAGATAGAGGGGCTCAAAGTGGTGACCAGATTATAAATGGCAGATTTGACCATTATCACATGTGATCCCATTTTGAGTTTGAAATTGATTTGATTTGTGTTTCTTTGATTCCAAAGGTTGTAATAAGTGTTTAGTAACATAATACAACTAATGGTGAATACCAAAATGGTCTAGGTCAAAGATTTAGAAAAATGGCATGAACCATATGTAAGGGTTTTGTGATTTTCTAACTTTTATTATTTTATTTTTCTTTGCTTCACTTTGACAAGAGTGAGGTTTATTTGGTGTTACATTGAGTTGGGTAAAGGGTTCAAACCATTTTGAGGCAATGGGGGTGCCTAGGTCAAGATTGGATATTTTGGCTAAGTGCCACATATGCCTCTATGCATATGTTTGATTTTATTTTGTTTCTCACTTGAATTGGTTGGTAAGTACTTTGTTGAGTGTGTTGAGGTATTTCAATTCATCTACTCAAGGTAGACAAAGCAAAGCTCATCATTTTGAAAAAGTAGCCATAGGCTTGCATATGCCTTTTTCCTAATTAAGATCTTTTCTGTTTATTTTGTTTTTCAAAGATTGATGACAAGAGGTATGAGGTTTAGGGTTTAGTAAGTTTTGCAATGGTTCACCACCATTCATCAAAGTAATAAAGGTAGGGTTCAAAATTTACACATTAGGGCTACATGCCCACATATGTCTTTTTCTTTTATTTTGGTTTCTTAAAATAGATCCAAATGATTTTTGAGAAGGTTAGGGTTTAGGGTTTTTCTTATTTGATTTCTTTCTATTTTATTTTATTTGGTTTGTGATCTTCACTTGATCACTTTAGGGTTTTAGGGTTTATCACATAAGCATAATACACGCATCATGGCAAAACACAAATATTATGTATGAGCACTAGACATAGCACTCTATGTAGGAAAAGTTTTTGTTGGTTCTCATTTTTGGAAAAAGGAAATTCATTTTCTCTGTGTTTGTAAATTTGGGGTGTTACAAACCCTTCCCCCTTAAACAAATCTCGTCCCGAGATTTTAAAAAAAGTTAGGTTCCTAAGAGAGATTGGGCGATATGATTTAACAAGGAAACGTACTTGGCATGGCCTGAGGTGCTTCTTGGGCTTCTGTGGCAGTCATGTTGTAGAAGCGGCCGTTGTTGTTCTGGTTCTTTCCTGCGGCAAAGCGGCGTTGGTTCTGAGCAGGTGCAGCGGTGTTGGCATCAATCTTGGCAAGTCTTTTGGGGCACTCATTGGAGTAATGCCCAACCACTCCACACTCATAACAAGTGATGGTGGCCTTGTCCTTGTTGGCGACGGGGATGGCGTTGCTTCCAGTCCTAGGGCCAGTGTTGTTGTTGTTGCTGTTGTTGTTCACGTTGTTGTTGTTGTTGTTGTTGTTGTTGGGGTTGTTGTTCTGGTGTGATTGTTGTTTTTGTTGCCTCCGGGCTTCGGGGGTCCTCCGTGGTTGTTGGTGTAGTTCGAGCGGTAATTCTGGGCAGTGGGCTTGTTGTATCTGGGAGTAAATCCTCCAGATGAGTTGTTGCAGTACTTCTGGGTATTGCTGGACCCATGCTGGTTCATCATCCGGCGTTTGCGGGTCTCGTTGGCTTGGTGAAGCTTCCCTTCCATCTGGATGGCGGAGTCCACCAGGGCTTCTAGGTCAGCAAATGGAATGTTGACCAGTACAGTTTGCATCTCGTCGTGTAATCCGTTCAGAAATCTCTCTTTCCTCTTCTCATTGGTGTCGGTCTCGTCCGGGGCGTACCTTGACAGAGTGAGGAATCTGTCGCGGTATTCTACCACGAACATTCTGCCTTGCTTGAGTTCGCGGAACTCGTCTCTCATCATCTTGATCAGTCCTTGGGGCACATGGTACTTGCTAAACTTCAGCTTGAAGTCTTCCCAGGTCATCATCCGCCCCGCATTCATTGCGCGGGCGCTTGTCCACCAGGCTCGTGCAGGTCCGGATAGGCAGTGGGTGGCGAACATCACTTTCTCTGTGGCTTAAACTCCCGCAACTTCGAGGTTGTTCTCCATTGTATGGAGCCAGTCATCGGCATCGAGGGGCTCTTTGGTGTTGCTAAAAATGGGTGGGTTGGTGTTCTGAAAGTTCTTCAGTTTTGACCCAGGGTGTTCGTGGTTTCCATGGCCATTGTTGTTCTGAGCGATCTGCTGCAGTGCAGCGATGTTGGCCTGGCGTTCAGCTCTCTCGGCTTCTCGGTCGGCCATCATCATCTCTAGCATCTGCATCATGGAGTCTTGGTTGGCGCTGCGGGTTGGTGGGGCCATCTGAACATCGGAGTAGATGATAAGATAAGAGGGAAATTTCTATGGTTTGTTTGGTTTAAAGTTCAAGAAGTTTTAAAAGTTCAAACTTGAAATCTCGTGTAGTGTTGAGGGGGTAAAAACCAGCAACACTTTTTCATTCATACCAAACATCACACATTACAATTCTAACACACCGTTGGTTTGAAGAACCATTCATTCGCTCTACGATACAAGGGGATCCTGATACAACTCACACCTACTCGAGTTCTCAAGTGATACTACTCTTCAGGGTGGATCCCTCGTCTTCATGGGTAATGTGCTTGGCGAGAGGCGAGGGCGTTGTCCAACTCCTTGCGGGTCTTGTACAGCATGAAGTCGAGGTGTGCTACATAGTGGTTCATCTCCGTGTGCGGGGGCATGGTCATCGGTCTTCCCATGGGGTCATGTCTTGGGTAGTAGATGAAGCGAGTGTTCTTGATCTTGTTCTCATTTTGTCCACACAGATGGGCAATTGCTTCTTGCATAGCTCTGACTAGTCCTTCCTTCCAAGTGTTTCCCGTTACAGAAAACCATATGGTTTCCGATACCGGGTCTCCAAGCTTTCTTCGAAGGTCTGCAGAAACTCCCCACCGAGGTGGTCCTCCGGAGTGATTGTTGACGGGTGTTCCGAAGAACTCGGGATACGGGCGTCCTAGATAATCCACTAGTTGCTTCAAATCCTTCTCGAACATCAGGTTTCCTCCGTGACCAAGCTGATAGAACTCCCATTTGTACTCCATCTGTGAGCAATGAGGATGAGTAAGTTAAAGAAGTGGTCAAGTGTGTAAAGTTTTATGTAGTTCTTAAAGAAAAGTTGAGCATGAAACTCTCATTTTGAAGAAGATCTCAAGGATAAGAGTGAGAATAAGTTTTCATAAACATTCACTTCCTTTGTTTTGAAACTAAGTTTTTCGGACGTCCATTCTAACTAGGGTCTCCTAAGGTCAAACAATGGCTCTGATACCAACTTGTCAACACCCGGATTTTTAAGTCCAGATGTTTGTTATGCCATACATCGCAATCCCAGGAATATTGTTGTTGCGAGACATAACAGTTGAATATCATAGTCATCATTCATTACATACCATAGTCGTCTTACAAATAGAGATCACATGATCCAATATTACACAAATAGGTGATCTATTCATCACCGGGCACAAAGTTCATAGCGGAAGCGTAAAGTAGAAGGGACTCTCTAGTCCACAGGCCAACGTCTGACGTCAGAAGATTCCCTAGTTGTCATAGACGTCTTGGTTGTCATCATCTTGATAGTTCTGCTCCTCTTCATAGTCTAGCCATTTGAATAGCCAGGGACACAGCCGTGAGTACTTTAAAGTACTCGCAAACTAATACTAATGTAAGTGCTAACAATTCTAGTAAGGGGTGCTAAGCTCTAGTTTATTTGCATAAAGCCAATTTTAGTTCACAAGTATTTGAGAAAAGACTTATTCATGTGCTAGACTAGCTCAAGTGGGAACATTAGTGTCATTCCCACAACATTTGTTGTGATCCACCACAAGTCACAAATTCACCATTCATTTCACTATCATTTTCAAGAATCTGACACCGGAAACTGTATGGCCTTTCCAACCGTCCATATCCGTGGACACGGCTATTCGAATAGATTTACACTCTGCAGAGGTTGCACACTTGTGCCACAACATTTGATTTCATCTGTCGGGATTACCCCGAATCATCGTAACACAGTACGCGGATCATCAACCATAACCTTTCACTTACAAATCCTAGTATGAGCACCTCTCCCCATGAGCTTGGCCTCCCAGTGAAGAACAACTGTCAACCTGGGAACTGCACAGGGCTTGGCCGTACAATTCACCTCAATTCACATCATTTCTCAACAACGGAGGCAGTTTCAGCATAACCCCTATGATGTGTGTTCAGAGGGAACCCATACTAAGATGCATAAATCTCCAGTTAAGCCCTACCCATAATCAGGTATTGTGGGGGTACTCAATATTGGAAAGGTATCGCATTCAAACCAATATTAGTTTTATCAAAAATCACCATCTTCTCTTGGTCACGTTCACCTTCAAAATTCATTCAATGGAATGACTCATTATTCCGAGGTTTCAAATTCATTTCAAAGTCACATGTTCCCATCTAGAGTAGTCAAGTTTTAGTATTTAGCACTAGCACTAATCATAAGGGGTGCTAATCTTGCTTGGCTAGCTTGAGACTAACTTTACTACTCTATTAACCTTCTTTCACTTTGAACAAAGTTAACTATAAAAGTAACTCTTGGAAAAATCAACCAGTAAAACTTGTATGGTAAAAACTTGGGATAGGCTTGTGGTAAGAAAGGTAAGATTCATGGTGCCTTGCCCCAAAGGGATTTGCACTTTGCAAGAATATTAGCTTGCAACATTGTAACTTGCAATAGTCTAGCTTGCCTTGGTGGTTGAGGTGGTCAAAGTGCTCTTCTTCTTCTGGGTAGAACCCTTCTTCTTCCTGGTATTCTCCGGCACTAGCGTCTATACACGAATACGAGGATACAATCACCAAACAATACTTAAGTAGCCTTAATTAGCCTTAATGGCTCACTCCAAATGATCTAGCATCATCACTTAGCATTTCTACCAAGAATTAATCTAGGGTTTTCTTATTTAGGGTTAGAGCAATAATTTCCTCTCCTTACATATGTGAATGATAGTTTCCGTTTAGTTCTTGAGGAATAATTTCCTCTCATTGAATCTTCTTAAGATTTAACTTCCTCAAACAATTATACATGAAATCATGTTGACCTAAGTCAACCATTCATCATCATCATTTGAGGAAATGATTTAAATGAGGTAGAATACCTCATACCATTTAATAATGCCCATTATGATTTAAAATCTCCAAGTATTTCATGTGAGAGTAATTGACAAGGGGTCAATACTTCATATGAAAGTATTTGGGACAAGATTTAAATGAAGTGAAACAGTTCATATAATTTACATAATAGTTTTGGACAATATCAACTAACTAAAATAGCCATATAGTCCTTTATTTAATTTGGGCCATGATCACTCAAGGTAACCATACCATATTTTTGCATAAACAATTATTGTAAGTGAAACGTGAATTATAGCAATTGGATTTACTTCAAAATTCAATTTGGTTGATTTTTAAGATTTATTTGAAGTCACAAAAGTCCCTGCCATGTTATTTTTGTCACATTAATTGTACACAAGAATTCAAGGTGGGACCAGTTGGGTTGGATAGATCTTTTTGCAAGCTTTCCAACAACATAAAATTCATCAAATTTTGTTGGGTAGATTTCAAACTATTTAATTTCTAAGACAGGACCAGTATTTGAATTTCTACCCAATTAATTTAACAGGATTTGAAAAATGGGCCGGCGGGAAAAGAAATGGGCTGATAGATTTAAACGCGAGAAGGGCCAGCCCAGTAACGCTTCACACGCCACGGGCCGCCTGACAGAGGGGCCCGCACGTCAGCGACTGAAGTTTGCCGAAGCGGTACCGTTTGATGGTGGCCGTGCGATTAGAGCAGGATCAGACGGTGGGGAGTCGTCGTCTCCGTCGAGGGGAAGAGGGCACTGCCGTGGCGGAGGTAGGGGGTCGGCGGCGCTCCTGGACTCCGGCGAGGGGCGGCGACGATGCGAGGCGACGTTGTCGATGCCGGGGAGTCGATTGGTACTGGTGGCGAGGCTTGAGGTGGCCTGTAGCGCAGGATTGCTCTGAGGTTGCTTGCGGGCCTCCGGCGAGCAATTGGCTGGCTAGCGGCGGCGATGTGCAGTGGAGAGGTGTGGAGGAGGTTCAGAGAGAGGAGAGGAGTGGGTTTTCTGTGGAGGTGAAGGAGCGGGGACGGCTCCTTTTATAGTGTGCGAGGTGGCCGTGAGGGGTGCGGCAAGGGCGACAGCAGAGCGGCGGCTCCAGCGAAGGAAGGGGGTCGATGAGGTGGGCGCGAGGTAGGCGGCGTCCAGGCGGTGCTAGGGAGCTAGAGGGCGAGGTGGGGGACGGTCCTGGCAAGCGAGGGCGATGGCGAACTCTGGCAGCACGGGCGCGGAAATCCGGCGATGATGTCGACGGCGGTGGCGCTCGCGTGAGACAAGGGGCGTGTCTGGCGGGTTGCGGTCGTCCAGGGGAGCGTGTGTGCGAAGCGAGAGAGCGAGAGGGGGCCTGGGTTGACGGCGGCAGGTGGTGCTCTGGCGCGTCCACGGGAACATGCTCGACGTCCTCGGCATGCACATTGCGCGCATTCTCCGGCGAGGCTATGGTTGATCTCCTGCAGTAGAGGTGCTAGGCAGCAGTAGGGAAATGTGGTGGAGCAGAATGGCACCATGGCCAGGGTAGGGAGGAAGGAGAAGAGAGGGGAGGTTGCCATGTGTGGCATGGCCGGCATGGCCATGCCATGCTAGCTTTGGCCCCTCGTCTTAGGGCTGATGTGCATGGGATAGAGCTCAAAAGGATTCAAAAATTGAAAATGTTTGGTTTGGTTGAGTTGCAAAAGACCAGAGACAACCATGTGTGGTGGTGGAATTTTCAAAATCAAAGAATTGCAAATTTGGATAAAGTGGGATTGTTGTATTTGATAAAAAGTTCCATCTTTGGATGAGCATAGAATTGGATCCAAGATGAATTTGACCAAGTGGTCTTTACCAAAGTTGTTCTCCTTCATGTGCTCTTGGATGAGGTGCAAAGAATTGAGAGAGTTTAGTTTGAAAAACATGAGATAGAGGGGCTCAAAGTGGTGACCAGATTATAAATGGCAGATTTGACCATTATCACATGTGATCCCATTTTGAGTTTGTAATTGATTTGATTTGTGTTTCTTTGAGTCCAAAGGTTGTAATAAGTGTTTAGTAACATAATACAACTAATGGTGAAGACCAAAATGGTCTAGGTCAAAGATTTAGAAAAATGGCATAAACCATATGTAAGGGTTGTGTGATTTTCTAACTTTTATTCTTTTATTTTTCTTTGCTTCACTTTGAAAAGAGTGAGGTTTATTTGGTGTTAGATTGAGTTGGGTAAAGGGTTCAAACCATTTTGAGGCAATGGGGGTGCCTAGGTCAAGATTGGATATTTTGGCTAAGTGCCATATGTGCCTCTATGCATATGTTTGATTTTATTTTGTTTCTCACTTGAATTGGTTGGTAAGTACTTTGTTGAGTGTGTTGAGGTATTTCAATTCATCTACTCAAGGTAGTCAAAGCAAAGCTCATCATTTTCAAAAAGTAGCCATAGGCTTGCATATGCCTTTTTCCTAATTAAGATCTTTTCTATTTATTTTGTTTTTCAAAGATTGATGACAAGAGGTATGAGGTTTAGGGTTTAGTAAGTTTTGCAATGGTTCACCACCATTCATCAAAGTAAGAAAGGTAGGGTTCAAAATTTACACATTAGGGCTACATGCCCACATATGTCTTTTTATTTTATTTTGGTTTCTTAAAATAGATCCAAATGATTTTTGAGAAGGTTAGGGTTTAGGGTTTTTCTTATTTGATTTCTTTCTCTTTTATTTTAGTTGGTTTGTGATCTTCACTTGATCACTTTAGGGTTTTAGGGTTTATCACATAAGCATAATACACTCATCATGGCAAAACACAAATATTATGTATGAGCACTAGACATAGCACTCTATGTAGGAAAAGTTTTTGTTGGTTCTCATTTTTGGAAAAAGGAAATTCATTTTCTCTTTGTTTTGAAATTTGGGGTGTTACAGTCTGGAGGTCCTGGATGCCCCAGTCGACGCCCACGTCGATTGGTGCATGGCGCATGCACCCGCGTCGAGCCCCGAGGCACCCCCGTCGCCACCTCTGGCGTCCAGGCCGCCATCGCCCGCGAGGCCTCCCTCGCCTCCTGCGGATGGGCCGCCCCCTGCGTCGCCTCGGCCTGGCTCACCACCCGCCTCGCCAACCCCAGCTGGGCCTGAACCGCCTTGCGCGTCGCCTTGTGCGTCGCCTACGCTCTCCGCTCCAGCTGGGCCGCCATCGGCGTCGCCCGCGTGCTCTGCACCGCCGCCTGCCGCTGATTCCCAGCATTCAGCTGGGTCGTCATCACCGTCTGCGTCAAGCGACGCTCCTCCACCGCCTCCTGTTGCTGCCACGCTGCGTCCCCACACTTGCAGTCGCAGTGGTATTCATCAGCCCAAGGAGCGTATTGATGGTACTGTAGCATGGATTGCTGCCTGCTTGGCTCAAGCGCAGTCTAATCCAACTGCTGAGCCCCGTCACTACCAGGCTGTGATGAGCATCCCGCAATGGCGTGCTGCCATGGACCTTGAGTTTCAGGCTCTTCGTAAGAATGGTACCTGGCAGCTGGTTCCTCCTCGTTCTGGTGTCAACGTTATTGACTCCAAGTGGATATTTAAAGTCAAGAAGCATGCTGATGGCTCTATTGAACGATACAAGGCTCGGCTAGTTGCAAAAGGCTTCAAGCAACGGTATGGGCTTGACTATGAGGATACGTTCAGTCCTGTAGTAAAACCCACCACTATTTGGCTGCTTCTCTCACTTGCGGTTACTCGAGGTTGGGACCTTCGTCAGATGGATGTTCAGAATGCTTTTCTTCATGACGTCTTGGAGGAAGAGGTATACATGCGTCAGCCTCCTGGTTTTGTTGATTCTGCTCGTCCACAGCATCTCCGTCGCTTGGTCAAGGCACTCTATGGCCTGAAGCAGGCTCCTCGTGCATGGCATGCACGGCTTGGTGCTGCACTTCGCTCACATGGGTTTGTGCCATCTACAGCTGATACTTCACTGTTCCTCCTTCAGCGTCCAGAAGTCACCATGTATCTTCTGGTTTATGTTGATGATATTATTCTGGTTAGATCCTCTGCTGCAGCTACGGATCGTCTCATTGTGGCTCTTGGTTCTGATTTTGCTATCAAGGATCTTGGCAAGCTACACTATTTCCTTGGGCTCGAGGTCACTTATCCGGCTTGAGTGCAAGGCTGCTACTACGCATATGTCTTCCACTGACACTTTGTCTGCTACTGATGGTACTCTGCTATCTGCTGCTGATGCTACTGAGTATCGGAGTGTTGTCGGGGGTCTTCAGTACCTCACCATCACTCGGCCTGATGTTTCCTATGCAGTTAACCGTGTCTGTCAGTACCTTCATTCACCACGGGATACTCATTGGTCTGCGGTCAAGCGCATCCTGCGCTATGTTCGTTCCACTCTCACATTTGGACTTCACCTGAGGCCGGCACCTTCAGCTTTGCTCTCGGCCTTCAGTGATGCGGATTGGGCTGGTAATCCAGATGACCGGCGATCAACGAGGGGCCATGCAGTCTTATTTGGTCCTAACTTGATTGCCTGGAGTGCACGCAAGCAAGCTACAGTGTCTCGGAGTAGTACTGAAGCTGAATACAAGGCTGTTGCTAATGCCACTGCAGAGCTCATTTGGGTTCAATCTCTGCTGCGTGAGTTGAGGATTACCCAGAGACAGCCACCTGTTCTTTGGTGTGACAACATCGGTGCTACATACTTGTCCTCAAACCCAGTCTTTCATGCTCGCACGAAACACATTGAAGTTGATTATCACTTTGTGAGAAAACGAGTTGCTAAGAAGCTTCTGCAGATCAGGTTTATCTCATCCAAAGATCAACTTGCTGATATCTTCACCAAACCGTTGTCGCTTCCGTTGTTCACAGGATGTAGACACAATCTTAACTTACTGAATACTTCAGGTCACAGTTAAGATTGAGGGAGGGTGTTAGACTGTATATTCTGTATATGTATTCTGTAACATGTACGTACCCTTTGGTACCCATATATATATTGAGGCAGGTCACGCTCCAGACCGTTGAGCCAATCCACCAAAATATCCTGTGTCTCTATGTTTAACAGCCCAATACGGGTTGACGACAGGTGACAGTGGCGCCGACAAACAAACATGCCACCTGTGATGGCGGTGGCAAGGCCTGCTGCCACTTGCTGCAGCGGCACCATCCACATGTTGTCTGGGGGCTTGCTGCCACGTTGGAGGTGGTCTTTTTTGTCAATTTCATTCGTAGTTGGTCCTTTCCGAAAATTCGTTGAGGTAAGTGGTTCTTTTAATTAAAATTTCAAGACCATCCACTACGGGAAAAAAGGCCATTGCCGTCCAGCCAATCTTTGACGTGAGCCGCTGCACGGCAAAGACATCTTTGCCGTGCGCAGCAACTAGCACGCACGGCAAAGAATACTTGCACGACAAAGTATGAGAACAGCGCACGACAAAGAAGACATGCACGGCAAACCCTAGCCCGCACAGCAAATGCAACGTGCACGGCAAAGCGCCTGCCGCGCGGCAAAGGCCGTTGCCGTGCAAATGGTCGACGTACACGGCAATGGTGCCGTTGCCATCGGAATCTTTGCCGGGCGGTCTTTGTCGTGCGTCCACGCACGGCAACGTCTTTGCCGTGCAAATAAGGTCCTCTGCCGTGCGAAGTGGCGCACGGCAACGGCCGTTTTTCCCGTAGTGATCTTGCATCTCTTTCCCATCCATGAATGGCGATGGTGACCACAAGGATGGCGAGGCCGAGCACGCAGGTGCGCAGCATCGTAGCAGCCTGCCACTTGTGCAGCTTCCTGATACGTCTCAAACGTATCTATAATTTCTTATGTTCCATGCTACTTTATTGATGATACTCACATGTTTTATACACATTTTATGTCATATTTATGCATTTTCCGGCACTAACCTATTAACAAGATGCCGAATAGCCAGTTGCTGTTTTTTGTTGTTTTTGGTTTCAGAAATCCTAGTAAGGAAATTTTCTCGGAATTGGACGAAATCAACGCCCAGGGTCCTATTTTTCCACGAAGCTTCCAGAAGACCGAAAAGGAAACGAAGTGGGGCGACGAGGCGCCGACACAACAGGGCGGCGCGGCCCAGGCCTTGGCCGCGCGGCCCTGGCGTGTGGGGCCCTCGCGTCGCCCCTAAACCTACCCTTCCGCCTATAAGAAGCCTTCGTCGAGAATACCCCAGTACCGAGAGCCACGATACGGAAAACCTTCCAGAGACGCCGCCGCCGCCAATCCCATCTCGGGGGATTCAGGAGATCGCCTCTGGCACCCTGCCGGAGAGGGGAATCATCTCCCGGAGGAATCTTCACCGCCATGGTCGCCTCCGGAGTGATGTGTGAGTAGTTCACCCCTGGACTATGGGTCCATAGCAGTAGCTAGATGGTTGTCTTCTCCTCATTGTGCTATCATTGTTCAATCTTGTGAGCTGCCTAACATGATCAAGATCATCTATTTGTAATGCTATATGTTGCGTTTGTTGGGATCCGATGAATATGGAATACTATGTTATGTTGATTATCAATCTATGTGTTGTTTATGATCTTGCATGCTCTCCGTTGCTAGTAGATGCTCTGGCCAAGTTGATACTTGTAACTCCAAGAGGGAGTATTTATGCTCGATAGTGGGTTCATGCCTCCATTAAATCTGGGACAGTGAGAGAAAGTTCTAAGGTTGTGGATGTGCTGTTGCTACTAGGGATAAAACATCAATGCTATGTCTAAGGATATTTGTGTTGATTACATTGCGCACCATACTTAATGCAATTGTCTGTTGTTTGCAACTTAATACTGGAAGGGGTGCGGATGCTAACCTGAAAGTGGACTTTTTAGGCATAGATGCATGCTGGATAGCGGTCTATGTACTTTGTCGTAATGCCCAATTGAATTTCACAATACTCATCATGACATGTATGTGCATTGTTATGCCCTCTTTGTTTGTCAATTGCCCAACTGTAATTTGTTCACCCAACATGTTATTTCTTATTGGAGAGACACCACTAGTGAACTGTGGACCCCGGTCCATTCTTTTACATCGAATACAATCTACTACAATACTCGTTCTTACTGTTCTTTGCAAACATCATCATCCACACTATACATCTAATCCTTTGTTACAGCAAGCCGATGAGATTGACAACCTCACTGTTACATTGGGGCAAAGTACTATGGTTGTGTTGTGCAGGTTCCACGTTGGCGCCGGAATCCCTGGTGTTGCGCCGCACTACACTCCGCCACCATCAACCTTCAACGTGCTTCTTGGCTCCTACTGGTTCGATAAACCTTGGTTTCTTGCGAGGAAAACTTGTCGCTGTACGCATCACACCTTCCTCTTGGGGTTCCCAACGGACGCGTGATGTACGCGTATCAAGCTCTTTTTGGCGCGCTGTTTGGTGAGATCAAGACACGCTGCAAGGGGAGTCTCCACTTCCAATCTCTTTACTTTGTTTTTGTCTTGCTTTACTTTATTTTATTTACTGCTTTGTTTGCTCATTATATCAAAAATACAAAAAAAAATTAGTTACTTGTTTTACTTTATTTAGTTTACTTTATTTACTATTGCTAAAATGGGTACTCCTGAAAATACTAAATTGTGTGACTTCACTAGCACAAATAATAATGATTTCTTGTGCACACCTATTGCTCCACCTGCTACTACAGCAGAATTCTTTGAAATTAAACCTGCTTTACTAAATCTTGTTATGAGAGAGAAATTTTCTGGTGTTAGTTCTGATGATGTTGCTGCCCATCTTAATAATTTTGTTGAACTATGTGAAATGCAAAAGTATAAATATGTAGATGGTGACATTATAAAATTAAAATTGTTTCCTTTCTCATTAAGAGGAAGAGCTAAAGATTGGTTGCTATCTTTGCCTAAGAATAGTATTGATTCATGGACTAAATGTAAGGATGCTTTCATTGGTAGATATTATCCTCCTGCTAAAATTATATCTTTGAGAAGTAGCATAATGAATTTTAAGCAATTGCATAATGAGCATGTTGCCCAAGCGTGGGAAAGAATGAAATCTTTGGTTAAAAATTGCCCTACCCATGGACTGACTACTTGGATGATCATCCAAACCTTTTATGCGGGATTGAATTTTTCTTCGCGGAACCTATTGGATTCAGCTGCTGGAGGTACTTTTATGTCCATCACTCTAGGCGCCGCAACGAAGCTTCTTGATAATATGATGATTAATTACTCTGAATAGCACACAGAAAGAGCTCCACATGGTAAGAAGGTAAATTCTGTTGAAGAAACCTCCTCTTTCAGTGATAAGATTGATGCTATTATGTCTATGCTTGTGAATGGTAGGACTAATGTTGATCCTAATAATGATCCTTTAGCTTCATTAATTGCTCAAGAAGAACATGTTGATGTGAACTTCATTAAAAATAATAATTTCAACAACAATACTTATCGGAATAATCTATCTATTCTATACCTATACCTACTAATAAAGGAAGGAAGGTTTCTCCCCAAAATTTTCGTCCGTTTTTGAATTAACCTTGATTTTCAGTTGAATTTACGGGGAATGCCACCGCTTATGTAAAATACCGGTTTGTTTAGTAGTTGCACAAGAGCTCGCTTGGTCACCCCGTCGCCTGGTTCTTTCCATTGGATCCCTCGAGGCACAGGTCTCCACACCCAGCGCCGCCGACGCTATTCCCCAATCCCCGAGCACTGAAAGCTGCCCCGACGAAATCGATCCTGACCTCGCGCTGCAGCTCTCCGCCGCAACCCGTCCTGTCGGCCTCCGCACTGGATACAGACAAGGTCGGGGTCCTGCGTCAAGCGGTCGCGCAGGCGTCCGGTGGGAACGCACCGCGGGGGACTCGTTGGAGCGATCTGCAGCTAGCTGCCGGCGGGTATGCCGTGGATGCCAAAATCCAGGCCAGCGACGTCTGTATGGCCTGCAAGCACGCCCGCGCAAGGCGCCTGCGCGACGATAGTCGAGACCAAGCAGAGCAGCGAGCGCGCCACCGCCGAGTTCGCCGATAGCTCCGTAGTCTCCCGGACCTTGGTGGCCGGCGCAGACTGCTCGATCTAGGCCGTCCACGGTGGCTTGAGAGCAGGGGAGGCCTGGTAGCCATTCACCGTGGCCACCGGGGAGAGGAGGCAGAGTGGATTCGGGGGTGCGCCCACGGTGGCTTGAGAGTAGGGGGGAGGCCTGGTCGCCATTCACCATGGTCACCGGGGAGAGGATGCAGAGGGGGTTCGGGGTGCGCCCATGGTGGCTTGAGGGCAGGGGAGGCCTATTCGTCATTCACCATGGCCGCCGGGGAGAGGAGGCAGAGGGGGTGCAGGCGTGCAGCCCTTCCACGATTCGCTCGGATCCAGCATAGCCGCGTCCGTTCGCGCTAGGAAGAGACGGGGTGGAGAGATGAGAGGAGTACTGGTGATGATGTGATGTAAAGATGGGCAGGGGAGGTTGGCGCTGGTAGAGTGGTAGTGGTGGGTTGCGGGGAAGCGGAGGCGGGGGCTGCTGGTGGTGGGTGAAACAGAACAACGAAGAAATTAACTCATGGTGTATGGTCATCGGCCTGCAAGAAATTTGAACGAGAGACATTAGGGATAGTAATTTGATAGATGAAACATGCAAATTGGATTCTACTATGGTGGCCTGGGATATTAATAGGGATTGGATCGTAGTTATATAACATCATAGCAAAACTTTTTTTGTCGTGGGTGCATACCCGCGCTCGAAGTTCAGGACTTCATCACATGTTCAGCTAATTGAAGCCCGCTGGAGGAAAATATGGGGATTTTTTATAACTAATAAGTGTGTGTTTTCCCATTCACCACTGTCAAAAATTTAGAGCTAAATCAAAGGTGAATTGTATAATCTAAATAATAAATCTAGATTGTTTTGAACTTCAATGGAAGGGGAGAAGATGACGGGCTTCAAGAGACAAGAGGCATGTTAAACACTTGTAGCGAGTCCGAATTGATATGCAAAAAATCTACTCTCATATGACTTACTTATGGGCTTCTTCAGTGAAGCCCTAAGTGCCACCTTCACATGCCAATTCCTCGTCTTAATGATTTACCTGCCTGCCTCTTCTTTCTCATATACTGAGGAGAAGGCCTTCACGGAGCAGGCTGAGCTGACAATAGAGGCACATGTCTCAACTGAAATTAGAGTAGGCAATGATGACACTTCATATGGAGCATGCCATGGACACACTAAAGTTGGCAAACACACAAACGAAAATTTACTTTTGTGTTCCTCCCAATGTTTATTTAATTTCCGGTGCAACGCACGCACACCTTTGCTTTTCATCGTGAATCGGTGGTCTGATCGGTTCCGGGAGCATGTAAACATTCAACTCGCTCGTCAAGGGTTGCTCGCAGAAGTGTCCTGATTTTAGTTAAATTTAACTAAAAATTAATTAAAACCACGACATTAATTATGAAGAGCAGAGGGTTTTTTTTTCATATGTACAATTTATAACTTTCAGAACGTTCGTTTGATATAATCTGGTGCCGTAGCAACGCACGGGTCTTGTGCTATATATACTAAAAGCAAAATGAGGATGTTTAATAGAGTCATTAGGTAGATCCACATCATCTAAATTGTTTTAATGGTTAGATTTAATTATTATGGCTAAGAATTTAAATCACAACCGCAAGATTAACGTAACAAAATATGACACCTATTTGAGTAGGGCAACGTGTCACGTTAACTACAACATGTAGCACATATACAAACCATCGTGAGTACTAATTCATGTACAATCATTATTATATCCCAAATAAGATCCCGTATATTACGTGGACTCATCGTTAAAAACGAACATGTACGGCCGCCGGAGTTTATAATCTAGTGATGTAACCTTTACTTAGACGAATCAGAAGCTATAGGTTAAACGTACCTGTATAGAAATCTTCGTTGTCACGTGCACCATGCAGAACCGAAGGAAAAAAAAAAGAGTAGATTAACTCTCAAAGAAAATAATGCACGTACACGGTCATACACGCATGCATTGGGTTGGGACTACCCTCATCGCTGAATTTTGGGAAATGTATGTCCGCACCGCACCCGCGCACAATAGAGCCACTCTAATAAGAGATCTCAACTATTAATCCACTAGCTCATCTAAACGAGGGAAAATATTTAAAGTAAAATCAGAATCGCAACAATTTCTAACATGCTATTTTTTTGCGAAGTCCTAAAGTGCTAATTAAAATTTACTATTCCGTATCTTTATTCGAAAAAAGAAAACTACTGCCTACGATCCATAATAAATGTCAGGTTTTAACCTGAACTCCCAACAGTTATTACGGATCGGAAAGAGTGCATAGATGCTACCATGTAGAGGGCATCAGATAACAGTAGGGATGATAATGGGTACCCATGACGGTACCGGCATACCTCTTGGGTACAAAACCTAATACGAATACGAGTATGAGATAAAAATATTACCCATGGATTTATAAATGGTGAAAAATCACACTAATCGGTTTGAGCGGGTATGGGTATGGGATCGTATAACTCATACCCACGTACCCATTTACCAATCTAAATTTAACAACTGGGTCGCTGTAATGTTCTCAAATACTTAATTTCCCCCCTAATCACGCATTCACATAGCTAGGGTGAATATCACCTTCTTGGTCTGACAATTGCTCTAATAGGTTAGTGAGCATTAAACCTCTATTTAGGATTGCTTCACCTCATATCATTATTTTTGATCCACTTGATATATTGTAAGCATGGGTAGTTTACCTACGGGTACCCATTTACCCTACCGGGTTACGGGTATTGGAAAAACTTATACCCGTTGATGGATATAGTCATGGGTGAGGGGTAAGACTGTAGGCGGCAGGTTCGGGTATGGGATGATTACCCATACCCATACCCAAACCCTATGGAGGCCATACCTAGACAACAGTGATACACTCCTGAACTTTCCCTTGCCGTCGTCCGACGTTTTACATTTTATTCGGTTGCTCACAACCAAAATTAGGATGGCGGGAATATGTTATGTTGAGATGTGCGGCCATGTAATCATCGTTACATTTTTAATTGATAGGAGAATTTCACTAGCTAGCACCCTCATAGCTCTATATCATAAACCGACTCAACAAATGAGAGGAGTAATTTCTAGACAAGTTTATACATAAACTCCCAATCTTTAGATGGTGTAATATCAAGAAAAAAAAATCCATTTACATATTTGGAGAAAAAATTTGTTGTTGGTTAGGGAGAAACTCTCACTGTTTAGATGGCCCCATATCAAGAAAAGATAAATATTTTCTATTTACATCATATGATAAAATATTAGCTGTTTTTTGTAAAATCATAAAAAAAACTATTTGAAAAAATTCTATGTATTAAATATGATGCCACCCTAGCGGTTGCGATGGCCACTTTGCAGAAGTTTGTATGTCTCTATCATACAAACTCTACACTTAAGATACCGCCCTCGCGTTTGCGAGGACCACTGTGCTAGTTATATATTAAAAGTAAAATACGGATGTTTAAAATAGAGATACCAAGTTAATCCACATCATCTCAATTATTTCAATGGTTAGATCTAAATTTTGTGGGTAAAATTTAATGAAAGAATATTTATAACGTAACCGTCCAGGTTCCGATTGACACGTTTATATCTAGAAAGATATATACGGAGCCGTAGCTGGCTAAGTCTATTTGGAAAAGGAAATGCAACAAAACAGGACGATCCAGATTAAAAAGAAAAAAGAGTAGCAAGCCAGGTTGGTAGGATCGGAATAGAGGAGTCCGTTCAGAAAAAAAGACGTGATGCACTAGCTTATGGCTAGCTTCGTATGAGTAAGAGTCCGTGCATGGCTGCTTTTTGCTCTGAAAAAAAAGATCCATCAAAGAAAAAAATCTGATGCAATAGCTTAGTTATCAAGGACCTTAAACTGTGATTTTGGATAGGATGATAATCTACGATTTTAAGTTCTAGGCCTGAATTTATTTTTTTCTCGATGAAAAATACATCATGGCAAAAAAATTAGGGAATGCCGAGAAACAAAAGGAAAAAGGAGGGACGATCGGTGGAGCGTGAACGTCGGCCGATGACTAAGTGGTTGATGCGCCAGGGTCTATGGATAATCGGAGGTCGTTGTTAGCAACATCGATCGATTGTCGCTAGCAGTGCCGGACGATCCAGGACTCCAGCCACTCTAGGTCGTTGTTACCTGGCTTGAGCGCCGCCGCCTCACCCAATGCTTCTAAGCTAACCGGCGCCCCAAGATTTATGAGGTGGTGAGTAGCACAAGCTCACGGCGAAAATCGTGTATGGCCTCCTCTTCCCCATTGGCTTAGAGCAAAAAAATTAGGGAATGCCGAGAAACGAAAGGCGAAAGGAGGGAAGATCGGTGGAGCGATGAACGTCGGCGGATGACTAAGTGGTTGATGCGCCAGGGTCTATGGATAATCGGAGGTCGTTGTTAGCAACATCGATCGATTGTCGCTAGCAGCGCCGGACGATCCAGGACTCTAGCCACTCTAGGTCGTTGTTACCTGGCTTGAGCGCCGCCGCCTCGCCCAATACTTCTAAGCTAACCGGCGCCCCAAGATTTATGAGGTGGTGAGTAGCACAAGCTCGCGGCGAAAATCGTGTATGGCCTCCTCTGCCCCATTGGCTTAGAGACCGACGATCCAGTTCACCGTTCCCGTGGTGAGCGGAAGAAGGCAATTCGACATTGCCAAGCAAGTGACCCTGATGTCCTTTACGAACTACGCTTGAAAGCAAGTAGACAGTTGACACTAATATTTTAAAATATTATTTTAAATTTTACAATAGAGATACCTTTGAGAGAAGGGTAAAATAAGGTAAAGAGTTTTATTATGTAAGACAAGCATTCACAAATGCAAAACAATGATCACGATTAGATTTATAAATAATATGTTTTCGCGTGCATATGACAAATGCCTACTTAACCAATTCAAATAGAGCAAATACTAACATACTAGAGCCCAAACTAAGTTATTCCAACAACTTTAGAACTTTAAGATTGTTTTAACATATGTTAGAGGTTTAAAAATTCTTGAGAGCTTGAAAACTGCCGTTACCTAGCTTGAGCGCCGCCGCCTCACCCGATGCTTCTAAGCTAACTGGCGTTCCAAGATTTATGAGGTGGTGAGTAGCACAAGCTCGCGGCGAAAAGCGTGTATGGCCTCCTCCGCTCCATTGGCTTAGAGACCGACGACCCAGTTCGCTATCCCCGTGGTGAGCGGAAGAAGGCAATTCGACACTGCCAAGCAAGTGACCCTGATATCATGTACGAACTACGCTAGAAAGCAAGTAGACAGTTGACACTAACATTTTAAAATATTATTTTAAACTTTACAATAGAGATACCTTTGAGAGAAGGGTACAATAAGGTAAATAGTTTATCATGTAAGACAAGCATTCACAAATGCAAAACGATGATCACCGATTAGATTTATAAATTTAATATGTTTTAGCGTGCAGAGAACCAATTAAAATAGAGCAAATACTAATAACATACTAGAGCCCAACATAAGTTATTCCAATAACTTTAAAACTTTAAGATTGTTTTAACATCATGTTAGAGGTTTAAAAATTCTTGAGAGCATGAAAACTGAGAGATATTTAAGAAACTATAATAGATCAATAACTTTTAGACAACTAAATAATAGTGAGTGTCATTTGGAACATGGTCAAGATATATGTAATACTCAGGAATTCGATGTCTCTTCCAATCACTGAGACGTGTCGTACAAAAGAATTAAATTTCTAGAATGATATTTCAATTATATATGATTCCATATGTGAATGACCATACAGTAAATCATTGAGATTGTACTTTTCCTAGATGACATATCAATAAAATTAAATGTGTATGTTTGCTTACTATATTACAAAATATAACTATTAGTTTCCAGTCTCATGACATTTGTGTCTATGAAATTATTAATTTATATTTCAAACAATTTCAAGAGATTCAAAGTGATGCCCTCGCATTTGCGAGGGCCACTATGCTAGTTCTAGTAACAACTATAGGCCATATCCTTATAATAATGGTAATGGTTATGGTAATTCTTATGGGAATTCTTACAACAATAATAGTAATGTACCCCCTGGTCTTGAAGCCATGATTAAAGAATTTATTAGTACATAAACTGCTTTTAACAAATC
Source organism: Lolium perenne (assembly GCF_019359855.2). Lineage (NCBI taxonomy): Eukaryota > Viridiplantae > Streptophyta > Magnoliopsida > Poales > Poaceae > Lolium > Lolium perenne. The sequence continues at coordinate 75,355,226 of NC_067244.2, forward strand.
TGTTGAAGAAAAGCTTGGTAAAATTGATATTCTCGCTTCTAAGGTTGATAGTCTTGATGCTGATGTTGATCTTTTGAAATTGAAAGTTATGCCTAATGAAGATAAATATATTAAGTCATTTTCTACAGCAAACGCCATCCAAGTTAGAACTAATGAGAATATAAGGTTGATGGCTGAATTGCGTGCTAGGTGAGAAAAAGAAGAAAATGCTAAAGAGAATAATGTAGCTAAAGTTTGGACTATTACCACCACTAGTAATGATAATGCTTCACATGTTTCTACACCTCCTACTATCAATGATAAAATAATTGGTGTTAGCAATGTTTCTACTCCTAATGCAAAGCGTGCAAAACTGCCTGAAACTGCTAAAACTGCTGAAACTGCTTGTGATAAAATTGCTGAAATTTTTCAAATGTTGGGGACAATGATCCCATTGCTTTAGATCATAATGGTTTAGATTTTGATGATTGTCACATCTCTGAAGTTATAAAGTTCTTACAAAAACTTGCTAAGAGTCCCAATGCTAGTGCTATAAATTTGGCCTTTACAAAACATATTACAAATGCTCTCATAAAAGCTAGAGAAGAGAAACTAGAACTTGAAACTTCTATTCCTAGGAAGTTAGAAGATGGTTGGGAGCCCATCATTAAGATGAAGGTCAATGATTTTGATTGTAATGCTTTATGTGATCTTGGTGCAAGTATTTCCGTTATGCCTAAGAAAATCTATGATATGCTTGACTTGCCACCATTGAAAAATTGTTATTTGGATGTTAATCTTGCTGATAATTCTACAAAGAAACCTTTGGGGAGGATTGATAATGTTCGCATTACGGTTAATAATAACCTTTTCCCCGTTGATTTTGTTGTGTTGGATATTGAATGCAATGCATCTTGTCCCATTATATTGGGAAGACCTTTTCTTCGAACTGTTGGTGTTGTTATTTATATGAAGGAAGGTAATATTAAATATCAATTTCCTCTCAAGAAAGGTATGGAACACTTCCCTAGAAAGAGAATGAAGTTACCTTTTGATTCTATCATTAGAACAAATTATGATGTTGATGCTTCATCTCTTGATGTTACCTGATACACACTTTCTGCGCCTAGCTGAAAGGCGTTAAAGAAAAGCGCTTATGGGAGACAACCCATGATTTTACTTCTGCACTTTTATTTTCTATTTGAGTCTTGGAAGTTGTTGCTACTGTAGAAACCTCTCCTTATCTTTATTTTATTACATTGTTGTGCCAAGTAAAGTCTTTGATAGTAAGGTTCATACTAGATTTGGATTACTGCGCAGAAACAGATTTCTTGCTGTCACAAATTTGAGCAGTATTCTCTGTAGGTAACTCAGAAAAATCTACCAATTTATGTGAGTAATCCTCAGATATGTACGCAACTTTCATTAAATTTGAGCATTTTTCATTTGAGCAAGTCTGGTGCCTCTAAAAAATTCGTCTTTACGGAATATTCTGTTTTGACAGATTCTGCCTTTTATTTCGCATTGCCTGTTTTGCTATGTTTGATGGATTTCTTTATTCCATTAACTTTCAGTAGCTTTGTGCAATATCCACAAGTGTTAATAATGATTATGTCACCTCTGAACATGTGAATTTTTTATTATGCACTAACCCTCTGATGGCGTGTATTTCACACGTTCGTTGGGCAACCCCAAGAGGAAGGTATGATGCGCACAGCAGCAAGTTTTCCCTCAGAAAGAAACCAAGGTTTATCGAACCAGGAGGAGCCAAGAAGCACGTTGAAGGTTGATGGCGGCGGGATGTAGTGCGGCGCAACACCAGGGATTCCGGCGCCAACGTGGAACCTGCACAACACAACCAAAGTACTTTGCCCCAACGAAACAGTGAGGTTGTCAATCTCACCGGCTTGCTGTAACAAAGAGTTAACCGTATTGTGTGGAAGATGATTGTTTGCAGAAAACAGTAGAACAAGTATTGCAGTAGATTGTATTTCAGTAAAGAGAATTGGACCGGGGTCCACAGTTCACTAGAGGTGTCTCTCCCATAAGACAAACAGCATGTTGGGTGAACAAATTACAGTTGGGCAATTGACAAATAAAGAGAGCATGACCATGCACATACATATCATGATGAGTATAGTGAGATTTAATTGGGCATTACGACAAAGTACATAGACCGTCATCCAACTGCATCTATGCCTAAAAAGTCCACCTTCAGGTTATCATCCGAACCCCCTCCAGTATTAAGTTGCTAACAACAGACAATTGCATTAAGTATGGTGCGTAATGTAACTAGTGACTACATCCTTGAACATAGCACTAATGTTTTATCCCTAGTGGCAACAGCACATCCGTAACCTTAGTGGTTCTTGTCACTCCTCCAGATTCACAGAGACATGAACCCACTATCGAGCATAAATACTCCCTCTTGGAGTTACTAGCATCAACTTGGCCAGAGCATCTACTAATAACGGAGAGCATGCAAGATCATAAACAACACATAGCATAACTTTGATAATCAACATAACAAGTATTCTCTATTCATCGGATCCCAACAAACGCAACATATAGAATTACAGATAGATGATCTTGATCATGTTAGGCAGCTCACAAGATCCGACAATGATAGCACAATGGGGAGAAGACAACCATCTAGCTACTGCTATGGACCCATAGTCCAGGGGTAGACTACTCACACATCACACCGGAGGCGACCATGGCGGCGTAGAGTCCTCCGGGAGATGATTCCCCTCTCCGGTAGGGTGCCGGAGGCGATCTCCTGGATCCCCCGAGATGGGATCGGCGGCGGCGTCTCTGGAAGGTTTTCCGTATCGTGGCTCTCGGTACGGGGGGTGTCGTCCCGGAGACTTTTTATAGGCGGAAGGGCAGGTCAAGAGGCGGCACGGGGGCCCCACACCACAGGGCCGCGCGGCCAAGGGGGGGGCCGCGCCGCCCTATGGTTTGGCTCCCCTGTGGCCCCTCTTCGTCTCTCCTTCGGACTTCTGGAAGCTTGGTGAGAAAATAGGCCCCTGGGCTTTGATTTCGTCCAATTCCGAGAATATTTCCTTACTAGGATTTCTGAAACCAAAAACAGCAGAAAACAACAACTGGCACTTCGGCATCTTGTTAATAGGTTAGTTCCAGAAAATGCACGAATATGACATAAAGTGTGCATAAAACATGTAGATAACATCAATAATGTGGCATGGAACATAAGAAATTATCGATACGTCGGAGACGTATCAGCATCCCCAAGCTTAGTTCTGCTCGTCCCGAGCAGGTAAAACGATAACACAGATAATTTCTGGAGTGACATGCCATCATAATCTTGATCATACTATTTGTAAAGCATATGTAGTGAATGCAGCGATCAAAACAATGTTTATGACATGAGTAAACAAGTGAATCATATAGCAAAGACTTTTCATGAATAGCACTTCAAGACAAGCATCAATAAGTCTTGCATAAGAGTTAACTCATAAAGCAATAATTCAAAGTAGAGATATTGAAGCAACACAAAAGAAGATTAAGTTTCAGCGGTTGCTTTCAACTTGTAACATGTATATCTCATGGATATTGTCAACATAGAGTAATATAATAAGTGCAATAAGCAAGTATGTAGGAATCAATGCACAGTTCACACAAGTGTTTGCTTCTTGAGGTGGAGAGAAATAGGTGAACTGACTCAACATTGAAAGTAAAAGAATGGTCCTCCATAGAGGAAAAGCATCAATTGCTATATTTGTGCTAGAGCTTTGATTTTGAAAACATGAAACAATTTTGTCAACGGTAGTAATAAAGCATATGCATCATGTAAATTATATCTTATAAGTTGCAAGCCTCATGCATAGTGTACTAATAGTGCCCGCACCTTGTCCTAATTAGCTTGGACTACCGGATCATCACAATGCATTGTTTTTACCAAGTGTCACAAAGGGGTACCTCTATGCCGCCTGTACAAAGGTCTAAGGAGAAAGCTCGCATTGGATTTCTCGCTATTGATTATTCTTCAACTTAGACATCCATACAGGACAACATAGACAACGAGATAATGGACTCCTCTTTTATGCATAAGCATATACCAACAATTAATAATTTTCTCATTTGAGATTTGAGGATTGTTGTCCAAAACTGAAACTTCCACCATGGATCATGGCTTTAGTTAGCGGCCCAATGTTCTTCTCTAACATATGCATGCTTAACCATATGGTGGTAGATCTCTCTTACTTCAGACAAGACGAACATGCATAGCAACTCACATGAAATTCAACAATAAAAAGTTGATGGCGTCCCCAGTGAACATGGTTATCGCACAACAAGCAACTTAATAAGAGATAAAGTGCATAATTACATATTCAATACCACAATAGTTTTTAAGCTATTTGTCCCATGAGCTATATATTGCAAAGGTGAATGATGGAATTTTAAAGGTAGCACTCAAGCAATTTACTTTGGAATGGCGGAAAATACCATGTAGTATAGGTAGGTATGGTGGACACAAATGGCATAGTGGTTGGCTCAAGTATTTTGGATGCATGAGAAGTATTCCCTCTCGATACAAGGTTTAGGCTAGCAAGGCTTATTTGAAACAAACACAAGGATGAACCGGTGCAGCAAAACTCACATAAAAGACATATTGAAAACATTATAAGACTCTACACCGTCTTCCTTGTTGTTCAAACTCAATACTAGAAATTATCTAGACCTTAGAGAAACCAAATATGCAAACCAAATTTTAGCATGCTCTATGTATTTCTTCATTAATGGGTGCAAAGCATATGATGCAAGAGCTTAAACATGAGCACAACAATTGCCAAGTATCACATTACCCAAGACATTTATAGCAATTACTACATGTATCATTTTCCAATTCCAACCATATAACAATTTAACGAAGGAGAAACTTCGCCATGAATACTATGAGTAGAAACCAAGGACATACTTGTCCATATGCTACAGCGGAGCGTGTCTCTCTCCCATAAAGTGAATGCTAGGATCCATTTTATTCAAACAAAACAAAAAACAAAAACAAACCGACGCTCCAAGAAAAAGCACATAAGATGTGATGGAATAAAAATATAGTTTCAGGGGAGGAACCTGATAATGTTGTCGATGAAGAAGGGGATGCCTTGGGCATCCCCAAGCTTAGACGCTTGAGTCTTCTTGATATATGCAGGGGTGAACCACCGGGTGCATCCCCAAGCTTAGAGCTTTCACTCTCCTTGATCATGTTGCATCATACTCCTCTCTTGATCCTTGAAAACTTCCTCCACACCAAACTCGAAACAACTCATTAGAGGGTTAGTGCACAATATAAATTGACATATTCAGAGGTGACACAATCATTCTTAACACTTCTGGACATTGCATAATGCTACTGGACATTAGTGGATCAAAGAAATTCATCCAACATAGCGAAAGAGGCAATGCGAAATAAAAGGCAGAATCTATCAAAACAGAACAGTTCGTATTCACGAATTTTAAAATGGCACCAGACTTGCTCAAATGAAAATGCTTAAATTGAATGAAAGTTGCGTACATATCTGAGGATCATGCACGTAAATTGGCTTAATTTTCTGAGTTACCTACAGGGAGGTGGACTCAGATTCGTGACAGCAAAGAAATCTGGAACTGTGCAGTAATCCAAATCTAGTACTTACTTTTCTATCAACGGCTTAACTTGGCACAACAAAACACAAAACTAAGATAAGGAGAGGTTGCTACAGTAGTAAACAACTTCCAAGACACAAAATAAAAAGAAAGTACTGTAGGTAAAAACATGGGTTGTCTCCCATAAGCGCTTTTCTTTAACGCCTTTCAGCTAGGCGCAGAAAGTGTGTATCAAGTATTATCGAAGGGTGATGCGTCGGCATTCTTACCAGGGGTGTTGCTCTTACCTTTCTTACTCTTATTCCTACTCTTTGGTCTAGGGAATACATGACCGCATCCGGGTGTAGAGGTAAAATTTAGAGTGCCTTTCCCAACATCTATGACTGCTCCCATGAGTTTCAGCAGGGATCTTCCAAGCGTGATTTGTCCTGTCCCTACACATTCAATAACGAGATAATCAGTGGATACCGTCCTTCCAAGAAAGGTTGTGAAAACACCTTCAGCTATACCCTTAGGAATTACAACAGAGTTATCCGTGAGAGTTATTTCTTCTCCCCCTTCAGTAAGTCCCCAAAGTGTCAAAGATTTATAAATTTTTTCAGGCATGAGGCAAAACTCGGACATAATATCACAACGAGCAGGAAAAGTTTCACCACCAATAGTAACTTTAACAGTAGGCGCCCACATTGAAGGTTCAAAGCTTAATGGAACATAATCATAATATTCGCGAATTCGATTATACACTTCTTTTAAACAGGATATATTTGTTTCAATAGTGTTTAATCTATTATGCATGCTAGCATGAGATGGATCAAAATTATTATCGGAGCTAAATGATGTAATCAATTTCCTTATAGCATTAAAAGCTTGATCCCCATCACAATGAAGGAAATCTCCTCCCACTACAGCATCTAAGGCATATCTATAGCGAAGAATAAGCCCGAAATAGAAATTACTAAGAAGCAAACTTAAGGTCATTTTAGGTTCGGTTTTACTATAAGCATCAAAAATTCTAGACCATGCTTCTTTAAAATTCTCTTCACCTCCTTGTTTAAAGGTGAAGATCGATTCCTCAGGTGATAAAGTAACAACTACAGGACTAGACATGATAATAAAGTAAATGCAAGTAACTAATTTTTTTGTGTTTTTGATATAGCAAACAAGATAGCAAATAAAGTAAAACAAGCAACTAATTTTTTTTTGTATTTTGATTTAGTGCAGCTAACAAAGTAGTAAATAAAACTAAGCAAGACAAAAACAAAGTAAAGAGATTGAGAAGTGGAGACTCCCCTTGCAGCGTGTCTTGATCTCCCCGGCAACGGCGCCAGAAAATCTATGCTTGATGGCGTGTATTTCACACGTTTGTTGGGCAACCCCAAGAGGAAGGTATGATGCGCACAGCAGCAAGTTTTCCCTCAGAAAGAAACCAAGGTTTATCGAACCAGGAGGAGCCAAGAAGCACGTTGAAGGTTGATGGCGGCGGGATGTAGTGCGGCGCAACACCAGGGATTCCGGCGCCAACGTGGAACCTGCACAACACAACCAAAGTACTTTGCCCCAACGAAACAGTGAGGTTGTCAATCTCACCGGCTTGCTGTAACAAAGAGTTAACCGTATTGTGTGGAAGATGATTGTTTGCAGAAAACAGTAGAACAAGTATTGCAGTAGATTGTATTTCAGTAAAGAGAATTGGACCGGGGTCCACAGTTCACTAGAGGTGTCTCTCCCATAAGACAAACAGCATGTTGGGTGAACAAATTACAGTTGGGCAATTGACAAATAAAGAGAGCATGACCATGCACATACATATCATGATGAGTATAGTGAGATTTAATTGGGCATTACGACAAAGTACATAGACCGTCATCCAACTGCATCTATGCCTAAAAAGTCCACCTTCAGGTTATCATCCGAACCCCCTCCAGTATTAAGTTGCAAACAACAGACAATTGCATTAAGTATGGTGCGTAATGTAACTAGTGACTACATCCTTGAACATAGCACTAATGTTTTATCCCTAGTGGCAACAGCACATCCGTAACCTTAGTGGTTCTTGTCACTCCTCCAGATTCACGGAGACATGAACCCACTATCGAGCATAAATACTCCCTCTTGGAGTTACTAGCATCAACTTGGCCAGAGCATCTACTAATAACGGAGAGCATGCAAGATCATAAACAACACATAGCATAACTTTGATAATCAACATAACAAGTATTCTCTATTCATCGGATCCCAACAAACGCAACATATAGAATTACAGATAGATGATCTTGATCATGTTAGGCAGCTCACAAGATCCGACAATGATAGCACAATGGGGAGAAGACAACCATCTAGCTACTGCTATGGACCCATAGTCCAGGGGTAGACTACTCACACATCACACCGGAGGCGACCATGGCGGCGTAGAGTCCTCCGGGAGATGATTCCCCTCTCCGGCAGGGTGCCGGAGGCGATCTCCTGGATCCCCCGAGATGGGATCGGCGGCGGCGGCGTCTCTGGAAGGTTTTCCGTATCGTGGCTCTCGATGCTGGGGTTTCGTCACGGAGACTTTTATAGGCGGAAGGGCAGGTCAAGAGGCGGCACGGGGGCCCCACACCACAGGGCCGCGCGGCCAAGGGGGGGGCCGCGCCGCCCTATGGTTTGGCTCCCCTGTGGCCCCTCTTCGTCTCTCCTTCGGACTTCTGGAAGCTTCGTGAGAAAATAGGCCCCTGGGCTTTGATTTCGTCCAATTCCGAGAATATTTCCTTACTAGGATTTCTGAAACCAAAAACAGCAGAAAACAGAATCGGCACTTCGGCATCTTGTTAATAGGTTAGTTCCAGAAAATGCACGAATATGACATAAAGTGTGCATAAAACATGTAGATAACATCAATAATGTGGCATGGAACATAAGAAATTATCGATACGTCGGAGACGTATCACCCTCTAATGAGTTCGTTTCGACTTTGGTGTGGAGGAAGTTTTCAAGGGTCAAGAGAGGAGGATGATACAATATGATCAAGGAGAGTGGAAGCTCTAAGCTTGGGGATGCCCCCGGTGGTTCATCCCTTCATATTTCAATAAGACTCAAGCATCTAAGCTTGGGGATGCCCAAGGCATCCCCTTCTTCATCGACAAATTATCAGGTCACCTCTAGTGAAACTATATTTTTATTCCGTCACATCTTATGTGCTTTACTTGGAGCATCTGTTTGTTGTTGTTTTTGTTTTTTTTTTGAATAAAATGGATCCTAGAATTCATTGTGTGGGAGAAAGACACGCTCCGCTGTTGCATATGAACACATATGTTCTTAGCTTTATTCCTAATGTTCATGGCGAAGGTTGAAACTGCTTCGTTAATTGTTATTATGGTTGGAAACGGAAAATGCTTCATGTGGTAAATGGTATAATGTCTTGAATAATTTGATACTTGGAAATTGTTGTGCTCATGTTTAAGCTCTTGCATCATATACTTTGCACCCATTAATGAAGAAATACATAGAGCTTGTTAAAATTTGGTTTGCATGATTGGTTTCTCTAGAGTCTAGATATTTTCTGGTGAGGTGTTTGAACAACAAGGAAGGCAATGTATAGTCTTATAATGCTTGCAATATGTTCTTATGTGAGTCTTGCTATACCGGTTCATACTTGTGTTTGCTTCAAACAACCTTGCTAGCCTAAGCCTTGCATTGAGAGGGAATACTTCTCGTGCATCCAAAATCCTTGAGCCAAAAACTATGCCACTTGTGTCCACCATACCTACCTACTACATGGTATTTCTCCGCCATTCCAAAGTAAATTACTTGAGTGCTACCTTTAAAATTCTATTCTTTGTCTTTGCAATATATAGCTCATGGGAAAAATAGCTTAAAAACTATTGTGGTATTGAATATGTACTTATGTATCTTATTTCTTAATAAGTTGCTTGTTGAGCGGTAACCATGTTTCTGGGGACGCCATCAACTATTATCTTTGTTGAATATCATGTGAGTTGCTATGCATATTCGTCTTGTCTGAAGTAAGGGAGATTTATCATGATCAATGGTTTGAGTATGCATATTGTTAGAGAAGAACATTGGGCCGCTTCTTGACACGCGTACAGCACGCGACCGTTGGGAACCCCAAGTGGAAGGTGTGATGCGTATAGCAGTAAGTTTCCCTCAGTAAGAAACCAAGGTTTATCGAACCAGTAGGAGTCAAGAAGCACGTTGAAGGTTGATGGCGGCGAAGTGTAGTGCGGCGCAACACCAGGGATTCCGGCGCCAACGTGGAACCTGCACAACACAACCAAATTACTTTGCCCCAACGTGACAGTGAGGTTGTCAATCTCACCGGCTTGTTGTAACAAAGGATTAGATGTATAGTGTGGATGATGATTGTTTGCAGACAACAGTAGAACAAGTATTGCAGTAGATTGTATTCGATTAAAAGAATGGACCGGGGTCCACAGTTCACTAGAGGTGTCTCTCCCATAAGAATAAGCATGTTGGGTGAACAAATTACAGTTGGGCAATTGAAAAATAAAGAGGGCATGATCATGCACATACATGTTATGATGAGTATTGTGAGATTTAATTGGGCATTACGACAAAGTACATAGACCGCTATCCAGCATGCATCTATGCCTAAAAAGTCCACCTTCAGGTTATCATCCGAACCCCTTCCAGTATTAAGTTGCAAACAACAGACAATTGCATTAAGTATGGTGCGTAATGTAATCAACACGTACATCCTTAGACATAGCATCGATGTTTTATCCCTAGTGGCAACAGCACATCCACAACCTTAGAACTTTCTTTCACTATCCCAGATTTAATGGAGGCATGAACCCACTATCGAGCATAAATACTCCCTCTTGAAGTTACTAGCAAAAACTTGGCCAGAGCCTCTACTAATAACGGAGAGCATGCAAGATCATAAACAACACAAAGATAATAAATTGATAATCAACATAACATAGCATTCACTATTCATCAGATCCCAACAAACACAACATGTAGCATTACAGATAGATGATCTTGATCATGTTAGGTAGCTCACAAGATCCAACAATGAAGCACAATTAGGTGAAGACGACCATCTAGCTACTGCTATGGACCCATAGTCCAGGGGTGAACAACTCACTCATCACTCCGGAGGCGACCATGGCGGAGAAGAGTCCTCCGGGAGATGATTCCCCTCTCCGGCAGGGTGCCGGAGGCGATCTCCTGAATCCCCCGAGATGGGATTGGCGGCGGCGGCGTCTCTGGAAGGTTTTCCCGTATCGTGGCTCTCGGTACTGGAGTTATTATCGACGAAGGCTTAAGTAGGCGGAGGAGATAGGTTTAGGGGCGACGCGAGGGGCCCACACAGCAGGGCCACGCGGCCAGGGGGTGGGCCGCGCCGCCCTGGCGTGTCGCCGTGTAACATCCCAAAAATCTCAAAACAAACAAAATGATTTTTCCCAGTTCCAAATTTTGGAACCAACAAAAACTTTTATTAAACTAAGTTTGATACATAGAGATCTTGTTTAATTCTTGTGCTATTGCCATGATTGTTTGTTTAATTAGTATTTGAATTACTCTAAAACCCTAAACCTCACATTGACCTTTTACCAATCCAAGTTGAAATAAAATAAAAAGAATTTAAATAAGAAAAAGGCATATGTGCCTATGGCTATTTTTGTAAAACTTGACCTTAGGCCTTTCCACTTTATTTAGAGGATGGGAAAAACCTTCATAAACCTTATCTAGTACTTCTCAAACCCAATCCAAAGTGAAACAAAGGATTTTAAAAAGGAAAGTAATAATGCCATGGAGGCATATGAGAGTAAAATGCAAATTTGTGAATTTGAGAAGCTTGACCCTAGGACCTGTTGTGAATGATGGGATCCCTCCTATATACCATTTCAACACTCAACAACACCATTTGGGTCAAGCCAAGTCAAATTAAAAATCAAATGCCACATATGCATAGAGGCATATGTGACACATAGCCATTTTCCCCAAACTTGGACCTAGGACTTTAAACCTTGACCAAATGATTGGAAACCATCTCTAAACCTAACCTAATACTAAATTGACCCTAACCCATGCCCAGGTAAAGCAAGGGGAACAATTTCCAAAAATAATGAAATATGACACATCACCTCTTATGTGCTATGGCCATTTTTGCAAATCTTTGAGCTAGACCTTTTGGAATGGTTTCAATGGTTTGGAAATGTTCCTAAACTAATAAGAATCCCCTTAGAGTCAAGAAAAGTCAAATCAAATGTAGAGAAATCAATTAGTGAGATAATCCCAATTTCACCCACATACACATAAGGCCAATTTTGCAAATCATCACCAAAGGCCACCATTGCTTGATCTATTGCTTGGAGAATACTTATATAAGTTAAACAAACACAAATGCATCAAAGAAACCAGAATCAAATCCAAGAAAATCTCCAATTCAACATACATGTGATAATGGTCATGTGACCCTTTTATATTTTCTTCACCACTTTGCACCCCTGGTTTTGACTTTTCCTAAACCAAACTTGACCAACTCTCTCCATGTCATCCAAGACAATGTCAAGGTGAACAACTTTGATGTTGACCACCAGTGCTGACTTTGACCAGGTTGACCAGAAATAATTTGACAAGAGATGACATTGAAACAAAGAGAAGATTCCCCCACTCTTTGAAAACTTGCAAACCAGCACCAAATTGACCACCACCACCACCAATCTACTTCAAATATTATATGAATGCAATCCACCAAAAATCTTTCCAAATTTTGAAAACATATTTCATTCGGCCATTAAATCAAACACCTTGTGGGCAGCATCTAAACTAGAGCCCATGCTGGATTTTTGACTTGGACCAAGTCCAACCTGACCACCTCTGCCTCCCTGCACCTCTCCTCTACCTCACCACCCACTTGCACCATAGACAAAGCCAGGAAATGAACCATGTCAAGACCATGCCGGCCACCTTGTCACCCACCATGCCATCACCTCCTCCTTTCACCTCAGCTATGCCACACCCTGTCCTGGAGGCTCCCTACGTCACCCTAAAACCGCTGATACACGCCAACGCCATAGACACGCACCACACTGCCCAGGCCACGCGCGCCCAGACGCGCCCAGCACCTGCCAGGATCGGCATGGACGCGCGCCAGGACGCCTCTGGACGCGTCAGAGCACCGCCATGCCCCATCAACTCTGACCTCCCCCTCGCTCCCCCCAGGCACCAATCGCGTCGCCACGATCCCGTCTACCTCCCAGACAACGCCATGTGGACGCGCTCGCCCTGTAGCCGTCATCACGGACGACGACTGTCCGCCACCGTACTGCAAAGACCGATGACGATGACGACCCGCTTCGTCTTCCCCTGCCTCGCCACGACGCTCGTCAGCTTCGCCTTGCCGTCGCCCGTGCTCAGAACCCATCACTTGCCCCTTCGCCACCCTAGAACGCCGACTCCATCGACGACCTGCCCCGAGCGCCGCAGCACCCCCTCGCCCTATAAATAGAGACGCCCTCTGATCAAATTGAGCACGCCAACCTTCCTCCCTCATCTCACTACCTCCCCTCGAGCAACGCCGCCCCCCAATTTAGGCCGTAGCCCTCGAATCGCTTGCCGGAGCTCCGCCAGCACCCCTGCTACCTCGCCGGCAACTGGAGCCCCCATTGGAGCCGCTGTTGGTGCCAGGAGCTTCACCACCGTCTTCCACGACCTCCGCCCACCTCGCCGACGCTCTTCCGCCACCAGGTAGCTCCCCGACCCCCTAGTCTGGCCACCGGTAGGGTTCCTTCTCCGGCGAGCCTCGTCGAGGATGAGGATGGCCGTCAGCCGTAGATCCATGTTTTAATCCTACGGTCTCCGCGCAGCGTACCGATTCGCCTGTGAGCACCCGCTGACAAGCGGAGGCCACTGTCAGGCAGCCCGCTGAGATACTGGGCCGGCCCACCTTTTCCCCTCGCTGTGCAGCCCACTTAGCCTTCCCGCCAGCCCACAGTTTAAATTCAAAAATTCCAGAATAGATAAATTTTGCAACCTGATGTCAACTTCAAAAATCAATAGGGACCAATCTACTTGGCCAAATTTTACAAACTTTATATTTTTGGGAAGCTTAGAGTTTTCTCTATCAAATGCCACTGGATTCACCTAGATCTGTTATAGAATTAAAGTGGGAAAATAAACAAGACAGAGACTTTTCTGCCTTAGAAAAATTATTAAAAATCAACCCTTTTGAATTTTTAGGTGATTCCACCTCTCATAATTCACATTTCACAAACTCTAATTGTTTATGTAAAAATATGATATAGGTACAGTGTATGATCATGGGCTAGAAGCAAAATATTGGCTATGTAGTCAATAACTAGCCCATTTAAACCTTTTCAAAAATAGTTTTTAAATTGTATGAGGTATAGCATCTCATTTAAATTTGTATTCCAAGTGATTCAATGTGAGGTGATGACCTTAGTCTTCATGACCCCATAGGATTCTTCTTGAGAATATTAAGTCACCTTAATAGTAATTTTTAACTTAGTTACAACTATGTGTTAAATCATATGAGAGGTATTCCTCTCATTTAAACCTTGTTCTCAAGTAATTCAACATGAGGTAGTAACCATGGTCTATATAATCTCATGTTGAGTTATTTGGTGACATTAAATCACTACCATGTTAGTATTAAATTGCATGAGGTATGGAACCTCATTTAAATCATTTTCTCAAATGATAAGTATGAAGAGGTTGACTTTGGTCAACCTAGGTCATATATTGTTCATGAGAGAAATTAAAGCTTTATAAGATAATGAGAGGAAATTATTTCTCTAAGTAATTGAAAGTAACACCTAAGTTAGTATGAGAGGAAATTATTTTTCTTAAAATAAGAAAGGAACACATCCACCCACTTAATAGTAGTGTGTGATGCTAGTTTAAGTTGTGTAAATCTTGTGTGTGCTTAGTTTAGTATGTAAGTTTGGTATGATGATTGTGTACCCCATACTCGTATTTTAGACGCTAGTACCGGAGACTATCAGGAGGAGGAGGTCTTCTACAAAGAGGAAGAAGAAGAGAACTTTGACCACCACCTCAACCAAGGCAAGCTAATATTCTTGCAAGATAATACTCTTGCAAAGTGCAAAGCTCACCATGAGCAAGGCATTACCCCATTTACTTTATGCTTATGATCCTATTTCCCAGTTTTACTTTACAAGCTTTATTTACTTTTGTTTTATCGAAGTACTTTTTGATTCATGATTCACTTGGTTAGTATTGGATTAGTACAAGAGTATCAAAGTTAGCCTAGAAGCAAAGCAAATTACTTAGCACCCCTCATACTTAGATGCTAGTGCTAAATTAAAATGACTACTCTAGTTGGGAACTTGTGAAATGAAATGACTTTGAAAACCTTGGAATGATGAGTCATTCTATTGAAAGATTTTGAAGGTGAATATGACTTGTGAATGACTTGGTGAATTTTACCAAAACTGATGGTTGGGTTCGGATGCGATACCATTCCAATTTTACAAGTACCCCCACAATACCTGAATTTGGGTAAGGCTTAGCTGGAAACTTATGTATTTTAGTATGGGTTCCCTCTGAACAAGCGTCATCGGGGTTATGCCGGAGGCTGCCTCTACAACAAAAGGAATGATGTGAAATGACGTGAAATGAGGTGAATGTCCTACCCAAGCCCTGTGCAGTTCCCGGGTTGACGGTTTGTTTTCACCGGGAGGCCAAACTCATGGGGAGAGGTGCCTATACTAGGGTATGTAAATGAAAGGTTAGGATTGGTAGTTCGCGTACTGCGTACGATAAATCAGGGCCAGTTACCCCTGACGGACTATTGCAATTGTTGTGGCACAAGTGTACAACCTCTGCAGAGTGTAAACCTATTCGAATAGCCGCATCCGCGGTCAGGGACAGTTGGAAAGGCCATACTGTTCCGTCATCAGAATTTTTCCAAAAATATGAATGGTGACTTGTGACTTGAGTTTGAAAGGTGACTTTGACTTTGAATCACAACTGAGTTGTGGGAATGACACTAATGTTCCCACTTGAGTTAAGTTAGGCAAATGAAAAGTCTTTGTTTACTAAAGTGCTTATGAAATAAAACTGGCTTTATGCAAATGAAACTAGAGCTTAGCATCCCCTTCCATAGTTGATAATACTTACCTTAGTATTAGTTTGCGAGTACTTTAAAGTACTCATGGCTTTGTCCCTGGCTATTCAAATGGCCAGACTATGAAGAGGAGTACCAGAACCCGGAAGAAGGACAGCAGGACGTCTACGACAACTAGGATCACTCCTGACGTCAACAGTTGCCTGTGGAATAGATGGACTACTACTACGCTACTTCGCTTCCGCTATGTGTTTTGTAATTGATCAATAGATCATCTACTATTGTAATGAGACTGGATCATGTGATCCTTTGTTGTAAGACCATTACGATGTTGTAATGAATGATGTTCTGTGATATCAATCTATTATGTCTCGCAAAAACAATATTCCTGGGATTGCGATGAATGGCATAATAGGCATCTGGACTTAAAAATCCGGGTGTTGACAAGTTGGTATCAGAGCCATTGTTGACCTTAGGAGACCCTAGTTAGAATGGACGTCTGTAAAACTTAGTTTCAAAACCAAAGAAGTGAATATTTGTGAAAAACTTATTCTCACTCTTATCCTTAAGATTTTTTAAAAAAGAAGAATTTCATGCTCTACTTTTTCTTTGTAGAACTATCAAAAATTTTGCACACTTGAATACTTCTCTAATTTACTCCTCCTCTTTGTTCATAGATGGAATACAAATGGGAGTGCTATCAGCTTGGTCACGGAGGAGAACTGAGGTTCGAAAAGGATTTGAAGCAACTAGTGGAATATCTAGGACACCCGTATCCCGAGTTCTTCGGAATACCCCTCAACAACCACTCCGGAGAACCACCTCAGTGGGAAGTTTCTACTGATCTACGAAGAAAGCTTGGAGCCCCGGTATGGGAAACCATCTGGTTTTCTGTAACGGGAAACACTTGGAAGGAAGGACTAGTCAGAGCTATGCAAGAAGCAATTTCCCGTCTGTGTGGACAAAATGAGAACAATATCAAGAACACTCGCTTCATCTACTACCCAAGACATGACCCCATGGGAAGACCGATGACCATACCTCCGCACACGGAGATGAACCCCTATGTAGCACCCCAGGACTTCAGGCAGTACAAAACCCGCAGGGATTTGGACAACGCCCTCACCCTTCGCCAAGCACCTCAACCGTGAAGACGAAGAATTCCCCCCTGAAGAGTAGTATCATTAAAGCACTTTCGTATGTGTGAGTTGTATCAGGATCCCCTTGTATCGTAGAGCGATGAATGGTTCTTCAAACCAACGGTGTGTTAGATTTGTAATGTATGATGCTTGGTATGAATGAAAAAGTGTTGTTGGTTTTTACCCCCGCAACACTACTCAAGTTTTCAATATTATGAACTTTTTAAACTTTAACCAAACAAACCATAGAAATTTCCCTCTTATCTTATCATCTACATCAATGTTTAGATGGACCCACCAACCCGCAACGCCACCCAAGATGCCATGATGCAACTGCTGCAGACGATGATGGTAGACCGAGAAGTCGAGAGAGCTGAACGCCAAGCCAACATTACCGCACTGCAACAGATAGCTCAGAACAATCAAGGCCATGGAAACCACTATCACCCTGGATCGAAGCTGAAGAACTTTCAACACACCAACCCTCCGGTATTCAACAAGACTGAAGAGCCCCTTGATGCTGATGACTGGCTCCAGACCATGGAGAACAACCTCGAAGTTGCGGGAGTTGAAGCCGTAGAAAAAGTACTGTTCGCCACGCACTACTTAGCAGGACCAGCAAGAGCTTGGTGGACTAGCACCCGTGCAATGAATGCGGGACAGATGATGACCTGGGAAGACTTCAAGCTGAAGTTTAGCAAGTACCATGTGCCCCAAGGACTGATCAAGAAGATGAGAGACGAGTTCCGCGAGCTCAAGCAAGGAAGGATGTCCGTGGTGGAATACCGCGACAGGTTTCTTACTCTGTCAAGGTACGCCCCGGATGAGACCGATACAAATGAAAAGAGGAAGGAAAGATTTCTGAACGGACTGCATGATGAGATGCAAACTGTGTTAGTGAACATTCCGTTCGCTGACTTAGAAGCCCTAGTAGACTCGGCCATACAAATGGAAGGAAAGCTGCATCAAGCCAACGAGAACCGCAAGCGCCGGATGATGAACCAGAATGGACCCAACAACGCCCAGAAGTACCGCAACAACTCAACTGGAGGATTTGGCTCAAGATACAACAAGCCCCCAGCTCAGACTTATCACCCAAGCAAAAACAACAACAACAACCGCAACACCAACAACAACCGCAACAACAACAACAACCGCAACACCAACAACAACAACAACAACACCACCACCAACAACAACAACCACACCAATGGCAACCATAACCACCCCAATACTGCCCCCGTGACTGGAAGTAACGCTGTTCCCGTCAACCCCAAAGACAAGTCCACCGTCAACTGCTATGAATGTGGAGTGGTGGGTCACTACTCCAACGAGTGCCCCAAGAAGCTTGCCAAGGTTGCCGCCAATACCGCAGCACCTGCTCAGCAACAGCGCCGCTTTGCAGGAAGAAGGAACCAGAACAACAACAACGGTCGTTTCTACCACATGACTGCCAATGAAGCCCAGGAAGCCCCTCAGGCCATGCCAAGTATGTTCCCCTGTTAAACTCACTGCTCAATCTTTCTTAGGAACCTAACTTTTCTTAAAATCTCGGGACGAGATTTGTTTAAGGGGGAAGGGTTTGTAACATCCCAAAAATCTCAAAACAAACAAAATGATTTTTCCCAGTTCCAAATTTTGGAACCAACAAAAACTTTTATTAAACTAAGTTTGATACATAGAGATCTTGTTTAATTCTTGTGCTATTGCCATGATTGTTTCTTTAATTAGTATTTGAATTACTCTAAAACCCTAAACCTCACATTGACCTTTTACCAATCCAAGTTGAAATAAAATAAAAAGAATTTAAATAAGAAAAAGGCATATGTGCCTATGGCTATTTTTGTAAAACTTGACCTTAGGCCTTTCCACTTTATTTAGAGGATGGGAAAAACCTTCATAAACCTTATCTAGTACTTCTCAAACCCAATCCAAAGTGAAACAAAGGATTTTAAAAAGGAAAGTAATAATGCCATGGAGGCATATGAGAGTAAAATGCAAATTTGTGAATTTGAGAAGCTTGACCCTAGGACCTGTTGTGAATGATGGGATCCCTCCTATATACCATTTCAACACTCAACAACACCATTTGGGTCAAGCCAAGTAAAATTAAAAATCAAATGCCACATATGCATAGAGGCATATGTGACACATAGCCATTTTCCCCAAACTTGGACCTAGGACTTTAAACCTTGACCAAATGATTGGAAACCATCTCTAAACCTAACCTAATACTAAATTGACCCTAACCCATGCCCAGGTAAAGCAAGGGGAACAATTTCCAAAAATAATGAAATATGACACATCACCTCTTATGTGCTATGGCCATTTTTGCAAATCTTTGAGCTAGACCTTTTGGAATGGTTTCAATGGTTTGGAAATGTTCCTAAACTAATAAGAATCCCCTTAGAGTCAAGAAAAGTCAAATCAAATGTAGAGAAATCAATTAGTGAGATAATCCCAATTTCACCCACATACACATAAGGCCAATTTTGCAAATCATCACCAAAGGCCACCATTGCTTGATCTATTGCTTGGAGAATACTTATATAAGTTAAACAAACACAAATGCATCAAAGAAACCAGAATCAAATCCAAGAAAATCTCCAATTCAACATACATGTGATAATGGTCATGTGACCCTTTTATATTTTCTTCACCACTTTGCACCCCTGGTTTTGACTTTTCCTAAACCAAAATTGACCAACTCTCTCCATGTCATCCAAGACAATGTCAAGGTGAACAACTTTGATGTTGACCACCAGTGCTGACTTTGACCAGGTTGACCAGAAATAATTTGACAAGAGATGACATTGAAACAAAGAGAAGATTCCCCCACTCTTTGAAAACTTGCAAACCAGCACCAAATTGACCACCACCACCACCAATCTACTTCAAATATTATATGAATGCAATCCACCAAAAATCTTTCCAAATTTTGAAAACATATTTCTTTCGGCCATTAAATCAAACACCTTGTGGGCAGCATCTAAACTAGAGCCCATGCTGGATTTTTGACTTGGACCAAGTCCAACCTGACCACCTCTGCCTCCCTGCACCTCTCCTCTACCTCACCACCCACTTGCACCATAGACAAAGCCAGGAAATGAACCATGTCAAGACCATGCCGGCCACCTTGTCACCCACCATGCCATCACCTCCTCCTTTCACCTCAGCTATGCCACACCCTGTCCTGGAGGCTCCCTACGTCACCCTGAAACCGCTGATACACGCCAACGCCATAGACACTCACCACACTGCCCAGGCCACGCGCGCCCAGACGCGCCCAGTACCTGCCAGGATCGGCATGGACGCGCGCCAGGACGCCTCCGGACGCGTCAGAGCACCGCCATGCCCCATCAACCCTGACCTCCCCCTCGCTCCCCCCAGGCACCAATCGCGTCGCCACGATCCCGTCTACCTCCCAGACAACGCCATGTGGACGCGCTCGCCCTGTAGCCGTCGTCACGGACGACGACTGTCCGCCACCGTACTGCAAAGACCGATGATGATGACGACCCGCTTCGTCTTCCCCTGCCTCGCCACGACGTTCGTCAGCTTCGCCTTGACGTCGCCCGCGCTCAGAACCCATCACTTGCCCCTTCGCCGCCCTGGAACGCCGACTCCATCGACGACCTGCCCCGAGCGCCGCAGCACCCCCTCGCCCTATAAATAGAGACGCCCTCTGATCAAATTGAGCACGCCAACCTTCCTCCCTCATCTCACTACCTCCCCTCGAGCAACGCCGCCCCCCAATTTAGGCCGTAGCCCTCGAATCGCTTGCCGGAGCTCCGCCAGCACCCCTGCTACCTCGCCGGCAACTGGAGCCCCCATTGGAGCCGCTGTTGGTGCCAGGAACTTCACCACCGTGTTCCACGACCTCCGCCCACCTCGCCGACGCTCTTCCGCCACCAGGTAGCTCCCCGACCCCCTAGTCTGGCCGCCGGTAGGGTTCCTTCTCCGGCGAGCCTCGTCGAGGATGAGGATGGCCGTCAGCCGTAGATCCATGTTTTAATCCTACGGTCTCCGCGCAGCGTACCGATTCGCCTGTGAGCACCCGCTGACAAGCGGGGGCCACTGTCAGGCAGCCCGCTGAGATACTGGGCCGGCCCACCTTTTCCCCTCGCTGTGCAGCCCACTTAGCCTTCCCGCCAGCCCACAGTTTAAATTCAAAAATTCCAGAATAGATAAATTTTGCAACCTGATGTCAACTTCAAAAATCAATAGGGACCAATCTACTTGGCCAAATTTTACAAACTTTATATTTTTGGGAAGCCTAGAGTTTTCTCTATCAAATGCCACTGGATTCAAACCTAGATCTGTTATAGAATTAAAGTGGGAAATAAACAAGATAGAGACTTTTCTGCCTTAGAAAAATTATTAAAAATCAACCCTTTTCAATTTTTAGGTGATTCCACCTCTCATAATTCACATTTCACAAACTCTAATTGTTTATGTAAAAATATGATATAGGTACAGTGTATGATCATGGGCTAGAAGCAAAATATTGGCTATGTAGTCAATAACTAGCCCATTTAAACCTTTTCAAAAATAGTTTTTAAATTGTATGAGGTATAGCATCTCATTTAAATTTGTATTCCAAGTGATTCAATGTGAGGTGATGACCTTAGTCTTCATGACCCCATAGGATTCTTCTTGAGAATATTAAGTCACCTTAATAGTAATTTTTAACTTAGTTACAACTATGTGTTAAATCATATGAGAGGTATTCCTCTCATTTAAACCTTGTTCTCAAGTAATTCAACATGAGGTAGTAACCATGGTCTATATAATCTCATGTTGAGTTATTTGGTGACATTTAATCACTACCATGTTAGTATTAAATTGCATGAGGTATGGAACCTCATTTAAATCATTTTCTCAAATGATAAGTATGAAGAGGTTGACTTTGGTAAACCTAGGTCATATATTGTTCATGAGAGAAATTAAAGCTTAATAAGATAATGAGAGGAAATTATTTCTCTAAGTAATTGAAAGTAACACCTAAGTTAGTATGAGAGGAAATTATTTTTCTTAAAATAAGAAAGGAACACATCCACCCACTTAATAGTAGTGTGTGATGCTAGTTTAAGTTGTGTAAATCTTGTGTGTGCTTAGTTTAGTATGTAAGTTTGGTATGATGATTGTGTACCCCGTACTCGTATTTTAGACGCTAGTACCGGAGACTATCAGGAGGAGGAGGTCTTCTACAAAGAGGAAGGAGAAGAGAACTTTGACCACCACCTCAACCAAGGCAAGCTAATATTCTTGCAAGATAATACTCTTGCAAAGTGCAAAGCTCACCATGAGCAAGGCATTACCCCATTTACTTTATGCTTATGATCCTATTTCCCAGTTTTACTTTACAAGCTTTATTTACTTTTGTTTTATCGAAGTACTTTTTGATTCATGATTCACTTGGTTAGTATTGGATTAGTACAAGAGTATCAAAGTTAACCTAGAAGCAAAGCAAATTACTTAGCACCCCTCATACTTAGATGCTAGTGCTAAATTAAAATGACTACTCTAGTTGGGAACTTGTGAAATGAAATGACTTTGAAAACCTTGGAATGATGAGTCATTCTATTGAAAGATTTTGAAGGTGAATATGACTTGTGAATGACTTGGTGAATTTTACCAAAACTGATGGTTGGGTTCGGATGCGATACCATTCCAATTTTACAAGTACCCCCACAATACCTGAATTTGGGTAAGGCTTAGCTGGAAACTTATGTATTTTAGTA
Organism: Lolium perenne; assembly: GCF_019359855.2. Classification (NCBI taxonomy): domain Eukaryota; kingdom Viridiplantae; phylum Streptophyta; class Magnoliopsida; order Poales; family Poaceae; genus Lolium; species Lolium perenne. Next base: position 75,377,779 of record NC_067244.2, read on the forward strand.
TGGGTTCCCTCTGAACAAGCGTCATCGGGGTTATGCCGGAGGCTGCCTCTACAACAAAAGGAATGATGTGAAATGACGTGAAATGAGGTGAATGTCCTACCCAAGCCCTGTGCAGTTCCCGGGTTGACGGTTTGTTTTCACCGGGAGGCCAAACTCATGGGGAGAGGTGCCTATACTAGGGTATGTAAATGAAAGGTTAGGATTGGTAGTTCGCGTACTGCGTACGATAAATCAGGGCCGGTTACCCCTGACGGACTATTGCAATTGTTGTGGCACAAGTGTACAACCTCTGCAGAGTGTAAACCTATTCGAATAGCCGCGTCCGCGATCAGGGACAGTTGGAAAGGCCATACTGTTCCGTCATCAGAATTTTTCCAAAAATATGAATGGTGACTTGTGACTTGAGTTTGAAAGGTGACTTTGACTTTGAATCACAACTGAGTTGTGGGAATGACACTAATGTTCCCACTTGAGTTAAGTTAGGCAAATGAAAAGTCTTTGTTTACTAAAGTGCTTATGAAATAAAACTGGCTTTATGCAAATGAAACTAGAGCTTAGCATCCCCTTCCATAGTTGATAATACTTACCTTAGTATTAGTTTGCGAGTACTTTAAAGTACTCATGGCTTTGTCCCTGGCTATTCAAATGGCCAGACTATGAAGAGGAGTACCATAACCCGGAAGAAGGACAGCAGGACGTCTACGACAACTAGGATCACTCCTGACGTCAACGGTTGCCTGTGGAATAGATGGACTACTACTACGCTACTTCGCTTCCGCTATGTGTTTTGTAATTGATCAATAGATCATCTACTATTGTAATGAGACTGGATCATGTGATCCTTTGTTGTAAGACAATTACGATGTTGTAATGAATGATGTTCTGTGATATCAATCTATTATGTCTCGCAAAAACAATATTCCTAGGATTGCGATGAATGGCATAATAGGCATCTGGACTTAAAAATCCGGGTGTTGACACGCCGCCTCGTCGCCCCACTTCGTTTCCTCTCCGGACTTCTGGAAGCTTCGTGGAAAAATAAGATCCTGGGCGTTGATTTCATCCAATTCCGAGAATATTTCCTTACTAGGATTTCTGAAACCAAAAACAGTAGAAAACAGCAACTGGCTCTTCGGCATCTCGTTAATAGGTTAGTGCCGGAAAATGCATAAATATGACATAAAGTATGCATAAAACATGTAGGTATCATCAATAAAGTAGCATGGAATATAAGAAATTATCGATACGTTGGAGACGTATCAGCATCCCTGATACGTCTCCAACGTATCCATAATTTCTGATGTTCCATGCTTGTTTTATGTGACAATACTTACATGTTTTGCTTGCACTTTATAATGTTTTTATGCGTTTTCCGGAACTAACCTATTAACAAGATGCCACAGTGCCAGTTCCTGTTTTCTGCTATTTTTGGTTCCAGAAAGGCTGTTCGGGCAATATTCTCGGAATTGGACGAAATCAACGCCAAACCTCCTATTTTTCCCGGAAGGCTCCAGAACACCGAAGAAGAGTCGGAGAGGGGCCAGGGGGCCCCCAGACCATAGGGCCGCGCGGGCCAGACCCTGGCCGCACCGGCCTATGAGGAGGCCGCCCTGTCGACCCTCTGATACGTCTCCGACGTATCGATAATTTCTTGTGTTCCATGCCACATTATTGATGATATCTACATGTTTTATGCACACTTTATGTCATATTCGTGCATTTTCTGGAACTAACCTATTAACAAGATGCCGAAGAGCCAGTTGCTGTTTTCTGCTGTTTTTGGTTTCAGAAATCCTAGTAACGAAATATTCTCAGAATTGGACGAAATCAACGCCCAGGGTCCTATTTTGCCACGAAGCTTCCAGAAGACCGAAGAGGAGACGAAGTGGGGCCACGAGGCGGCCAAACCCTAGGGCGGCGCGGCCTGGCCCTTGGCCGCGCCGACCTGTGGTGTGGGGCCCTCGTGACGCCCCCTGACCTGCCCTTCCGCCTACTTAAAGCCTCCGTCGCGAAACCCCCAGTACCGAGAGCCACGATACGGAAAACCTTCCAGAGACGCCGCCGCCGCCAATCCCATCTCGGGGGATTCAGGAGATCGCCTCCGGCACCCTACCGGAGAGGGGATTCATCTCCCGGAGGACTCTACGCCGCCATGGTCACCTCCGGAGTGATGAGTGAGTAGTTCACCCCTGGACTATGGGTCCATAGCAGTAGCTAGATGGTTGTCTTCTCCCCATTGTGCTTAATTGTCGGGTCTTGTGAGCTGCCTAACATGATCAAGATCATCTATCTGTAATTCTATATGTTGCGTTTGTTGGGATCCGATGAATAGAGAATACTATGTTATGTTGATTATCAATTCATGTCTATGTGTTGTTTATGATCTTGCATGCTCTCCGTTACTAGTAGATGCTCTGGCCAAGTAGATGCTTGTAACTCCAAGAGGGAGTATTTATGCTCGATAGTGGGTTCATGTCTCCGTGAATCTGGGGAAGTGACAGAAATCTCTAAGATTATGGATGTGTTGTTGCCACTAGGGATAAAACATTGGTGCTATGTTCGAGGATGTAGTTACTGATTACATTACGCGCAATACTTAATGCAATTGTCTGTTGTTAGCAACTTAATACTGGAGGGGGTTCGGATGATAACCTGAAGGTGGACTTTTTAGGCATAGATGCATGCTGGATAGCGGTCTATGTACTTTGTCGTAATGCCCAATTAAATCTCACAATACTTATCATGACATGTATGTGCATTGTTATGCCCTCTCTATTTGTCAATTGCCCAACTGTAATTTGTTCACCCAACATGCTGTTTATCTTATGGGAGAGACACCTCTACTGAATTGTGGACCCCGGTCCAATTCTCTATACTGAAATACAATCTACTGCAATACTGTTCTACTGTTTTCTGCAAACAATCATCTTCCACACAATACGGTTAATCCTTTGTTACAGCAAGCCGGTGAGATTGACAACCTCACTGTTTCGTTGGGGCAAAGTACTTTGGTTGTGTTGTGCAGGTTCCACGTTGGCGCCGGAATCTCTGGTGTTGCGCCGCACTACATCCCGCCGCCATCAACCTTCAACGTGCTTCTTGACTCCTACTGGTTCGATTAAACCTTGGTTTCTTACTGAGGGAAACTTGCCGCTGTGCGCATCACACCTTCCTCTTGGGGTTCCCAACGGACGTGTCAACTGCACGCATCAAGCAAATTTCTGGCGCCGTTGCCGGGGAGATCGAGACACGCTGCAAGGGGAGTCTCCACATCCCAATCTCTTTACTTTGTTTTTGTCTTGCTTAGTTTTATTTACTACTTTGTTTGCTGCATTAAATCAAAATACAAAAAAAATTAGTTGCTAGTTTTACTTTATTTGCTATCTTGTTTGCTATATCAAAAACACAAAAAAATTAGTTACTTGCATTTACTTTATCTAGTTTGCTTTATTTACTGTTGCTAAAATGGCCACCCCTGAAAATACTAAGTTGTGTGACTTCGCAACCACAAATAATAATGATTTCTTATGCACACCTATTGCTCCACCTGCTACTACAGCAGAATTCTTTGAAATTAAACCTGCTTTACTGAATCTTGTTATGCGAGAGCAATTTTCTGGTGTTAGTTCTGATGATGCTGCTGCCCATCTCAATAATTTTGTTGAATTGTGTGAAATGCAAAAATATAAAGATGTAGATGGTGACATTATAAAATTAAAATTGTTCCCTTTCTCATTAAGAGGAAGAGCTAAAGATTGGTTGCTATCTCTGCCTAAGAATAGTATTGATTCATGGACTAAATGCAAGGATGCTTTTATTGGTAGATATTATCCCCCTGCTAAAATTATATCTTTGAGAAGTAGCATAATGAATTTTAAACAATTAGATACTGAGCATGTTGCACAAGAATGGGAAAGAATGAAATCTTTGGTTAAAAATTGCCCAACACATGGACTGACTACTTGGATGATCATCCAAACTTTCTATGCAGGACTAAATTTTTCTTCGCGGAATTTATTGGATTCAGCTACTGGAGGTACCTTTATGTCCATCACTCTTGGTGAAGCAACAAAGCTCCTTGATAATATGATGATTAATTACTCTGAATGGCACACGGAAAGAGCTCCACAAGGTAAGAAGGTAAATTCTGTTGAAGAATCCTCTTCCTTGAATGATAAGATTGATGCTATTATGTCTATGCTTGTGAATGATAGGACTAATGTTGATCCTAATAATGTTCCGTTAGCTTCATTGGTTGCCCAAGAAGAACATGTTGATGTAAACTTCATTAAAAATAATAATTTCAACAACAATGCTTATCGGAACAATTCTAGTAATAACTATAGGCCATATCCTTATAATAATGGTAACGGTTATGCTAATTCTTATGGGAATTCTTACAATAATAATAGGAATACACCCCTGGACTTGAAGCTATGCTTAAAGAATTTATTAGTACACAAACTGCCTTTAACAAATCTGTTGAGGAAAAACTCAATAAAATTGATATTCTCGCTTCTAAGGTTGATAGTCTTGCCTCTGATGTTGATCTTTTGAAATCGAAAGTTATGCCTAATAGGGATATTGAAAATAAAATTGTTACTACAGCAAATGCCATCCAAGTTAGAATTAATGAGAATATAAGATTAATGGCTGAATTGCGTGCTAGGTGGGATAGAGAAGAAAATGAAAAACTAGCTAAAGAGAAAAATGTAGCTAAAGTTTGGACTATTACCACCACAAGTAATGTTGACTCTTCACATGTTCCTGCACCTCCTACTATTAATGGTAAAATAATTGGTGTTGGCAATGTTTCTACTCCTAGTGCAAAGCGTACAAAATTGCCTGAAATTGCTAAAACTGCTGAAACTGCCTGTGATAAAACTGCTGAAATTTTTTCCAACCTTGGGGATGATGATCCCATTGCTATAGCTCATAATGATTTAGATTTTGATGATTGCCACATCTCTGAAGTTATAAAGTTCTTACAAAAACTTGCTAAGAGTCCCAATGCTAGCGCTGTAAACTTGGCTTTCACAAAACATATTACAAATGCTCTCATAAAAGCTCGAGAAGAGAAACTAAAACTTGAAACTTCTATTCCTAGAAAGCTAGAGGATGGTTGGGAGCCCATCATTAAGATGAAGGTTAAAGATTTTGATTGTAATGCTTTATGTGATCTTGGTGCAAGTATTTCTGTTATGCCTAAGAAAATTTATAATATGCTTGACTTGCCACCGCTGAAAAATTGTTATTTGGATGTTAATCTTGCTGATCATTCTACAAAGAAACCTTTGGGGAGAGTTGATAATGTTCATATTATGGTTAACAATAAACTTGTCCCCGTTGATTTTGTTGTCTTGGATATTGAATGCAATGCATCTTGCCCCATTATATTGGGAAGACCTTTTCTTCGAACTGTTGGTGCTATCATTGATATGAAGGAAGCTAATATAAAATATCAATTTCCTCTCAAGAAAGGTATGGAACACTTCCCTAGAAAGAGAATGAAGTTACCTTTTGATTCTATTATTAGAACAAATTATGATGTTGACACTTCGTCTCTTGATAATACTTGATACACACTTTCTGCGCCTAGCTGAAAGGCGTTAAAGAAAAGCGCTTATGGGAGACAACCCATGTTTTTACTACAGTACTTTGTTTTTATTTTGTGTCTTGGAAGTTGTTTACTACTGTAGCAACCTCTCCTTATCTTAGTTTAGTGTTTTATTGTGCCAAGTAAAGTCGTTGATAGTAAAGTTCATACTAGATTTGGATTACTGCGCAGAAACAGATTTCTTTGCTGTCACGAATCTGGGCTGTTTTCTCTGTAGGTAACTCAGAAAATTATGCCAATTTACGTGAGTGATCCTCAGATATGTATGCAACTTTCATTCAATTTGAGCATTTTCATTTGAGCAAGTCTGGTGCCTCGATAAAATTCGTCAATACGAACTATTCTGTTTTGACAGATTCTGCCTTTTATTTTGCATTGCCTCTTTTGCTATGTTGGATGAATTTCTTTGATCTATTAATGTCCAGTAGCTTTATGCAATGTCCAGAAGTGTTAAGAATGATTGTGTCACCTCTGAACATGTTAATTTTTATTGTCCACTAACCCTCTAATGAGTTGTTCTAAGTTTGGTGTGGAGGAAGTTTTCAAGGATCAAGAAAGGGAGATGATACAACATGATCAAGGAGAGTGAAAGCTCTAAGCTTGGGGATGCCCCGGTGGTTCACCCCTGCATATTCTAAGAAGACTCAAGCGTCTAAGCTTGGGGATGCCCAAGGCATCCCCTTCTTCATCGACAACATTATCAGGTTCCTCCCCTGAAACTATATTTTTATTCCATCACATCTTATGTGCTTTTCTTGGAGCGTCGGTTTGTTTTTGTTTTTGTTTTGTTTGAATAAAATGGATCCTAGCATTCACTTTGTGGGAGAGAGACACGCTCCGCTGTAGCATATGGACAAGTATGTCCTTAGGCTTTACTCATAGTATTCATGGCGAAGTTTCTTCTTCGTTAAATTGTTATATGGTTGGAATTGGAAAATGATACATGTAGTAAATTGCTAAAATGTCTTGGATAATGTGATACTTGGCAATTGTTGTGCTCATGTTTAAGCTCTTGCATCATATGCTTTGCACCCATTAATGAAGAAATACATAGAGCATGCTAAAATTTGGTTTGCATATTTGGTTTCTCTAAGGTCTAGATAATTTCTAGTATTGAGTTTGAACAACAAGGAAGACGGTGTAGAGTCTTATAATGTTTACAATATGTCTTTTATGTGAGTTTTGCTGCACCGTTCATCCTTGTGTTTGTTTCAAATAAGCCTTGCTAGCCTAAGCCTTGTATCGAGAGGGAATACCTCTCATGCATCCAAAATACTTGAGCCAACCACTATGCCATTTGTGTCCACCATACCTACTTACTACATGGTATTTCTCCGCCATTCCAAAGTAAATTGCTTGAGTGCTACCTTTAAAATTCCATCATTCACCTTTGCAATATATAGCTCCTGGGACAAATAGCTTAAAAACTATTGTGGTATTGAATATGTACTTATGCACTTTATCTCTTATTAAGTTGCTTGTTGTGCGATAACCATGTTTCTGGGGACGCCATCAACTATTCTTTGTTGAATATCATGTGAGTTGCTATGCATGTCCGTCTTGTCTGAAGTAAGAGAGATCTACCACCCTATGGTTAAGCATGCATATTGTTAGAGAAGAACATTGGGCCGCTAACTAAAGCCATGATTCATGGTGGAAGTTTCAGTTTTGGACATATATCCTCAATCTCATATGAGAATAATAATTGTTGCCACATGCTTATGCATTAAAGAGGAGTCCATTATCTGTTGTCCATGTTGTCCCGGTATGGATGTCTAAGTTGAGAATAATCAAAAGCGAGAAATCCAAAATGCGAGCTTTCTCCTTAGACCTTTGTACAAAGTGCATGGAGGTACCCCATTGTGACACTTGGTTAAAACATGTGTATTGCGATGATCCGGTAGTCCAAGCTAATTAGGACAAGGTGCGGGCACTATTAGTATACTATGCATGAGGCTTGCAACTTGTAAGATATAATTTACATAATTCATATGCTTTATTACTACCGTTGACAAAATTGTTTCATGTTTTCAAAATCAAAGCTCTAGCACAAATATAGCAATCGATGCTTTTCCTCTATGGAGGACCATTCTTTTACTTTTATGTTGAGTCAATTCACCTATTTCTCTCCACCTCAAGAAGCAAACACTTGTGTGAACTGTGCATTGATTCCTACATACTTGCATATTGCACTTATTATATTACTCTATGTTGACGATTATCCATGAGATATACATGTTATAAGTTGAAAGCAACCGCTGAAACTTAATCTTCCTTTGTGTTGCTTCTATACCTTTACTTTGATTTATTGCTTTATGAGTTAACTCTTATGCAAGACTTATTGATGCTTGTCTTGAAGTACTATTCATGAAAAGTCTTTGCTATATGATTCACTTGTTTACTCATGTCATTTACATTGTTTTGATCGCTACATTCACTACATATGCTTTACAAATAGTATGATCAAGGTTATGATGGCATGTCACTCCAGAAATTATCTTTGTTATCGTTTTACCTGCTCGGGACGAGCAGAACTAAGCTTGGGGATGCTGATACGTCTCCGACGTATCGATAATTTCTTGTGTTCCATGCCACATTATTGATGATATCTACATGTTTTATGCACACTTTATGTCATATTCGTGCATTTTCTGGAACTAACCTATTAACAAGATGCCGAAGAGCCAGTTGCTGTTTTCTGCTGTTTTTGGTTTCAGAAATCCTAGTAACGAAATATTCTCGGAATTGGACGAAATCAACACCCAGGGTCCTATTTTGCCACGAAGCTTCCAGAAGACCGAAGAGGAGACAAAGTGGGGCCACGAGGCGGCCAAACCCTAGGGCAGCGCGGCCTGGCCCTTGGCCGCGCCGACCTGTGGTGTGGGGCCCTCGTGACGCCCCTGACCTGCCCTTCCGCCTACTTAAAGCCTCCATCGCGAAACCCCCAGTACCGAGAGCCACGATACGGAAAACCTTCCAGAGACGCCGCCGCCGCCAATCCCATCTCGGGGGATTCAGGAGATCGCCTCCGGCACCCTGCCGGAGAGGGGATTCATCTCCCGGAGGACTCTACGCCGCCATGGTCGCCTCCGGAGTGATGAGTGAGTAGTTCACCCCTGGACTATGGGTCCATAGCAGTAGCTAAATGGTTGTCTTCTCCCCATTGTGCTTAATTGTCGGGTCTTGTGAGCTTCCTAACATGATCAAGATCATCTATCTGTAATTCTATATGTTGCGTTTGTTGGGATCCGATGAATAGAGAATACTATGTTATGTTGATTATCAATTCATGTCTATGTGTTGTTTATGATCTTGCATGCTCTCCGTTACTAGTAGATGCTCTGGCCAAGTAGATGCTTGTAACTCCAAGAGGGAGTATTTATGCTCGATAGTGGGTTCATGTCTCCGTGAATCTGGGGAAGTGACAGAAATCTCTAAGATTATGGATGTGTTGTTGCCACTAGGGATAAAACATTGGTGCTATGTTCGAGGATGTAGTTACTGATTACATTACGCGCAATACTTAATGCAATTGTCTGTTGTTAGCAACTTAATACTGGAGGGGGTTCGGATGATAACCTGAAGGTGGACTTTTTAGGCATAGATGCATGCTGGATAGCGGTCTATGTACTTTGTCATAATGCCCAATTAAATCTCACAATACTTATCATGACATGTATGTGCATTGTTATGCCCTCTCTATTTGTCAATTGCCCAACTGTAATTTGTTCACCCAACATGCTGTTTATCTTATGGGAGAGACACCTCTACTGAATTGTGGACCCCGGTCCAATTCTCTATACTGAAATACAATCTACTGCAATACTGTTCTACTGTTTTCTGCAAACAATCATCTTCCACACAATACGGTTAATCCTTTGTTACAGCAAGCCGGTGAGATTGACAACCTCACTGTTTCGTTGGGGCAAAGTACTTTGGTTGTGTTGTGCAGGTTCCACGTTGGCGCCGGAATCTCTGGTGTTGCGCCGCACTACATCCCGCCGCCATCAACCTTCAACGTGCTTCTTGACTCCTACTGGTTCGATTAAACCTTGGTTTCTTACTGAGGGAAACTTGCCGCTGTGCGCATCACACCTTCCTCTTGGGGTTCCCAACGGACGTGTCAACTGCACGCATCACCCTCCTGCGCCGCCTCTTCGCCTATAAAACCCCTTTCGACCTAAAAACACAGTACCAATTGACGAAACTCCAGAAAGACTCCAGGGGCGCCGCCGCCATCGCGAAACTCCAATTCGGGGGATAGAACTCTCTGTTCCGGCACCCTGCCGGGACGGGGAAGTGCCCCCGGAAGCCATCTCCATCGACGCCACCGCCTCCATCATGCTCTATGAGTAGTTCCCCCATGGACTACGGGTTCTAGCAGTAGCTAGTCGGTATTCTCTCCTCCATGTACTTCAATACAATGATCTCATGAGCTGCCTTACATGATTGAGATTCATCTGATGTAATCGGTGTTGTGTTTGTTGGGATCCGATGGATGATACATTATGATTAGTCTATCTATAAAGTTTGTGAAGTTATTGTTGCTGCAATCTTGTTATGCTTAATGCTTGTCACTAGGGCCCGAGTGGCATGATCTTAGATTTGAGCTTTATAATTATTGCTTAGATTGTATCTACAAGTTGTATGCACATGTCACTGTCCGGAACCAAAGGCCCCGAAGTGACAGAAATCGGGACAACCGGAGGGGATGGCGGTGATGTGAGGGACACATGTTTTCACGGAGTGTTAATGCTTTGCTCCGGTGCTCTATTAAAAGGAGTACCTTAATATCCAGTAGTTTCCCTTGAGGCCCGGCTGCCACCGGCTGGTAGGACAAAAGATGTTGTGCAAGTTTCTCATTGCGAGCACGTACGACTATAATTGGAAAACATGCCTACATAATTAATAATCTGGATGTTCTATCTTAATGCTTTGATTCCTATCAATTGCCCAACTGTAATTTGTTCACCCAACACTTGTCACTTATTGGAGAGTTACCACTAGTGTAGATCGCTGGGAACCCCGGTCCATCTCTCATCATTATATACTCGTTCTATATGTCATTGGAAGTAGTATCAACTATTTTCTGGTGCAATTGCTCTCATATTGCTATTACTGTTGTTGTGTTACTGTTACTACTGCTCTCATATTACTGCTACTTTCACATCACCCCTGTTGCTAGTGCTTTTCCAGGTGCAGCTGAATTGACAACTCAGTTGTTAAGGCTTATAAGTATTCTTTACCTCCCCTTGTGTCGAATCAATAAATTTGGGTTTTACTTCCCTCGAAGACTATCGCGATCCCCTATACTTGTGGGTTATCAAGACTGTTTTCTGGCGCCGTTGCCGGGGAGGCATAGCTCTACTCATAAGTTCACCTGGGGAGTACACTCTACCTCTCTCTCTGTTTTTATTTTGTTTTATTTTGTTTTGCCTAGTTTACTTTTGTCTAGTTTATTTGTGCTTAGTTTATTTCTGTCTAGTATTATTTTGCTTAGTTTACTTTTGGTTAGTTTCTTTTTGTCTCGTTTTATTTTTCTCATATACCCAAAAATCCATAAAAATTTGAAAAATCAAAAAATTAAAAACTGCTGTTATGGGAGAACCTACAACCTACTTGGAGCTTATAGAATGTTATAATAATTATAGAAAATCAAGAGCTGGTGAAGTAATAAGTGCTATGATAGAAAAAGTGAATACAATTGCTAAAATCTTGCTTAAACGCCATGATATAAACTGTTGCTCTCAACAGGATACTAAACATCTTAAATTTCAATGTGGCTTTAGTGAGGAATTAATTAAGAACTATAATCGGAATTGCTATATTCATTATGGGTTCGAAGAGGTAGAACAATTTGTCGTATTCATGGGAGCTTCTGAGATCGAATCCTTCATGGTTGAGAATTATGAAACTTGTGTTGTTTGTAAGGACCTTAAAGATTATGTCTCTTCTATCCTTAATTGTTGCATAGAATGCTTCAGTGATAATCCTTATATCATTGACTATAAAGAGAGACTCATTAATGCACAAGAATGCACTCACAATTTGCAGGAACCTGTGGAAGAAGAAACTGATGAACCTGAAAGCTCATTGGATGAAAAAGAGGAGGAAATTGATGAACCTGAAAGCTCATTGGATGAAAAAGAAGAGGAGAGCGACGAACAAAAGGAGGAAGAATGGATTAGCTACCCATGCCAACCTTCTAATGAGAGTAACTCTTTATACATTATTTGATTGTCCTCCATGCTTACCGAAAGAGGTTGAATGTTATGTTCCTGTGGATTCTCTTGAAATATTACCTATGAATAAAACTTGTGAGAATAATTATGCTACTGTTATTTATGATAATCCATGCTACTTTGATAAATCTTATGATAATGCTTTGTTTGTGCCTGATGTCGAAATGCATGGTACTAAAGAATTTTGCTTGGCAAATGTTTATGATAAAGCTCTAGATGATGGTCCTATGTTACTTGATACTATTAATTGTACTACTAATGAAAATGGGATTGGAGAATTCTTGACTTCATGTATGAGTCCCATATCTCTTGAGATTGATCAACCATCTTGTTATATTATTGATAAAAGTGAGTTCGAAAGTTTTAATCCCACTATTTTTGAGATTGATAAAAATTATGTGTTTATGGATCGTGAAAAGTATGCTGCATGTGATAGTTATATTGTTGAGTTTGTTCATGAAGCTACTGAAAATTATTATGAGAGAGGAAAATATGGTTGTAGAAATTTGCATGGTACTAAAACACCTCTCTATGTGCTCAAAATTTTGAAGTTGCACTTATTTTATCTTCCTATGCTTGTTACTTTGCTTTTCATGAACTTGTTTATTTACAAGATTCCTTTGCATAGGAAGCATGTTAGGCTTAAATGTGTTTTGAATTTTCCTCTTGATGCTCTCTTTTGTTTCAAATACTATTTCTTGCGAGTGCATCATTAAAACTGCTGAGCCCATCTTAATGGCTGTAAAGAAAGAACTTCTTGGGAGATAACCCATGTGTTATTTTGCTACAGTACTTTGTTTTATATTTGTGTCTTGGAAGTTGTTTACTACTGTAGCAACCTCTCCTTGTCTTAGTTTTGTGTTTTGTTGTGCCAAGTGAAGCCTCTAATCGAAGGTTGATACTAGATTTGGATTTCTGTGCAGAAACAGATTTCTATCTGTCACGAATCTGGGCTGTTTTCTCTGTAGGTAACTCAGAAAAATATGACAATTTACGTGCGTGTTCCTCAGATATGTACGCAACTTTCATTAGTTTTGAGTTTTCTGATTTGAGCAACGGAATTATTTCTTTAAAATTCGTCTTTACTGGCTGTTCTGTTTTGGCAGATTCTGTCTCTGTTTTTTGCATTGTCTCTTGTGGACTTTAAGCAAGGCTTTCTACACATGGAGAGCTGTAGCTAATGTTTTATTGAGTTCTTGCAATGTGTCACTACAGGACCAAGGTGGATTCAAATTTTTTGAGTACTAAACCCTCTAATGAAGTTTATGAGAAGTTTGGTGTGAAGGAAGTTTTCAAGGGTCAAGAGAGGAGGATGATATATGATCGAGAAGAGTGAAAAGTCTAAGCTTGGGGATGCCCCCGTGGTTCATCCCTGCATATTTCAAGGAGACTCAAGCGTCTAAGCTTGGGGATGCCCAAGGCATCCCCTTCTTCGTCAACTTATCAGGTTTCTTCTATTGAAACTATATTTTTATTCGGTCACATCATATGTGCTTTACTTGGAGCGTCTGTGTGTTTATTTTCGTTTTGTTTTTGTTTGAATAAGATCGGATCCTAGCAATCTTTGTTTGGGAGAGAGACACGCTCCGCTTTTTCATATGAACACTTGTTCTTCGTTTTACTTTTAATGTTCAATGATAAAAGTTGGAAGCTACAATACTTATGGTTATTTGGTTGGGAACATAAAATGCCTCATAATGACTTGGATAATTTGACACTTGGCAATTGTTTTGAGCTCTCAAGTAGATCATGATTAATTTTTTTCATGTAGTTTAAACCTATTAGTGGAGAACTACTGTAGAGCTTGTTAAAATTGGTTTGCATGATTGGTCTCTCTTAAGGTCTAGATATTTTCTGGTAAAAGTGTTTGAGCAACAAGGAAGACAATGTAGAGTATTATAATGCTTGCAATATGTTCTTATGTAAGTTTTGCTGTACCAGTTCATACTTGTGTTTGCTTCAAACAACCTTGCTAGCCTAAGCCTTGTACTGAGAGGAAATGCTTCTCGTGCATCCAAAACCTTGAGCCAAAACCTATGCCATTTGTGTCCACCATACCTACCTACTATGTGGTATTTCCTGCCATTCCAAAGTAAATTGCTTGAGTGCTACCTTTAAACAATTCAAAATTTATTACCTCTGATTTGTGTCAATGTTTTATAGCTCATGAGGAAGTATGTGGTGTTTATCTTTTAATCTTGTTGGGCAACTTTCACCAATGGACTAGTGGCTTCATCCGCTTATCCAATAATTTTGCAAAAAGAGCTGGCAATGGGATTCCCAGTCCCAAATCAATTAACCAAAATAGACACTCCTCCATGGTATGTGATTGTTGGACGGCACCCGAAGGATTCGGTTAGCCATGGCTTGTGTAAGCAAAGGTTGGGAGGAGTGTCATCATAATAAAACTAAAATAAAAAGGCACTCCTTCATGGTATGAGATTGTTGGCAGGCACCCGAGGATTCGGTTAGCCATGGTTTGTGAAAGAAAGGTTGGAAGGAGTGCCACACAAAAATAAAATAAATGGGAGCCGCTCTTTGAAGGTTTGTCTGGCAAGGGGGTTAGAGTGCCCACTACCATTCGTTGACAACAACAAACACCTCTCAAAATTTTACTTTTATACTCTCTATATGTTTTCAAAATCAAAGCTCTAGCACAAATATAGCAATCGATGCTTTCCTCTTTGAAGGACCATTCTTTTACTTTTATGTTGAGTCAGTTTACCTACTTCCTTCCATCTTAGAAGCAAACACTTGTGTCAACTGTGCATTGATTCTTACATACTTGCATATTTGCATTCATCATATTACTTTATGTTGACAATTATCCATGAGATATGTATGTGAAAGTTGAAAGCAACCGCTGAAACTTATATCTTCCTTTGTGTTGCTTCAATGCCTTTACTTTGAATCTATTGCTTTATGAGTTAACTCTTTTGCAAGACTTTTGATGCTTGTCTTGAAAGTACTATGCATGAAAAGTTTTGCTATATGTTATCTATTTGTTAGCAACTATAAATCATTGCCTTGAGTCACTTCATTCATTTCATATGCTTTGTAATAGTATGATCAAGGTTATGTAAGTAGCATGTCACTACAGAAATTATTCTTTTTATCGTTTACCTGCTCGGGACGAGCAGGAACTAAGCTTGGGGATGCTGATACGTCTCCAACGTATCCATAATTTCTGACATTCCATGCTTGTTTTATGACAATACTTACATGTTTTGCTTGCACTTTATAATGTTTTTATGCGTTTTCCGGAACTAACCTATTAACAAGATGCCACAGTGCCAGTTCCTTTTTTCTGCTGTTTTTGGTTCCAGAAAGGCTGTTCGGGCAATATTCTCGGAATTGGATGAAATCAACGCCAAACCTCCTATTTTTCCCGGAAGGCTCCAGAACACCGAAGAAGAGTCGGAGAGGGGCCAGGGGGCCCCCAGACCATAGGGCCGCGCGGGCCAGACCCTGGCCGTGCCGGCCTATGAGGAGGCCGCCCTGTCGACCCTCCTGCGCCGCCTCTTCGCCTATAAAACCCCTTTCGACCTAAAAACACAGTACCAATTGACGAAACTCCAGAAAGACTCCAGGGGCGCCGCCGCCATCGTGAAACTCCAATTCGGGGGACAGAACTCTCTGTTCCGGCACCCTGCCGGGACAGGGAAGTGCCCCCGAAAGCCATCTCCATCGACGCCACCGCCTCCATCATGCTCCGTGAGTAGTTCCCCCATGGACTACGGGTTCTAGCAGTAGCTAGTCGGTATTCTCTCCTCCATGTACTTCAATACAATGATCTCATGAGCTGCCTTACATGATTGAGATTCATCTGATGTAATCGGTGTTGTGTTTGTTGGGATCCGATGGATGATACATTATGATTAGTCTATCTATAAAGTTTGTGAAGTTATTGTTGCTGCAATCTTGTTATGCTTAATGCTTGTCACTAGGGCCCGAGTGGCATGATCTTAGATTTGAGCTTTATAATTATTGCTTAGATTGTATCTACAAGTTGTATGCACATGTCACTGTCCGGAACCAAAGGCCCCGAAGTGACAGAAATCGGGACAACCGGAGGGGATGGCGGTGATGTGAGGGACACATGTTTTCATGGAGTGTTAATGCTTTGCTCCGGTGCTCTATTAAAAGGAGTACCTTAATATCCAGTAGTTTCCCTTGAGGCCCGGCTGCCACCGGCTGGTAGGACAAAAGATGTTGTGCAAGTTTCTCATTGCGAGCACGTACGACTATAATTGGAAAACATGCCTACATAATTAATAATCTGGATGTTCTATCTTAATGCTTTGATTCCTATCAATTGCCCAACTGTAATTTGTTCACCCAACACTTGTCACTTATTGGAGAGTTACCACTAGTGTAGATCGCTGGGAACCCCGGTCCATCTCTCATCATTATATACTCGTTCTATATGCCATTGGAAGTAGTATCAACTATTTTCTGGTGCCATTGCTCTCATATTGCTATTACTGCTGCTGTGTTACTGTTACTACTGCTCTCATATTACTGCTACTTTCACATCACCCCTGTTGCTAGTGCTTTTCCAGGTGCAGCTGAATTGACAACTCAGTTGTTAAGGCTTATAAATATTCTTTACCTCCCCTTGTGTCGAATCAATAAATTTGGGTTTTACTTCCCTCGAAGACTATCGCGATCCCCTATACTTGTGGGTTATCAATCCCCAAGCTTAGTTCCTGCTCGTCCCGAGTAGGTAAACGATAACAAAGATAATTTCTGGAGTGACATGTCATCATAATCTTGATCATACTATTGTTGTTATCACCAGAATTTGACCGAGTCAGAGGTGGGCCGCGATCAAGATGGATTTATAGAATATACATGGGAGAAATACGTGAATTGGCCTGTTATGCAAAGTTTGGGCTAGTTTGCCCTTGTATCTGTAATATAGTAGATTGCATCTTAGATTAAGAGATAGAGTTTTACCCATGCACGGTTAGGTGCACGCCTAAATTAGAAAGTCCCCTGGACTATAAATATGTATCTAGGGTTTATGAAATAAACAACAACCAACGTTCAACCACAAATCAATCTCGGCGCATCGCCAACTCCTTCGTCTCGAGGGTTTCTACCGGTAAGCATCATGCTGCCTAGATCGCATCTTGCGATCTAGGCAGAACAAGCTTATGCTCGTTGTTATGCGATCTAGGCAGCACAAGCTTATGCTCGTTGTTCATGCGTTGCTCGTACTGAAGCCTTTTTGATGGCGAGCAACGTAGTTATCTTAGATGTGTTAGGGTTAGCATTGTTCTTCGTATCATATGCTATCGTAGTGCAACCCTTGCATATCTAGCCGCCCTTACACCTATCTTAGGTGTAGGGGCGGCACCCCGCTTGATCACTATTTAGTAGATCCGATCCGTTACGGTTGCTCCTTGTTCTTCAAGGATTAGTTTAATATCTGCAATAGTTAGGCCTTACAAAGGGTTGGAGGATCCAGCGGCACGTAGGGTGTCGTTTGCTAGTCCTAGACAGGATGTTCCGGGGATCAACCTCGTGTTGGTTTTTAGGCCTTGTCTAGGACCGGCTTACGATCACCGTGCGTGGCCGCGAGGCCCAATCGTGAGTAGGATGATCCGATTATGCGGTGAAAACCCTAAATCATCGTAGATCGCATTAGCTTTATCTTGATCAAGCAGGACCACCATATATTCGTGCACCTCGTACGAATCATGGGTGGATCGGCTCCTTGAGCCGATTCACAGGATAACCTGAGAGCCGATCGAGGCTCGTATTTAATGTTTACGTGTATGCCATGCAGGAAACTAAGCGAGGCATCTCCATCACCTTCCTGACCAGGTATAGGTCAGGTGGCACGCCCTTGCACCAGCATCGGACGTGTGTACCAGAGGCTTTGCGGGCCGTCGCTCGGAGGGACCAGGGCCAGCCGCAGCCCTAAGTTGTTCCCGGCTCTACTGTGTTGCCCGTCGCTGCCCGCCGGTGGGTTTTGACCGCAACACATTCTGGAACGCCCGGTGGGACAAGCTTCGTCATCAACCACATCGCCATCTACATCTGAGATGGCGGACGGCACTCCAGTCACGTACGAGGATCTGACCGACGAGCTCAAGAAGAAGTATGACGAGGTCAAAGCCATCCTCGAAGCCGACCTCATCGGCTCTTTCCACAGAACCCGTTCACATGGCATCAGGTGGAAGGGGTTCTCGCCTGATGGTGCACTCGATGGGATAGACCTCTCTGCCCCATCCGAAGAACGCACCAGGTCCCTACGTCAGGAGATCAACTACTTGGTGGCTCACTCGCTGCACCGCCACTCTGAGAACCTGGTGAACACTTTGGAGCGTGTCGCTCTCCGGGTGATCCAGGAGATCATGAGGCACCAGTACTCTCCGTCAGGACCAGCTCTCGGGACGCACCAAGGAGAGATGCCGCTCCAGTCCCGTCCACCGCTGCCATTTGCGTTGGCAGCACCAGAAGTGCCGAATTCACCGGCATTCGTCGTCTACAAGATCGGTGGTGACCCTAGTGACTGCCAGTTCTTGCATGAGGCGCCTAAGGAGATCCCTCACGGGTACATGTGCACATACGTGCCAGATTGCGGTAACTGGGTGCTCACAAGCCAGGCCGCAACATCAGGGACTTCTGGGAAAGCAGGAGGAACGTCAGCAACAGATCTTGAGAAGCAGACGTGGCTAACTAAATATGCCACCCCGACGAACCTCCAGAGCTCAGCTCCTGCAGTTGGCTCAGAGCTGGAAAAGCAAGCATGGCTGGCTAAGTACGCCACTCCGGCGAATCTTCAGAGTTCGACTCCTGCAGCCAGCACCGCGGATCAGATCAGCACGATCCTGAGGGACCAGTTCGGCATGGTGCCGAAAAGGAGGACAATCGGCTATTCCAGGCCGTACCCCGATGAATACGAGCTGGTCCCGCTACCACCCAAGTATCGGCTCCCTGACTTCTCCAAGTTCAGTGGGTCAGATGGCTCCAGCTCCATCGAGCATGTGAGCCGATATTTGGCGCAACTAGGAACGGCCTCGGCGTCGGATCCACTACGCGTGAGGTTCTTCGCACAGTCCCTCACGGGATCGGCTTTCGGGTGGTACACTTCGTTGCCACCAGACTCGATCCGGACTTGGAAGCAATTGGAAGAACAGTTCCACATGCAGTTTTACTCAGAAGCTTCCGAGTCTGGCCTTGCCGATCTAGCACAGATACGTCAGAAGCGTGGAGAAACTGTGGCAGAATACATCCAGCGCTTCAGAAATCTAAGGAACCGATGTTATTCGGCTCGTGTGACTGAAAAAAAAGCAGTCGAATTGGCAGTGGTGGGCCTTGCCTCACAAATCAAGGACATGGCCTCCCAAGCAGACTATCCTTCGCTGGCGCACATGGTTCAGAAACTGTCAGCATATGAACAGCGCCATCCAGACTTGTACCAGGACAAATTCAAGCGTCCGGTAGTCCTGGTTGAAGCGGATGAAGACGAAGGCTTTGCGGGAGATCAAGAGGTAGCAGTGGCTGAATGGACTCGGGGGGCAACCCCCGTGTCTTGCAAATGGGTTAAGCCACCAGGCCCGCCCAGGGGGTTTGATTTTGACGTGACCAAAACTGAGCAAATCTTTGACCTCCTACTCAAGGAGAAGCAGTTGAAGATACCCGAAGGCCTCAAATTCCCCACGGTACAGGAGCTGAACGGAAAGCCATACTGCAAATGGCATAACTCGCTCTCCCATGCCACCAACGACTGCAGGGTGTGGCGTCAGCAGATCCAAATGGCGATAGAACAAGGACGTCTGATTTTCAACCAGTACGCCATGAAGGTCGACACCCACCCCTTCCCCGCCGTTAACATGGTGGAGTGCACTTACCCTGAAGGTTGCCAGCCAGGATCCTCGTTCAGTATCAACATGGTAGGACCTGGGCACCACTCTGGCAAGGATGGAGACGAGGGCAGCTGCTCTCGTAGCAAGGACACAGAGGAGGCCGCTCCACGCGATCGGCTCCATCATGATGGCAAGCGCTACGTCACAGAGGGAGAAGTGAAGAACATAAGATATCAGCGACCCCTCTCTGATCACCTCCTCAACAAGTATGTGAGTCAGTATGACCAACGCCGATGATCCAGCGATGATGATGAAAGAGATCGTCTGACTAGAGAAGCCAGAAGACATCGTCGGCATGATCGCGATGAGGAGGAGTACGAGCGCCGTGCCAAGGAAAAGTCAAGGGAGCGAGACGACAACGATAGGCACTGGGACTGCCCCTTCTTCAGACACTGCTGGGATTCAGGAATGAGCCGATTGCCCACAATCGGCAATTGCCCAGAATGCAACCAGAAGAAGAAGGAGGCAGCCAACGTGTCCGTGTTCAAACGTCTAGGGCCTCTCCCACCACAAAGCAAACGCGCTGAGTCCCCTCGGCTGGAAGATCTCGAGGATTCAGAAGACGAGGGACAAGAAGAAGAAGACAGGTACCACCGGCCAAGGTGGTGCCCTGATGGACTCAGCCGTTCCCAAAAGCGCAGGGTTCAGCGATTGCGCGGCTTGGAGGAAGCCGAAAGGTTATACCTACACACGCTAAGGAAGGCGCGGCCCGATCTGGCCACGAAAATTCAGCGAACCCTGGATGGAGAGGGTCGACCACGAAAAATGGTGTGGCGCCCCAAGCAAAGGAAAGCCGATGATGAGACATCGGCTGGCCCAAACATGGTGCTCATCCTTCCAATGGAGGTTAGTGCTCCAGGATTAAACGATGCACTCAAGGTGGACGACAGCGAGTGCATCGACATGACAAACGATGAGGTTGGGCTGGTCTTATCCACCGGCCTGACCGAGTAGCAAGAACAAACCGATGAGAAACGTGGCGAGGCCGATCCTTTGGATCGGCCCCAAGGATCTATGGAGGAACATTACAGAGCCTTCATTGAGCGCTTCAATCAATATGGAGGCCGATTCCAGCAATCGGCCAAAATTATCCTCACCTCATGTCCTGCTTGTGTTCAACATTGATCCTACCGGAGCCGACGTACAAATTACAGAGCCGATATCTGCCGTTCCCTGACAAATTTCGGCTCGGGGGGGCACCTAATCAGATGAACATGTGCAGATGAACATGTGTGTAGTGAAACATTGGGGGCCGATAGGAAAAAATCGGCCAGTAAAAAAAAAATTTATATACTCATAGTGGGTATACAGCCGATGCATGGCCATCGACTCAAGATGTACAGCTGATGTAAGCAGTTGTTGAGTTACAAGGAGAGGCCCTATTGGATGAATTCTTTCTCAAAACCTCCAACTCCTTCTGCAAGTCTTCAAGATCAACTGTATCAGTCTGCCAAAGATGATGAACTAAGAGGAATCAGAAAGCCGTTTGAGGTTTCTTAGTTCAAGGGACGGATTTGCTGGTCTTTCCGAGCCCTTTCAGTGCGTCGGTCCTTTGGGCGTGAGCTTTCCGGCCATGTTTTGATGGGAGCTGAAGAGGCTCGGGGGGCAGCTCGCCCTAAAAAATCCTTACTCTGGAGAGCCGATTTTATTGGAATCGGCTGGTTCTGCATCATAACTTGGAGGCCGATTTTTGGCTGATTCGTCACTGTTCCCGCCTTGGATGAGGCTTGGGGGGCAACTCGCCCGAAAAGGTCTTGACCCTGGAGAGCCAATTTGGTTGGAATCGGCTGGTTCTACATCGCAATTGTCCTGAAGAGTGGTGCTTGTGTTACGGAGTTATCAGTTTCAGCATCCAAGCTGATTCAGCGACAGTTCCAGGGTTCTCTTAAAGACGCCTGCTCAAGACCAAATCGCAGGCCTGCTGCGATCGGCTGTGCCAAATACTGTCGTCATCAGATTATCGTGAGAGACCGATGTGTTGCCATCAGTCATTGAGCGTTGATTAGGCTAACAGTCGACAAAGTCAGATGAGGAAAAATCGGCTAAATCAGCATAGAGGACATCGGTAAAATCAAAGGAAATTTTCATTAATAATAAGATTTCTTACAAAGAGAAGCCGATTGTTCGACAAAAGGGAACAGATTACTACTGCTAACCCTATGCTAGTAGATCCCTACTCTAAGGGCTGTTGCTGTCTTCGCCATCGCTGGGGTAGCTGCCGTCATTGCTGCTGTCGACGAGTTCCTCGTTGCTACTACTGTGACCTTCAGCAGAGGCTTCTTCCTCGTCATCATCATCATCCTCGTCTGACCAAGCCCAGCCCCGGATGCGTTTTGGCGGCGGTTCATCGGAGGAGGTGTCGTCCTCCTGTTCCTTCTTCATGTCGGAGGAGATGTCTTCGTCTTCGTCATCCTCTTCTTCTTCTTTGGTGACGGAGGTCAATTTACCTCGGAAGGGAGGGTCGTCATCGTTGCTCTCCGCCTCCAGTGCTCCGTCAACCAGGAACCGGAGGTCATCTTCCCCGTCAGTGAGGGGCATGGCCCCATCTGACCAGACGAGGTCGTCGCCCTCTGGTACGAAATCGAAGTCCCACTCCCGCTTGTCCCAATGCTTGGGAGCATGCCGGTTGTACGCCTCCATTTGGTCGTGCTCTGGGATCGACTCGCTTGAGGAAGAAGATTGGGGAGAAACGGAAGAGGAGGAAGAGGGCAACATGGCTATGGAAGGAGAGGGTTTTTTAGCTGACGGCTAGTTTGGAGCAGAGGGATGAAGAGGTGAACTGTTCGATGCTGTAAATAAAGGGGGATGGATAGAAATTTATTGCTCGAGCAGTTTCCGAGGAGGTGGAGCCAAAGTTGTCAAATTGTGCAGAGAAGTTGAGGAGGCAGATCATCATGATGAAGAATACTGCGACGGTTCTGACCTGACACGACATGACCCTTCGAAAGAAAGAGCAGAGTGATTTTGGAATTATCAATTCCAAAACCAGGGGGGCATGTGTTATCACCAGAATTTGACCGAGTCAGAGGTGGGCCGCGATCAAGATGGATTTAAAGAATATACATGGGAGAAATACGTGAATCGGCCTGTTATGCAAAGTTTGGGCTAGTTTGCCCTTGTATAAGATAGTAGATTGCATCTTAGATTAAGAGATAGAGTTTTACCCGTGCACGGTTAGGTGCACGCCTAAATTAGAAAGTCCCCTGGACTATAAATATGTACCTAGGGTTTATGAAATAAACAACAACCAACGTTCAACCACAAATCAATCTCGGCGCATCGCCAACTCCTTCGTCTCGAGGGTTTCTACCGGTAAGCATCATGCTGCCTAGATCGCATCTTGCGATCTAGGCAGCACAAGCTTATGCTCGTTGTTCATGCGTTGCTCGTACTGAAGCCTTTTTGATGGCGAGCAACGTAGTTATCTTAGATGTGTTAGGGTTAGCATTGTTCTTCGTATCATATGCTATCGTAGTGCAACCCTTGCATATCTAGCCGCCCTTACACCTATCTTAGGTGTAGGGGCGGCACCCCGCTTGATCACTATTTAGTAGATCCGATCCGTTACGGTTGCTCCTTGTTCTTCAAGGATTAGTTTAATATCTGCAATAGTTAGGCCTTACAAAGGGTTGGAGGATCCAGCGGCACGTAGGGTGTCGTTTGCTAGTCCTAGACAGGATGTTCCGGGGATCAACCTCGTGTTGGTTTTTAGGCCTTGTCTAGGACCGGCTTACGATCACCGTGCGTGGCCGCGAGGCCCAATCGTGAGTAGGATTATCCGATTATGCGGTGAAAACCCTAAATCGTCGTAGATCGCATTAGCTTTATCTTGATCAAGCAGGACCACCATATATTCGTGCACCTCGTACGAATCATGGGTGGATCGGCTCCTTGAGCCGATTCACAGGATAACCTGAGAGCCGATCGAGGCTCGTATTTAATGTTTACGTGTATGCCATGCAGGAAACTAAGCGAGGCATCTCCATCACCTTCCTGACCAGGTATAGGTCAGGTGGCACGCCCTTGCACCAGCATCGGACGTGTGTACCAGAGGCTTTGCGGGCCGTCGCTCGGAGGGACCAGGGCCAGCCGCAGCCCTAAGTTGTTCCCGGCTCTACTGTGTTGCCCGTCGCTGCCCGCCGGTGGGTTTTGACCGCAACAATTGTAAGCACATGTAATGAATGCAGCAATTCGAAGCAATGGTAATGTAATGAGTAAACAAATGAATCATATAGCAAATACTTTTCATGAATAGTACTTTCAAGACAAGCATCAATAAGTCTTGCATAAGAGTTAACTCATAAAGCAATAATTCAAAGTAAAGGCATTGAAGCAACACAAAGGAAGATGAAGTTTCAGCGGTTGCTTTCAACTTATAACATGTATATCTCATGGATATTGTCAATGTAAAGTAATATAATAAGTGCAATATGCAAGTATGTAGGAATCAATGCACAATTCACACAAGTGTTTGCTTCTTGAGGTGGAGAGAAATAGGTGAACTGACTCAACATAAAAGTAAAAGAAAGGCCCTTCGCAGAGGGAAGCATTGATTGCTATATTTGTGCTAGAGCTTTGATTTTGAAAACAAGAAACAATTTTGTCAACGGTAGTAATAAAGCATATGCATCATGTAAATTATATCCTACAAGCTGCAAGCCTCATGCATAGTATACTAATAGTGCCCGCACCTTGTCCTAATTAGCTCGGATTACCTGGATTATCATCGCAATACATATGTTTTAACCAAGTGTCACAAAGGGGTACCTCTATGCCGCCTGTACAAAGGTCTAAGGAGAAAGCTCGCATTGGATTTCTCGCTTTTGATTATTCTCAACTTAGACATCCATACCGGGACAACATAGACAACAGATAATGGACTCCTCTTTAATGCTTAAGCATTTAGCAACAATTAATGTTCTCATATGAGATTGAGGATATTTCTCCAAAACTGAAACTTCCACCATGAATCATGGCTTTAGTTAGCGGCCCAATGTTCTTCTCTAACAGTATGCTTGCTCTAACCATTCAACTCATGGTAAATCGCCCTTACTTCAGACAAGACGGACATGCATAGCAACTCACATGATATTCAACAAAGTGTTGATGGCGTCCCCAGAAACATGGTTATCGCTCAACAAGCAACTTAATAAGAGATAAAATGCATAAGTACATATTCAATACCACAATAGTTTTTAGGCTATTTGTCCCATGAGCTATATATTGTAAAGATAAAGAATGGAAATTTTAAAGGTAGCACTCAAGCAATTTACTTTGGAATGGCGGAGAAATACCATGTAGTAGGTAGGTATGGTGGACACAAATGGCATAGTGGTTGCCTCAAGGATTTTGGATGCATGAGAAGTATTCCCTCTCGATACAAGGTTTAGGCTAGCAAGGTTATTTGAAACAAACACAAGTATGAACCGGTGCAGCAAAAATCACATAAAAGACATATTGTAAACATTATAAGACTCTACACCGTCTTCCTTGATGTTCGACCCTTACTAGAAATTATCTAGACCTTAGAGAGACCAATTATGCAAACCAAATTTAGCAAGCTCTATGTATTTCTTCATTAATAGGTGCAAGGCATATGATGCAAGAGCTTAAACATGAGCACAACAATTGCCAAGTATCACATTATCCAAGACATTTTACCAATTACTACATGTAGCATTTCCCGTTTCCAACCATATAACAATTTAACGAAGCAGATTCAACCTTCGCCATGAATATTATGAGTAAAGCCTAAGGATATATTTGTCCATATGCAACAGCAGAGCGTGTCTCTCTCCCACACAAAGAATGCTAGGATCCACTTTATTCAAACAAAACAAAAACAAAAACAAACAGACGCTCCAAGCAAAGTGCATAAGATGTGATGGAATAAAAATATAGTTTCACTAGAGGAACCTGATAATGTTGTCGATGAAGAAGGGGATGCCTTGGGCATCCCCAAGATTAGACGCTTGAGTCTTCTTGAAATATGCAGGGGTGAACCACCGGGGCATCCCCAAGCTTAGAGCTTTCACTCTCCTTGATCATATTGTATCATCTCCCTCTCTTGATCCTTAAAAACTTCCTCCACACCAAACTTAAAACAACTCATTAGAGGGTTAGTGCATAATCAAAATTCACATGTTCAGAGGTGAAATAATCATTCTTAACACTTCTGGACATTGCTCAAAGCTACTGAAAGTTAATGGAATAGAAAAATCCATCAAGCATAGCAAAACAGGCAATGCGAAATAAAAGGCAGAATCTGTCAAAACAGAACTGTTCGTAAAGACGAATTTCTAAGAGGCACCAGACTTGCTCAAATGAAAATGCTCAAATTGAATGAAAGTTGCGTACATATCTGAGGATCACTCACGTAAATTGGCATAATTTTCGGAGTTACCTACAGAGAATTAGGCCCAAATTCGTGACAGCAAAGAAATCTGTTTCTGCGCAGTAATCCAAATCTAGTATGAACCTTACTATCAACGACTTTAATTGGCACAACAATGCAGCAAAACTAAGATAAGGAGAGGTTGCTACAGTAGTAATAACTTCCAAGACTCAAATATAAAATAAAGGTGCAGTAGTAAAATCATGGGTTGTCTCCCATAAGCGCTTTTCTTTAACGTCTTTCAGCTAGGCGCAGAAAGTGTGTATCAAGTATTATCAAGAGACGAAGCATCAACATCATAATTTGTTCTAATGATAGAATCAAAAGGTAACTTCATTCTCTTTCTAGGGAAGTGTTCCATACCTTTCTTGAGAGGAAATTGATATTTAATATTACCTTCCGTCATATCAATGATAGCACCAACAGTTCGAAGAAAAGGTCTTCCCAATATAATGGGACAAGATGCATTGCATTCAATATCCAAGACAATTATCAGCAAATTTAACATCCAAATAACAATTATCAACTCTCCCCAAAGGTTTCTTTGTAGAATTATCAGCAAATTTACGGTAATGCGAACATTATCAACTCTCCCCAAAGGTTTCTTTGTAGAATTATCAGCAAATTTAACATCCAAATAACAATTTTTCAATGGTGGCAAGTCAAGCATATTATAGATTTTTCTAGGCATAACGGAAATACTTGCACCAAGATCACATAAAGCATTACAATCAAAGTCATTGACCTTCATCTTAATGATGGGCTCCCAACCATCCTCTAACTTCCTAGGAATAGAAGCTTCACGATTTAATTTCTCTTCTCTAGCTTTTATGAGAGCATTTATAATATGTTTTATGAAAGCCAAATTTATAGCACTAGCATTAGGACTCTTAGCAAGTTTTTGTAAGAACTTTATAACTTCAGAGATGTGACAATCATAAAAATCCAAATCACTATAATCTAAAGCAATGGGATCATTATCCCCAATGTTGGAAAAAAATTCAGCAGTTTTATCACAGGCAGTTTCAGCAGTTTTAGCAGTTTCAGGCAGTTTTTCACGCTTTGCATTAGAAGTGGAAACATTGCCAACACCAATTATTTTACCATTAATAGTAGGAGGTGCAGCAACATGTGGAGCATTAGCATTACTAGTGGTGGTAATAGTCCAAACTTTAGCTATATTATCTTCTTTACCATTTTCTTCTTTTTCCCACCTAGCACGCAATTCGGCCATCAATCTTATATTCTCATTAACTCTAACTTGGATGGCATTTGCTGTAGTAACAATTTTATTATTATTATTTTCATTAGGCATAACTTTCGATTTCAAAAGATCAACATCAGCAGCAAGACTATCGACTTTAGAAGCGAGTATATCAATTTTCCCAAGCTTTTCTTCAACAGATTTGTTAAAAGCAGTTTGTGTACTAATAAATTCTTTAAGCATGGCTTCAAGTCCAGGGGGTGTGTTCCTATTATTGTTGTAAGAATTCCCATAAGAATTACCATAACCGTTACCATTATTATAAGGATATGGCCTATAGTTGTTACTAGAATTGTTCCGATAAGCGTTGTTGTTGAAATTATTATTTTTAATGAAGTTCACATCAACATGTTCTTCTTGAGCAACCAATGAAGCTAATGCAACATTATTAGGATCAACATTAGTCCTACCATTCACAAGCAATCTTATCACTCAAGGAAGAGGTTTCTTCGACATAATTTACCTTCTTACCTTGTGGAGCTCTTTCAGTGTGCCATTCAGAGTAATTAATCATCATATTACCAAGAAGCTTTGTTGCGTCGCCTAGAGTGATGGACATAAAGGTACCTCCAGCAGCTGAATCCAATAAGTTCCGCGAAGAAAAATTCAGTCCTGCATAAAAGGTTTGGATGATCATCCAAGTAGTCAGTCCATGGGTTGGGCAATTTTTAACCAAAGATTTCATTCTTTCCCAAGCTTGTGCAACATGCTCATTATCCAATTGTTTAAAATTCATTATGCTACTTCTCAAAGATATAATTTTAGCAGGAGGATAATATCTACCAATAAAAGCATCCTTGCATTTAGTCCATGAATCAATACTATTCTTAGGCAGAGATAGCAACCAATCTTTAGCTCTTCCTCTTAATGAGAAAGGAAATAACTTTAATTTTATAATGTCACCATCTACATCCTTATACTTTTGCATTTCACATAATTCAACAAAATTATTAAGATGGGCAGCAGCATCATCAGAACTAACACCAGAAAATTGCTCTCTCATAACAAGATTCAGTAAAGCAGGTTTAATTTCAAAGAATTCTGCTGTAGTAGCAGGTGGAGCAATAGGTGTGCATAAGAAATCATTATTATATGTGGTTGTGAAGTCACACAACTTAGTATTTTCAGGAGTACCCATTTTAGCAATAGTAAATAAAGCAAACTAGATAAAGTAAATGCAAGTAACTAATTTTTTTGTGTTTTTGATATAGCAAACAAGATAGCAAATAAAGTAGAACTAGCAACTAATTTTTTTGTGTTTTGTTTTAGTGCAGCAAACAAAGTAGTAAATAAAAGTAAAGCAAGACAAAAACAAAGTAAAGAGATTGGATGTGGAGACTCCCCTTGCAGCGTGTCTTGATCTCCCCGGCAACGGCGCCAGAAATTTGTTGCTTGACACGCGTACAGCACGTGACCGTTAGGAACCCCAAGTGGAAGGTGTGATGCGTATAGCAGTAAGTTTCCCTCAGTAAGAAACCAAGGTTTATCGAACCAGTAGGAGTCAAGAAGCACGTTGAAGGTTGATGGCGGCGAAGTGTAGTGCGGCGCAACACCAGGGATTCCGGCGCCAACGTGGAACCTGCACAACACAACCAAATTACTTTGCCCCAACGTGACAGTGAGGTTGTCAATCTCACCGGCTTGCTGTAACAAAGGATTAGATGTATAGTGTGGATGATGATTGTTTGCAGAAAATAGTAGAACAAGTATTGCAGTAGATTGTATTCGATTAAAAGAATGGACCGGGGTCCACAGTTCACTAGAGGTGTCTCTCCCATAAGAATAAGCATGTTGGGTGAACAAATTACAGTTGGGCAATTGACAAATAAAGAGGGCATGACCATGCACATACATGTTATGATGAGTATTGTGAGATTTAATTGGGCATTACGACAAAGTACATAGACCGCTATCCAGCATGCATCTATGCCTAAAAAGTCCACCTTCAGGTTATCATCCGAACCCCTTCCAGTATTAAGTTGCAAACAATAGACAATTGCATTAAGTATGGTGCGTAATGTAATCAACACGTACATCCTTAGACATAGCATCGATGTTTTATCCCAAGTGGCAACAGCACATCCACAACCTTAGAACTTTCACATCGTCCTGCATTTAATGGAGGCATGAACCCACTATCGAGCATAAATACTCCCTCTTGGAGTTACTAGCAAAAACTTGGCCAGAGCCTCTACTAATAACGGAGAGCATGCAAGATCATAAACAACACAAAGATAATAAATTGATAATCAACATAACATAGCATTCACTATTCATCGGATCCCAACAAACACAACATGTAGCATTACAGATAGATGATCTTGATCATGTTAGGCAGCTCACAAGATCCAACAATGAAGCACAATTAGGAGAAGACAACCATCTAGCTACTGCTATGGACCCATAGTCCAGGGGTGAACTACTCACTCATCACTCCGGAGGCGACCATGGCGGTGAAGAGTCCTCCGGGAGATGATTCCCCTCTCCGGCAGGTTGCCGGAGGCGATCTCCTGAATCCCCCAAGATGGGATTGGCGGCGGTGGCGTCTCTGGAAGGTTTTCCCGTATCGTGGCTCTCGGTACTGGAGTTATTATCGATGAAGGCTTAAGTAGGCGGAGGAGATAGGTTTAGGGGCGACGCGAGGGGCCCACACAGCAGGGCTGCGCGGCCAGGGGTGGGCCGCGCCGCCCTGGCGTGTCGCCGCCTCGTCGCCCCACTTCGTTTCCTCTCCGGACTTCTGGAAGCTTCATGGAAAAATAAGATCCTGGGCGTTGATTTCGTCCAATTCCGAGAATATTTCCTTACTAGGATTTCTGAAACCAAAAACAGCAGAAAACAGCAACTGGCTCTTCGGCATCTCGTTAATAGGTTAGTGCCGGAAAATGCATAAATATGACATAAAGTATGCATAAAACATGTAGGTATCATCAATAAAGTAGCATGGAACATAAGAAATTATCGATACATTGGAGACGTATCAGCCGCTAACTAAAGCCATGAACCATGGTGGAAGTTTCAGATTGGACAATCAATCCTCAATCTCTTATGAGAATATTAATTGTTGTTGAATGCTTATGCATTAAAGAGGAGTCCATTATCTGTTGTCTATGTTGGCCCGGTATGGATGTCTAAGTTGAGAATAATCAAAAGCGAGAAATCCAATGCGAGCTTTCTCCTTAGACCTTTGTACAGGAGGCATAGAGGTGCCCCTTTGTGACACTTGGTTAAAACATATGCTATGCAATGATAATCCATGTAAATCCAAGTTAATTAGGACAAGGTGCGAGCACTATTGGTAATCTATGCATGAGGCTTGCAACTTATAAGATGTCTTATACATAACACATATGCTTTATTACTACCGTTGACAAAATTGTTTCTTGTTTTCAAAATAAAAGCTCTAGCACAAATATAGTAATCAATGCGTCCCTCTGCGAAGGGCCATTCTTTTACTTTATGTTGAGTCAGTTTACCTACTTCCTTCTATCTTAGAAGCAAACACTTGTGTCAACTGTGCATTGATTCTTACATGTTTACATATTGCACTTGATATATTGCTTTATGTTGACAATTATCCATGAGATATACATGTTGAAGTTGAAAGCAACCGCTGAAACTTATATCTTCCTTTGTGTTGCTTCAAAGCTTTCTACTATGAATTTATTTCTTTATGAGTTAACTCTTATGCAAGTCTTATTGATGCTTGTCTCGAAAGTACTATTCATGAAAAGTCTTTGCTATATGATTCAGTTGTTTACTCATTGTCTTGACCATTGCTTCGAATCGATGCATTCATCTCATGTGCTTTACAATAGTATTGATCAAGATTATGATAGCATGTCACTTCAGAAATTATCTTTGTTGTCGTTCACCTACTCGGGGACGAGTAGGAACTAAGCTTGGGGATGCTTGATACGTCTCAAACATATCTATAATTTCTTATGTTCCATGCTACTTTATTGATGATACTCACATGTTTTATACACATTTTATGTCATATTTATGCATTTTCCGGCACTAACCTATTAACAAGATGCCGAAGAGCCAGTTGCTGTTTTCTGCTGTTTTTGGTTTCAGA
Source organism: Lolium perenne (assembly GCF_019359855.2). Taxonomy (NCBI): domain Eukaryota; kingdom Viridiplantae; phylum Streptophyta; class Magnoliopsida; order Poales; family Poaceae; genus Lolium; species Lolium perenne. The sequence goes on from NC_067244.2 coordinate 75,409,254, forward strand.
AATCCTAGTAAGGAAATATTCTCGGAATTGGACGAAATCAACGCCCAGGGTCCTATTTTTCCATGAAGCTTCCAGAAGACCGAAAAGGAAACGAAGTGGGGCGACGAGGCGCCGACACAACAGGGCGGCGTGGCCTAGGCCTTGGCCGCGCGGCCCTGGCGTGTGGGGCCCTCGCGTCGCCCCTAAACTTACCCTTCCGCCTATAAGAAGCCTTCGTCGAGAATACCCCAGTACCGAGAGCCACGATACGGAAAACCTTCCAGAGACGCCGCCGCTGCCAATCCCATCTCGGGGGATTCGGGAGATCGCCTCCGGCACCCTGCCGGAGAGGGGAATCATCTCCCGGAGGACTCTTCACCACCATGGTCGCCTCCGGAGTGATGTGTGAGTAGTTCACCCCTGGACTATGGGTCCATAGCAGTAGCTAGATGGTTGCCTTCTCCTCATTGTGCTATCATTGTTCGATCTTGTGAGCTGCCTAACATGATCAAGATCATCTATTTGTAATGCTACATGTTGCGTTTGTTGGGATCCGATGAATATGGAATACTATGTTATGTTGATTATCAATCTATGTGTTGTTTATGATCTTGCATGCTCTCCGTTGCTAGTAGAGGCTCTGGCCAAGTTGATACTTGTGACTCCAAGAGGGAGTATTTATGCTCGATAGAGTGCCTCCATTAAATCTGGGACAGTGAGAGAAAGTTCTAAGGTTGTGGATGTGCTGTTGCTACTAGGGATAAAACATCAGTGCTATGTCTAAGGATATTTGTGTTGATTACATTACGCACCATACTTAATGCAATTGTCTGTTGTTTGCAACTTAATACTGGAGGGGGTGCGGATGCTATCCTGAAGGTGGACTTTTTAGGCATAGATGCATGCTGGATAGCGGTCTATGTACTTTGTCGTAATGCCCAATTGAATTTCAAAATACTCATCATGACATGTATGTGCATTGTTATGCCCTCTTTATTTGTTAATTGCCCAACTGTAATTTGTTCACCCAACATGCTATTTCTTATTGGAGAGACACCACTAGTGAACTGTGGACCCCGGTCCATTCTTTTACATCGAATACAATCTACTGCAATACTCGTTCTTACTGTTCTTTGCAAACATCATCATCCACACTATACATCTAATCCTTTGTTACAGCAAGCCGGTGAGATCGACAACCTCACTGTTATGTTGGGGAAAAGTATTTTGGTTGTGTTGTGCAGGTTCCATGTTGGCGCCGGAATCCCTGGTGTTGCGCCGCACTACACTCCGCCACCATCAACCTTCAACGTGCTTCTTGGCTCCTACTGGTTCGATAAACCTTCGTTTCTTACTGAGGGAAAACTTTCTGTTGTACGCATCACACCTTCCTCTTGGGGTTCCCAACGGACGCGTGCTGTACGCGTATCACTTCCCATGGAGGTGGTCGCATCGCGCTGGTCCGTTTGCATCAGCGGATGGAGCTGAGGCGGAAGATAGGTATCGGGGAGGTGGTGTGGGGGTGTCACAGCGGGCGCTATAGCTTCGTCCAGGCCTGCACGGCATGGTGTCACAAGAGAGAAGATGTGACCATGTGGAAGAGAGTAGACAGGAGAGGGCAGAGTCGGGTTGCTATTCTGCATAATGGAGATGTCCACGTTAGCTGCTCTAGGAGTTAGAATGTGTACAATGTCCAGGTTCACAGTTCAAAGTTGCTCAGCACTAGTTGGGGCAACTGGAATTTTTTATCCAGATGCAAGGGCCTGATGTTGGCTGGACTTCTGGTCGAAGGACAGGAAAAGATTTCACTATTATATTAGTCCATCTCCAACGCGATCCATACGCCCGCGTTTGGATGGGTCTAGTTGGATAAAATCGTGGCCCAACACGCCGACGCAATCCCAATAGGGACCGCTGGAGCGTCCGGCAACCCAAAGCAGGCCTAATTCTGGGCCTGCTTTGCGTAGCCGCGGAGGAATCTCGCGTCCTCCCCTTTCCTTCCTTGGCCTGCATGTCGATCTCCCAAACTCCAGCACAATCCACCACTCCATTCCACTCCCAAAAGCATCGGCGACGAGGCCCCTCCCACCGTTGTAGCATCTCCCGCCACCGAGGCCCCTTCTGTCGAGGCCCCTGCCGCCGCGGCAGCCCCTCCCGCAGGCGTCGTAGCGCCTCCGGCGGAGACCAAGAAGCCCAAGGTTGAGCTCACCCCAGAGCAAAGGGCCTTGGAGAACAAGAAGTGCAGCGACCGGAGGAGGGTCGTGGAGCAACAGAAGAGAGATGTCGATGCGGAGGAACGGCTTAGGGAGGTTGCGCATCTCCAAGTCCTCCAAACGGAAGCGAAGTTAAGCTCAAACGCATCCCCAGGGAAAACTTTATCATGATGGTCGACTTCACCTCAATGGCACCGACAAAGAGAGCTTGGTTTGAGAAGAGGCAAAAGAAGATCATAGACCTCACAAGTTGAGTTGAAACTCAATTTTTCATTATTGTTTGTTTTTGTGTTGTTGAAGTATGTCGTATTTCGTGTCCTTTTGATACTACTTTGATCTATGTTAGAACTACGAATTTGTTTGAATTTATTTGCTATTGTTTTTGTTATGTATGGCCAACTGGCCATGTTTCAAAAAAAAAAAAAAAAGCTTAGGCCGCGTTGTCCAAATAGGTGATCGACATGTTGGATGTAGCGTGCGATCCAAACGGCCGGCCGGGTGCCGCCCCACATCTCCCGTCCGCGTGGCCACCCTCAGATCAAAATAGAACACATAAATGTTTTATTTGGGTGGCCACAGTTGGAGATGCCCTTAGCTCACTAGTACAATTGATAGCCTCTTGTATAATATTGGTGTGTTTTTCAATCCTTTGGTCACAAAATTAGTGACACCACAATACGTAATACATTATGCATCTTGCTGCGAGATTTACTACACGTGGTCACATAAATGAACGGTTGGTAGCTTTTGGTTAATACTGAAGCTAAATAGCATCACTGCCAAGTATGATTAGGCTCCGTATAAATGTCTTAATACGCGTAGGCATGCATGTAATGTAGTTCTGTTTCTTTCAATCTATATTAGTTTGAGACGCTTACTAGTGGGATATAAACGAAACAAAGAAGGCAAGAAGAAGTCGATTGAATATACAGGACCAAGAAAGCCTGAAGACACGGCTAGTGAAAGCTATTTCTAGGATTCCACGTGGTGTCAACTCATCCCACGATCGTGGAGGACCAAGGAAAACTAGACGAAATCAATGGACGTCGTCAGCTCCAAGACCAAAGGCCGACCACCATTTCCGACGGCGAGGACACCCCTATAAGACCGCCAACATCCTAGCCCGCCTCACTACTCTCTTCCTGCGCCGCTCCATATATATATATTTTTCGCTGCCGACCGCCAGCGAGAAACCCAGCAGAATAAAGTATGGGGCCAGCCACCGCACGGCTCGGCGTCCTCATCGCCGTGGCGCTATTGTTCGCCGGCTTCGCTCCGTCGGCGACCGCGAGAGGGAGAGGGAAGGGCGGCCACGGCCACGGCCACGGCCATGGCGGCCCCGCCCACGGTGGCCCCGTGAACCCACTGGTAGCCGGCATCTGCTTGCATACCCCCTTCCCGGAAGTGTGCAAGCTTACGGCTGGGAGGCACGCGGCCAAGTACCATGTCATCGACAACCAGGCCGTGCTTAACATGCAGGTCGACGCCTTCGCCAAGCGAACGGCCGCAGCCCGGAAGTTCGTCGCCAGGGCGTCCCGCAAGGGTTCGCCGGCGCAAACTCAGGCGCTGACCTTCTGCGACACCATGTACATGAACACCCAGGACACCATCGGCGCGGCGCAGCGAGCCATCACCTTCAAGGACAAGGGCACGGCCAAGATCATGCTGCAGCTCGCCGTGCAGGACTTCCAGTCGTGCGACCATCCGTTCCAGCAGGCCAGCATTCCAAACCCAATGCTCAAGATCGACGGGGAGCTCAACCAGATGGCCAATAACTGCATGCAACTGGCCAGCATGATGTGAGAGTCCGGCCTTGGGCGTTATGCATGCATGAGATGGTCATCGCTGGCAGATTCTAATGCAAGGAGAGTTTTCCATTCTGTTATGACAGAAGATCGTTTACTATAATATTTCATTCATTCCTGACAAATTATTGTAATTATGTTTACCCGACCTGCATTTGTTGAGTAGGTCTTGAAATGAGGAGGAGGGCTTTTTTTCATTTGTCATTCTTGTCAGGTCTTACTTCCTTTGATCGGTTTATTTTTAATTTGCTTTTTATATTTTTAATACAGTACTGAGATTTGTAATTACTAGACTCTAGGTTGTATGTTGATACATCCTATGCTTATTAAATTAAATTAGTCAGTACAATGGAAAGTCCTTCCGTTTCATTCATTTCTCAGGTGCATTTTTTTTCAAGCAATCCCCTCACAGGGATCGAATTTTCATTATCAGAGATAACAAAAATACAACGTCAGCCGTTTATGTCGGTTATATTTACAACAGAAACATCAAACTGCCCAAACTATCACATCAGTTTCTATGAATCAACCTGTGCACGCTCACAGAGGGAGCAAGTGCATCCAGCACAACAAAATACAAGTTTTTTGGACCAAAAGCACGAAAACCGAACCAGGACATGAATTGTTTGCTCAAGACAGGAAATCAAGTGTCCTTGTTGTCATCAGCAGCAGCAGCATCTTGTGTATCTGTCTCCATATCTGATCCAGCCTAATCAAACAACAGATGAGCACCAGCTGCCGTTGCATTTCCTCCACCAGCACCCACTCCAGCACCCAGCGCCAGATCGAGCAGAGCGTCCGCGCCTTGTCGGAGCTGTGCAGCGTCAGTCTCAGAGTGAGTACCTACCCAATATTTCTTAAAGGCAGTAGCAAGATAGATTAGATCAACATGATTTTAAAAAAAAATCGCTCAAAACATGAACCGTTACGCTTTTCCAAATCGCCTAGCAAATGGCAATCATGTCGGCGATCTGGACGTTGCGACTTGCACGAGAGAATTGTGGCATCCAACAGAAGAATTGAGCAAATGATCCAAGACGGGTGAAAGCACCCACATCCATCCCACCAGGCTCCAGGCATACTTAGGTGCAGGGCAAGAAAAGAAAAGATGAAAAATGGTTTCATTTGTGGAGCAAAATTGACAGAGAGGATCTCCAGTCCAATTCCTTTTCAGCAGGTTATCTTTTGTGGCTATAGCATTATGCCAAATCAACCATAGCCATATTTTGATTTTCAAAGGAATTTTGCTTTTCCACAAGTGTTTGAAAGATCTATCCAAACCATTTTTGCACAGCTGTTTATACAGGCTTTTTACTGTAAATTACCCATTCTTAGTCTACTTCCATCTTGGTTTGTCCATCTCATCAGAAAGTGTCCCTTGATTCAAAATGTTCACCAGCCCACACCACTGCATTTGCAAGTCAGCAGATAGCCACCTCCTGAAAGAAAGTCTCCAGCCCATCTGAGCAGCAGCAGCCACAGAAATATTCTGTTCATTACAGATATCATAAATATCAGGGAATTTGTCTTTGAGGGGTGAATGTCCACACCAAGCATCGCTCTAGAAACTAGTTCTACATCCATTCCCCACAGCCATCCTTCTGCCACGCAGATATATATCTCTGACATGGAGCATGTCAGACCACAAAGGAGAGTCACCACTCTTGTGTCTGGCCCACTGAATTCCTGCCTCTCCTAAATATTTCTCCTCGTGAACTGCTACCAAGGCCCATCATCATTTTCCAATTTCCACCACCACTTGCACATCAGGCTTATATTGAATTTGTACAGATCTTTGACCCCCAATCATCCCTTGCACTTGGGCTTACAAATCCATCTCCATTTAACAAAATGGTATTTTTTTTTATCGGCATCACCAGCCCAAAAGAAAGCTCTAATGGGCTTTGATATTGCTTCAACAGTTGTCTTATGCAGCAATCTCATGGACATTTGGTACACTGCAATGTTAGACAGGCAAGCATCAATTTTGATCAACCTTCCTCCAATGGACATAGCTCCACCCATCCATCCACCCATGCTTTTTTTACTTTCTCCTCAATAAAATGCATTTCAGCCACTGATAATCTACCCAGGTAGTTAATAGGTCAGGTCCCTTTTTGACAATTAAACAACTCCACATAATCATTCAGTTTTTCTGGATCATCCAACACAAACATTTTCTCGCTCTTTTCAAAGTTAATTTTCAAGTCAGACATAGTTTCAAATATGTAAAAAAAGTAATTTCAAATTCCTTGCTCCCTCCATGTCATCCTGTAGCAGCAGAATTGTGTCATTTGCATATTGTAGAATAGCCACACCATGATCTACCAAATTATCTGCCAAATCCTTAATCAAACCATTTCTCTAAGCAGATACAATCATTTTGGACAAACTATTGGCAGCCATGTTGAACAGAAAGGGAGCAAAAGGACCCCCTGCCTAACACCATTGAAACTGCCAAAGTATGGGCCCAGTGTGTCATTGATCTTAACACTGAGAGTACCTTTTGTGACAGCTTCCTTGATCCACATGACCCATTTATTGCTGAAGCATCTTTGTCTACAGTAGTCTATCAGGAAAATCCAATTAACTTTGTCATATGTTTTTTCAAAGTCAATTTTTTGCACCACACATTGTTTCTTTTTGCTTTTGGATTCCGACAGCACTTCTTGCAAAAACATTACACAATCAGTAATAAATCTACCTTTTATAAAAGCATTTTGACATGGGTGTATCAACTTACTCATGATAGGTTCCACTCTTACAGTCATAGTTTTTGTGAAGATTTTGAATAAAACTTGCAGTGAGCATATGGGTCTGTACTTCTGAATAATTTCAGCATCATCACTTTTTGGGATGAGTTTAATGATCCCATAGTTGATTCTCTCCAGGTTGATTTGGTGGCTATGGAAAGCATTGAACATATTCATTAGTTCTGTTTTTACAACATACTAGCAATGTTGATAAAATTCTACTGGAATGCCATCAGGGCTAGCAGCTTTGTTTCTCTCCATTTGATCAATCACTTGATGAATTTCTTCCTCTGTAAATGGAGTATTCAAAGATTCCCTATCAGCTTCATCCAATTTCTCACCTTCATCCCAAATATTATCATTCAATCTCACTCCAGTATCCATTATTGGACCAAAAAGCTTTTTGTAGAACTCTATAGCATGTTCCAGCAAAGCAGGTGTCCCCTGAATAACATTGTCCCCATCTTTCAGAGAGAAAATTGTCCTCTTCCTCTTTCTTCCATCGGCAATTCTATGAAAGAAACTAGTATTATTATCTCCATGTAACAACCATTGCTCCCTAGATCTTTGTTGCCAAAAGGCTTCCTCTTTCTCCAGTAACACCAGTAATTCCATCTGGATTTCAGATTTTATAGAAGATTGTGTGCAAGAAATGCAGCCCTTTTCCTCTAAGTCTTCCAGCATATCAAGTTCCAGATGCAAATCTTGTTTTTTTTTCTTTTTCTCTCCCTCTAATATTTGCTCCCCAGCCACAATACCACACACAGGGTGGTCATTGCTAACTTTCTCCTAGGCAGCACCAATCCTGCATGTGCTCCCAAATCTTTCTTCTTATGTCTATTTTTCTCCAAAGATCTTTGTAACTTGCAAGAAGATTTCATTTTATTTTTAATTTTCCTTGACAGAAGTGGGGTAAAACCTTCATCATCCACATCTTCTTCACCAAATCCCGGGAAAAGTGTCTGAGCACAACTAGCAGCTTGTTCTTCCATCCCAGCATTTCTATTTTATTTAATTTGTCAGCCAAGTTAGGTCTAGCAATTTCTAGAGCTTTTAGATGATTTATTTTTTCCAAATCAAAGGAATCTGGAGCAACACCCATCTCTAGAGCTCTAGCACATATATCATCATCATCTAAAGTAGCAAAAGAATTCAAAGCGTTAAGATTGGTACATGGAATAGTTCTAGCTTGGGTGTGATGTCTCACTCCATCATCTACCCTGCCAATTGTGGTAGAGTGGCCAGCAATTCTTGTGCTCATTCTGGTGGCATGTCTAGCTTGTTTTAGTTGTCATCCCCCTCCTTCCTAGGCCTGGAATTAAAACTCGAAACTCGCGAGCTAAATGAGTAACTCGCGACGCGACTCGACTCGACTTGAATTCGGTGTATAACGAGCCAAGCCGAGTTTCATATTTTGTCGTTAAACGAGTTCAAGCTAAACGAGCCAAGCTCATTGAACTCGCGAGTAGCTTGTTTAGCTCGGTAAAAATGGAGTAGGCCCAAGCCCACCAAAATGGGCATGTATATTTGTGGTTTCTCAACTTGGCAATCTTGTTCTCATGATATATTGATCGTTGCGGCTTATATTGTTATGGTACCATAGTCATAATGCTTGTTATTCATCATTCATGTCCAAATTATTCGGGAAAATACATTGTACATTTTACATGTTCTGTTTGACAGTTTTAAACGAGCTACTCGTGAGTTACTCACGAGCTTTGCGAGTCGAGCCAAGTTTCAAATTCGGACTCGATTGTTAAACGAGTCGAGTCGAGCTAACTCGATTGTTGACCGAGCTTTAGCAAGTCGAGCCAAGCTGGCTCGGCTCGGCTCGAATTCCAGCCCTACTCCTGCCCACCACACTTGCATCCTCCTCTGGGATTTCTTCCTGTGTCAAACCCTCTTGCATATCTTCCTGCATATTTTCCACCTCAGGCTGAGAACCATCAACTGGAATGACAACAGCCATTCTTTCATGCTCAAGGGATGGAGCAGCCAGTCCCAGGATAGCCCCTTCAATGAACGCCCCTTCCTGTTCATCTTGATTTTCATCTTCCTCTCCACTGCTTCCATAATCAACCATATCCAAATTTTCATCCTCTCTATCATGTTGTTCAGGTGGTGGCAACTCCTGCTCTTCAATGATTGGTTCCATTATTTTCTGATACTTCTTTTGATGCATGAAACCCTTGTCACTCCCATTTCTTGCTAGAGTACCAAGGAATTTTCTGAAAGAGGCATTATTATCCATGCTAGGTATATCCAGATCTCCTACAGACACATCCTATGCAAGGGCAGTAATCACATCCATATGAACTTCATGGAGAGGTTGATTGTTTGCATGGTTTGTTGCCACAATAGTTTTTTTTCAGTAGCAGAAGAGGATGATTCAGTGCTACCTCCAACAGCAGCAGATGAATGACCCATAGCTTTATGAACTTTTGTTGCAAAAGATTCAGATAAATCATCAGATAAGCATGTAGAGCTAACCACTACATCCTTCCCTTTCTTATTGCTTGTATTATTGACTCTTTGCTGACTTGTCTGGGAATTTCCCCCTCCTGCATTATTGATGTTCACATTCCCATTGGTATTTCTTTGGGTCCCTTCCCCTTCTCACCCAGTCCTCTATCTTTTTGGCGAATTTTGTTGTGAACCCCCATCTGAATTTTCAACGGCTGCAGCATAATAATTAGCAGGGTTGGAAGTGGGATCAATGACTTCCCTAGTGAACTAAAATTCATAAAATCCTTACTTGATGGCACCTATTCTTGAACTTGGAACCAGTGCAGGATCCTGACATCCAATCTTGACTCTGAAGTATGCCAAATTTCTAAGGAAATTCATATACAGAGCTAGAGGGACCCCAGCCATACTTACAGCATAATAAGCCGTGGACTTATTTCTGTATTTCATGGGAATGCCTTTTATACGAAACCAGGACTCCTCCATGACAGCAAAGGGCTCAACGTCTCCAGCCCACTTCTCTATCTTAATGATGGCATCAGGGACAATCTTCATAAAGAAATTCCCAAAGTGAGACAGCTCTTCAATGCATTTTGCATTGGGGAATCTGGTGATGAACTGATTCTCAGCGACAACCTTAACATAGAACCTCCATTTATATCCCATAGAGTCTGACCAAACCTGGAATTCATACTCCATGTCTCTGAAAGTGACCTCTCCACGCACCACAGTTATCTGCGCATAGTTCAAGAGTTCCAGAGACTGCACTTCCGCTTCAACATCAGGAATCAAGTAAAAACCTTGTCCAAAGTCCGGGCTCCCATAATACGGTGCACGATATTCCCATGGATCTCTCTCCTGATAGATACTGATGTGATGGTTCTTCCCACAGTTCAAACAACCAAGATGTCGTCGTGGTGAACAGACAGATGCCATAGGATGGCTTAAGTTGGGGCCGAATGTGCGCTAGAGGATCCGGGGGAGGGTTTGGTTAACAGGGAAAGAAGATGGAAAGAAGCCGGTATGTATTCCTTAACTTGACCCTTGGCCAAAGGTAGAAGATGAACAGTACAAGTCTCTTCCTATCTGCTGATGAACAACCTAACTTCTCTCTAGATGCGACCTCTCTACTGAGCTCTCTTGAATCGTACCGTGCAGGGGTGTGCCCCTGATACACGTAAAGCACACGTTCGTTGGGAACCCCAAGAGGAAGGTGTGATGCATACAGCAGCAAGTTTTCCCTCAGTAAGAAACCAAGGTTATCGAACCAGTAGGAGTCAAGAAGCACGTGAAGGTTGTTGGTGACGGAGCGTAGTGCGATGCAACACCAGGGATTCTGGCGCCAACGTGGAACCTGCACAACACAATCAAAGTACTTTGCCCCAACGTAACAGTGAGGTTGTCAATCTCACCGGCTTGCTGTAACAAAGGGTTAAATGTATGGTGTGGAAAATGATGTTTGTATGCGAAGAACAGTAAAGAGCAATGTTTGCAGTAGATTGTATTCGATGTAAAAGAATGGACCGGGGTCCACAGTTCACTAGTGGTATCTCTCCAATAAGATAAAGCATGTTGGGTGAACAAATTACAGTTGGGCAATTGACAAATAAAGAGGGCATAACAATGCACATACATATCATGATGAGTAGTGTGAAATTCAATTGGGCATTACGACAAAGTACATAGACCGCTATCCAGCATGCATCTATGTCTAAAAAGTCCACCCTCAGGTTAGCATCCGCACTCCTTCCAGTATTAAGTTGCAAACAACAGACAATTGCATTAAGTATGGTGCGTAATGTAATCAACACAAATATCCTTAGACAAAGCATTGATGTTTTATCCCTAGTGGCAACAGCACATCCACAACCTTAGAACTTTCTCACATCGTCCCAGATTAAATGGAGGCATGAACCCACTATCGAGCATAAATACTCCCTCTTGGAGTTACAAGTATCAACTTGGCCAGAGCCTCTACTAGCAACGGAGAGCATGCAAGATCATAAACAACACATATATGATAGACTGATAATCAACATAACATAGTATTCCATATTCATCGGATCCCAACAAACAAAACATGTAGCATTACAAATAGATGATCTTGATCATGTTAGGCAGCTCACAAGATCGAACAATGATAGCACATGAGGAGAAGACAACCATCTAGCTACTGCTATGGACCCATAGTCCAGGGGTGACCTACTCACACATCAATCCGGAGGCGATCATGGCGATGAAGAGTCCTCCGGGAGATGATTCCCCTCTCTGGCAGGGTGCCGGAGGCGATCTCCTGAATCCCCCGAGATGGGATTGGCGGCGGCGGCGTCTCTGGAAGGTTTTCTGTATCGTGGCTCTCGGTACTGGGGTTTTCGCGATGAAGGCTTTAAGTAGGCGTAAGGGTAGGGTTGGAGGCGGCGCGAGGGCCCCACACGCCAGGGCGGCGCGGGCCCCACCCTGGCCGTGCGGCCCTGGCGTGGCGGCGCCTCGTCGCCCCACTTCGTAATCCTTTCGGTCTTCTGGAAGCTTCGTGGAAAAATAAGACCCTGGGCGTTGACTTCGTCCAATTCCGAGAATATTTCGTTTGTAGGATTTCTGAAACCAAAAACAGCAGAAAAACGCAACTGGCTCTTCGGCATCTTGTCAATAGGTTAGTGCCGGAAAATGCATAAATATGACATAAAGTGTGTATAAAACATGTGAGTATCATCATAAAAGTAGCATGGAACATAAGAAATTATAGATACGTTTGAGATGTATCAAGCATCCCCAAGCTTAGTTCCTACTCGCCCTCGAGTAGGTAAACGATAACAAGGATAATTTCTGAAGTGACATGCTATCATAATCTTGATCAATACTATTGTAAAGCATATGTAATGAATGAAGTGATTCGAAGCAGTGGTAAAGACAATGAATAAACAACTGAATCATATAACAAAGACTTTTCATGAATAGTACTTTCAAGACAAGCATCAATAAGACTTGCATAGGAGTTAACTCATAAAGCAATAGATTCATAGTAGAAAGTTTTGAAGCAACACAAAGGAAGATATAAGTTTCAGCGGTTGCTTTCAACTTCAACATGTTTATCTCACGGATAATTGTCAACACAAAGTTATATGATGAATGCAAATAAGCAAGTATGTAAGAATCAATGCACAGTTAACACAAGTGTTTGCTTCTAAGATGGAAGGAAGTAGGTAAACTGACTCAACATAAAAGTAAAAGAATGGCCCTTCGTAGAGGGAAGCATGCATTGCTATATTTGTGCTAGAGCTTTTATTTTGAAAACATAGAAACAATTTTGTCAACGGTAGTAATAAAGCATATGTGTTATGTATAAGATATCCTATAAGTTGCAAGCCTCATGCATTGTATACCAATAGTGCCCGCACCTTGTCCTAATTAGCTTGGATTTACATGGATTATCATTGCATAACATATGTTTTAACCAAGTGTCACAAAGGGGTACCTCTATGCCGCCTGTACAAAGGTCTAAGGAGAAAGCTCGCATTGGATTTCTCGCTTTTAATTATTCTCAACTTAGACATCCATACCGGGACAACATAGACAACAGATAATGGACTCCTCTTTAATGCATAAGCATTCAACAACAGATAATATTCTCATCAGAGATTGAGGATTGTTGTCCAAACTGAAACTTCCACCATGGATCATGGCTTTAGTTAGCGGCCCAATGTTCTTCTCTAACAATATGCATACTCAAACCATTTGATCATGATAAATCACCCTTACTTCAGACAAGACGAACATGCATAGTGATACGTCTCCAACGTATCGATAATTTCTTATGTTCCATGCTTGTTTTATAACAATATCTACATGTTTTGTTCACACTTTACATCGTTTTGATGCATTTTCTGGAACTAACCTATTGACGAGATGACGAAGTGCCAGTTCCTGTTTTCTGCTGTTTTTGGTTTCAGAAATCCTAGTAAGGAAATATTCTCGGAATTGGACGAAATCAACGCCCAGCATCTTATAATTCCACGAAGCTTCCAGAACACCCGAGAGGGACCAGAGGAGGGCCACAGGGCCACCAGACAGTAGGGCGGCATGGCCCAAGGGGGGGCGCCCCCTATTGTGTGGCGCCCCCGTAACCCTTCCGACTCCGACTCTTCTCCTATAAAAGCCTCCCTGACCTAAATCTTCGATACGAATAAGCCACGGTACGAGAAACCTTCCAGAGCCGCCGCCATCGCGAAGCCAAGATCTGGGGGACGGGAGTCTCTGTTCCGGCAAGCCGCCGGGACGGGGAAGTGCCCCCGGAAGGCATCTCCATCGACACCACCGCCATCTTCATCACCGCTGCTGTCTCCCATGAGGAGGGAGTAGTTCTCCATCGAGGCTAAGGGCTGTACCGGTAGCTATGTGGTTAATCTCTCTCCTATGTACTTCAATACAATGATCTCATGAGCTGCCTTACATGATTGAGATTCATATGAGCTTTTTATCACTATTAATCTATGTGCTACTCTAGTGATGTTATTAAAGTACTCTATTCCTCCTCCATGATGTAATGGTGATAGTGTGTGCATCATGTAGTACTTGGAGTAGTTTATGATTGTGATCTCTTGTAGATTATGAAGTTAATTATTACTATGATGGTATTGATGTGATCTATTCCTCCTTTCATAGTATGATGGTGACAGTGTGCATGCTATGTTAGTACTTGGTATAATTGCGTTGGTCTATCATGCACTCTAAGGTTATTTAAATATGAACATCGAATGTTGTGGAGCTTGTTAACTCCGGCATTTAGGTGCTCTTGTAGCCCTACACAATTAATGGTGTTCATCATCCAACAAGAGAGTGTAGAGTGGTTTTATTATGTGATCAATGTTGACAGTGTCCACTAGTGAAAGTATGATCCCTAGGCCTTGTTTCCGAATAGAAAAGCTACACCACAAAGATTCCTATCTCCCACGTCAACTGCACGCCAGCAAGCATTTTATGGCGCCGTTGTCACTGTTTGTTTACTGTTCCACTGCATGTTTACTCGCTGCCATATTTTATTCAGATTGCTATTACCACTCATATACATTCATACCACTTGTATTTCACTATCTCTTCGCCGAACTAGTGCACCTATACATCTGACAAGTGTATTAGGTGTGTTGGGGACACAAGAGACTTCTTGCATTGTGATTGCAGGGTTGCTTGAGAGGGATATCTTTGACCTCTTCCTCCCTGAGTTCGATCAACCTTGGGTGATCCACTTAAGGGAAAACTTGCTGCTGTTCTACAAACCTCTGCTCTTGGAGGCCCAACACTGTCTACAGGAAAAGGATTGTGCATAGACATCAAGCTATTTTCTGGCGCCGTTGCCGGGGAGGAAAGGTAAAAGGCACTCACACTCTGGTCCCAGGTAACTAAGTTATTTTCTGGTACCGTTGTAAGTGCTCGAAGCTATTTCCTTTAGATCCTGCAATTGCATCTTTTTGTTTCTTGTTTTTATTTCACTAGTTAGGCATAATGGAAAGCAACATGGAGCTTTTTAATCTATTTTCTGAGTTAAGACATGGATTGTTTGATGCGAAAATTAAAAAACCTATGGAACATATTAGTATGAACACTTTGAACACCATTGTTGCTAATGATATGGAAAATTCTAAGCTTGGGGAAGCTAGTTTTGATGAGCATGATATTTTTAGTCCCCCAAGCATTGAGGAGAAAATTTTCTTTGATGATACTTTGCTTCCTATTTATGATGATTATAATGATAGTAGTCTTTTGGTGCCACCTACTATGGAGAGTAAATTTTATTATGATTATACTATGTCTCCTACACTTGATGAGAATAATAATGATAGCTACTTTGTTGAATTTGCTCCCACTACAATTAATAAGAATGACTATGCTTATGTTGGGAGTAGTAATAATTTTATGCATGTAGCTCATGATAAGAATGTTTCATGTGATAGTTATATTGTTGAGTTTGTTCATGATGCTACTGAAAATCTTTATGAGAGAGGAAAATATGGTTGTAGAAATTTTCATGTTACTAAAACACCTCTCTATATGCTGAAAATCTTAAAGTTGAGCTTGTCTAGTTTTCCTATGCTTGTTGCATTATGCTTAAATGACTTGTTTATTTACAAGATTCCTTTTCATAGGAAGTGGGTTAGGCTTAAATTTGTTTTGAATTTGCTTTTTTGATGCTCTCTTTTGCTTCAACTCTTATTTCTTGGGAGTGCATCATTGAAATTGCTGAGCCCATCTTAATGGCTATAAAGAAAGCACTTCTTGGGAGATAACCCATGTGTTTATTTTACTACAGCAACTTTTGTTTTATATTTGTGTCTTGGAAGTTGTTATTAATGTAGCAAGCTCTCCTTATCTTACTTTATTGCATTGTTGTGCCAAGTAAAGTCTTTGATAGCAAGGTTATACTAGATTTGGATTACTGCGCAGAAACAGATTTCGGTCTGTCACGAATTTGGGTTGAATTCTCTGTAGATAACTCAGAAAAATCTGCCAATTTACGTGCGTGATCCTCAGATATGTACGCAACTTTCATTCTATTTGAGCATTTTCATCTGAGCAAGTCTGGTGCCTCTAAAAAATCATCTTTACGGACTGTTCTGTTTTGACAGATTCTGCCTTTTATTTCGCATTGCATCTTTTGCTATGTTGGATGGATTTCTTTGTTCCATTAACTTTAAGTAGCTTTGTGCAATGTCCAGAAGTGTTAAGAATGATTGTTTCACCTCTGAACATGTGAATTTTTGATTATGCACTAACCCTCTAATGAGTTTGTTTTGAGTTTGGTGTGGAGGAAGTTTTCAAGGGTCAAGAGAGGAGGATGATATATGATTAAGAAGAGTGAAAAGTCTAAGCTTGGGGATGCCCCCGTGGTTCATCCCTGCATATTTCAAGAAGACTCAAGCGTCTAAGCTTGGGGATGCCCAAGGCATCCCCTTCTTCATCAACAATTTATCAGGTTTCTTCTATTGAAACTATATTTTTATTCCATCACATCTTATGTACTTTACTTGGAGCGCCTATTTGTTTTTATTTTTGTTTTGTTTGAATAAATTCATGCTTGTGTGGGAGAGAGACACGCTCCGCTGGTTCATATGAACACATGTGTTCTTAGCTTTGAATGTTCATGGCGAAGGTTGAAACTGCTTCGTTCATTGTTATTTGGTCGGTTCAAAAAATGTTGCATGTGGTAGTGGTATAATGAAACACTTGCATAATCTTGTAGATCATTGAGCTTTGATAACTTGATTCTTTGCAAACGTTTTGAGGTATTTAGATGGTAAGGCTTGGTGGATAAATAAGTTAAAATTAGTAGTGGATTGTTGTCTTTAAGCTTGTGCCGTACTACAAACTCTATTTAAATAGTTGAAGGTGTAGTTGGACTTGATAGCTTTCCATGTCTGAGAGTTCATCGTAATAACTAAGTTGTGCTGAAGGTCGAGGGAGCTAGCGGGGTACTTGTGCCAACCGTGAACGGCCCTCCTTGGAGTAAATTTTAATCATGCTCTTAATGATGAACCTGCTAGTTGTTTGCAATAAGCTTGTGAGTTCTTTTTGACTAATGTTAAGCTACGGTTTTTGGCACTTCCACCATCCAAATTTGCTAGCCTCTTCGGTACTGTGCATTGCCTTTTGCTCACATTGAGAATTGTGCATACTTCGCTGGTACATCCAAACCCGTGGGAGGACTTTCTCTTGTTCTCCTACACATAAGCCCATACATCTCCTCAAAACAGCCACCATACCTACCTACCACAGCATTTCCATAGCTGTTCCGAGATATATTGCCACGCAACTTCCATTTTACATTACATGCCATGTTGTCATTTATTATTTATATATTTCTTTGCATGATTCTGTACAGCTGATGTGTGGTTTACCCATGTTACGCTAGATCATTGCACATCCTGCTACACTGGCAGAGGCATACAGTTTTATACATCATGTTTCATTCATTATGAGTTATTTGTACCAAAAAGTGTGTTGTCATATTAGGATGTTGCCCCTAAAAGTGAAAAGAGCCATGGAGGCCATCAAAAAGAGAAAAAGAAAAGAAAGAAAAAAAAATAGAAAAGAAAAAGAAAAAAAGAGAATAAAGAAAAAGGGGGCAGCATTACTATCTTTTATCCACACTTGTGCTCATGTTTTAGCACCTGCATTATTCATAGTCATCATTTGTGCTCATGTTTAGCACCTACACTCCATATGAGAGAGTTTTCATGTTTTATTAGTATAACTATGTGGGGAATTTACACTATAGAACTTGGGTTGTATATTCCAATGATGAGCTTCCTCAAAAGTGCTCTAGGTCTTCATGAGCAACCAAGTTGGACGCACCCCCACTAGTTCCATTGGAGAGCTTTCATACACATATAGCTCTATGTGCATCTGTTGCATGGCAATCACTACTCCTTGCATAGCTTCGATCATAAGGCTTCCTCTTGTCTAATGATCACTTATAGCTTTGCAAGACTTTCTTCCATTTGGCCTTCCAAACCCCCATTAACGTTCTTTATGCCATAACATCCTGGTGCTAATACCAAATGCTTGCGCTCACCGGTTGAGTAGACTTCGAAACAGTTGATTCATGACGTTCATGTTTATGTTTACTTGACTGAATCCTTCTTATGTTGTGAAAATTTACTTGATGCTTGGAATGAAGGATAGAAATTCTACGCTGAATACTTAACACATATTTAATGAACTTTGTACGGTTTCATGTCTTTGAAGCAATAGTTCATGAAAACTTCTAGCTTGTTTAACTCTTGCATTATCATCTCTTATATCAATATAGACATTTGCTTTGAGTGATTTGATCTCAGTTCATATGCTTTACATCATTATTGGATCAAGATTATGTTGGTAGCATGTCACTTCAGAAATTATCTTTGTTATCGTTTACCTACTCGAGGACGAGTAGGAACTAAGCTTGGGGATGCTGATACGTCTCCAACGTATCGATAATTTCTTATGTTCCATGCTTGTTTTATAACAATATCTGTTTTGTTCACACTTTACATCGTTTTGATGCATTTTCTGGAACTAACCTATTGACGAGATGCCGAAGTGCCAGTTCCTGTTTTCTGCTGTTTTTGGTTTCAGAAATCCTAGTAAAGAAATATTCTCGGAATTGGACGAAATCAACGCCCAGCATCTTATAATTCCACGAAGCTTCCAGAACACCCGAGAGGGACCAGAGGAGGGCCACAGGGCCACCAGACAGTAGGGCGGCGCGGCCCAAGGGGGGGCGTGCCCCCCAATTGTGTGGCGCCCCCGTAACCCTTCCGACTCTGACTCTTCGCCTATAAAAGCCTCCCTGACCTAAATCTTCGATACGAATAAGCCACGGTACGAGAAACCTTCCAGAGCCGTCGCCATCGCGAAGCCAAGATCTGGGGGACAGGAGTCTCTGTTTCGGCACGCCGCCGGGAGGGGGAAGTGCCCCCGGAAGGCATCTCCATCGACACCACCGCCATCTTCATCACCGCTGGTGTCTCCCATGAGGAGGGAGTAGTTCTTCATCGAGGCTAAGGGATGTACCAGTAGCTATGTGGTTAATCTCTCTCATATGTACTTCAATACAATGATCTCATGAGCTTCCTTACTAACACCAGAAAATTGCTCTCGCATAACAAGATTCAGTAAAGCAGGTTTAATTTCAAAAAATTCTGCTGTACTAGCAGGTGGAGCAATAGGTGTGCATAAGAAATCATTATTATTTGTGCTAGTGAAGTCACACAACTTAGTATTTTCAGGAGTACCCATTTTAGCAATAGTAAATAAAGAAAACTAAATAAAGTAAATGCAAGTAACTAATTTTTTTGTGTTTTTAATATAGATAACGCAAACAAGACAGTAAATAAAGTAAAGCAAGTAACTAATTTTTTTGTATTTTGATATAAGAAAGCAAACAAGACAATAAATAAAGTAAAGTAAAGCAAGACAAAAACAAAGTAAAGAGATTGGAAGTAAGAGACTCCCCTTGCAGCGTGTCTTGATCTCCCCGGCAACGGCGCCAGAAAAAAGAGCTTGATACGCGTAAAGCAAACGTCCGTTGGGAACCCCAAGAGGAAGGTGTGATGCGTACAGCAGCAAGTTTTCCCTCAGTAAGAAACCAAGGTTATCGAACCAGTAGGAGTCAAGAAGCACATGAAGGTTGTTGGTGATGGAGCGTAGTGCGGCCCAACACCAGGGATTCCGGCGCCAACGTGGAACCTGCACAACACAATCAAAGTACTTTGCCCCAACGTAACAGTGAGGTTGTCAATCTCACTGGCTTGCTGTAACAAAGGGTTAAATGTATGGTGTGGAAAATGATGTTTGTATGCGAAGAACAGTAAAGAGCAATGTTTGCAGTAGATTGTATTCGATGTAAAAGAATGGACCGGGGTCCACAGTTCACTAGTGGTGTCTCTCCAATAAGATAAAGCATGTTGGGTGAACAAATTACAGTTGGGAAATTGACAAATAAAGAGGGCATAACAATGCACATACATATCATGATGAGTAGTGTGAAATTCAATTGGGCATTACGACAAAGTACATAGACCGCTATCCAGCATGCATCTATGCCTAAAAAGTCCACCTTCAGGTTAGCATCCGCACCCCTTCTAGTATTAAGTTGCAAACAACAGACAATTGCATTAAGTATGGTGCGTAATGTAATCAACACAAATATCCTTAGACAAAGCATTGATGTTTTATCCCGAGTGGCAACAGCACATCCACAACCTTAGAACTTTCTGTCACTGTCCCAGATTAAATGGAGGCATGAACCCACTATCGAGCATAAATACCCCCTTTTGGAGTTACAAGTATCAACTTGGCCAGAGCCTCTACTAGCAACGAAGAGCATGCAAGATCATAAACAACACATATATGATAGACTGATAATCAACATAACATAGTATTCCATATTCATCGGATCCCAACAAACACAACATGTAGCATTACAAATTGATGATCTTGATCATGTTAGGCAGCTCACAAGATCGAACAATGATAGCACATGAGGAGAAGACAACCATCTAGCTACTGCTATGGACCCATAGTCCAGGGGTGAACTACTCACACATCAATCCGGAGGCGATCATGGCGATGAAGAGTCCTCCGGGAGATGATTCCCCTCTCCGGCAGGGTGCCGGAGGCGATCTCCTGAATCCCCTGAGATGGGATTGGCGGCGGCGGCGTCTCTGGAAGGTTTTCCGCATCGTGGCTCTCGGTACTGGGGTTTTCGCGACGAAGGCTTTAAGTAGGCGGAAGGGTAGGGTTGGAGCCGGCGCGAGGGCCCCACACGCCAGGGTGGCGCGGGCCCCACCCTGGCAGCGCGGCCCTAGCGTGGCGGTGCCTCGTCGCCCCACTTCGTAATCCTTTCGGTCTTCTGGAAGCTTCGTGGAAAAATAAGACCCTGGGCGTTGATTTCGTCCAATTCCGGGAATATTTCCTTTGTAGGATTTCTGAAACCAAAAACAGAAAACGACAATCGGCTCTTCGGCATCTTGTCAATAGGTTAGTGCCGGAAAATGCATAAATATGACATAAAGTGTGTATAAAACATGTGAGTATCATCATAAAAGTAGCATGGACCATAAGAAATTATAGATACGTTTGAGACGTATCAGCCCCCTCTCCTTGTATAGGGGAGAGGGTGGCTTACAGGGGAAGAAACCCTAATGGCATCTTTGATGAGCTAAGCTACTTTATAAAGCTACTTTGGCCCTGCTGGCACCAGTTATGACTTTAATCAGGGAGCTGTGACCTCTGACGGTATCTTTAATGTCGTCATCTTGCTTTGGCGCTGATACGTCTCCGACGTATCAATAATTTCTTATGTTCCATGCCACATTATTGATGATATCTACATGTTTTATGCATACTTTATGTCATATTTATGCATTTTCCGGCACTAACCTATTAACGAGATGCCGAAGAGCCAGTTGCTGTTTTCTGCTGTTTTTGGTTTCAGAAATCCTAGTAAGGAAATATTCTCGGAATTGGACGAAATCAACGCCCAGGGGCCTATTTTCACACGAAGCTTCCAGAAGACCGGAGAGAAGACGAAGTGGGGCCACGAGGCGGCGCCACAGTAGGGCGGCGCGGCCCAGGCCCTGGCCACGCCACCCTAGCGTGTGGGCCCCTCGTGACTCCCCCGACTCTGCCCTTCCGCCTACAAATAGCCTTCGTCGCGAAACCCCCAGTACCGAGAGCCACGATACGGAAAACCTTCCAGAGACGCCGCCGCCGCCAATCCCATCTCGGGGGATTCAGGAGATCGCCTCCGGCACCCTGCCGGAGAGGGGATTCATCTCCCGGAGGACTCTACACCGCCATGGTCGCCTCCGGAGTGATGAGTGAGTAGTTCACCCCTGGACTATGGGTCCATAGCAGTAGCTAGATGGTTGTCTTCTCCTTATGTGCTTCATTGTCGGATCTTGTGAGGTGCCTAACATGATCAAGATCATCTATCTGTAATGCTATATGTTGTGTTTGTTGGGATCCGATGGATAGAGAATACTATGTTATGTTGATTATCAATCTATGTGTTGTTTATGATCTTGCATGCTCTCCGTTACTAGTAGATGCTTTGGCCAAGTTGATGCTTGTAACTCCAAGAGGGAGTATTTATGCTCGATAGTGGGTTCATGTCTCCGTGAATCTGGGGGAGTGAGAGAAACCTCTAAGGTTATGGATGTGCTGTTGCCACTAGGGATAAAACATTGATGCTATGTCCGAGGATGTAGTTATTGATTACATTACGCACCATACTTAATGCAATTGTCTGTTGTTTGCAACTTAATACTGGAAGGGGTTCGGATGATAACCTGAAGGTGGACTTTTTAGGCATAGATGCATGCTGGATAGCGGTCTATGTACTTTGTCGTAATGCCCAATTAAATCTCACAATACTCATCATATCATGTATGTGCATGGTCATGCCCTCTCTATTTGTCAATTGCCCAACTGTAATTTGTTCACCCAACATGCTATTTATCTTATGGGAGAGACACCTCTAGTGAACTGTGGACCCCGGTCCATTCTTTTACATCTAATACAATCTACTGCAATACTCGTTTTTCTGTTTTCTGCAAACAATCATCATCC
Source organism: Lolium perenne (assembly GCF_019359855.2). NCBI lineage: Eukaryota > Viridiplantae > Streptophyta > Magnoliopsida > Poales > Poaceae > Lolium > Lolium perenne. The sequence continues at coordinate 75,431,577 of NC_067244.2, forward strand.
ACACTATACATCCAATCCTTTGTTACAGCAAGCCGGTGAGATTGACAACCTCACTGTTTCGTTGGGGCAAAGTACTTTGGTTGTGTTGTGCAGGTTCCACGTTGGCGCCGGAATCCCTGGTGTTGCGCCGCACTACATCTCGCCGCCATCAACCTTCAACGTGCTTTTTGACTCCTACTGGTTCGATAAACCTTGGTTTCTAACTGAGGGAAACTTACTGTTGTACGCATCACACCTTCCACTTGGGGTTCCCAACGGTTGCGTGTTGTACGCGTGTCAAGCTAAATTTCTGGCGCCGTTGCCGGGGATCTGAAGAAAAGTTACACCACAAAGATCTCTAACTCCCACGTCAACTACGCGCCAGCAAGCTAATTTTTTGGCGCCGTTGTCGGGGAGATCAAGACACGCTGCAAGGGGAGTCTCCACATCCCAATATCTTTACTTTGTATTTGTCTTGCTTTACTTTATTTACTACTTTGTTTGCTGCACTAAATCAAAACACAAAAAAAATTAGTTGCTAGTTTTACTATATTTACTATCTTGTTTGCTATATTAAAAACACAAAAAAATTAGTTACTTGCATTTACTTTATCTAGTTTTCTTTATTTACTATTGCTAAAATGGGTACTCCTGAAAATACTAAGTTGTGTGACTTCACAACCACAAATAATAATGATTTCTTATGCACACCTATTGCTCCACCTGCTACTACAGCAGAATTCTTTGAAATTAAACCCGCTTTACTGAATCTTGTTATGCGAGAGCAATTTTCTGGTGTTAGTTCTGATGATGCTGCTGCCCATCTCAATAATTTTGTTGAATTGTGTGAAATGCAAAAGTATAAAGATGTAGATGGTGACATTATAAAATTAAAATTGTTCTCTTTCTCATTAAGAGGAAGAGCTAAAGATTGGTTGCTATCTCTGCCTAAGAAAAGTATTGATTCATGGACTAAATGCAAGGATGCTTTTATTGGTAGATATTATCCCCCTGCTAAAATTATATCTTTGAGGAGTAGCATAATGAATTTTAAACAATCGGATACTGAGCATGTTGCACAAGCATGGGAAAGAATGAAATCTTTGGTTAAAAATTGCCCAACCCATGGACTGACTACTTGGATGATCATCCAAACCTTTTATGCAGGACCGAATTTTTCTTCGCGGAACTTATTGGATTCAGCTACGGGAGGTACCTTTATGTCCATCACTCTTGGTGAAGCAACAAAGCTTCTTGATAATATGATGATTAATTACTCTGAATGGCACACGGAAAGAGCTCCACAAGGTAAGAAGGTAAATTCTGTCGAAGAAACCTCTTCCTTGAGTGATAAGATTGATGCTATTATGTCTATGCTTGTGAATGATAGGACTAAAATTGATCCTAATAATGTTCCGTTAGCTTCATTGGTTGCTCAAGAAGAACATGTTGATGTCAACTTCATTAAAAATAATAATTTCAACAACAATGCTTATCGGAACAATTCTAGTAACAACTATAGGCCATATCCTTATAATAATGGCAACGGCTATGGTAATTCTTATGGGAATTCTTACAACAATAATAGGAACACACCCCCTGGACTTGAAGCTATGCTTAAATAATTTATTAGTACACAAACTGCTTTTAACAAATCTGTTGAAGAAAAGCTTGGGAAAATTGATATACTTGCTTCTAAAGTCGATAGTCTTGCTGCTGATGTTGATCTTTTGAAATCGAAAGTTATGCCTCATGAGAATCATAATAATAAAATTGTTACTACAGCAAATGCCATCCAAGTTAGAATTAATGAGAATATAAGATTGATGGCCGAATTGCGTGCTAGGTGGGAAAGAGAAGAAAATGAAAAAGAAGATAATATAGCTAAAGTTTGAACTATTACCACCACTAGCAATGCTAATGCTGCACATGTTGCTGCACCTCCTACTATTAATGGTAAAATAATTGGTGTTGGCAATGTTTCCACTTCTAATGCAAAGCGCGAAAAACTGCCTGAAACTGCTAAAACTGCTGAAACTACCTGTGATAAAACTGCTGAAATTTTTTCCAACATTGGGGATGATGATCCCATTGCTTTAGATTATAATGGTTTAGATTTTTATGATTGTCATATCTCTGAAGTTATAAAGTTCTTACAAAAACTTGCTAAGAGTCCTAATGCTAGTGCTATAAACTTGGCTTTCACGAAACATATTACAAATGCTCTCAAAAAAGCTAGAGAAGAAAAACTAGAACGCGAAGCTTCTATTCCTAGTAAGCTCGAGGATGGTTGGGAGCCCATCATTAAGATGAAGGTCAATGACATTGATTGTAATGCTTTATTTGATCTTGGTGCAAGTATTTCCGTTATGCCTAAGAAAATCTATAATATGCTTGACTTGCCACCATTGAAAAATTGATATTTGGATGTTAATCTTGCTGATCATTCTACAAAGTGTTGCGGTCAAAACCCACCGGCGGGCAGCGACGGGCAACACAGTAGAGCCGGGAACAACTTAGGGCTGCGGCTGGCCCTGGTCCCTCCGAGCGACGGCCCGCAAAGCCTCTGGTACACACGTCCGATGCTGGTGCAAGGGCGTGCCACCTGACCTATACCTGGTCAGGAAGGTGATGGAGATGCATCGCTTAGTTTCCTGCATGGCATACACGTAAACATTAAATACGAGCCTCGATCGGCTCTCAGGTTATCCTGTGAATCGGCTCAAGGAGCCGATCCACCCATGATTCGTACGAGGTGCACGAATATATGGTGGTCCTGCTTGGTCAAGATAAAGCTAATGCGATCTACGACGATTTAGGGTTTTCACCGCATAATCGGATCATCCTACTCACGATTGGGCCTCGCGGCCATGCACGGTGATCATAAGCCGATCCTAGACAAGGCCTAAAAACCAACACGAGGTTGATCCCCGGAACATCCTGTCTAGGACTAGCAAACGACACCCTACGTGCCGCTGGATCCTCCAACCCTTTGTAAGGCCTAACTATTGCAGATATTAAACTAATCCTTGAAGAACAAGGAGCAACCGTAACGGATCGGATCTACTAAATAATGATCAAGCGGGGTGCCGCCCCTACACCTAAGATAGGTGTAAGGGCGGCTAGATATGCGAGGGTTGCACTACGATAGCGTATGATACGAAGAACAATGCTAACCCTAACACATCTAAGATAACTACGTTGCTCGCCATCAAAAAGGCTTCAGTACGAGCAACGCATGAACAACGTAAATAAGCCTGTGCTGCCTAGATCGCAAGATGCGATCTAGGCAGCATGATGCTTACCGGTAGAAACCCTCGAGACGAAGGAGTTGGCGATGCGCCGAGATTGATTTGTGGTTGAACGTTGGTTGTTGTTTATTTCATAAACCCTAGATACATATTTATAGTCCAGGGGACTTTCTAACGTGGGAATAATCCCAACCGTGCACGAGGCAAACTCTAACTAACCGACACGTAATCTACTATGTTACAGATACAAGGGCAAACTAGCCCAAACTTTGCATAACAGGCCGATTCACGTAATTCCTCCATGTATATTCTTTAAATCCATCTTGATCGCGGCCCACCTCTGACTCGGTCAAATTCTGGTGATAACACATGCCCCCCTGGTTTTGGAATTGATAATTCCAAAATCACTCTGCTCTTTCTTTCGTTGGGTCATGTCGTGGCAGAACCGTCGCAGTATCTTTCATCATGATGCCTTGCCTTCTCAACTTCTCCGCGTGACCTGGCAGTTTTTTTTCTTTTAGGCACCACTTCCTCGGAAACTGCTGTGGCATTGAATTTCCACTATATCCCCTTTTATTTAACCGCTGCGAACAGTTTACTTCCGCATCCCCTTTGCATTGGCACTCCCAAAAACCCTCCTGTGCCACCATGTCTTCTTCCTCCTCTGCTCCATCGGATCTTTCCAGCCAGTCCTCCTCTTCCCGCGAGCCGACGCCGGAGCTGAACCAGGAGGAGGTCCACGCGGCGAACACCCGCCGCGCCATTGAAGCCGGGGAGGAGTCCAGCCACGACTTCTCCGTCTGGTCTGAGGACGACAAGTCCTTAACCGACGGGGAAAGCGACCTCCGCTTCCTCGCCGACGGGGAAACGGAGGAGGAGAGCGATGACGATCGCTTCTCCTGCGATTTCACCTCTCCCGAGGAGGAGGAGGAGGAGGAGAAGGAAGAGGAGGAGGAGGAGGACGACACCTCCTCCGACGAGCCGCCGGCCAAACGGTTCTGCCCCTGGCCGGGGAACCTCAGCGACTTCGACAGCGACGACGACGACGCTGACGAGGAGGACGAGGACAATGAGGGCCCGGTCGGCGGCCATTGGAGCAGCGACGACGAGCCCGCCGGGAGTAGCGCCGACAGCGGCGACGACGGCGACGACGAGGGCAGCGACGGCCTGTAGATAGGACCTTTAGTCTAGGACCAGTAGTAGTAGATGGGGCAATGTATCCCCTAGTACTTCCTTTTGAGAGCAATCAGCTCTTTATGTAAGAAATCTTGCTTATTAATGAAGAACTTCTCCCAATTTGATTTTGCCGATTTCCTTTGAGCTTAATTTAGCCGATTTCCTCTCATACTGATCTTGCCGATTTGTCCCCTTAGCCAATGCATAATGAGTCGATAGCAACACATCGGTCCTTTAACATCCATCCTTCAATTATTCGACTGATGATCTTGAAATCTGGTGGATAATATAGAATCTTCAGGAAAGCCTTTGAATTCTTCCAACCAGACCCAATGGTCTTCTTCAAACACTCATCATTTTGTGAAGAAGGTTGCGACGAAGGATCAGCCGATGGTACCCCAATCGGCTCCTAAGCAGAGCATCTACCAGGCCTGCTGCCCCCCGAGCCTTACTTAAGGCGAGAATGTCGGTGAGGATGCACCAAAGCCGATCTATCTCTCCTGACAGCACTGTTGAACTAGCACCAAGGGTGGAAATCCTCGACAAGAAGGTTCAGGCACCAGAATCGGCTCAAGGCAGCTGAAGAAGCTCTCATTGTTTACTCCCTCGAGGAAGTGGAAGGCCCCACAGCTGAACTGGACTTGGTGAAGGCCCGTGCTTTGAACACGTAGCCAGTAGATCCTGCGTAGTTATACTAGAGTCGATGGCTGTGCATCGGCTTTGTCTCTCAGTTCTAAAGTCGATGTCTTCATCGGCTGTATGTCCTGAAATTTTTTTTTTTACCGGCCGATTTTTTCTATCGGCCCCAAATATTCCACTGCACACATGTTCTCCTGCACATGTTCATCGTGTTTAGGTGCCCCCCGAGCCGAATTTGTCAGGTAACTGCAGATATCGGCTCTGTATTTTAGCCAAGGCATTGTATTTGAACGTCGGCTCTGGTAAGACCAATGTTGATTCTTCTTAACTCATCAGCTGACGTAAAACCGCTGCCAAGTAAATTGATGTTGAGCACAAGCAGAACATGTGGTGAGGATAATTTTGGCCGATTGTTGGAATCGGCCTCCATATTGATCGAAGCGCTTCAATGAAGGTTTTGTAATGTTCCTTCATAGATCTTTGGGGGCCGATCCCAAGGATCGGCCTCGCCATACTTGCTCATTGGTTTGCTCTTGCTACACGGTCAGGCCAGTGGATAAAACCAGCCTAACCCTGCCCTTCGTCACGTCGATGCGCTCGCTGTCGTCCACCTTGAGTGCATCGTTTAATCCTGGAGCACTAAACTCCATTGGAAGGATGAGCACCATGTTTGTGCCAGCCGATGTCTCATCATCGGCTTTTCTTTGCTTGGGGCGCCACACCATTTTTTGTGGTCGACCCTCTTCATCCAGGGTCCGCTGAATTTTCGCAGCCAGATCAGGTCGCGCCTTCCTTAGCGTATGCAGGTATATCCTTTCGGCTTCCTCCAAGCCACGCAATCACTGAACCCTGCGCTTTTGGGAACGGCTGAGTCCATCAGGGCACCACCTTGGCCGGTGGTACCTGTCTTCTTCTTCTTCTCCCTCGTCTTCTGAATCCTCGAGATCTTCCAACCGAGGGGACTCAGCGCGTTTGCTTTGTGGTGGGAGAGGCCCTAGACGTTTGAACACGGACACGTTGGCTGCCTCCTTCTTCTTCTGGTTGCATTCTGGGCAATTGCCGATTGTGGGCAATCGGCTCATTCCTGAATCCCAGCAGTGTCTGAAGAAGGGGCAGTCCCAGTGCCTATCGTTGTCGTCTTGCTCCCTTGATTTTCCTTTGGCACGGCGCTCGTACTCCTCCTCATCGCGAACATGCCGACAATGTCTTCTGGCTTCTCTAGTCAGACGATCTCTTTCATCATCATCGCTGGATCGTCGGCGTTGGTCATACTGACTCACATACTTGTTGAGGAGGTGATCAGAGAGGGGTCGCTGATATCTTATGTTCTTCACTTCTCCCTCTGTGACGTAGCGCTTGCCATCATGACGGAGCCGATCGCGTGGAGCGGCCTCCTCTGTGTCCTTGCTACGAGAGCAGCTGCCCTCGTCTCCATCCTTGCCAGAGTGGTGCCCAGGTCCTACCATGTTGATACTGAACGAGGATCCTGGCTGGCAACCTTCAGGGTAAGTGCACTCCACCATGTTAACGGCGGGGAAAGGGTGAGTGTCGACCTTCATGGCGTACTGGTTGAAAATCAGACGTCCTTGTTCTATCGCCATTTGGATCTGCTGACGCCACACCCTGCAGTCGTTGGTGGCATGGGAGAGCGAATTATGCCATTTGCAGTATGGCTTTCCGTTCAGCTCCTGTACCGTGGGGAATTTGAGGCCTTCGGGTATCTTCAACTGCTTCTCCTTGAGTAGGAGGTCGAAGATTTGCTCAGTTTTGGTCACGTCAAAATCAAACCCCCTGGGCGGGCCTGGTGGCTTTACCCATTTGCAGGACACGGGGGTTGCCCCCCGAGTCCATTCAGCCACTGCTACCTCTTGATCTCCCGCAGAAACTTCGTCTTCCTCTGCTTCGACCAGGACTACTGCACGCTTGAATTTGTCCTGGTACAAGTCCGGGTGGCGCTGTTCATATGCTGACAGTTTCTGAACCATGTGCGCCAGCGAAGGATAGTCTGCTTGGGAGGCCATGTCCTTGATCTGTGAGGCAAGGCCCACTACTGCCAACTCGACTGCTTCTTTTTCAGTCACACGAGCCGAATAGCATCGGTTCCTTAGATTTCTGAAGCACTGGATGTATTCTGCCACAGTTTCTCCACGCTTCTGACGTATCTGTGCTAGATCGGCAAGGCCAGACTCGGAAGCTTCTGAGTGAAACTGCATGTGGAACTGTTCTTCCAACTGCTTCCAAGTCCGGATCGAGTCTGGTGGCAACGAAGTGTACCACCCGAAAGCCGATCCCGTGAGGGACTGTGCGAAGAACCTCACGCGTAGCGGATCCGACGCTGAGGCCGTTCCTAGCTGTGCCAAATATTGGCTCACATGCTCGATGGAGCTGGAACCATCTGATCCACTGAACTTGGAGAAGTCAGGGAGCCGATACTTGGGTGGTAGCGGGACCAACTCGTATTCATCGGGGTACGGCTTGGAATAGCCGATTGTCCTCCTTTTCGGCACCATGCCGAACTGGTCCCTCAGGATCGTGCTGATCTGATCTGCGGTGCTGGCTGCAGGAGTCGAACTCTGAAGATTCGCCGGGGTAGCGTACTTAGCCAGCCATGCTTGCTTTTCCAGCTCTGAGCCAACTGCAGGAGCTGAGCTCTGGAGGTTCGTCGGGGTGGCATATTTAGTTAGCCGCGTCTGCTTCTCAAGATCTGTCGCTGACGTCCCTCCCATCTTCCCAGAAGTCCCTGATGTTGCGGCCTGGTTTGTGAGCGCCCAGTTACCGCAGTCTGGCACGTATGTGCACATGTACCCGTGAGGGATCTCCTTAGGCACCTCATGCAAGAACTGGCAGTCACTAGGGTCACCACCGATCTTGTAGACGACGAATGCCGGTGAATTCGGCACTTCTGGTGCTGCCAACGCAAATGGCAGCGGTGGACGGGACTGGAGTGGCATCTCTCCTTGGTGTGTCCCGAGAGCTGGTCCTGACGGAGAGTACTGGTGCCTCATGATCTCCTGGATCACGCGGAGAGCGACACGCTCCAACGTCTTCACCAGGTTCTCAGAGTGGCGGTGCAGCGAGTGAGCTACCAAGTAGTTGATCTCCTGACGTAGGGACCCGGTGCGTTCTTCTGACGGGGCAGAGAGGTCTATCCCATCGAGTGCACCATCAGGCGAGAACCCCTTCCACCTGATGCCATGTGAACGGGTTCTGTGGAAAGAGCCGATGAGGTCGGCTTCGAGGATGGCTTTGACCTCGTCATACTTCTTCTTGAGCTCGTCGGTCAGATCCTCGTACGTGACTGGAGTGTCGTCCGCCATCTCAGATGTAGATGGCGATGTGGTTGATGACGAAGCTTGTCCCACCGGGCGTGCCAGAATGTGTTGCGGTCAAAACCCACCGACGGGCAGCGACGGGCAACACAGTAGAGCCGGGAACAACTTAGGGCTGCGGCTGGCCCTGGTCCCTCCGAGCGACGGCCCGCAAAGCCTCTGGTACACACGTCCGATGCTGGTGCAAGGGCGTGCCACCTGACCTATACCTGGTCAGGAAGGTGATGGAGATGCCTCGCTTAGTTTCCTGCATGGCATACACGTAAACATTAAATACGAGCCTCGATCGGCTCTCAGGTTATCCTGTGAATCGGCTCAAGGAGCCGATCCACCCATGATTCGTACGAGGTGCACGAATATATGGTGGTCCTGCTTGGTCAAGATAAAGCTAATGCGATCTACGACGATTTAGGGTTTTCACCGCATAATCGGATCATCCTACTCACGATTGGGCCTCGCGGCCACGCACGGTGATCGTAAGCCGATCCTAGACAAGGCCTAAAAACCAACACGAGGTTGATCCCCGGAACATCCTGTCTAGGACTAGCAAACGACACCCTACGTGCCGCTGGATCCTCCAACCCTTTGTAAGGCCTAACTATTGCAGATATTAAACTAATCCTTGAAGAACAAGGAGCAACCGTAACGGATCGGATCTACTAAATAATGATCAAGCGGGGTGCCGCCCCTACACCTAAGATAGGTGTAAGGGCGGCTAGATATGCGAGGGTTGCACTACGATAGCGTATGATACGAAGAACAATGCTAACCCTAACACATCTAAGATAACTACGTTGCTCGCCATCAAAAAGGCTTCAGTACGAGCAACGCATGAACAACGTAAATAAGCCTGTGCTGCCTAGATCGCAAGATGCGATCTAGGCAGCATGATGCTTACCGGTAGAAACCCTCGAGACGAAGGAGTTGGCGATGCGCCGAGATTGATTTGTGGTTGAACGTTGGTTGTTGTTTATTTCATAAACCCTAGATACATATTTATAGTCCAGGGGACTTTCTAACGTGGGAATAATCCCAACCGTGCACGAGGCAAACTCTAACTAACCGACACGTAATCTACCATGTTACAGATACAAGGGCAAACTAGCCCAAACTTTGCATAACAGGCCGATTCACGTAATTCCTCCATGTATATTCTTTAAATCCATCTTGATCGCGGCCCACCTCTGACTCGGTCAAATTCTGGTGATAACACAAAGAAACCTTTGGGGAGAGTTGATAATGTTCGCATTACCATTAACAATAACCTTGTCCCCGTTGATTTTGTTGTCTTGGATATTGAATGCAATGCATCTTGTCCCATTATATTGGGAAGACCTTTTCTTCGAACTGTTGGTGCTATCATTGATATGAAGGAAGGTAATATTAAATATCAATTTCCTCTCAAGAAAGGTATGGAACACTTCCCTAGAAAGAGAATGAAGTTACCTTTTGATTCTATTATTAGAACAAATTATGATGTTGACACTTCGTCTCTTGATAATACTTGATACACACTTTCTGCGCCTAGCTGAAAGGCGTTAAAGAAAAGCGCTTATGGGAGGCAACCCATGTTCTTACTACAGTACCTTTATTTTATATTTGAGTCTTGGAAGTTGTTTACTACTGTAGCAACCTCTCCTTATCTTAGTTTTGTGCATTGTTGTGCCAAGTAAAGTCGTTGATAGTAAGGTTCATACTAGATTTGGATTACTGCGCAGAAACAGATTTCTTTGCTGTCACGAATCTGGGCCTAATTCTCTGTAGGTAACTCAGAAAACTATTCCAATTTACGTGAGTGATCCTCAGATATGTACGCAACTTTCATTCAATTTGAGCATTTTCATTTGAGCAAGTCTGGTGCCTCAATAAAATTCGTCTTTACGAACTGTTCTGTTTTGACAGATTCTGCCTTTTATTTCGCATTGCCTATTTTGCTATGCTTGATGGATTTTTCGATTCCATTGACTTTCAGTAGCTTTGTGCAATGTCCAGAAGTGTTAAGAATGATTATGTCACCTCTGAACATGTATATTTTAATTGTGCACTAACCCTCTAATGAGTTGTTTTGAGTTTGGTGTGGAGGAAGTTTTCAAGGATCAAGAGAGGGAGATGATACAACATGATCAAGGAGAGTGAAAGCTCTAAGCTTGGGGATGCCCCGGTGGTTCACCCCTGCATATATCAATAAGACTCAAGCGTCTAATCTTGGGAATGCCCAAGGCATCCCCTTCTTCATCGACAACATTATCAGGTTCCTCCCCTGAAACTATATTTTTATTCCATCACATCTTATGTACTTTGCTTGGAGCGTCGGTATGTTTTTGTTTTTGTTTTGTTTGAATAAAATGGATCCTAGCATTCTTTGTGTGGGAGAGAGACACGCTCCGCTGTTGCATATGGACAAATATGTCCTTAGGCTTTACTCATAGTATTCATGGCGAAGGTTGAATCTTCTTCGTTAATTTGTTATATGGTTGGAAACGGGAAATGATACATGTAGTAATTGCTAAAATGTCTTGGATAATGTGATACTCGGCAATTGTTGTGCTCATGTTTAAGCTCTTGCAACATATACTTTGCACCTATTAATGAAGAAATACATAGAGCATGCTAAAATTTGGTTTGCATAATTGGTCTCTCTAAGGTCTAGATAATTTCTAGTATGAGTTTGAACAACAAGGAAGACGGTGTAGAGTCTTATAATGTTTACAATATGTCTTTTATGTGAGTTTTGCTGCACCGGTTCATCCTTGTGTTTGTTTCAAATAGCCTTGCTAGCCTAAACCTTGTATCGAGAGGGAATACTTCTCATGCATCCAAAATCCTTGAGCCAACCACTATGCCATTTGTGTCCACCATACCTACCTACTACATGGTATTTCTCCGCCATTCCAAAGTAAATTGCTTGAGTGCTACCTTTAAAATTTCCATTCTCTACCTTTACAATATATAGCTCATGGGACAAATAGCCTAAAAACTATTGTGGTATTGAATATGTACTTATGCACTTTATCTCTTATTAAGTTGCTTGTTGTGCGATAACCATGTTCCTGGGGACGCCATCAACTACTCTTTGTTGGATATCATGTGAGTTGCTATGCATGTCCGTCTTGTCTGAAGTAAGGGCAATTTACCACTTATTAAATGGTTAGAGCATGCATAACGTTAGAGAAGAACATTGGGCCGCTAACTAAAGCCATGATCCATGGTGGAAGTTTCAGTTTTGGACAAATATCCTCAATCTCATATGAGAAAATTAATTGTTGCTACATGCTTATGCATAAAAGAGGAGTCCATTATCTGTTGTCTATGTTGTCCCGGTATGGATGTCTAAGTTGAGAATAATCAATAGCGAGAAATCCGATGCGAGCTTTCTCCTTAGACCTTTGTACAAAGGCATAGAGGTACCCCTTTGTGACACTTGGTTAAAACATGTGCATTGCGATGATAATCCAGGTAATCCGAGCTAATTAGGACAAGGTGCGGGCACTATTAGTATACTATGCATGAGGCTTGCAACTTGTAAGATATAATTTACATAACAATATGCGTTATTACTACCGTTGACAAAATTGTTTCTTGTTTTCAAAACCAAAGCTCTAGCACAAATATAGCAATCAATGCTTCCCTCTGCGAAGGGCCTTTCTTTTACTTTTATGTTGAGTCAGTTCACCTATATCTCTCCACCTCAAGAAGCAAACACTTGTGTGAACTGTGCATTGATTCCTACATACTTGCATATTGCACTTGTTATATTACTTTACATTTACAATATCCATGAGATATACATGTTATAAGTTGAAAGCAACCGCTGAAACTTCATCTTCCTTTGTGTTGCTTCAATGCCTTTACTATGAACTTATTGCTTTATGAGTTAACTCTTATGCAAGACTTATTGATGCTTGTCTTGAAGTACTATTCATGAAAAGTCTTTGCTATATGATTCATTTGTTTACTCATGTCATTTACATTGTTTTGATCGCTGCATTCATTACATATGCTTACAATAGTATGATCAAGGTTATGATGGCATGTCACTCCAGAAATTATCTTTGTTATCGTTTACCTGCTCGGGACGAGCAGAAACTAAGCTTGGGGATGCTGATACGTCTCCGACGTATCGATAATTTCTTATGTTCCATGCCACATTATTGATGATATCTACATGTTTTATGCATACTTTATGTCATATTTATGCATTTTCCGGCACTAACCTATTAACGAGATGCCGAAGAGCCAGTTGCTGTTTTCTGCTATTTTTGGTTTCAGAAATCCTAGTAAGGAAATATTCTCGAAATTGGACGAAATCAACGCCCAGGGGCCTATTTTCACACGAAGCTTCCAGAAGACCGGAGAGAAGACGAAGTGGGGCCACGAGGCGGCGCCACAGTAGGGCGGCGCGGCCCAGGCCCTGGCCGTGCCACCCTAGCGTGTGGGCCCCTCGTGACTCCCCCGACTCTGCCCTTCCGCCTACAAATAGCCTTCGTCGCGAATACCCCAGTACCGAGAGCCACGATATGGAAAACCTTCCAGAGACGCCGCCGCCGCCAATCCCATCTCGGGGGATTCAGGAGATCGCCTCCGGCACCCTGCCGGAGAGGGGATTCATCTCCCGGAGGACTCTACACCGCCATGGTCGCCTCCGGAGTGATGAGTGAGTAGTTCACCCCTGGACTATGGGTCCATAGCAGTAGCTAGATGGTTGTCTTCTCCTTATGTGCTTCATTGTCGGATCTTGTGAGCTGCCTAACATGATCAAGATCGTCTATCTGTAATGCTATATGTTGTGTTTGTTGGGATCCGATGGATAGAGAATACTATGTTATGTTGATTATCAATCTATGTGTTGTTTATGATCTTGCATGCTCTCCGTTACTAGTAGATGCTTTGGCCAAGTTGATGCTTGTAACTCCAAGAGGGAGTACTTATGCTCGATAGTGGGTTCATGTCTCCGTGAATCTGGGGGAGTGAGAGAAACCTCTAAGGTTATGGATGTGCTGTTGCCACTAGGGATAAAACATTGATGCTATGTCCGAGGATGTAGTTATTGATTACATTACGCACCATACTTAATGCAATTGTCTATTGTTTGCAACTTAATACTGGAAGGGGTTCGGATGATAACCTGAAGGTGGACTTTTTAGGCATAGATGCATGCTGGATAGCGGTCTATGTACTTTGTCGTAATGCCCAATTAAATCTCACAATACTCATCATATCATGTATGTGCATGGTCATGCCCTCTCTATTTGTCAATTGCCCAACTGTAATTTGTTCACCCAACATGCTATTTATCTTATGGGAGAGACACCTCTAGTGAACTGTGGACCCCGGTCCATTCTTTTACATCTAATACAATCTACTGCAATACCCGTTTTGCTGTTTTCTGCAAACAGTCATCATCCACACTATACATCTAATCCTTTGTTACAGCAAGCCAGTGAGATTGACAACATCACTGTTTCGTTGGGGCAAAGTACTTTGGTTGTGTTGTGCAGGTTCCACGTTGGCGCCGGAATCCCTGGTGTTGCGCCGCACTACATCTCGCCGCCATCAACCTTCAACGTGCTTCTTGACTCCTACTGGTTCGATAAACCTTGGTTTCTAACTGAGGGAAACTTACTGCTGTACGCATCACACCTTCCACTTGGGGTTCCCAACGGTCGCGTGTTGTACGCGTGTCAAGCTAAATTTCTGGCGCCGTTGCCGGGGATCTGAAGAAAAGTTACACCACAAAGATCTCTAACTCCCACGTCAACTACGCGCCAGCAGGCGCCAGGGCTTCATTTAAATCTGATTTGTTTCGCTCATCCTTGTCCTCTAGCTCCCGAAGGAATCTTTAACCAGAGTGCCGACAGGCTACAGTACCCTCTGGTTCCGATTTTCCGGTACCTTTACCTCTGGTTCCGGTACCTTCTCACTTAGCCGCACAGCCTCTTAGAACTAGTACTTTGGCATACCCCTCTGGGGATACTGGTTTGTACCAACTCCGGTTAGCTGAACTTAAAGATTCCGGATCACTCTATGACCCGGTTTAACATTACCCAAACATGGCGAACTTGCCATACTCTTGGCCTACTGGGGGCCATCCCCCAACATTAGTCCCCGAAGCTGGTATAGCCTGGCGGAATCTTTCCGACAGGCCATGCCAGGTTCCTCCTCAAAACGTACCGGATCAATTCTTCCGGTTTCCATTTAAACTCATCCGGCACCTTGCCAAACCTACTTGTCCAAACTATTTTCATCAAAGATCTCCGGCTTCTTTTCGCCGGTTTCTTTGTCTTTAAAGCTCACCTCGACGAAGTCGAGAATATCCCGAAGTCTGTGCCTGTCAGTTACATGCGCACTGTTCCTGACGCGCCAGTGTCAGGCGTCAAGTCCTTCGGCTTCCGCGCACAGTTAATGCGCCACTCCTGATCCCTGTGGTCCTTCGTGTGGCTTCCTCGTGCGGTGCGTGTACCGTTGGGCCACGTGGCGGCCCATGAAGCGAAGCGCCATGGGTCTGGCGGTTTTCGGCCCAAGATCCTCTTCCTTATTTAAGGCTGCGACGGTTCCTCGTCGCCTTCACGCTCTCACTTCGTCTTCCCACCGCTCTCTGCGCACTCTGCCGCTTGAGCTCTTCTCGCCGCCGTTCATCGTTGCGCCCAAGTTCTCCGGTGACAGCCCACAGGAGTGCACCGCGAAGTAGGCTTCCCCTCTTCGGCCAAGATTGCGCCGCAGCGTCCTCAACCGGCCTAGGGACGCACCTCTGAATCTCCTCCTTCCTCATCGTTCGCCACCGTCGGCCGCCTCCTCGCCGAACTCCAGCGAACCCTTCACTCCGTCGAGCCTCAAGGTCTCTGCTGCCGCCCTCAGGTCAGCCTTGCAGATCATGCATTCCTCTGCTCTTGTTGTTCATAACTGGCGCGGTAGGGTATTTTTCCTCCATTTCTTCTCATTTTCTTCCTTTCGTAGATCTTCGGGAAATAGTAGTTTGCGGGAAACTTGTTTTTAGTCAGTTCAACAGTTAGCCGGAAAATGTCTTCCAAAGAAACTGGTGGGCTACCTTCCGGTGGAACCTAGCTTAGCAATTCCCCTGAGATTTCCTTGGGGGAAGAGCAATCTGGATCTTCAAAATCCTACGGGCTCGAGGAAGAATTTGCCCGGATGGATGAAACCTCCGCCGCCTCGGAAACTGATACCGGACGGGGCCAAGAGGCTAGCAGCTCCGGCCAAGGTTCCGGTGTGAACTTGGCCGCCTACACCTGCGGAGCCTGTAAGGGCTCTGACGTGAAGGAAGCCAAGATTGATTGGTTGTACCGCTCCCGGAGGATACCGGCGCAGGTAGCCTATCGGATTCCCGGCAACGAGTTGGAGCCCGCGCCCGAGGACGGAGAGGTTGTTGCCTTCGCCGCCATTTTGAGCGCGGCTGAAAGTGCATGGAGCCCCCATGTGTGGTTTTGGTAATTAATGACAATCCCTATGGAATAATGTTTGCATTGAGTTATATTTGTAGGAGTTGTCCATAGGCAATTCTTGAACCATTTGTTGGCTTCAAGGTTGCAATAAGAAGAATTTGATGAAGGATATCAAGTGTCAAGTATGTCTTGAAGATGAAGATGAAGTAAGCCCTCAAGTTACTTCAAGACATCAACATGTTTGTATTAGGTTGCAATAAGAAGAAATTGATGAAGGATATCAAGTGTCAAGTATGTCTTGAAGATGAAGATGAAGTGAGCCCTCAAGTTACTTCAAGACATCAACATGATGAAGAATGAAGAATGAAGTGCAAGTTCAAGATGAGCCAACTAGAAGAGTTCATAAGCTTGAAGCTTGCCATGGAGAAATGAAGTGCAAGTTCAAGATGAGCCATCTCGAAGAGATCATTTGCTTGAGTCTTGCCATCCATATGGTGATCATGGATATGTGAAGAAGCGCCGAAGAAGAAGCTCTCCCATGGTGGATTATGGGGGAGCAATCCACAAGACTTCGTCAAGCAAGCACAATCAAGAAAGGTGTTCCATCTTGTTGCGGTCAAGACCATCAACATCAAGCTCAAGTGGAATGCGCAAGGTTAAGGTTTGCTCTTGATAGGGTTTCTTTCTCACCGGTCTCATGGTGTAGTTGGAGACCGGTTATTGTTTAGTTGCCGTACTATCAAGAGGGCTCTCGAGTGAGTAACTCGATCGTATCGTTCGGAGAGTGCTCAAACCTTTGCATCCTTGCATCATCTTTATTGGTTGTTATTTGTATCTTATCCATGTGATGTTTTAGAGCTTGTGCTTATTCTCATGACAAGCTCTAGTTCATCGAAAAAGGATTCCGCATGAATCACTTGTTGCGTTTTCGATATTGGAGTTTTTCTCGGTTTCTCGTATTGAGAGATTTCACTCTAAAATACATAAAAAACCTACCTCACTTGTTCTTAATATTTTCACTCTTTGTGGGGTAGCTCTTGTCATCCTCTTTACAACAAAATTGGTTTCACCTAAATCCAAGTCTCCTACCTCAAGTTGTTGCATTTTCCATATTGGAGGTTTTACCGGTTTGCCTTTTTTAGATAGGTAAAACCTTTATTCATTTGTTTCTATCCTCCCATGTTGGACTATGATGGTTTCCTGCATGATCTTGTAGAGATTGTTCCTAGCTTTAAAACAAGCCCAAGATCATCGAAATCGGAGTCCGGATGCAAAAGTTCTTAAGGTTTTCGTATCGGATGTTTGGGTAAAAACAGGGGGCCGGAAGTGCCGCCGGGAGCACCCCGGCACTGCCGCCGGGAGCACTCCGGCAGTGCCGGCCTGTCACGATTTTGGCCCCAACGGGCAGATTTCTATGCCCCTATTTAAGGGGCTCTTCTTCCCCAAATTTCCCAATGGTTAGAGCTCGTTTTGCCTCCATTGTTGACCTTCTTTGAGCTTGCTATCTCCCTCTCCCTCCCATGAATCTTGTATCTATTTGAGAGAAAGATAGAGGAGATCTAGATCTACATCTTCACCAATCAAATCCCTCTCTTTGTGAGAGGAATCCACTAGATCTAGATCTTGGAGAAATTTGGTGTTCCTCCTCTTTGGTCTTCCTCTCTTATTCCCCCAATAGCTTTTGTAGCTTTGTTGGAATTTGAGAGAGAAGGACTTGAGCATCTTTGTGGTGTTCTTGCCATTGCATTTGGTGCATCGGTTTGTGTTCTCCACGGTGATTCGTGGAGGTGAAAGCAAGAAGGTTGTTACTCTTGGATTCTTGGAACCCTAGACGGATTCTAGGCCTTTGTGGCATCTTAGTGGTGTTCTTGGGGACTCCAATTAAGTTGTGGAGAATCTTCAAGGGCAAGGCCTTTGTGGCATCTTAGTGGTGTTCTTGGGGACTCCAATTAAGTTGTGGAGAATCTTCAAGGGCAAGGCCTTTGTGGCAATTTATTGGGAACCTCCAATTAAGTTGTGGAGATAGCCCCAAGCTTTGTGCGGGTTCGGTGACCTTCCTAAGGTCCCATAGTGGATCGAGGACATCCCTTTTGGTGGGAATTCTCGAGGAGAATACGGTGGCCCTCGTGCATTTGGAGTGACTTGTCCTCCACACTGCTCCAACGGAGAGTAGCACTTGGAAGAGTGTTAACTTCGGGATACATCGTTGTCTCCGCGTCACTTCGGTTATTTCTATACCCGAGCTCTTTACTTATGCACTTTACTTTGTGATAGCCATCATGCATGAATTTATATATCTTGCTATCATATAGTTGCTTGTATTGCTTAGCATAAGTTGTTGGTGCACATAGGTGAACCATAGTATATAGGCTTTGGGCTTGACAAAGTAAAAGCTAGTTTTATTCCGCATTTGTTAAGCCCATCTCGTAAAAGTTTTAAACCGCCTATTCACCCCCCCCCCCCCTCTAGGTGACATCCGTATCCTTTCAATTGGTATCAGATCAAGGTCTCTCATTCTTAGGCTTCACCGCCTTGAGAGTAAAGATGTTGGCTAGAGGATTAGTGCACGATAACACTCTTATATTAGATGGCACAAATTATGATGTTTGGAAATTTGCATGCTTAGTCATTTTCGGGACATTGACCCTCATATGGAGAAAATTGTAGATATAGGTTTTTCTCCTCCTATGGATTCACAAAATCTATCTTTAGAGGATGAGAAAAATTTATATCTCAATTCTCAAGCTTCTAATGTTCTTATGAATGCTTTGCGAGATGTAGGTCTTTTTCCATACTTGCCTTTTTGGAGCGCTCATGAGTTATGGACAAAAATTCAAGATAAATATTATGTGTCCAATATTATTAAGGATGATTGCATTGCTTCCACTTCCGGCCGTGATGAGTTCTCATCTTCATCCACTTCACCAAAGTGTGTCAAGACACAAGGTAATGATATGGTGAGTGGTGATGAAAATTGCAATGTTGATATTGAGCTTTCTATTAATGATTCTTCATCTCTATCTCATTGCAATGTTTCATCTACGGACTCAAACACATCAAGCACTAGAAATGATTTACATGCTTGTGTTGATAGTCCTTGCATATCATGTGTAAGTTGCTTGAAAAAATCTAATGATGATATGCTTGCATTGTCTTGTGGCCATGATAAAAATGATTCTATTTCCTCTAGTTGTTGTGTGTCTAACAATGTAGAGGAAACCAAAGATTCTATTGGTCAAGACAAGATCTTGAAAGGAGCCTCAAGTAACTCCTCATCTTTATCTCACGGTCCTCATATATGCCTTATGGCCAAGGGTTCCACGGTACCTCCTACCATGGAACCTAATATGTCTCGTGGTGATAAGGATGAGGATGAATATGAAGAATAGGATTGGGTTGTCTCTCTACGCGATAAGGGTAAGAGCGTATTCAAGGTTATTTGCAAAGATAAAATTGCTAGCACTCACTTCTTTAAAATCTTGACTACCGCTATTGAGATCTAAAAACTTATTTGGATGCATGAGAACACCATTGATAAAAAGGGTGCTCTTGAACGAGAGTATGCCAATGATGTAGCATCCCTAAAGAATGATCTTGAAGAAGAACAGGAGACCATAGCCTCTCTTGAAGAGCAACTTGAAACCCTTGAAGTGTCTCAAAATGAAATAGTTTCTAAACTCACTAAGGAAAGAGACCATGCTAAAGCTCAAGTAAAAATGCTTTAAAAGGAAAATCCCAAAGTTGGTGTTGGTCATGATAAACTTGTTAAGGATCTAGATGATCTAGACAAGGCCCACAAGGTCTTGGAGAGCGAACACTCATCTATCCTCACCAAGTCCCATGAGCAACTTCAAGCTTTCTATTTAAAAGAGCATGCTATGTTACCCTCTCTTCTTAATATGTCTTGTGATGATGCTTGTGCTACTAACTCTACTTCTTGTGAAGCATCTATCTTGAAGGAGAATGTTGAGCTAAGGGCTCAACTTGAGTTGCTAACTAGAAATTATGGGAAATCGAAAGAAAATCATGGAAAGCTTTCTAGCTCCCATGAGGATCTTCTAGCTTCTCATGATTGGCTAAAGTTAGCTCATGAGGCTATCATATCAAAGGAAACACCTTGTGAGCCTCATGTGGATACTAGCACTACTACCCAAAATGCTATATTGCCATGTGCTAGTCCTTGTAATTCATCCACTCATAATATTGCTAAATCTTGTGATGAATTATCTTCCTTGCCTTCTTGCTCTAACAATGAAGGTTCTACTTCCTCTAGTACTTGTGTTGTTACTAACCATGTAGAGGAAATCAAAGAGCTCAAGGCTCAAGTCACTTCTTTGAAGAATGACTTGGTAAAGAGTCATGAAGGGAAATGCAAACTTGACACGATGTTAAGTGTGAAACAATCCCCCAATGATAAGAGTGGACTTGGATTCAAATCCAACAACAAGAACAAGTCCAACAATAACAATAAGAAGAAGAAGAAGGGCCAAGTACAAGTCAAAGACCCGGCCAATATTGTTTGCTTCAAGTGCAAAATTGAAGGGCATCATGTTAGATCTTGCCCTTTGAAGAAGAAGCAAAAAGGGAAGCGGCCTCAAGCTCAAACTCATATTCAACCTCAAGTTGAAGAAATGCCACTTCCCAAGAAGAATCAAGCCAATGCTCCCATTGTGGAGAAATCTAGTGAGAAGAAGGAGAAGAAAAGAACTTGCTACATATGCCGCGAGAA
Source organism: Lolium perenne (assembly GCF_019359855.2). Lineage (NCBI taxonomy): Eukaryota > Viridiplantae > Streptophyta > Magnoliopsida > Poales > Poaceae > Lolium > Lolium perenne. Next base: position 75,452,077 of record NC_067244.2, read on the forward strand.
GGGCCACATCTCCTCCTTTTGCACTATTGGTACCTCATCCAACTCTGTCACCATTGATGATGTTTATTCTCTTCGTAAGGATGAGGGTGGCAATGTGTTTGCTAAATATGTTGGTGCTCAAAGTGGTGTCAAGAAAAGAACCATTTGGGTTGCCAAGCCTATTGTGACTAACCTCTTAGGACCCAACTTAGTTGGGGACCAACAATCCAAAAATTGATCAATAGGTGCTTGTTGGAGTACATTGGAGACTTGGCTACATCATGAAGAATTAAGGGATCTTCATCATTTATATTATCTCAAGCCAAGTCTTTTGGTTATCTTGCTTCTATCATATATTCAATGTTCCTCCTTGCGGTAACATGTGCTCAACTCATTTATATTGAAAGTTACTCGCCCCTTTGCATGTGTTAGTTTTGTTCCTAACATGTGTTTGTATATGTTGTGCTTCCTACTTCCTTCTCTTGAGAAATCAAGTCTATGAATATTGGGTTGCACACCATGTATGTGTGTTTGTGTTGGAGCCACTTTGCATCTTGGTGTATCTTATATGGCTCTTATGAGCGATTAATGGACTATCCCATTTTGGGGGAGTGATATTCCTTTGGGAATTTCATGATCCTAAACAATGTGTGTACATGAGGAATATCACTTAGAATTGATATTGCAATATTATCTAGTCTCTATGTGGTATGTCATCTTCATGAGAAATTCAAATTCTAATGTCCATTAATATCTCTAGTTGGATCTTATTTGCCTCTTGTGAAACTAAATTCCTTATCACATTATGGGGGAGTAATAAGCTTTGTGCATATTACAAGCCTAGAAAATGTGAACATTTGAGGTTGTGTCACATAGAATTGATACCGTAATTTATCTCTCTCCTATGTGGCATGTTTGCTCAAACAAGTTCCAATTTGCTTAAATAGGCTTCATTGCTAATATCTTTGTGGATCTTATTTGTGAAAGCTTTTCTTGGCATGGTTTTTCACAACATGTACCTCAATATACTTTTGGGAAATCATGTGCTTCAAGTCATTCTATTGATTGCTTTGCATGTTGGCATGAATGCTATTAATTGCTTTGCATGTTGGTATGACTAATTGAAGCTATCAAGAAACTCTCTTTGCATGATGGTTAACTCTTATCTTTTACCATATGCTTTATTTGTTGTAAATATGATCTTTCGTATACTTACAAACTACCGCCGGGAAATATTTCCTAATACCTCTTGTCCAAGGACAATTGGTAATCTATTATGAGGTAGATTTTTATTGATCATATTTACATTGGCTCTTGTGTTCAAATTGCCTTATTTATTGCCATGAATTTGTTTTGCTTTGACTCCCATGTGTCTTCCTTGCATCTTATGGATCTAATTTGTCTATTCAAACTTTCTTAGCTTTTTAGTAGATATAGGTAGTGTGATGATCCTAGTGTTTGTGCATCTTGTATTCATATGAAAAATCCTAGTTAATGCACTAATCTTGAGGGAGCTCTTCTATATTTGTTAGAATGCTTAACATCTCTTGATCATTATCAAAAATTTGGTTTTGGGAGACATAAAATTTTCCTTTTGGTACTTTGTGCCATCATAAAAAAAATGTTGAGGGTTTGGTTTATTTGTTGGAACCTTGCTCTCTTGGGAGTTGGTTATCTCATTCCTTGTGTTTAGGTTTAATTAGCTTCTTATAATGAGATAAGTATTTGGAGTCAATCTTTTGTTGATTTGATTCTTTGATATAATTTGGGCAACCGTTGTCTCTTGATTTATTTGGTGTTTTGTCCAAATTGTATCTTCCTTTGGTTCTTGAAAGTATTGTGCATGCATATTTAATATATGTATATCTTATGGCATGTGTTACTTTCTTTGATCCAATATATAGGGTAAACTCCATCAAATCCTAATTTGATTAAGATGTGCATGAAATTCAATTTCATATCTATATGCACATAATATTGTGGAGTTTGTCCTATATGTTGTAGTGTGTCTAACTACTTCGGACCCAATTAGTTTGGGGACCATTTTGTACTTACCTTTGTGTTAGGTGCAATGGATATGCATTGGATGCTTGTCTCACTCTTGGAAAGAAGTGGTGACTCAATGGTAACTTGAGGCAAGCTAGGATGGTCAACGAACACATATCTACTACATCCACACCAATGCTATCTTGGTAACAAGTATCTTCTCATGCATACTTTTCTTGTATTCAACCTTATGGTTGCATCTTGGCATGAATCTCTTGATTTGCAAATAGTGTGCTTCTTGCAAAAGTCTTAATGAAACCTCTTTATTGTGAATGTGAGTAATTTGAGATGAGTGCATTTGTTGGGAAGTATATTAAATCATGCTCATGATTCATCCATCCCAACTATGCCTATCTAGCAATTTTATTGCATATCAATTCCTCAAGGCTCTCACATGTGCAATATAGATGAAAGTGCAAATTTAGTTATTTCTTTTGGTATCCTCGTTTGTGATACTTGTTGACTTTCTCAATGCATCCCAACTATCTTCTTTCCCTTGTTGATATTTGTGATGTATTTTAGATGTTTGTGGTTGAAGTTCATGAATGTACAATAAGATAAAATTGAGCCTTTGGCCATGCTATTAAGCAAAAAATTCTTATTGGTATATTGCATGACTTCGTCTTGGATATCATGCTATATTTGTTGCGTATCTATTTTGTGTGTACATGTTTCTTTGTGGATAAATATCTTTGAGATATTGCCCACTTAAAGAAACTTATACACATAAGAGATGATACATCTCCTTTTGATATCTTATTATTTATTGCGTGTTGATTGGTCATGCTAAGTAATATAATTCATTGAAGACTATGATGATGCTTTTTGCTCATCCTTGTAATAGTCTTATAATATGCTTTATCATGCCTTTCACATATCCTCTTGGTTGAGCCTTTTATTATGATGCCTCTTACTTGTTGCTCAACCATTTGTTTGTTGCAAGTGTTAAGCTTATTTTTCTATCTATGATCTATTGAAAATGTTTGTGTTTTAAATGATAATGAGGGAGTGAGGATTCCATGTTATGCATATTGTATTCAAATGCAACATTTTAATTTATGCATGTACCTTGGGGAGATTTCTCATTTTATTTAAGGCACTATTTTGTGGTGATCATTAGAGTTTGATTCACTTTGTATCTTTTGTTTTTGAATGATAATGAGGGAGTGATGATTCCATGTTTGTGCACTTTATACTCCAATGCAAATTGTCTAGTTTTGTGCACAAACCTTGGGGAGCTTCCTCATATTATTTCGAGCAATCTTCTTGATCTTATCATAATATCTATCTTTCTTTTGGTATCTTCATTGTGGTTCATTTGGTTGCTTGCTTCATTTGTTGAAGCTTCTTGACTTTGTTATCTTTTTGCAATCTTTGATCCTATCTATAGTGTGATTCCTTCTGAATATTCGTCATTGGATATGTGTATTTGATTCCACTCAAATTATGAGAAATGCACACGCTATGGAGGAACTCTCACGATATTGGCCTTCTAAATGTTTCACCAATTTCGGCAATTGGTGCCAATGGGGGAGAAGTTTGGAGGGTTTAAGGGAATTTGGTTATGTCTTTGCTTTGTGCTTAAGCATGTGCTTTTATTGCATTGCATCTTGTTGCTTTGCATAGTTGAATATTTAGAGGAAACTCCACTAGGCTTTGAATGCCAATATATGCAATGAAAGTCAAGATCATTCACACATGCATATATTATGGGGGAGTTTGCTCTATATATTCAACTTAATTGTTACTTAAATTCCTTATATAAACCCTCTCAAAGAGATTGTCATCAATTACCAAAATGGGGGAGATTGAAAGTGCATGGAGCCCCCATGTGTGGTTTTGGTAATTAATGACAATCCCTATGGACTAATGTTTGCATTGAGTTATATTTGTAGGAGTTGTCCATAGGCAATTCTTGAACCATTTGTTGGCTTCAAGGTTGCAATAAGAAGAATTTGATGAAGGATATCAAGTGTCAAGTATGTCTTGAAGATGAAGATGAAGTAAGCCCTCAAGTTACTTCAAGACATCAACATGTTTGTATTAGGTCGCAATAAGAAGAAATTGATGAAGGATATCAAGTGTCAAGTATGTCTTGAAGATGAAGATGAAGATGAAGTGAGCCCTCAAGTTACTTAAAGACATCAACATGATGAAGAATGAAGAATGAAGTGCAAGTTCAAGATGAGCCAACTCGAAGAGTTCATAAGCTTGAAGCTTGCCATGGAGAAATGAAGTGCAAGTTCAAGATGAGCCATCTCGAAGAGATCCTTTGCTTGAGTCTTGCCATCCATATGGTGATCATGGATATGTGAAGAAGCGCCGAAGAAGAAGCTCTCCCATGGTGGATTATGGGGGAGCAATCCACAAGACTTCGTCAAGCAAGCACAATCAAGAAAGGTGTTCCATCTTGTTGCGGTCAAGACCATCATCATCAAGCTCAAGTGGAATGCGCAAGGTTAAGGTTTGCTCTTGATAGGGTTTCTTTCTCACCGGTCTCATGGTGTAGTTGGAGACCGGTTTATAATTTAGTTGCCGTACTATCAAGAGGGCTCTCGAGTGAGTAACTCGATCTTATCGTTCGGAGAGAGCTCAAACCTTTGCATCCTTGCATCATCTTTCTTGGTTGTTATTTGTATCTTATCCATGTGATGTTTTAGAGCTTGTGCTTATTCTCATGACAAGCTCTAGTTCATCGAAAACGGATTCCGCATGAATCACTTGTTGCGTTTTTGATATTGGAGTTTTTCTCGGTTTCTCGTATTGAGAGGTTTCACTCTAAAATACATAAAAAACCTACCTCACTTGTTCTTAAGCTTTTCACTCTTTGTGGGGTAGCTCTTGTCATCCTATTTACAACAAAATTGGTTTCACCTAAATCCAAGTCTCCTACCTCAAGTTGTTGCATTTTCCATATTGGAGGTTTTACCGGTTTGCCTTTTTTAGATAGGTAAAACCTTTATTCATTTGTTTCTATCCTTCCTTATTGGACTATGATGGTTTCCTTCATGATCTTGTAGAGATTGTTCCTAGCTTTAAAACAAGCCCAAGATCATCGAAATCGGAGTCCGGATGCAAAAGTTCTTAAGGTTTTCGTATCGGATGTTTGAGTAAAAACAGGGGGCCGGAAGTGCCGCCGGGAGCACCCCGGCACTGCCGCCGGGAGCACTCCGGCAGTGCCGTCCTGTCACGATTTTGGCCCCAACGGGCAGATTTCTATGCCCCTATTTAAGGGGGTCTTCTTCCCCAAAGTTCCCCAATGGTTAGAGCTCGTTTTGCCTCCATTGTTGACCTTCTTTGAGCCAGCTATTTCCCTCTCCCTCCCATGAATCTTGCATCTATTTGAGAGAAAGATAGAGGAGATCTAGATCTATATCTTCACCAATCAAATCCCTCTCTTTGTGAGAGGAATCCACTAGATCTAGATCTTGGAGAAATTTGGTGTTCCTCCTCTTTGTTCTTCCTCTTTTATTCCCCCAATAGCTTTTGTAGCTTTGTTGGAATTTGAGAGAGAAGGACTTGAGCATCTTTGTGGTGTTCTTGCCATTGCATTTGGTGCATCGGTTTGTGTTCTCCACGGTGATTCGTGGAGGTGAAAGCAAGAAGGTTGTTACTCTTGGGTTCTTGGAACCCTAGACGGATTCTAGGCCTTTGTGGCATCTTAGTGGTGTTCTTGGGGACTCCAATTAAGTTGTGGAGAATCTTCAAGGGCAAGGCCTTTGTGGCATCTTAGTGGTGTTCTTGGGTACTCCAATTAAGTTGTGGAGAATCTTCAAGGGCAAGGCCTTTGTGGCAATTTATTGGGAGCCTCCAATTAAGTTGTGGAGATAACCCCAAGCTTTGTGCGGGTTCGGTGACCTTCCTAAGGTCCAATAGTGGATCGAGGACATCCCTTTTGGTGGGAATTCTCGAGGAGAATACGGTGGCGCTCGTGCATTTGGAGTGACTTGTCCTCCACACCGCTCCAACGGAGAGTAGCACTTGCAAGAGTGTGAACTTCGGGATACATCGTTGTCTCCGCGTCACTTCGGTTATTTCTATACCCGAGCTCTTTACTTATGCACTTTACTTTGTGATAGCCATCGTGCTTGAAGTTATATATCTTGCTATCACATAGTTGCTTGTATTGCTTAGCATAAGTTGTTGGTGCACATAGGTGAACCATAGTATATAGGCTTTGGGCTTGACAAAGTAAACGCTAGTTTTATTCCGCATTTGTTAGGCCCATCTCGTAAAAGTTTTAAACCGCCTATTCACCCCCCCCCCCCTCTAGGCGACATCCGTATCCTTTCAGCGGCCTTGGCCTCCCAGCGTCGGACTTCTTCCGCCGGTTTTTAGATTTCTACGAGCTCCAGCCTCATCATCTCCCTGGCAATACCATTTTCTACCTCTCTTGCTATGTCTCCTTCATGGAAGGTTACATTGGGCTCCTTCCCACAATCGAAGCTTTTGCCCGCTTCTTTAACCTCCGGATCAACTCGATCCAAGATAGGAACCTTCCCAAGCCCAAGCCTCCGGTTCAGTGCAGGGCTTGCATCGTTACTTCCCGCCAGGGGGAGCCCCTTTTACAAGTTCTCCGGTTTGGAGTCATGCCGGGCATGGCAACAAACCTTCTTTTATGTCAAGAATACCAGCGACGCCGATCTCATCAACCTTCCGGTATATGTTCCCGGTGCGCCCTCGAGGGCCAACTAGAAGCATAATCTGGGGAACACGCATGTCGAAACCAACCGGATTGTCCGGTTCATGAAGCAACTTAACAAAGATACCGACATCTTCTTTGATGATATAATCCGTGCGTTCATCGCGCGTCAGGTTCTTCCTCTACAGCGATGGGTCCATAAGATAGGCCAGATGAGCGGTCGTAGGGATCCAACTAGGATCACTAGCTTTGGCTTGAGCAAGTCTGATGTGGTCCTTAAGGCCAAGCAGATTTGCCAAACTGAGATGCCGGTGGACTGGTCCTGGGGCCACCGTCCCCTCAGCTTCAATAACCCCCCCTCTGCTGAAGTAAGAGCTTGGGAATCCGGAATGTTGTTTCCGGTATATCTTTGATGTGTAATTAACTTGCTTTTTTCCAGGCCCTTGCGCGCTTTCCTCGCATTGCTGAGGAGGTACGGGAGCCTTGCCGCAAGCGCCCCTTGGATAAGGAGGATCCGGATCCCTACGTGGTGGGAAACAAACACAAGATGGGCCGGACCCACACCTCGCGCCCCGGTAACTCTTCTGCCTCAAACGTGGATAATGGCTCTAGCAGCGATGATGATCTTCTTGTTCTTGAGGTATTTTATCCGCTTTCCCGGACTTATAAATTTCTCTTCATGAAACCAGATTCAGCTGACTGGAACCCTCACGTTCTGGAGAGCATTACCCCCATCTCCGCTGAGGTGGGTCCTTAATGGATGAACAAGGCTCAAGCTCAGGCCGAGGCCTTGCGAATCCGGAAGGCTCCGGAGCTGGCGGCCGATGCCGGTACTAGCGGCGCTCCCCCTATCAAGCGGGTGAAGAAATCCGCCCTCGGGCCCCTTGGGCGGAAGCCGAAGAACAGTATCCCGACCTCCTCCGGGTAACAACCATCTTTACTTGCTCTTGGATTTCACCTCGGTATCTTTTCGTTCTTGCGACTAACTCTGTCTCTTTCTTTTTCAGAGCCGCCCTGGAACTTACCAGGAGCACGCCCGGAATGAGGCCGGAGACCCCAGCTGACGCTAGGCGAGCGTCACCTCCTCCTCGACAAAGCCCGGTACCTTCTCGTGTCGGAAAGTCTCCGTCCTCCCTTCGGGGAGGCAACACAAGTTCGGGGCGCGCGGCCCCTAAACCGACCAACTCCCGCGCGGAGGAGGATTCTTTCTCCCCTCCAGACTTCCAAGATACCGGTTCTAGCGACATGGGCGTCGGTTTAGATGCTGCCGGGCGGTCGGAACCTCTGTTTCCGCCTATCCCTGAAAAGAAGAAGAAGAAGAACTCCGCTTCCCCCTCCAAGGCCTCTGTTGCCATGCCTCCGCCAGCCAACCGCGCAGCGGCACCGATGCCGGCGGACACCGGCAAAGCTCCTGCTGCGCCGCACCAGAGCCCGCCAGCGGGCGCATGGTGACCGCAGAGCAACTAACCACGACAGTCAAGGCCGCGACCGCGCCCGCGTCCAGCTCTCAGGCGTAGCCCCAGGCCCAGAGCCTGACCCTTCATACAGGGCGTGCCACCGTGGCTGCCGGCGAGAAGGCCTTAGCCCAACTTGGGCGGGTCGTGGAGCTGACGCGCGGCAGCGCCTCCCTGGGCGCGCTCCAGCAGCTGGTAGAGCGCTGGAACCTTGCCGATCTTTCTGACGCCACCCTTGGTGTTGGGAAGGACAGCAAGCCGAAGCTCGACACTCGCGGCCCCCGCTCAACGGTGCAGCACTTCAGCCGGCTAAAAGCCGCGGTGAAGGAGTTTAACAATGCCTGGCATGATGCAAATGGCGACGTGGAGGTGAGATTTCTTTCCGGAACTTGCATTTTTCCTTTACACCGAAACCTTTTATCTTTCAGAACCCGTAGGTATATCCTTAGTCCCCGAGTTTCGGGTTAAGCACGCAGTACTTGGCGCGAAACCTCCTTAGAAAACTTGCAAACTTTTCTCAAGAAACCGGCATAGCTAGTCCCCGAGTTTCGAGTTAAGCACGAAGTACTTAGCGCGAAACTGAAAGAAACTGGCATAGCTAGTCCCCGAGTTTCGGGTTAAGCACGAAGTACTTAGCGCGAAACTGAAAGAAACCAGCATAGCTAGTCCCCGAGTTTCGGGTTAAGCACGAAGTACTTAGCGCGAAACTGAAAGAAACCGGCATAGCTAGTCCCCGAGTTTTGGGTTAAGCACGAAGTACTTAGCGCGAAACTGAAAGAAATCGGCATAGCTAGTCCCCGAGTTTCGGGTTAAGCACGAAGTACTTAGCGCGAAACTGAGAGAAACCGGCATAGTTAGTTCCCGAGTTTCGGGTTAAGCACGAAGTACTTAGTGCGAAACTGAAAGAAACCGGCATAGCTTATATTGCTTTCCTCCTTGCAGAGCGTGCTGGACAACCGCAAGCATATCTTCGAGGAGCTGTTGTGGGAGCACCAGGGCCTCAATGAGGTGTTTTCCGCCCTTAAGCTCGAGCACAGCCAGTGCCAAGGTTTGCCTGAACCACCGGCCTCTTTTATACCAGTATATGTTGTTATCAAATTCTAACAAGTACTTCCTTTCTGTGCAGCTGCTCTGCCGGAAGCCCCCGCGGAGTACCTCACCGCCCAAGTCGTTGCGCTTAAGGGTAAGCCGCACTGACCGGTTTGTTTGTCACTTGTAATCTTTTTTACTAAGTCCATGTTTTCCGGATTGTAGCTGCCCAGGACGATCTTGCCGCCAAGCACCAGTGCGAGCTCCAGGCCCAGCGGGAAGAAACCGCCAAGCTGAAGGATCAATTGATCCAGGCTGGGTCTGAGCATGCCAAGGCCTTGAAGGCAAAGTGTTCAAGGTAGTGTCTCTACTGGCAACAACAACCGATGGAGGTACACATGACCCCATTGGTGCCGTGATGACCAAAGGAACAATGGAAGATGTGTTGGCAGATCTTCCTGCATTCGACTCAAGCGGATCGATGTTTCTACCAGGGTTCACTGAACTTACCGCAGTAGTTTGATGGGGAAGCATGGATGAACGAGATGTGGCGAAGGAGTTTGCAGATGAGTCCGCGCGAGCCCCAGCCATCTCTTGCCGGTGAGCCCAGCAATCGCGATTGCATGTCGCCGCCAAATCTTCCTTCCTCTGGCGCTCCGCTAGAGCTCTCTCCCTCGCCGCCTTCTCAGTGATGCGGAGGGTTTCCGCTCTTCGACGGTCCTCCTCAAGCCTCCTTTCTTCGCTGCGACGGTGCTCCTCCGAGCGGCACCTCACCTCCGCTTCACGTCTCCTCTCTTCCTCCCTACGCCGATCCTCCTCTCTCCTTCTATCTTCCTCCCAGCGTCGCTCCTCCTCCCACCTTCTATCATCCTCCTGTCTCTCCTCGGCTGATATGAACTGAGGATTGTACGGCGGTCTCTGGTAACCACCTCTTGGCGGAGATCTGCGAGGAGGCTGGCGATCCATCGATCCAACCACCTGCACGAAGGATCTAACGTCACCGGATCTCACCCCTTGCCATATTCGTGGCGGAGAAGATGATGGAGCTTGGCTTCGTGGTGGATTGGGGTCCTTCACGAAGACGACGCGCCATCGATCTAGTTTTGGAATGGGGAAGTTGTTGGAGACTCGTCCGCAGGAGGCAACTGATATCTCTCGGGCTGGTCTCTCCTGAATAGTGATGGGTTGTGGCCTGTTAAACGAAGCTTTGGCCGCCATGACTTCAAAATGGGCCTGCAGCCCAACATCCGAAATTCCCGCGCGTACACAGGACAGCGAGAACGACAGAGCTGGCACCTGCATCGCCATGCCATCGATCTCGAGCTCTGGCATCTGCGGACCAACCAGCACATGGTAGGACGGGAACATCATCATCATCCCATTTCCGATCCGCCGGTCACCGACGATCCTCTCGATCTCCAACCCTGCATCATCCAAAAGTAGGATGATCTCGTGAGCGATGCTGAGGATCGAACCGTACCTCCGCAGCCCCTCGTCGAAGTAGATTGCCCTCCATCTCCGGCATCGCGCCGCGGCGTTGGACTCCGGCGGGCGGGGATCCTCGGCGGCGGGGCTGCGCCAGAAATCGGTTGTGTGTCGCCTGCTCGACGTGCGGCTCACGAAACGTGTCGCCATCATGCACATTTCTCAGGTGCATGAGGAAATAACCACATTATATTGTTAACAAGCCGTTTCAACAGAAATATCGTCATATAGTAGTATCCACAAAGTAAAGTATTGGTCCAAGATTATCAAACAACAAGAGCAAAGAAGGTGTTTAAATGCAATTAGAGGAATTCAAAGCTTCTAGCATATCCGTAAATGTCGGCCCGTAAAAGCTCGTTGGCAGACCGTGGAAAACGCCTTTTATAGGCTTGCATTCTGTTTACGGTTTTAATTCATGAGATATGTCCGGCCACACCTCGTGTGAGCCTGTAAACACAAAATGTAAACATTAAATGCAACAATATGTGACATAGTTTGATAACAATGTTTGCAACCAAAAATATGCGCAAATCATCACAATCACGCAGCTATTCGCCACCAGGACAAAGGAAGATCAAGATGGGCTTGCCTTCTCCTTTCAATGATCTCGAGTCTCCTCATATTCCACCACTCCCTTCTGTAGGCATCCATGGTGCGGATCCATCACCATTGTCCTATTCTCATTGGAGCTCCATCATTGTCTTCTTCTCCTCGAATGCAATTTTCATTATTGTCCTATTCTCGTTGGCAATGAGCTTCATCATTGCCTTCTTCTCCACAAATGTAATTTTTCTCTCGTCCAAAATCCAAAGTGCATCCCAGCTAGTTTTCTTAATAGCATTTTTCTTATCGTTCATGATCATCCTGCTTTCAATGTCTTAAACGTCATTGTTTCCTTTGACTTCATAAATTCATCAATCTTTTATGCCAATTTTGATGCATCGGCTTCAAGCTTTATCTTCTCTTTTACATTGGTGTTTCCAACTAGCTTCCTCTTGTTCCCTCCTCCATTCTCCTCATGACTAGCATCATCCAATTGTAGCAAGGCCCCCTTTCTTCGGTGGTGCTTTCTTGCTCCCTCAACTTCCACTTGTCAACATGTTCTAACAACTTCCAACAATCTTCAAGTGCAAATGGTTTTCCTTTGGAGCCTTGCATTGCTTCGTATCTCTCCATTGCAACACCTTCATACAGCCACAAAGTAAATGCAAAATAAATGCAACAGACGGGGCATCATGCACATCGTACCTTATGGGCGTATCGACGAACAAGTCGTCAACGCCGACTTAGTTCTCATGCAGGGCATCCATCACGGCCAAAGGCGGGGTGACGGGAGGAAGGCCCACCAAAACTCGAGGAGTATAGGCCGCGCAGCCCGCTTAGGTAGAGATGGGGTGGGGGGGTGGGGGGGGGGGGTTAAAAATATTTACGAGTGGCGCGAGTTTACGAATCTAGCTTGCGCCAACGAAAACTGAAAACAAGATGTTTACTTACAGTTCCAGCATGTTACAGAATCTGTGCTAGAGTTGCTCTTACACTGGTCAGTTAGGATCAGAACCAAACCGTAGTTTCAAAATAGTCAGCTTTATCGGGTACTAGGCAGACAACTAAACGAGAGGAAAACTAAAACCCAACAGAAAACTTTACTTAAAACAAGAATCAAGAGATCAATGGTGACGTCTAGATTTAGGCGTCACTATTACTAATTTGGAAATTAGTGGTCATTCTACTATCACGAGGAAAACAAAACAAAACTAAGACGCACTCCCATCCCATACAGAAACAACCTTCGGTAGGAATCGCTCCAGTTCAACCACATGCGATTCTTGGTAAGAATCGCGCCGTCGGACGTCGGTGGGCGGTGATACAATCCAACGACTGGGCTTGCTAGGGTATGCTCGAGGAAACAAGGATGAGGAGTCAGACCGACTAGCAGGTTCAGCAGAACTCGCCCTTAATAGAAAAAGAAAAAGTGTACTCAAATTGTAGAAAATCCTAGAAATTAGAATAAGCCCAAAACATATCAAATCAAGTTTGAAAAACAAAGAGAAACTACAGCGGTGTACATTTTATACGCGTGAGCCATATAGAATAGAATCCACTTGCACTTTCGTGAAAATAATATCTAAATTCAAGTATATGTACATATTAGAATCGAAGTGTAAAAGCATTATGGAATTTTTATTTAAGCCTTTACTAAATCAGCATAAAATCTAGAAATTTCTTGGCTTTATTTGCAGATAAGGAAGTTTAAAAAAAAAAAAAAAACTTGCACCATAATGTACATACACATGCATGCAAACCCAGATCTCTTTTAACTTTTTTGGCTATAAAAAAGAGGTTCAACAAATTCAACATAAAAATAAGGAAAAGAGAGAGGGGCAACCCCCAACCTAATTATCAATAGTAAGGTACAATAAAGTTAGTTCCCTCCTGGCGGCCTGATTTGATGTTGCTCTTGATTATGAGCAGCCTGCTGGGAAAATGGTGGCCTGTGTTCTTGCATTGAGGGACCTCTCTGCATTGTATCTCTTCGCTCAACTTGCATAGTTTCTCGTCGCCTATCATAGCGAGGACGAGGTCTACCTCTTACCTGCTGCCTCTCAGTGAATTGAAATTGTGGCCTATGAATGACCTTGCCATCTACAAAGAGATCACCTGCTCAAAGTAGTTGCCTAATATAAGTAAAACAGATAATCAAAGTATATATTTGGGTGGAGAAGAAAACTTCTACCTTAAGACAAAACTGAAAGCAAAGAAACAGTAGGTGCATAAGCAAGAACAGCAAACAGAACTCATTTCCCAGAGGTGATGTTTTGGCTCATCGGTGTAGATGCACCCCATTATGAAAATTGGTAAAAACAAAGTTTCAAAATGTCAAAAAAAAATCTGAAAAAAAATCGCATGTACATCCAAACATTCTATGTTCGCACACAAAGTTTCACGGAAAAATAATTTTTTGTGGCCTGTGTAAAAAAGACAAAAATGTCCCGCAGTCATTATTGAAGCATCGAAAATCGTCTTATTTACACAAGCCACAAAAAAATGTTCTTTTTCTCCCAAGCTTTGTGTGCAAACATAAAATTGTCCGAATGTAGACGCTATTTTTATTTTTTGGATTTTTTTGACATTTTGAATGTGGTTTTAGACAATGAGTTCATATATGCCTAGGAAACAAAGTGGATTTCTCCATGTACTATCATCACCATCACTTGTACATGTAGGCACATGTAAAATACAAAAATTTAATGTCCTTGCACAATCTCAGGGTACATTGCAGAGTTAAGATACAGCACCACATGAAGTGGTTTTGGATTTCTTACGTAATATGATAAAAATGTAAAAGTCGGGTGTGGAAGCTCTGCCTAGAACATGAAGACACACTGGATAAAGAAATAAGTAAATACGAGTACTAACCTCCATAATCCTTGTTAGGCACATCCAAATACGAATCAGGTAATACCCAAAGAACTCCAGGCAATCCTTAAGAAGTAGAAACATCAATAGTACAAAATTCAGTTCAAACGTGATTCTGTGACAATATCTTGCAAAAAAAAGTAGAGCCATGAAATTTCACCTTTAACTTTGTATGATAGCTCCTCCGAAATCAGCGCACCAAACCCTGTGTAAGTTGTAGTGCATACTGAATAGATCTTCTTCTTTGCCTCCTCCTCACTGAACAAAGGAATTAAAATGAATATCCGTTTACTTGCAATAGCATGGAAATTCATTACAAACGTTCACATCAACCATAAAAAATGGACTAAAAGATAATCTTATAGCCTATAGTTAGTAGTTACAACATGATGTTTAAGAAGTACAAAGGGTTGATAAAGTACTCAGGGGTACTGTTTCTGTTTAAAATAATAATAATGGGCTAATACCTAAAAGTGTGACAAGCCGATGCAAGCTGCACAGCACAGACAGCTACCAGTAATCAGGAAAAACAGCTTGTATTCTTAAGGAAAGAGTTATCAACTTATTATAACAGGGAAAGAGATGGAAATGCACATCTGAACCCGAGCTCACATGCTCCTGCTTCAATAAAAAAAATTAATCCCTCAGTTCCTTTCTATAGTGCCTATAGATTTTTGGCACGGAAATTAGCGCAAGAGTATTTTTTACACAAGACCCCCTGGCTGAACGATTTGAGATCAGACTAAAATTAGGGAAATCGATAACTTCCTAACTTACTATAACAAATCCCACAAATCTGTCTGGTTGATTCTCCATATATGTGCAGCCAGGTTTAATTAAGGAAAGAAAAACATTGCTTCCTAAATCTAAGCAATCCTTGGGGTCATGCATTAGGAATCTCAATTAATTGTTTCCTATTTTGTATGGATTTTTTTTCATGCATGTCGTGTGGGAGTTGACCGGTGGAGGGGGTAATTGAAAAAAAGCCAAACTACAGCCTTATATTGTGAAACAAATGCCAAAAATCTATAGGCACTATAGAAAGGAACGGAGGGAGTATAAAAAAATAGCAAACAAAATCAAAAAAAACTGAATTTTTTTAACAACGAACATGAGAATGTGTTCTAACTGCAAGCAACATTGTGGTGAGAAATTACATGTTTGGTGGTCGATGCAAGAATAACAAAATTTGGTGCTGTTTGGAGCATTTAGATTTGTTGTTTGGAACAACCAGATTTGTCTTTTTTGCACAGACCACTACATGTATCTTTTCTAGGATATTTTTAGCATGCCATTAGAAGACATGTTCATGTTCATTGTACAAAAAAATTCAGATTTTTTTTATTTCATTTGCTATTTTTTTGATTTTTTTACTGGAGCATGAGCATATGAGCTCGGGAGCAGAAAAGGCATGTCCAGAAAGCGAATGGTATAGTAAAAAAGTAGATGTCAATTTTGTTAGTTAAGTGTAAATCATATTTCTAGGAACAGCCTGTACCACATCTATCAATGTAAGGATGAAATAAAAGAAGTCCCTTAATTAAGCCCTGTTTGACATGAGGGGCAAGCCTTGTAGCCAGTCAAAGGTGAGTGCACCCTATCTCTGATATTCAAACCCACACTCAACCAACCTACCTTATTTTGAACCAACAACAACAGGAAAATCAGTGAGGGTGGCTAAGACTGAGACAGGACCACGGAATGCCGGGGGGTTAGAGATGAGGATGCCCATCTAGCCAGTAATCTCTACTTTATCAGAAAATACGTTCATGCTCATGGATGCCAAGCACCCCATACATCCAAAAGAAAACAGTAATTCAAAAAAAGGTTTAACAATCCAAATCCTTTTGGGAACAAAAGATGACCAAGTATTGTACTTGTATAAAAAAAATTCACGACAAATTTAGTATGTTGGTAAAAAAGACAAAATCAAAAAGCCCCATGTCCAGGATAACATGGGAATTTATTTGCGAGTAATTTACTATTATTGTATCCTGGGTACTATTCACGCTATATTCGTCATAGATTTATCTTTTTTGCCCAGGATAGCATGGGAATCATTTCGAGACCAAACATTCTTATACGAGTAGAATACTTAATCATCTTTTGTTTCTAGGACGAATTGTTTTTTCCAATATTTGAAATTACTACGAATTTTTTGGTTTATTGGGTGCATAGTACCAATGTGGTAAACAATCCTGCTTTATCCCCCTTTTATCTAACAAATTATATACCCTTCAAGGGTTTCGTAGCAAGGTGAAGGCACATGGCGTCAACCTCAAACCTGACTGGACGCCAGGGTAAGTGGGCAACTCCTCAAGCAGAAATACAAGAATGGATATGCCTGAAGTTGCATCACCCTAAGTGAGCAAGGACAACGCTGGTGTTCAGGGAGAAGGAGAACGCGTTCACTGAATCTAAATAAAAGCGGGCTAATAATGGGAAAAACGAGAGTGCATCTACCTTCCGAGGACAGTGGTGAGCGTCTTGACGTAGGCGGCTACCATGTCTTCCTCGGTGGGCTTGGGGTCGGCGGGGAATTCCATGACGATGAGCCAGTGCTCGTAGTCGCAGCCATCCAGCAGGATAGTCTCCTTGGGTGGCCGGTTGCTCCAGTTCGGGGACGGGTCGTTGAGCGGAGAGTACCCGGACTTCCCCGGCAACGCCGTCTTCGCCCCTCGCGATGGCGGCGCCAAGGGAGAGAGGTGGGCCGGGGAGCCAGCGGCAGCGGCCGCTGCGAGGGGGAGGAAGCGACGGGGGAGGGCGCGGGAGGAACGGAGGAGGGCGGAGAGCCCGCGGCGTGTTCCTGCCGCAGCCGCCATGGTTTAGGGATTTTGGGGAGATCGGGGGAGGAGGGTTTGCACTTGGCAGTGCGCGAGACAGCATTCGCTTGTGCCGGTTTGGGTTTACCGTGGCTTTCGGCCCATGCCAGATGCCTGGAGTGTACGGTGGAGCAGCACCCAAAAAAAAACACATTTCTATACCTAATAATAAAGGGAAAATTTCTCCCTCGGTCGTCCTAGCTCCTAAGACGCTTGTCCGTTCCAATATACGTCTTCGTCGATCGGTGGCCCCGATTTGGACCGTCTCCGCACGTTGCAAAGTTTCTTACGATAAGCAAACTCTGATCCGGATCAAAATAATAGCCTAGCTAAGCCCAGCGCTGAAATCGCCTCTATCACGTCCGGTCTCCAGATCACGTACGATACCTGGATGTAACCGCTCATATATACACTGCAGGTTTGTACTGAGGAACTCGATAAGTAAATTCTTCCGATCGTGATGAAGCTGAAATGGGGCTGTATCACGTCCGGTCTCCGGGTCACGTACGGTAGCTGGAGCGATCACATATACAGCGCGCTATAGCCAGGAAATCGATCAGTCAAATCTTCCGATCGTGAGGATCTTCGGGAGCCGTTCGTGTAACTGGCGGTGGCGGCGAAGATGAGATGCGGAGACCCATCCGACCAAGCCAAAAATAACTACTCCTAGATCAATCGATTTCGTGTGCAACAAGGCGAAGATCGTGAATCGGATTAATCCCCACTTTGGCTAGCTTGATCTGCGCCGGCGGCCAAGGGTTAGAGAAGGTCAAAAGATGGCAGCTACGTCGCGCAGGGCCACTTGGTTGGCGGCAGCAAGGTCGCCGTTGTCGAGGCGCCCATGTCGCTGGTGTGGAGCAGCCGCACCGCCCTTAAAGAAAAGCTGCTCCGGTCAGGATGCCACCCTGCTTGGCGGCGTCGCTGCCTTCGTCTCTTCAAGGAGCGCCGCCACGCACGCCCGGGACGTGCCATCAGAGACAGAGCGCCCAGGCGTGGAGATGAGCGGCTCGGCCTCCTGAATAACTGCGAGCAGGAGCAGCTCGTACCGTGCAGCACCAAATCTTATGGCACGCCGTTTGCCACCTATCGCCCGGCTCGTCTTTGGGTCGTCTTGGCTACATGAATTTTGTGGTGCTAGAAATCAAGTCCTGGCCGTCATCATCATACACTGGACCAGAGGTAAAACGAGTAAGAGTTGTCTTGTAGGGCATGGAGCTGCATGAATAAGGACGGCGCCATAGCCAGTGTGATGGCTAAGTTCTTCGTCGCCGCACTATATTCCCGGTCGTGTTGCCTGTCAGGCTCGGCTGCACGGGCTCGGCAGTTGCAATTGCACGATGCTGCCCTGCACCAGCTCAAGCGCACATAGATACGATACGTATTATTATGGCCAGCAGCCCAGCACCAAGTGGAGCTGAATCGTGTATGGATAGTCTGTCAGGAGGTGCTGAGATTGAACCTGAGACTTAACCCAGGGCCGGCTCAAGGATTTCGAGGGCCCTAGTGCAAATTCTATAAATGGGCCCAATTTAAGCTACGTGCATGCTAGATGGACTTAATTTTTTTTCTTCTACCTTTTCCTATATGCACTGTGACAGAAATAATGGGCCCCCATTTTGGTTGGGCCCCGGGCCGTCGCACTTCTTGCCCTGGGCCAGAGCCGGCCCTGACTTAACCAGAAAAAGGGTAATCCCCGTCGTTTGCGTGCTGATCCCATGGACAACCCAAGAAACCCCTGATTGTGATTGACTTCTTCTAAATATTTTGTGTGCTTCTAATTCGACGCAAATAAATATGGGCAACTTTACAAGTACTAAAGATTTTTGGTAACTCTTTTCAAAAAAGTTTACTGGTTGTAATTAGTTCACCCTACTTGCTTGTTGATTTGCCTGCGAAAACTGAAATTTGTCATTCATATATAAGAGCAAATAGGTGATAATTCCCTTGTATCATTTTGATAGCTTCTAATCTATGTAGTTATTTAGTTTCGCTCATAGGTAAAAGTCGAAACTATGAATAACAATTGAAATATTGTTCCTACTTGACTCCTCGTCATTTCTCTTTTTCTTTGCAGGTGAGTAAGAGCCCCTACTACCAAATGGGTACGATCATACGAAAATGGTGTGTCCATGTCTTTGTCTAATGGGGTGCTCTATTGTTTGGAGAAAAGCAAAGTTGTTCTGTGGCAACACACGGGTGAGGGTGGAGATGGAGACTGGCAAGCATGAAGAGTGGTGCCGTTAGGAGTTGATGGCTCATGGGTAGAAGGGGTGGTGCGCTGCGAGAGTTATCCCTGAAAATTATGGAAGGATGAAGGGAACATGTCAACAAGGTTTTCTTCGGGTGGTTAGGATGGCTTGGTTTGGTCAGGTAGGACCAAGCTTAATTGTTGGATTTTCAAGTAGAGTTCCTAAATATCAATGTTTAATAAAATCTGTGAGCACAATCCACAATGGTGAGAAAGGGAAGAAGTGTCAACATGGATGGTTTGGAGTAGCGCTTGAGTATGTTTCTCCCGGTGCAACGCACGGGCACTTTTGCTAGTTATCACTCATGGATTGTGCAATGGCGAGATGTGTTTGGGCTTTAGCAGATGAGCAAGTGGTAAAACATATGAGTGCCACGACTGAAACAAGTGACGAGAGCTGGATATTCTCGATGATGGAACCTCTACCACACTCTGGAGTTCACCACCTTCCAATATGGTAAATGGCAAATGTTGATGGAGCCATGTTGAGAAACAATAGTCTAGCGTGCCATGAAGCTTTAACTTTAGGTAATGATGACCTGATTCTGTGAACAACTATCTAGATCTTCTCGAGTAGTAGCGAGATTCGGAATTCAAACGAGGAAATTGTTAGGAGGCTGGCTGCAACCAACCACCCCTTCAGCCAGTGCTCCACGGCATCGCCGCTTAATTACAACCAGGATAAATCTCGACAAGGTTCCAGGGATCTAGCGATCCTCCTTATATAGCTACACTACTGTTCACGTGACCCAATGGCCATCTGCCAGCCAGGAAGGGGCCCGCTTGTCGCGCTTGGGCCGGGCCTGTGCTGGACCGCCGTCTTCCGACGAAGTGGACTTCTCCTCGTGTATAGCTGGACCGCCGTCTTCAGATGAAGTGGACTTCTCCTCGTGTATGGCTGGACCGCTGACAATCCCCTCCTCTTGAAAACCTGCTTGTCCCCAAGCAGGTGCATACGGGAACTGCTGACGAAGAGCGTCCATGTCCTCCCAGGTTGCTTGATCCTCAGTGCCACCGCTCCATTGTACGCGAGCTTGAGCGACCGTACGAACTCCCTTCTGGCGCACGCGCTGCTGCAGAATTCTGACTGGAATCTGAAACAAAGCGTCAGGTGGAGGAAGGACCGGAGATACCTGTTGCGCCGGTCCAATGCACTGCTTCAGCTGGGACACATGGAAGACGGGGTGGATCTTGCTCGTACTGGGCAGCTCCAACTTGTACGCCACTTGCCCTACACGTTCCTGAAAGTGCATGGACCCCCATCTGTGGTTTTGGTAATTAATGACAATCCCTATGGACTAATGTTTGCATTGAGTTATATTTGTAGGTGTTGTCCATAGGCAATGCTTGAACCATATGTTGGCTTCAAGGTTGCATTAAGAAGAAATTAATGAAGGATATCAAGTATCAAGTATGTCTTGAAGATGAAGATGAAGTGATCCCTCAAAGTTAACTTCAAGACATCAACATGATGAAGAATGAAGAAATGAAGTGCAAGTTCAAGATGAGCCATCTCTAAGAGATCATTTGCTTGAAGCTTGCCATCCATATGGTGATCATGGATATGTGAAGATGTGCCGAAGAAAATGCTCTCCCATGGTGGATTATGGGGGAGCAATCCACAAGACTTCATCAAGCAAGCACAATCAAGAAAGGCGTTCCATCTTGTTGTGATCAAGATCGTCTTCATCGAGCTCAAGAGGAACGCGCAAGGTTAAGGTTTGCTCTTGATAGGGTTTCTTTCTTACAGGTCTCATGGTGTAGTTGGAGACCGTTTTATAGTTTAGTTGCCGTACTATCAAGAGGGCTCTCGAGTGAGTAACTCGATCGTATCGTTCGGAGAGAGCTCAAACCTTTGCATCCTTGCATCATATTTCTTGGTTGTTATTTGGATCATATCCATTTGGTGATTTAGAGCTTGTGGTTATTTCCATAGCAAGCTCTAGTTCATCGAAAACGGATTCCGCATGAATCACTTGTTGCGTTTTCGATATTGGAGTTTTTCTCGGTTTCTCGTATTGAGAGGTTTCACTCTAAAATACATAGAAAAACCTACCCCACTTGTTCTTAAGCCTTTCACTCTTTGTGGGGTAGCTCTTGTCATCTTCTTTACAACAAAATTGGTTTCACCTAAATCCGAGTTTCCTAACTCAAGTTGTTGCATTTTCCATATTGGAGGTTTTACCGGTTTGCTGTTTATAGATAGGTAAAACCTTTATCCATTTGTTTCTATCCTACCTTACTGGACTATGATGGTTCCATGCATGATCTTGTAGAGCTTTTTACTAGCTTCGAAACGAGCCCAAGATCATCAAAATCGGAGTCCGGATGCAAAAGTTATTGAAGTTTTCGTGAAGCAGTTTTTTGGCCGGAAGTTCCACCGGAACTTCCGCCCTACTTCCGGTGAACTTCCGGAAATGACGAATCTGCACGCAGAAACTATACTGTAAGCATTCCGGGGACGCCCGACTTCACCCGGAAGTTGGCCGGTACTTCCGGGGGGCGGAAGTTCCGCCCCAAATGACCGGAAGTTCCGGTTTTGACGAGTTTTGTGCATAACGGGCAGATTTCTCTTGCCCTATTTAAGGGGATCTTCTTCCCCAAAGTTCCCCATCCGTTTGAGCTCGTTTTTGCCCCCATTGTTGACCTTCTTTGAGCTTGCTATCTCCCTCTCCCTCCCATGAATCTTGCATCTATTTGAGAGATAGATAGAGGAGATCTAGATCTACATCTTCACCAATCAAATCCCTCTCTTTGTGAGGGGAATCCACTAGATCTAGATCTTGGAGAAATTTGGTGTTCCTCCTCCTATTTGTTCTTCCTCTCTTATTCCCCCAATAGCTTTTGTAGCTTTGTTGGAATTTGAGAGAGAAGGACTTGAGCATCTTTGTGGTGTTCTTGCCATTGCATTTGGTGCATCGGTTTGAGTTCTCCACGGTGATTCGTGGAAGTGAAAGCAAGAAAGTTGTTACTCTTGGGTTCTTGGAACCCTAGACGAATTTGAGGCCTTTGTGGCGATTTCTTGGGAGCCTCCAATTAAGTTGTCGATGCGTGCCCCAAGCTTTGTGTAAGGCCCGGTTTCCGCCTCGAAGGAAATCCCTTAGTGGAACCGTGACCTAGGCCTTTGTGGCGAGGGTCACCGGAGATTTAGGTGAGGCGCCTTCGTGGCGTTCGGTGTGTGGTGTGAGTACCGCATCTTGGGGTGAGGCCTTTGTGGCGTTGGTGTGCATCGAGCTACCACACCTCAAGGTGAGCCTCTTGTGGCGTTCGGGAGCACTAAGCCACCGCACCTCTCCACCGGAGATTAGCACTCGCAAGAGTGTGAACTCCGGGATAAATCATCGTCTCCCGCGTGCCTCGGTTATCTCTATACCCGAGCTCTTTACTTATGCACTTTACCTTGTGATAGCCATCGTGCTTGAAGTTATATATATCTTGATATCACATAAGTTGCTTGTCTTGCTTAGCATAAGTTGTTGGTGCACATAGGTGAACCATTGCTTAGAATAAGTTGTTGGTGCACATAGGTGAACCATAGTATATAGGCTTTGGGCTTGACAAAGTAAACGCTAGTTTTTATTCCGCATTTGTTAAGCCCATCTCGTAAAAGTTTTAAATCGCCTATTCACCCCCCCCCCCTCTAGGCGACATCCGTGTCCTTTCAATTGGTATCAGAGCAAGGTCTCTCATTGTTAGGCTTCACCGCCTTGAGAGTAAAGATGTCGGTTAGGGGATTAGCGCACAATAAGTTGTTTATATTTGATGGCACAAATTATGATCTATGGAAAATTTATGTGCTTAATATTTTGCGGCGTATGTCCCCGGACATGGAGCGATTTCTTGACATGGGTTTTTCTTCTCCTAAGGATCCTCAAAATTTATCTCTTGAGGAGGAGAAAAACTCTTGCCTCGATGCTCTTGCTTCTCATGTGTTTTCCATTGTTGTGAGCAATGTAGTTACTTCTTCAATCATGCCTTTTGGGAGCGCTCATGAATTATGGACAAAGCTTCAAGATAAATATGATGTGTCCAATATCATTGAGGATGATTGTTTTGCTTCCACTTCCTGCCGTGATGAGTTCTCATCTTCATCCACTTCACCAAAGTGTGGTAAGACACAAGGTAATGATATGGTGAGTGGTGATGAAAATTGCAATGTTGATATTGAGCTTACTAGTGATGATTCTTCATCTCTATCTCATTGCAATGCTTCATCTTTGGACTTAAACACATCTAGCACTATAAATGATTTACATGCTTGTGTTGATAGTCCTTGCATATCATGTGTAAGTTGCTTAAATAAATCTCATGATGATATGCTTGATTTGTCTTGTGGCCATGATAAAAATGCTTCTATTTCCTCTAGTTGTTGTGTGGCTAACAATGTAGAGGAAACCAAAGATTCTATTGGTCAAGACAAGATCTTGAAAGGAGCCTCAAGTAACTCCTCATCCCTATCTCACGGTTCTCATATATGCCTTATGGCCAAGGGCTCCATGATACCTCCTACCATGGAACCTAACATTTCTCGTGGTGATAAGGATGAGGATGAATATGAAGAAGAGGATTGGGTTGTCTCTCTACGCGATAAGGGTAAGAATGTATTCAAGGTTCTTTGCAAAGATAAAATTGCTTGCTCCCACTTCTTTGAAATCTTGTCTATCGCTATTGAGAGCCAAAAACTTATTTGGATGCATGAGAACACCATTGATAAAAAGGGTGCTCTTGAATGAGAGTATGCCAATGATGTAGCATCCCTAAAGAATGATCTTGAAGAAGAACAAGAGACCATAGCCTCTCTTGAAGAGCAACTTGAAACCCTTGAAGTGTCTCAAAATGAAATAGTTTCTAAACTCACTAAGGAAAGAGACCATGCTAAAGCTCAAGTAAAAATGCTTAAAAAGGAAAATCCCAAAGTTGGTGTTGGTCATGATAAACTTGTTAAGGATCTAGATGATCTAGACAAGGCCCACAAGGTCTTGGAGAGCGAACACTCTATCCTCACCAAGTCCCATGAGCAACTTCAAGCTTCCTATTTAAAAGAGCATGCTATGTTACCCTCTCTTCTTAATATGTCTTGTGATGATGCTTGTGCTACTAACTCTACTTCTTGTGAAGCATCTATCTTGAAGGAGAATGTTGAGCTAAGGGCTCAACTTGAGTTGCTAACTAGAAATTATGGGAAATTGGAAGAAAATCATGGAAAGCTTTCTAGCTTCCATGAGGATCTTCTAGCTTCTCATGATAGGCTAAAGTTAGCTCATGAGGCTATCATATCAAAGGCAACACCTTGTAAGCCTCATGTGGATACTAGCACTACTACCCAAAATGCTATATTGCCATGTGCTAGTCCTAGTAATTCATCCACTCATAGTATTGCTAAATCTTGTGATGAATTATCTTCCTTGCCTTGTTGCTCTAACAATGAAGATTCTACTTCCTCTAGTACTTGTGTTGTTACTAACCATTTAGAGGAAATCAAAGAGCTCAAGGCCCAAGTCACTTCTTTGAATACCGACTTGGTAAAGAGTCATGAAGGGAAATGCAAACTTGACACGATGTTAAGTGTGCAACAATCCCCCAATGACAAGAGTGGACTTGGATTCAAATCCAACAACAAGAACAAGTCCAAGAACAACAACAACAACAACAAGAAGGGCCAAGTACAAGTCAAAGACCCGGCCAATATTGTTTGCTTCAAGTGCAAAATTGAAGGGCACCATGTTAGATCTTGCCCTTTGAAGAAGAAGCAAAAAGGGAAGCGGCCTCAAGTTCAAACTCATATTCAACCTCAAGTTGAAGAAATGCCACTTCCCAAGAAGAAACAAGCCAATGCTCCCATTGTGGAGAAATCTAGTGAGAAGAAGGAGAAGAAAAGAACTTGCTACATATGCCGTGAGAAGGGCCACATCTCCTCCTTTTGCACTATCGGTACCTCATCCAACTCTGTCACCATTGATGATGTTTATTCTCTTCGTAAGGATGAGGGTGGCAATGTGTTTGCCAAATTTGTTGGTACTCAAATTGGTGTCAAGAAAAGAACCATTTGGGTTGCCAAGCCTATTGTGACTAACCTCTTAGGACCCAACTTAGTTGGGGACCAACAATTCAAAACTTGATCAATAGGTGCTTGTTGGAGGGCATTGGAGACTTGGCTACATCATGAAGAATTAAGGGATCTTCATCATTTATATTATCTCAAGCCAAGTCTTTTGGTTATCTTGCTTCTATCATGTATTCAATGTTCCTCCTTGCGGTAACATGTTCTCAACTCACTTATATTGAAAGTTACTCACCCCTTTGCATGTGTTAGTTTTGTTCCTAGCATGTGTTTGTATATGTTGTGCTTCCTACTTGCTTTTTTTCTTGAGAAATCAAGTCTATGTATGTTGGGTTGCACACCGTGTACTTGTGTTTGTGTTGGAGCCTCTTTGCTTCTTGTTGTATCTTATATGGCTCTTATGAGCGATTAATGGACTATCCCATTTTGGGGGAGTGATATTCCTTTAGGAATTTCATGATCCTAACAATGTGTGTACATGAGGAATATCACTTAGAATTGATATTGCAAGATTATCTAGTCTCTATGTGGTATGTCATCTTCATGAGAAATTCAAATTCTAATGTCCATTAATATATGTAGTTGAATTTATTTGCCTCTTGTGAAATTAAATTCTTTATCACATTATGGGGGAGTAATAAGCTTTGTGTATATTACAATCCTAGAAAATGTGAACATTTGAGGTTGTGTCACATAGAATTGATATTGTAAATTATCTCTCTCGTATGTGGCATGTTTGCTCAAACAAGTTCCAATTTATTTAAATGGCTTCATTGCTAATATCTTTGTGGATCTTGGTTGTGAAAGTTTTTCTTGGCATGGTTTTTCACAATGTGTCCCTCAATACATTTTTGGAAAACCATGTGCTTCAAGTCATACTATTAATTGATTTGCATGTTGGTATGCATACTATTAATTGCTTTGCATATTGGTATGAATACTATTAATTGCTTTGCATGTTGGTATGACTAATTGAAGCTATCAAGAAACTCTCTTTGCATGATGGTTAACTCTTATCTTTTACCATATGCTTTATTTGGTGTAAATATGATCTTACATATATTTACAAACTACCACCGGGAAATATTTCCTAATACCTCTTGTCCTAGGACAATTGGCAATCTATTATGAGGTAGAAATTTATTGATCATATTTACATTGGCTCTTGTGTTTAAATTGTCTTATTAATTGCCATGAATGTGTTGTGCTTTTACTCCCATGTGTCTTCCTTGCATCTTATGGATCTAATTTGTCTATTCAAACTTTCTTAGCATTTTAGTAGATATAGGTAGCGTGATGATCCTAGTTTTGTGCATTTTGTATTCATATGCAAAATCCTAGATAATGCACTAATCTTGGGGGAGCTCTCCTATATTTGTTAGAATGCTTAACATCTCTTTATCACTATCAAAAATTTGGTTTTGGGAGACATAAATTTTTTGGTACTTTTGTGCCATCATAAAAAGTTTCGAGGGTTTGGTTTATTTGTTGGAACCTTGCTCTCTTGGGAGTTAGTTATCTCATTCTTTTGTGTTTAGGTTTAATTAGCTTCTTATAATGAGATAATTCTTGGAGTCAATCTTGTGTTGATTTGATTCTTTGATATAATTTGGACAACCATTGTCTCTTGATTTATTTGGTGTTTTGTCCAAATTGTATCTTCCTTTGGTTCTTGAAAGTATTGTGCATGCATATTTAATATATGTATATCTTATGGCATGTGTTACTTTCTTTGATCCAATATATAGGGTAAACTCCATCAAATCCTAATTTGGCTAAGATGTGCATGAAATTCAATTTCATATCTATAGGCACATAGTATTGTGGAGTTTGTCCTATATGTTGTAGTATGTCTAACTACTTCGGACCCAATTAGTTTGGGGACCATTTTGTACTTACCTTTGTGTTAGGTGCAATGTATATGCATTGGATGTTTGTCTCACTCTTGGGAAGAAGTGGTGACTCAATGGTAACTTGAGGCAAGCTAGGATGGTCAACGAACACATATCTACTACATCCACACCAATGCTATCTCGGTAACAAGTATCTTCTCATGCATATTTTTCTAGCATACAACCATGTGGTTGCATCTTGGCATGAATCTCTTGATTTGCAAATGTTGTGCTTCTTGCAAAAGTCTTAATGAAACCTCTTTATTGTGAATGTGAGTAAGTTGAGATGAGTGCATTTGTTGGGAAGTATATTAAATCATGCTCATGTTTCATCCATCCCAACTATGCCTATCTAGCAATTTTATTGCATATCAATTCCTCAAACCTCTCACATGTGCAATATCGATGAAAGTGCAAATTTAGTTATTTCTTTTGGTATCCTCGTTTGTGATACTTGTTGCCTATCTCAATGCATCCCAACTATCTTCTATCCCTTGTTGATATTGTGATGTATTTTAGATGTTTGTGGCTGAAGTTCATGAATGTACAATAAGATAAAATTGAGCCTTTGGCCATGCTATTAAGCAAAAATTCTTATTGGTATATTGCATGACTTCATTTTGGGATATCATGCTATATTTCTTGTGTATCTATTTTGTGTGTGCATGTTTCTTTGTGGATAAATATCTTTGTGATATTGCTCACTTAGAGAAACTTATACACATAAGAGATGATACATCCTCATTTGATATCTTATTTATTTGTTGCATGTTGATTGGTCATGCTAAGCAATATAATTCATTGAAGACTATGATGATGCTTTTTGCTCATCCTTGTAATAGTCTTATAATATGCTTTATCATGCCTTTCACATATCCTCTTGGTTGAGCCTTTTATTATGGTGCCTCTTACTTGTTGCTCAACCATTTGTTTGTTGCAAGTGTTAAGCTTAATTTTCTATCTATGATCTATTGCAAATGTTTGTGTTTTAAATGGTAATGAGGGAGTAAGGATTCCATGTTATGCATATTGTATTCAAATGCAACATTTTAATTTATGCATGTACCTTGGGGAGCTTCCTCATTTTATTTAAGGCACTATTTTGTCGTGATCATTAGAGTTTGATTCACTTGGTATCTTTTGTTTCTAATGATATTATGGGAGTGATGATTTCATGTTTGTGCACTTTACACTCCAATGCAATTTGTCTGGTTTTGTGCACAAACCTTGGGGAGCTTCCTCATATTATTTAGAGCAATCTTCTTGATCTTATTATAATATCTATCTTTATTTTGGTATCTTCTTTGTAGTTCATTTGGTTGCTTGCTTCATTTGTTGAAGCTTCTTGACTTTGTTATCTTTTTGCAATCTTTGATCCTATCTATAGTGTGATTCCTTCCGAATATTCATCATTGGATACGTGCATTTGATTCCACTCAAATTATGAGAAATGCACACGCTATGAAGGAACTCTCACTATTTTGGCCTTCTAAATTTTTCACCCATTTCGGCAATTGGTGCCAATGGGGGAGAAGTTTGGAGGGTTTAAGGGAATTTGGTTATGTCTTTGCTTTGTGCTTAAGCATGTGCCTTTATTGCATTGCATCTTGTTGCTTTGCATAGTTGAATATTTAGAGAAAACTCCACTAGGCTTTGAATGCCAATATATGCAATGAAAGTCTAGATCATTCACACATGCATATATTATGGGGGAGTTTGCTCTATATATTCAACTTGTTTGTTACTTAAATTCCTTATATAAACCCTCTCAAAGAGATTGTCATCAATTACCAAAATGGGGGAGATTGAAAGTGCATGGACCCCCATGTGTGGTTTTGGTAATTAATGACAATCCCTATGGACTAATGTTTGCATTGAGTTATATTTGTAGGTGTTGTCCATAGGCAATGCTTGAACCATATGTTGGCTTCAAGGTTGCATTAATAAGAAATTAATGAAGGATATCAAGTATCAAGTATGTCTTGAAGATGAAGATGAAGTGATCCCTCAAAGTTAACTTCAAGACATCAACATGATGAAGAATGAAGAAATGAAGTGCAAGTTCAAGATGAGCCATCTCTAAGAGATCATTTGCTTGAAGCTTGCCATCCATATGGTGATCATGGATATGTGAAGATGTGCCGAAGAAAATGCTCTCCCATGGTGGATTATGGGGGAGCAATCCACAAGACTTCATCAAGCAAGCACAATCAAGAAAGGCGTTCCATCTTGTTGTGATCAAGATCGTCTTCATCGAGCTCAAGAGGAACGCGCAAGGTTAAGGTTTGCTCTTGATAGGGTTTCTTTCTTACAGGTCTCATGGTGTAGTTGGAGACCGTTTTATAGTTTAGTTGCCGTACTATCAAGAGGGCTCTCGAGTGAGTAACTCGATCGTATCGTTCGGAGAGAGCTCAAACCTTTGCATCCTTGCATCATATTTCTTGGTTGTTATTTGGATCTTATCCATTTGGTGATTTAGAGCTTGTGGTTATTTCCATAGCAAGCTCTAGTTCATCGAAAACGGATTCCGCATGAATCACTTGTTGCGTTTTCGATATTGGAGTTTTTCTCGGTTTCTCGTATTGAGAGGTTTCACTCTAAAATACATAGAAAAACCTACCCCACTTGTTCTTAAGCCTTTCACTCTTTGTGGGGTAGCTCTTGTCGTCTTCTTTACAACAAAATTGGTTTCACCTAAATCCGAGTTTCCTAACTCAAGTTGTTGCATTTTCCATATTGGAGGTTTTACCGGTTTGCTGTTTATAGATAGGTAAAACCTTTATCCATTTGTTTCTATCCTACCTTACTGGACTATGATGGTTCCATGCATGATCTTGTAGAGCTTTTTACTAGCTTCGAAACGAGCCCAAGATCATCAAAATCGGAGTCCGGATGCAAAAGTTATTGAAGTTTTCGTGAAGCAGTTTTTTGGCCGGAAGTTACCGGAACTTCCGCCCTACTTCCGGTGAACTTCCGGAAATGACGAATCTGCACGCAGAAACTATACTGTAAGCATTCCGGGGACGCCCGACTTCACCCGGAAGTTGGCCGGTACTTCCGGGGGGCGGAAGTTCCGCCCCAAATGACCGGAAGTTCCGGTTTTGACGAGTTTTGTGCATAACGGGCAGATTTCTCTTGCCCTATTTAAGGGGGTCTTCTTCCCCAAAGTTCCCCATCTGTTTGAGCTCGTTTTTGCCCCCATTGTTGACCTTCTTTGAGCTTGCTATCTCCCTCTCCCTCCCATGAATCTTGCATCTATTTGAGAGATAGATAGAGGAGATCTAGATCTACATCTTCACCAATCAAATCCCTCTCTTTGTGAGGGGAATCCACTAGATCTAGATCTTGGAGAAATTTGGTGTTCCTCCTCCTATTTGTTCTTCCTCTCTTATTCCCCCAATAGCTTTTGTAGCTTTGTTGGAATTTGAGAGAGAAGAACTTGAGCATCTTTGTGGTGTTCTTGCCATTGCATTTGGTGCATCGGTTTGAGTTCTCCACGGTGATTCGTGGAAGTGAAAGCAAGAAAGTTGTTACTCTTGGGTTCTTGGAACCCTAGACGGATTTGAGGCCTTTGTGGCGATTTCTTGGGAGCCTCCAATTAAGTTGTGGATGCGTGCCCCAAGCTTTGTGTAAGGCCTGGTTTCCGCCTCGAAGGAAATCCCTTAGTGGAACCGTGACCTAGGCCTTTGTGGCGAGGGTCACCGGAGATTTAGGTGAGGCGCCTTCGTGGCGTTCGGTGTGTGGTGTGAGTACCGCATCTTGGGGTGAGGCCTTTGTGGCGTTGGTGTGCATCGAGCTACCACACCTCAAGGTGAGCCTCTTGTGGCGTTCGGGAGCACTAAGCCACCGCACCTCTCCACCGAAGATTAGCACTCGCAAGAGTGTGAACTCCGGGATAAATCATCGTCTCCCGCGTGCCTCGGTTATCTCTATACCCGAGCTCTTTACTTATGCACTTTACCTTGTGATAGCCATCGTGCTTGAAGTTATATATATCTTGCTATCACATAAGTTGCTTGTCTTGCTTAGCATAAGTTGTTGGTGCACATAGGTGAACCATTGCCTAGAATAAGTTGTTGGTGCACATAGGTGAACCATAGTATATAGGCTTTGGGCTTGACAAAGTAAACGCTAGTTTTTATTCCGCATTTGTTAAGCCCATCTCGTAAAAGTTTTAAATCGCCTATTCACCCCCCCCCCCTCTAGGCGACATCCGTGTCCTTTCAGTTCCAGAACATGGAATGGACCGAAGAACTTGAATGCTAACTTGTGATTTGCGCGGCGAGCAACCGACGACTGAAGATAGGGCTGGAGTCGCAAGAAAACCATAGCACCCACATCGAATGTCCTCTCAGTGCGATGCTTGTCAGCTTGCGCTTTCATCCTCTGCTGCATCCGGAGTAAGTGCTGACGCACGGACGCAATGATCAGGGAATGCTCCTGGAGCCATTCTTGCACATCCTGGGAAGCTATCTTGTCGGTCGCGGTAATGCCAAAGTAACGAGGCTGCCGCCCATACAATAGCTCGAAGGGAGTTTTACCAAGCGAGGAATGCCAATTTGTATTATACCAGAACTCACTCAAGGCAATCCACTTGCTCCAGTGATGTGGTTGTGAACTGATGAAGCACCGCAGGTAACATTCCAGCGACTGATTCACTCGCTCCGTCTGGCCATCAGTCTCAGGATGATTAGCAGTACTCATTTTGAGTTGTGTCTCAGTTGCTCGGAAAACGGACTGCCAGAAAATGCTTGTAAAAATGGGATCACAATCAGATACCAGGGACTTAGGCATGCCATGCAGACGATATATATTTGTCAACAAATAGCTCTGCAACCTTGCTAGCTGTGTAAGGGTGGCTGAGAGGAATAAAATGTGCATACTTACTGAACTTGTCAACGACTACCAAGATGCAGTTGTAGCCCCGGGACTTGGGCAGGCCATCAATGAAATCCATAGTAGCTACCTCCCATGGTGCAGATGGAACAGGGAGCGGTTGCAGCAGACCAGCAGGTGGCAACCGTTCAGGTTTTGCTTGCTGACAGATGCGACAACAGCGGACATAATCCTTAGTCATAGTTTTCATTGCTGGCCAACTGAAGAGGGAAATGAGCTGACGATAGGTAACTGGAAACCCAGAATGACCCCCTTGCGGACTGTCATGGAATGCAGAGATAATCTGTTGCTGGAGCACCAAGTCGTTGCCCACCCAAATTCTTCCCTTGTGGCGCAGGATACCGTGCTTCAAGGTATAATGTTCATCCGACTCGGGGTCGACCGCCAGTTTCTGCAAAATTCTCTGAGCTGTGGTATCTGAGCTATAGCTGGCTTGTACCTTGGACAACCAACTAGGCTGGATTGTCGTAACAGAGAACAGCTGGGAATTTGAATTTGGTCTGCGCGACAAAGCATCAGCTGCACCATTGTGAATTCCTTTTTTGTACTGCACCTTATACTGTAACCCCATCAACTTGGTCAGAGCCTTCTGCTGCCACTCGGTGTGCAAGCGCTGATCAGTGAGGTGAGTCAAGCTTTTGTGGTCGGTTCTGATAATAAACTCACCAACTTGCAGATAGGAGCGTGATGGCGTGTAACTCACACGTTCGTTGGGAACCCCAAGAGGAAGGTATGATGCGCACAGCAGCAAGTTTTCCCTCAGAAAGAAACCAAGGTTTATCGAACCAGGAGGAGCCAAGAAGCACGTTGAAGGTTGATGGCGGCGGGATGTAGTGCGGCGCAACACCAGGGATTCCGGCGCCAACGTGGAACCTGCACAACACAACCAAAGTACTTTGCCCCAACGAAACAGTGAGGTTGTCAATCTCACCGGCTTGCTGTAACAAAGGATTAACCGTATTGTGTGGAAGATGATTGTTTGCAGAAAACAGTAGAACAGTATTGCAGTAGATTGTATTTCAGTAAAGAGAATTGGACCGGGGTCCACAGTTCACTAGAGGTGTCTCTCCCATAAGACAAACAGCATGTTGGGTGAACAAATTACAGTTGGGCAATTGACAAATAAAGAGGGCATGACCATGCACATACATATCATGATGAGTATAGTGAGATTTAATTTGGGCATTACGACAAAGTACATAGACCGCCATCCAGCATGCATCTATGCCTAAAAAGTCCACCTTCAGGTTATCATCCGAACCCCCTCCAGTATTAAGTTGCTAACAACAGACAATTGCATTAAGTATTGCGCGTAATGTAACTAGTGGCTACATCCTTGAACATAGCATCAATGTTTTATCCCTAGTGGCAACAGCACATCCATAACCTTAGAGGTTCTTGTCACCCCTCCAGATTCACGGAGACATGAACCCACTATCGAGCATAAATACTCCCTCTTGGAGTTACTAGCATCAACTTGGCCAGAGCATCTACTAATAACGGAGAGCATGCAAGATCATAAACAACACATAGACATAGCTTTGATAATCAACATAACAAGTATTCTCTATTCATCGGATCCCAACAAACGCAACATATAGAATTACAGATAGATGATCTTGATCATGTTAGGCAGCTCACAAGATCCGACAATGATAGCACAATGGGGAGAAGACAACCATCTAGCTACTGCTATGGACCCATAGTCCAGGGGTAGACTACTCACACATCACACCGGAGGCGACCATGGCGGCGTAGAGTCCTCCGGGAGATGATTCCCCTCTCCGGCAGGGTGCCGGAGGCGATCTCCTGGATCCCCCGAGATGGGATCGGCGGCGGCGTCTCTGGAAGGTTTTCCGTATCGTGGCTCTCGGTACTGGGGGTTTCGTCACGGAGGCTATTTGTAGGCGGAAGGGCAGGTCAGGGGGCCACACGAGGGCCCCAGATGACAGGGCCGCGCGGCCAAGACCTAGGCCGCGCCGCCCTGTAGTCTGGGCGCCTCGTGGCCCCACTTCGTCTCCTCTTCGGACTTCTGGAAGCTTCGTGGCAAAATAGGACCCTGGGCGTTGATTTCGTCCAATTCCGAGAATATTTCGTTACTAGGATTTCTGAAACCAAAAACAGCAGAAAACAGCAACTGGCACTTCGGCATCTTGTTAATAGGTTAGTTCCAGAAAATGCACGAATATGACATAAAGTGTGCATAAAACATGTAGATAACATCAATAATGTGGCATGGAACATAAGAAATTATCGATACGTTGGAGACGTATCAGCATCCCCAAGCTTAGTTCTGCTCGTCCCGAGCAGGTAAAACGATAACACAGATAATTTCTGGAGTGACATGCCATCATAATCTTGATCATACTATTTGTAAAGCATATGTAGTGAATGCAGCGATCAAAACAATGTGTATGACATGAGTAAACAAGTGAATCATAAAGCAAAGACTTTTCATGAATAGCACTTCAAGACAAGCATCAATTAAGTCTTGCATAAGAGTTAACTCATAAAGCAATAATTCATAGTAAAAGCATTGAAGCAACACAAAGGAAGATTAAGTTTCAGCGGTTGCTTTCAACTTATAACATGTATATCTCATGGATATTCTCAACATAGAGTAATATAATAAGTGCAATATGCAAGTATGTAGGAATCAATGCACAGTTCACACAAGTGTTTGCTTCTTGAGGTGGAGAG
This sequence comes from Lolium perenne, assembly GCF_019359855.2. Classification (NCBI taxonomy): domain Eukaryota; kingdom Viridiplantae; phylum Streptophyta; class Magnoliopsida; order Poales; family Poaceae; genus Lolium; species Lolium perenne. The sequence continues at coordinate 75,486,748 of NC_067244.2, forward strand.
AAATAGGTGAACTGACTCAACATTGAAAGTAAAAGAATGGTCCTCCATAGAGGAAAAGCATCGATTGCTATATTTGTGCTAGAGCTTTGATTTTGAAAACATGAAACAATTTTGTCAACGGTAGTAATAAAGCATATGTATCATGTAAATTATATCTTACAAGTTGCAAGCCTCATGCATAGTATACTAATAGTGCCCGCACCTTGTCCTAATTAGCTTGGACTACCGGATCATCACAATGCACATGTTTTAACCAAGTGTCACAAAGGGGTACCTCTATGCCGCCTGTACAAAGGTCTAAGGAGAAAGCTCGCATTGGATTTCTCGCTATTGATTATTCTCAACTTAGACATCCATACCGGGACAACATAGACAACAGATAATGGACTCCTCTTTTATGCATAAGCATGTAACAACAATTAATAATTTTCTCATTTGAGATTGAGGATATATGTCCAAAACTGAAACTTCCACCATGGATCATGGCTTTAGTTAGCGGCCCAATGTTCTTCTCTAACAATATGCATGCTTAACCATAAGGTGGTAGATCTCTCTTACTTCAGACAAGACGAACATGCATAGCAACTCACATGAAATTCAACAATGAATAGTTGATGGCGTCCCCAGTGAACATGGTTATCGCACAACAAGCAACTTAATAAGAGATAAAGTGCATAATTACATATTCAATACCACAATAGTTTTTAAGCTATTTGTCCCATGAGCTATATATTGCAAAGGTGAATGATGGAATTTTAAAGGTAGCACTCAAGCAATTTACTTTGGAATGGCGGAAAATACCATGTAGTAGGTAGGTATGGTGGACACAAATGGCATAGTGGTTGGCTCAAGTATTTTGGATGCATGAGAAGTATTCCCTCTCGATACAAGGTTTAGGCTAGCAAGGCTTATTTGAAACAAACACAAGGATGAACCGGTGCAGCAAAACTCACATAAAAGACATATTGAAAACATTATAAGACTCTACACCGTCTTCCTTGTTGTTCAAACTCAATACTAGAAATTATCTAGACCTTAGAGAAACCAAATATGCAAACCAAATTTTAGCATGCTCTATGTATTTCTTCATTAATGGGTGCAAAGCATATGATGCAAGAGCTTAAACATGAGCACAACAATTGCCAAGTATCACATTACCCAAGACATTAATAGCAATTACTACATGTATCATTTTCCAATTCCAACCATATAACAATTTAACGAAGAAGAAACTTCGCCATGAATACTATGAGTAGAAACCAAGGACATACTTGTCCATATGCTACAGCGGAGCGTGTCTCTCTCCCATAAAGTGAATGCTAGGATCCATTTTATTCAAACAAAACAAAAACAAAAACAAACCGACGCTCCAAGCAAAGCACATAAGATGTGATGGAATAAAAATATAGTTTCAGGGGAGGAACCTGATAATGTTGTCGATGAAGAAGGGGATGCCTTGGGCATCCCCAAGCTTAGACGCTTGAGTCTTCTTGATATATGCAGGGGTGAACCACCGGGGCATCCCCAAGCTTAGAGCTTTCACTCTCCTTGATCATGTTGCATCATACTCCTCTCTTGATCCTTGAAAACTTCCTCCACACCAAACTCGAAACAACTCATTAGAGGGTTAGTGCACAATAAAAATTAACATATTCAGAGGTGATACAATCATTCTTAACACTTCTGGACATTGCATAAAGCTACTGGACATTAATGGATCAAAGAAATTCATCCAACATAGCAAAAGAGGCAATGCGAAATAAAAGGCAGAATCTGTCAAAACAGAACAGTTTGTATTGACGAATTTTAAAATGGCACCAGACTTGCTCAAATGAAAATGCTCAAATTGAATGAAAGTTGCGTACATATCTGAGGATCATGCACGTAAATTGGCTTAATTTGCTGAGCTACCTACAGGGAGGTAGACCCAGATTCGTGACAGCAAAGAAATCTGGAACTGCGCAGTAATCCAAATCTAGTATGAACTTTTCTATCAACGGCTTTACTTGGCACAACAAAACACTAAACTAAGATAAGGAGAGGTTGCCACAGTAGTAAACAACTTCCAAGACACAAAAATAAAAACAAAGTACTGTAGGTAAAAACATGGGTTGTCTCCCATAAGCGCTTTTCTTTAACGCCTTTCAGCTAGGCGCAGAAAGTGTGTATCAAGTATTATCGGAGGGTGGTGTATCGTTATTATGAGCTCCCCCATCCGCAGTGGTACTAAGGGCTTTGTCAATTTTAGGCCTATAATAATACTTCTTTGGTTTAGGCACTTTAGAGACATACATAAACTTTTGCTCCTTACCCACATAAGCTTTCTCCTTATATTTAAGAGAAGAAAATGTTGAACCCAAGGTTCCCATAGCTTTTTCAAGTTCATCAATCCTATTGATTTGATCATCATGGTCAACACAAGTTCCTAGGACACTAATTCTTTCATCAATTCCTCCTAAGGATTTATCAAGTTCATCAGTTTTATCAAGTAACATTTCCAATTTAGCTTCAATATTTGGAAAAAATTTCTCTATGGTTTCCATTTTTTTCATAACATCTTCAAGAGAGATTTCAGTTTTGACTTTATCAACAGGGGGTATTCCAAATAGACTCTCAATAATGCAGCTAGCTTCTAATGCAGGAGTACTTAAGAAGTTACCTCCTGCGAGACAATCAAGAACATACCTATTCCAGCTAGAGATACCAACATAAAAATTCCTGAGTAAAATAGTGGTGGAGTGTTTCTTAGTGCACCTATTATGGGCATTACTAATTCTATACCAAGCATCTCTTAAACATTCTCCCCCTTGTTGCTTAAACGTACGAACTTCAACTTCAGGATTACTCATTTTAGCAGTAGTAAATAAATCAAACTAGATAAAGTAAATGCAAGTAACTAATTTTTTTGTGTTTTTGATATAGCAAACAAGATAGCAAATAAAGTAAAACTAGCAACTAATTTTTTTTGTATTTTGATTTAGTGCAGCAAACAAAGTAGTAAATAAAACTAAGCAAGACAAAAACAAAGTAAAGAGATTGAGAAGTGGAGACTCCCCTTGCAGCGTGTCTTGATCTCCCCGGCAACGGCGCCAGAAAAAGAGCTTGATGGCGTGTAACTCACACGTTCGTTGGGAACCCCAAGAGGAAGGTATGATGCGCACAGCAGCAAGTTTTCCCTCAGAAAGAAACCAAGGTTTATCGAACCAGGAGGAGCCAAGAAGCACGTTGAAGGTTGATGGTGGCGGGATGTAGTGCGGCGCAACACCAGGGATTCCGGCGCCAACGTGGAACCTGCACAACACAACCAAAGTACTTTGCCCCAACGAAACAGTGAGGTTGTCAATCTCACCGGCTTGCTGTAACAAAGGATTAACCGTATTGTGTGGAAGATGATTGTTTGCAGAAAACAGTAGAACAGTATTGCGGAGATTGTATTTCAGGAAAGAGAATTGGACCGGGGTCCACAGTTCACTAGAGGTGTCTCTCCCATAAGACAAACAACATGTTGGGTGAACAAATTACAGTTGGGCAATTGACAAATAAAGAGGGCATGACCATGCACATACATATCATGATGAGTATAGTGAGATTTAATTTGGGCATTATGACAAAGTACATAGACCGCCATCCAGCATGCATCTATGCCTAAAAAGTCCACCTTCAGGTTATCATCCGAACCCCCTCCAGTATTAAGTTGCTAACAACAGACAATTGCATTAAGTATTGCGCGTAATGTAACTAGTGGCTACATCCTTGAACATAGCACCAATGTTTTATCCCTAGTGGCAACAACACATCCATAACCTTAGAGGTTCTTGTCACCCCTCCAGATTCACGGAGACATGAACCCACTATCGAGCATAAATACTCCCTCTTGGAGTTACTAGCATCAACTTGGCCAGAGCATCTACTAATAACGGAGAGCATGCAAGATCATAAACAACACATAGACATAGCTTTGATAATCAACATAACAAGTATTCTCTATTCATCGGATCCCAACAAACGCAACATATAGAATTACAGATAGATGATCTTGATCATGTTAGGCAGCTCACAAGATCCGACAATGGTAGCACAATGGGGAGAAGACAACCATCTAGCTACTGCTATGGACCCATAGTCCAGGGGTAGACTACTCACACATCACACCGGAGGCGACCATGGCGGCGTAGAGTCCTCCGGGAGATGATTCCCCTCTCCGGCAGGGTGCCGGAGGCGATCTCCTGGATCCCCCGAGATGGGATCGGCGGCGGCGGCGTCTCTGGAAGGTTTTCCGTATCGTGGCTCTCGGTACTGGGGGTTTCGTCACGGAGGCTATTTGTAGGCGGAAGGGCAGGTCAGGGGGCCACACGAGGGCCCCAGATGACAGGGCCGCGCGGCCAAGACCTAGGCCGCGCCGCCCTGTAGTCTGGGCGCCTCGTGGCCCCACTTCGTCTCCTCTTCGGACTTCTGGAAGCTTCGTGGCAAAATAGGACCCTGGGCGTTGATTTCGTCCAATTCCGAGAATATTTCGTTACTAGGATTTCTGAAACCAAAAACAGCAGAAAACAAAGAATCGGCACTTCGGCATCTTGTTAATAGGTTAGTTCCAGAAAATGCACGAATATGACATAAAGTGTGCATAAAACATGTAGATAACATCAATAATGTGGCATGGAACATAAGAAATTATCGATACGTTGGAGACGTATCAGAGCGCCACTGTTGTACTGCTAAGAGAATAGCCAGGTACTCCTTTTCATACACTGAGAGAGTGCGATTCCGTGGACCCAATGCTCTGCTCACATAAGCCAATGGATGACCTTGCTGAGAGAGTACTGCTCCAATACCCACATCACAGGCGTCAGTGTCAATGGTGAACTGCAGCGAGAAGTTGGGAAGTGCCAAGACTGGTGCCGACATAAGCGCAGACTTCAGAACTTGGAAGGCAGTTTTAGTATCCTCTGTCCAAATAAACATCACACCCTTCTTTAGGAGATTGGTTAAAGGTTGACTCAGGATAGCATAATGATTGATAAATTTGCAGTAATACCCAGCTAGGCCTAGGAACCCCCTTAGTTCCTTGAGTGTTGTAGGCGTCGACCACTCTTTGATCGTCTGAATTTTAGTGTCATCTGTTGCTACACCTTCGCCAGAGATAACATGTCCCAGATAAGCAACTCGCTGCTGAGCAAACGCGCACTTGGAACGCTTTACTTGCCACTGGTCACGCTTCAATATTCCCAGAACTGTTGATAGATGTTGCAGGTGCTCCTCATAGGTAGCGCTGTAGATCAATATATCGTCAAAAAAGACGAGGGCAAACTTCCTGAGGACAGGGGCAAGGGACGCGTTCATGGCGTGCTGGAAGGTGGCTGGGGCGCCTGTCAGCCCAAACGCCATGACCTTGAACTCATAGTGGCCATTGTGCGATTGGAAAGCCGTTTTATACTCTTCACCAGGCGCTAGTCGAATCTGATGGTAGCCAGCCCTGAGATCGAGCTTAGAAAACCAATGCGCGCTGGCGAGCTCATCCAGTAACTCATCAATTATTGGTAGTGGATACTTCCCCTTCACTGTCAGTGCATTGAGGTGACGGTAATCCACCACCAGGCGCCAAGTATGGTCTGCCTTTTTAACCAACAAGATGGGAGAACCAAAAGCGCTGTTGCTGTGTGTGATAACACCTTGGTCGAGTAGTTCCTTGATTTGCCTCTCAATTTCTGTCTTGAGTTCAGGTGCCACGCGGTAAGGTCGAACCGAGACAGGACGTGCCCCTGGAATCAATGGAATATGATGATCATAGAGGCGGCGCGGTGGCAGGCCAGTAGGTGCATCAAAAACTGTCGAGTACTGATCCAGGACCGACTGTACTTCACGAGGTAGCTCAACTGGCTGATCTGTTTGGGCTTCCCTGATGAGATGCAATTCAATCAAGGCATGTGTCGACAGAATTTCCCCTTCACCATGCAGGATGACCTGTTGCCCTTCATGATGAATGCCAAGCCATCCTTGCTCCCAATGAGTCGTCATAGGACTGTACTTGCCCAGCCAATCCAAGCCTATGATACCATCATAGCTACCCAAACGCAGCACCCGAAAGGTATCCGAGAACTTGGCACCATCAGCTGACCATTGTAGATCAGGGAAATAAGTGGTACTCTGTAACACAGCACCCCCCGCTACCTTAACTGACACTGGGATAGGTAAACGGTGCAGGCCGGTCAGAAGCTTGGCCTTCTCCTCATCGATGAAACAAGCTGAGCTACCAGAATCAACAAGGAACAGGAAATCGTGTCCCTGAATGTGTACCTTTAACTGCATAGTTCTTGGCGCGCTAACTTCTGGGCTAACGGCTGCCACAGAAAGCATCATCACCTGCTGATTAACAGGCTCTTGATCAGCTTCTAGAGTATCTTCATCACTATCTGTGCATGATCGCACGTAATCAATCATTTCCTGCACCACATGTAACTGGATAGCTGACTTGCACTGATGTTCACGACTGTACTTTTCTCCACAAGTGAAACACAAATTCTTAGAGCGGCGGTAGGCTCTGAGGCTGTTCCATTTGTCGACACTAGCAGGCTTCTGACTGTCGACAACCTTTTTCTCCTCCACTGTTCGCGAAACCCACTTGGATGGTGGTGGCGGTGGAGGTGGTGGTGCAGAGATGGACCTTCTCGAAGCAGATGCAGCTATTGGCTGAAACCGCTGCTGATTGTCATCGCCCAATTCCTCATACAGAAGAGCCAAGGAATAAGCCACTTCCAATGTTTTCGGCTGCTGAATTGCCACGAGAACCCGTACTGAAGACTGGAGACCATCGATGAACTTGGTTGTGTAATGAACTGGATCTGGCTTACCCTCATATACAGAGATCTGATCCATCAACTCCGAGAAGCGAGATACATAATCCTCGATAGTGGTTTCCTGCCTGATGTGGAACAAACGCCTACAGAGTATCGGATGCTGGTTTCTGCTGAATCGAGCCAGGACTGCTTCTGTGAACTGCATCCAACTGGGTTGCGGATACTGATGTAAGAATGCCTCTAGCCAAGTTGCTGCTGTGCCCATGAATTGATCAGCCGCAAGGGTGACCCAGAGGTTGGATGCCGTCAGGTTCCTCCGGAATTGTTCCTCACAACGTCGTTGCCACAGTTTAGGGTTGGCTCCATCGAAGTGAGGCAGATCGGAACGGAAACCAGAAGCAAAATTATGAGAATCACTGCCAGGCAAACGCGAGTTGTTGTACTGGCGCTGGGAAAAAAGTTGCGGTCGAAATTGGTACCTCCTTCCGGGGAATTCGTGTGCTGGGCACAGTTCGTTCCCCGGTTTTGTGGATCCCAGTGGCGCCCTTCAGGGCCGGTGGTACGAGCGTCGACCTCCTTGGATGCGGACGACGACGACCTTCCCGCCACGGCTCCTGGATCGCAGCGCATCGCTCGATCCACAGCAGCCGCGAGTCCGGCGATCTCGGAGCTGAGGGAGGTCTTGACAGCGTCGAGCTCGGCGCCGAGAGACTCCTTCGCCGCCTGAAGATCGGTGCTCACCGCCGTGCGAACGCCGTCGACGGTGGTGCGGACGTCCGTGATCTGCTCCGTAGTGTCGTCGACGAACACCTTGACCGCATCGAGCAATTCCTTCTTGTACGAGGCGAAGCGGATCTCGTACTCCTCCTTCGTCTCCGATCGGAGGAGCTGGTACAAGGCCTTGGATTCCGTCGAGAGGTTCTCCATGGCTTGTGCTCTACGTCGGCCGGCGAACCGGGTGTGGTGTGGGTGGGAGGGAATCTCCAGATCCGTAGATCGTATGGCTCTGATTACCAATTGTGAACAACTATCTAGATCTTCTCGAGTAGTAGCGAGATTCGGAATTCAAACGAGGAAATTGTTAGGAGGGTGGCTGCAACCAACCACCCCTTCAGCCAGTGCTCCACGGCAGCGCCGCTTAATTACAACCAGGATAAATCTCGACAAGGTTCCAGGGATCTAGCGATCCTCCTTATATAGCTACACTACTGTTCACGTGACCCAATGGCCATCTGCCAGCCAGGAAGGGGCCCGCTTGTCGCGCTTGGGCCGGGCCTGTGCTGGACCGCCGTCTTCCGACGAAGTGGACTTCTCCTCGTGTATAGCTGGACCGCCGTCTTCAGATGAAGTGGACTTCTCCTCGTGTATGGCTGGACCGCTGACAGATTCAGAGGAAGCTTGTTATATCTTTGGACAGTAAACAACTTGCAAAGGACATTGTAGATGGACCAGGGGTGCCTACGGAGCTATCATCAAAGAAATTTCGGCACATTCTGCAGAATTCATTAAAGTTACCTTTATCCATGAAGGAATAAAATTAAATACAGAAGCTCATAATTTAGCTCGATATTCTCTTTCTCTAGGCCAGGGTCGCCATGTGCGGCTTGTTGAACCCTTTCATCATGTAATGATATCTCTTGTGTTGGCCTTTTGATAATAATAAAGCGAGCAAGTTAATCTAAAAAAAATCAAACTCATTTTATGACGGAGCTACATTCTCATCTCTTCTTTCTCTGAGAGGTCGAATCCTGGTCCCCAATCTTCCACCTCCTCAACTCCAGCTTCACCTATAACTCCCCATGTTTCTAGCATACGCGATGTTAGAATTAGGATTTGTGCACTCATCTTAAAAGTGGGGGAATTTTTTCGCTTCAGTTGAAAACTCAAAGTGATCGAGAACCTGATATAAGTCTTGATGAATTAGGGCTAACATCTCGATAAATGTTTGGTTTCGAGATAATCTTTGATGGTATCTACAGAAAAGGGAAAACATGGAAAAGTTAAACCAAAGTTCATTTGAATTCAAAACTAGAATTTAAATCTTACATTGAATTTGAATTCAAATTATTATATACGGATGAAGCCCGGTGATCACATGGGTACGTGAGCACGCGGTGAGAGACTGACACGTGTCTAACGGTGTTAGTTGTCCGTGAGATGACATTTGTAATAAAAAAATTGTGTCACCCCGATAAAAAGTCGCACGCCCCCCTTTTTAACCGCTGCGTCTTATCCTCTCCGCATCTCTCTCCAAGCCACACACCTTTTCTCTGTCTCTCTCTCTCCTAACCACGATGGAAACACCGATCCAGCGGCGAAAAATTGAGGAGCACCGAGCTGGAGAGGTCGCCGTCGTCGCCGCGTCCGCATCGGGACGCTTCCTTCACACGGCCGCAGGGGAGGCCGCCGCCGTCACCGCGCACGCATCGGGACGCCGCCTCCACGCGAGCACGCGGCCGCAGGGTAGGCCGCCGCCATTGCCGCGCACACATCGGGACGCCTCCACGCGAGCACGCGGAGCACGCGGAGGCAGGGGTGACGCCAAGGCCGAGGCCGAGAGACAGTCGTTCGAGCTCGCCGCCAAGGACCACGCGCTCTCCGCCTCCATAGACCTGACCGACGACCTCAACGCCAAGCTCGCGGAGAAGGAGCGGGCGTTCCGGCACCTCTGCGCGGCGCACGAGGACCTCAAGGCCAGCCTCCGGGAGCGGACCAGCGGGTGGGAGGCCGAGCGGCGGGGCCTCGTGGCCGCGCTGCCGCCGCCGGGTGCGCGCAGGGCTGTCCGCTTCCCGCCGCCGCTACAAGCCGCACCGGCCACCTCCATCACCGCTGCGGAGAAAGGGCGGGAGCCGCGCGAACCTCGACGCCCCAACCTCCGGCTGCTTCCTTCCTTCACCACCGTGCAGCACCAGCTCGACGGGGGGCGCCTGGATTCCGCGCCATGGCCGGCACCGCCGCCACCCGATCCGGCGGGTTCGACACCTCCCTGCTCAACCTCCACCGATTCGGCTCCTTCGCCCAACGCGCCCGCGATGCCCCTTTAGTCGCCGCCTTATCCATCCTTCTCAGGCGACGGCAATAGGCCCGGAGCGGTGGCCATGCGCGGCTGACAGAGGTTTCGTGGCTGCGAGGACGGGCGCGGCGCCGTGAGCAAGACCACGAGGTCGGTAGGCGCGAAGAAGGTGCGGCCCAGCGGCAGTCTCCTCTGCCTCGGCGTTGCGACGAGCCCAACCCCCTCGTCTCTTGCTTCCAGCGATGGCGACCTCATCGCAGAGTGCAGGTAGCAGCGAGGACCGAAATTGAAGTCCGTGTGAGATAGGATAAGGATTGGGGATAGGGGTGTTTGGTCTTTTCACGTCGTCAGCAATCTAGAAGGGGCAAATAATAAAGGTTCGGATGTGAGGAGAGAGCGCACACTGAGATGGATGAGAGACTTGTGTCAGTCACTCAACAGAGGGTCCACAAAAGAGGACAATAAACAAGCAAAAGCAGATTCCCACTAGCACCGTGTGTTGCCGTCAGTTTACAAGTTGAGATTATGCGAATCTAAAAGCAAATCCAACGGTGTCTAGGGGTGCTCACGTACCCCGTGAACACCAAATCCACTCTCTTATTATATAACTCAAATATAAAAATAAAGATTTGTTTAATAGAGAAAAAACATATTTTATTGATAACCAAGACATTACATTGTCTTTACACATAATGTGAATTAAAAGAAGATTACAAATTTGAATATTTACAAATTTGAATACAATGAATAGGAAACCTAAACTAAACCGACGCAATATCTTCACTTGGAGATATTCAACTTCAAACCTGCACACAAACACAATTAAAAAGAGTGTTTAATGTTAAAATGTAGCCAACACCAATTGGTGAGGCATTTTAATATATGAGCTTGACTACTAGACTCTAGGAATAATCGTAGAATCTATGTTTGGAAAGAGAAAGGCAAAACATAAAGAAATACAAGGAACCAAGATCACCAAGTGACAAGCCAAGTGACAAATGACTAGCAATAGTATGAGTAAACTATTTAACATCCAGTTTTACTGAACTATGAATCAAGGCAGAGAGAAAACTGACAACAGCACTATAACTTTGATAGTAAACCAAACTCAGAGAATTATGCCAAGCTCGATCATATGATTCAAACAAAGGACAAACAAAGCAATGGAAATTCTCTTGACACTAACAGCCAAGGTCATCACTAAATCATTAAATAATAAAGCAGAAATGAACAAGTGAATTATCATTAATCATCAAGGAAATTTAAATCTTCAGTAAAGTAATTTTTGACTATAGAAATGGATAGTAGTAATAAAAAATATATCTAGAGTACAAACAAGTTAGGCTATAGTGCAAGGCAAGTAACCAGTCGAGCTCTTCCTCAAGGGGTGATGAACAAGTTATGTTTGAAACTTGAACCAAAGAGAGAGGACACACATGCATGGAAGCATGTGAATCACCAAAATGCATGCAAAGAGGTGTCAAGCATTTTGACAGCAACCAAAGCTTGATAAAAGGGAGCAGTCTACGAAGGAGGCCAACTCCAGAACAACCACAACCATTTCACTATAGACCAAAGACAATCCATTGAAAGAGAAACACATCACATCACTCATTATTATCCAAAATAATCTCAGCATACCTAGATCATTCAATAGGAAAAATGGATACATAGTAATAGCAGGTGAAGCAACTAGGAGAAGCAAGGCTATCCACAAGAAGTAGGTTTACTAGAGCTAGAAGATCAACACTTCTCTACAAACAACAGGTTAATATTAAACCAACCTAGATCATGGCCTTGATGATGATCAAATGGATCATACACCAGGAACTAGAACCATAACACTTCTCCAATCTATCTGGTGGTTGGAGAGGGAGTGTTTTAACATCATTTGATCCAATGTATCATAGCTAAGCTAAGCAAGTACAAGCACCTACTGAATTTAACAGCTAAACCACTAACACTTGCACCACATAGATTTACCAGGCATAAGCAATAATAAACCAAGCTACTGAATCTAAGGCACAAATACAAGTATAACTAAGCTATTGAACAAAAGTAAATCATCAGAAAGTTATTTTTCAACATGGGTTAAGCAAAGTGGGTAACTCTTTTATAGAGGCATCACAGAGTTGCTAATATTTAGGCAAGTAATTGCACCTAGTGAGAAAAAACCTCACTGCCACAAGATCGAACAAGCAACAAGGACACATAAGTGTGAGCTAAGAAAGCTCAAGTAACTAGAATCATGGAGCACACCAAAGCCAATCTAGATTTCCAGTACATGTACATTCAAAGCTTGAGTTCTAAAGGACATGCAAAGGAAACCTAGACATAACCTTCACAGAGTCATTGATTTATCACTTAAAACGAGCATATAAGTATAGATACAATTAAATTAACCTAATCAATTGAATCGCTGAAACACATGAACATATCCATGAGCATATCAAGTTAACACAAGTACACAACAAAGCAGAGAGAGACACTACAAGAACCCAAGTTCACTGAAGAAACTGAAGAAATCACAATGACACTAGCACATCAATATACAAGAGCCACATGAGTAGATGATCCGTTCATCAATTAGATGAACTAGACTAGGGCTAAACATGCATTAATTAGAGCAAATCCACAGAGAAATGAACCTAAACAGCACAATCTAATGCACAAGATAGGACAAAGATCGATAGGGCATCACTCATGTCAAATTAGTGGAACCAGGGCAAGCTAGAGTATCAGAGAAGCTAGAGAGGACAGAGAGGATCAGAGAGGGGGACTTACCAGCGGGGAGTGGTGCATGACGTTGACGATGAACGACACGATGGCACCGTGGCCAAGAAGAGGAGTACCACGACCCCTAGCCACATCCAACACATCGAGGAAGCCAAGTGGAGCACCACCAGCCGTCAAAGAGGAAGAAGACGACAGACTCAACACCAAGCCAAAACCCTAGATCGGGTTAGGGTTAGGGCAGAGCTGAGAGGAGGTTGGGCGATGTATCTGCTTGGAACAGAAGAATCGGTGGATCGGCGCGAGTCGAAGGAGACCAACGATGATGGCTAGAACCGTGGGAACTCGACGGAATCGAGCGGCGACGACGGAGGCGACATGGGCTACGCCGCAAGTCGTAAGAGCGCGAGCGAGCATGCGAGGAGAGAGTGAAGGGGACAGGTTCGGTGGACCGATCAAACCAGTCGGGTTCGACCCGGTCGAGCCAGTGGCTGACTGGTGACCTAATACTATTTATAGTCGATTAAAAGAAATACCAAAATAAGTGAAAAATAAAATAAACTTAGAAAAATAAATAAAATCATTTTTAGAATCCTCACAACACAAGGAATTCAAATATTATTTATCTTAGATTTTATGATGTTTTGATAATTTATTAAAAACTAAGGGAGTTAAAAATCCCAAGGGGCAAAATGGTCATATTTACAAAAACCAAAAATTGAGTAAAATATTTTATAAGACTAGTAAAATATTTTCAAACTTGATTTCAAATATTTAAATCATGAAAATGTAAAATTCATACAAAACCTTCCAAAACATTTTGAAGGAATAATGAAATACCCTAAAATAGAATTAATATATAAATATAATTCTAGGGTAAAACACACACGGAAGAGGGAAAGGACAATGTAAACCCTAAGGCATATCATGATTAAGCTTAGTAGCATGAGTTGCTTCTTTAAATATTATCTTATTAGACAATGGTATTGCTTTTCGAACTTGTAAACAAAGCTTTGAAAGGATCAATATAGGATAGGACACTGGCATATTTTTTATTTCCAGTTTCATGTTATTCATGGTCCAATTCCAAATAACATGATCTGATTGTTAAAGAAAACATGATTTGACATTCTTAGTTTCATGAGCTGTAGATTGAATTTGAATATTATGACATGATAAAATTATATTGTACCCCTTTGTCGCCTCGCTCCATCATGATGCTTGGCTCCCTTGTGAAGAATGTGGAGAAGGTGAAAAAGTCCAAGAGCAACAAGGTCGGCGCCAAGAAGAAGGCTGTTGAGATAACATGATGGATGCACTTCATGCAACCTTCGTGTCGTTTTGTCGAATATGTAGCACTTCATCGTTGATAGGTTGTTCGATCTTGTTGTGTTGTTGTTATAGAATTTGGGAGTAGTTCGCATGTCAGAGGTACTGAAGTATGTATGGTTTTCGATCTGATTTTCCTCATAAACTAGATCATTTTCCTTTCTTCCTGAATGAATAGCCAGAGCTCCTGGCGTTTGCTCCAAAAAAAAATTATATTGTACCTTGATGGTAAATTACTTTTGGACTAGAATATTGTGTGGACATGGTCTAAAAGTGGGTTGGTGTGATGAATACAAAGGCATTCCGAACACACTATTTTCTAAAGAGATGGTCTAGAGAAGCACACAATGAAAGCATACAAGATAAGGAAGAAAAGTACATGGTACAAAATGGAAAAGCTCAACTTGAGTAAAAGAATTTGTCTCATAAATTTCATAATTTAGCATACAATATAGCCAAATCTAGTGTTTGCGATTAGAAAGGGCACTTTGATTGTAGTTGTGCACAGGTAGAGGATAAACTGAATGCAAATACCGCTATGAAAAAAGATCAACACCCCATGTTTATTGATTTTTCATGTTGATCTCACATGCATGTGACTTGGTCAATACAATAACTTTTCAAGCAGGGATGATGAATAGGCAAGGCAATCATGTAACGCTATTTTCAAAGGCATGTGTACTCAGCAGGAAATTCCAAAATATGATGGACGACTCATTTATTACGAAGTAGAGGACAAAACATCAATTAGTGTTGATTGAAGTAAATATGCGGCTAAAATTAAATCACCTATGTGGAGAGGGAGGGAGAGTCGTTCAAAAAATCATGTATGGCTATTTTCAAAAGGCAGGTACAGAGCAGGACATGGTCAGAATTTTCAGGCGATTACACTGTCCAAAGAATCTCAATATTCTGTAAACTATATACACTTTTTATAAATGAATAATCTAAATTAGATGTTGGGGAGTCAAGAGATAAAACTAGAGAGATCAGAAATAAAGGGTTGCTACGATGAGACAACGGAAAGATAGTGTTGGAACAAAACTTCTGCAGGCTAGAACCAGAAAGACATCTAACTGTTTCCTTCAGAACTAGCACTGAAACCATAGGCAAAGCGCGTTCATGCTATTGTTGTTTCGGTATCAAGATGGTTCCCATTCTCAAGGTGCTTTCCATTCATTTGTGTCCATGGTCTCTGCACACAACAACAAAATACCCACGCTCAGGTTCAGATAATATGCAGCAGTTTAAGTTTTAGCAATTAGAAGAAGGAAATCTGGTATACAGTGGTGTAACAAAAGCAATACAGTGATGCCATACCCTATCAGCAGCTTCGACAGAGTTAAGATTCAGCAGCCTAGTGTTTTCTTCTTTCAACTTGCTGTCTTTATCCTTCACACTCATAGGTAGTACTGATGCTGAGCCTGCTGATCGATCAGGAAGTTCTGCATGGAAATAAATGGAATGATTACACAGGGAAATTTTTGGAACATTATAACTGAAAATGGAACAGAACTAAGGCTTACCTGGAAGGCTTTTGTCCAGAAAGAAGACAACAAGGTTCACTGTATACCTGCATCGAGAAGATACATCAACAACGATAAATGCAAGGTATGGTATATACAGCTATGGTTAGTGAAATATTTGCCCACCATGCAACAACAACATCAACACTGTAGTGCTTGCGAGAAGCTACTATAAGAAGGCTCTGAGCAACAGCCACGCACCATGCAAGCCCCTTTATAAACCTGAAACGAAATTAAAATGTGCAAATGACATCTTAGCATCTATTTCAAACATTATCTGAACTTGGAAACATCCACGCACACATGTTAAAATCTCACCTTACACTCCCATATTTCTGGTAGGTTATGATGAAGACCAAAGTGAAGATCATGTGCGATGAAAAAATCAAGTCACCACATCCATAAATGACACCTCTTGGGACTGCAATAATGTAACACCATTAATGTAAGATATTCTGACAAAAACAACCAACAGGTCAAATTGTTTGTTCAAAAAGGCGAAAGCTGAATCTTACAATTAATGAGGAACACTTCAGCTGCATTTTTAGGAGGTGGTAGTCTGGCAAGAGGTGAACCCTGCATATAAGTGCAAGTAGTCATAAGTGAACAATAGCACGGAGAAACAAACTTCAACCAGAATCTGCTTTTCTGAAAATATTTTTCTCAAGCATTTTGATAGTATCGATTAGCCCTAATAAAACACCTTACCTCACGACAATGATAGTTTGGCCCTGGAAGTTGTGTAGAATAGAACGTCACTATGCGTAAGAATTGAGAAGCCTGAAGGAAGAACGCACATAGAAATAAGGAAACAATAGTATAAATTACAAACTGAAGCAAGCACCATATTATCACATACAAGAGAGTACCAAGTAGTGAGACACTCACACATAAGAAAGCGAGCACCCTGCGCCAAATAAGAACAGTATAGAAGCGCTTGGTTTGAAGGATGAAAGGATGAAATGTCCACTGCAACATAAACAAGCTTTCTTTAACAACGAGCAAAGCTAAACATTTATCAGTTTCAGCAATATTAACAAGTCAAGAGAAGACCTACAACAGATGAAAAATGGAGAAATGATAAAAGAAAATCTAGAAACTGAAAATCACGTCAATACATGTTTTCATCGATAACATGGCATTTTTATGTGGCTATTTTAATGAACAATTTCAGGTAACAGATTCTCAGCTTTATATAAACACCTCAATTCCAAACTATGTTCTCATAAGGATTGCAAGCAGAAGAGAGGATAATGCAACCTACCAACGCAAAGGAGATGAAGATGAATGTAAACAATGTCTCACTGATGTAACCCCTTTCTTTTCCAAGCTCCTACAAATTCAGTGTAACCAAAACCAGATAAGAAAACATAATATAAAGGTAAATGCAAGAATGCATTTCTTGGTCTAACCCAAAACTAAGTTAGTAGAAGAAACTGAAGAAGCATTGAACATACCGGAAGAATCATGAAACCGACATCTTGAAGGATTGGCCCCGGCCGGTGCAAGTAATGGACCCCTCGTGCTGCCAACCCATGGATGTACTGTTTGTATGGAGAAGTAACATTAGCAGTCAATTTGGCAGCTGGTGTCAGTTTGGCAGACAAAGCTAGAGTATTGGTGCTTGGTTCGCTGGCCTAATTTATGAGTTGCCACGCTAATTTAGCTCCATCACCAATGTGCCATATCGTTGTTTAAGTAAAGGTTGAGAGGTTTGCGGATTTTGGTGCTTCTTTTTTTGTTGGCTACAGTTAGTGTGACAAAGTATAACTCGTTTTTGCAATAAATAAACTATGCAATGCTTTCGAATAGCCCAAATACGATGAACAAGAAGATGATACCGAAAATTATCCCCTGGTCTATCTTAGATGAAACTCAACAGTAATAATATTGTTGAGAATCCCTCCGATGCGACCGCTCATCGATTTTTTGATGTGTGCCTTTGACGAGATGGAAAGAATACGCGATGTTGCTAATTTCTCCCTTGGCAAGAAGCGAAGACAATAGGGATGTGTACCTGGAAGACAATGCCCGCGAGGAGGAGCTGCCATTTTTCGGAGAGGATCTTGAGCTCGACCGACGTCTCGGTGGTGATCCTTCTTAGCACCTGCACATCAGGCCGCGCAAAATCACGTCTCCGCGGAAGAGAAGATAAGAGAAGACAGAAATCCAGGTTGGGGAGTAGAAGGAATCGGGTCGGGCGGAAAGACGCACCTTGGAAGCCCCTCGCGCGAGGTAGAGTGGTGTCATGCCTGCGGCGGCGGCCGAAACGAGAGCGGAGAGGGGTGTGGGGCGTCGACCCTCCGCGCGCGTCGGATTGGGTCCCCCGTTCCTGTCTCTCTCCGGTGGCGTCCGCTTCTTCTTCTCTTTTTCCCCTCCTCCTCGCGGCGGAGGGAGGAAGGAAGGAGGAGAAAGAGAGGAGAAGTGGTGGAGAAAGGAACGGAATGCGAGGCTGGCCGGCTGGCCGGCGGGGGCTAAAAAACAGAGTACGGGGGCGAGGGCGGGGGCGGCGGATTGTTCGGAGAAAGAAGGTGGCGCTGCGCTGGAAGAAATCGGACCTGGTTCCTATCCCCGGCTGTTGTTGCTGGAGTATTTTATAATGTGGATTGAGGAATCCGGGGAAAATTCAAACGACGTGCTGCTGGAAGAGGACAGATCGAAGGAGCACGATGCTTCCCTGGCGTTCCTTTTGTTTTTCCTTTTTTCTTCTGGTAGGGGCGGCAGGCAGGTGTGTGGAATTGACAGGGTGGACGCGTGGTGGCCGGCCGAGTTTGACGCGGTTCGTACGTATCGTGCGAGGCGGCTACAACTTGGGAATTTCCTTCCACGGAAAGCCTGTTCCACCTACGCGCTTCGCTGCAGCGACCAAGCTAGTCAGCGTCTAGAAGCGGACTCTGACTGTTTAACGTCAGGAAGAAGGACAATCACGTGATGACCATTAACACCTATCCTATTATCAACTTGCTGATGTACTCTATTACGACTATATTTCGGATATAGATTTGCTGCATATAGAAGCTAGTGATCTCATTATTAAAAAAAATTAAAAATCATATTTTTAAAAGTCATTTTTATGATGTAGCCTGACAAACGTGCAAATTTTCAATTGAGAAAATGTGTAGTTTGAGCTACACGAAAATAATAAAAGTGTACATCTAAGCGTACAGATTTTAAATCTCTGAAAAAAGACAGACTTTGTTATTTTTGTGTACGTTAGAATATAAAATATCTGAAAATGAGATTTTACACGTTAGTGGAATATATCATTAATAACTATTTCTAAAATTATATTTCATAATTGTTTGAAACCTGTAAATATAATTTTTTTAATATGCCAAGCGCACTGGTGCTCAGCAGGCAAAGTAATTTTGTGCCGTATCTCTCATGAATCTATAATGCCTCGATTTACCTTTTTCCTGAATTAATTTTAGAACCTTCCGCCGCTAGGTACACTTCACTCCACCTCCTGCGCCCCCATATTTCTGTTTGGCCAGATTTAGCCAACGTGACTCGTTTTGTTTGGCTTCTGGAGTTCCGGGTGCGTACGAGACAACTCCATTCTTGTTCAAAAAAAAAAAAAGATAACTCCATTCCCCCGATTCAGCGTTGAATCACTAGAGTGAAGCAGGCTTTGCCGCTTGTTTATTTTACTAGCTAGAGCGGCAGATGAGGTGCTTCACCTGCATATTCACCAAGTGTTGCCACGAGTAGCAAAGTGAGGCTATGATGAGAGAGAGGGGGGAGGTGGGAGGTGCAATTTTCCCTTTTATTTTTTTATTTAATCTAAAATTTTAAATTAAAATATATCTTGAGAACTATTTCTCTAAATTACGAACCGTTTTCACTTTTAAGCTCCCTGTATAGACACCTTCAAAACAAGATGCCATTTTGATAGGTTTCATGATTTTTTTTTTACTTACAAAACTATTAGGATGTACTTAGGTTTGCAGAAAGTATACTCGGGTTTTCATTAAGGTATGATTTGGCTTTACTTTGTGGGGATGGGAATATGTGTGAGATAGAAGGACACGTGAGGGGTGGGTGACATATGCCCTTCGGATGCCCATCATGAACATACCTGGTGTGGCGCAACACGAGGCCCACATAATGACCTGCTAAGGACCAAGAAGCCCAAGATAAATTGGCAACTATAAGGCGCTCAAGGCCATATTCCTGGCGTGGGAAAAAAGGTTGACCCAAGTATAGCTGGCATGGGCAGCACGGCCCAGACGGCTTGACCCGGGCCTGCCTGAAACTTCCGGGCCGGGCTGGGATAAGATTGCGTGTCGAGCCAAGCTCGGGCCGAAATGTTTACTTGATGGTTGGGATGGGCCTAGCGCACCAAAGTTAGCAAATAAATTAGATCCGATCACTTAGTTTAAATTGCGAGAGATTTCATTCGGGTTGTAACCTAGTTCCTTTGATCATGGGGTTATGTTACTCCTAGTACTGGAAGAATACTTTGTGAGCATCAAATATCATTTCGTAATTGGGTGGTCATAAAGATGTCTTCGAGGTATAAAGTTACTTGTTGGGTTGCATGTGTCAAGAGTGGGGTTTGTCCGACCACGTGGCCTAGGTATACTTTGGGCCCACTTGGTAACATAGACCCTACATTGCTTGCAAGCACGTGACTAAAAAGTTACACACATAAGATGTTATATATTACAAAACGAGTAAAGTGTACTTGTCTGGAATGTGATTAAACTAGGTATGGTGATACTGATAATCAAATCTCCATCAAGTAAATATTGGGAGACAAAGGGAATATGGTAACAAACGTCAAGGTTCAGTCGATCAACGATCTTCGATGAATAGGTAGAAGTTATTATGGATATCCAGATCCTGCTTATGATTATTGATCGAGAGGGTTCTCGTCCATGTTTGCACATTCTCGAACCATATGGCAACACGCTTAAGGTTTCGATGTTGCTAGGGGTTATTTCTAAATTAAAGAAAGTGTTTCGAAGATTTGCGGAATTGTCGTAGGAAGAGATTAATGATTAATTAATTAATATTTATTTAATGATAAGAAATAGGGGCTCCCAACAAATAGGCTCATATTAGCAAGCTATAAGAAAAATGAGGCAAAGTAAAAAAAAAAAAACGAAAGAAAAGGTAGAAACAAAGAAAAGGAGAAAAGAAGGGTCAAGGACCGGCCCAGGGAGTGTCATGGGCCGCGCGCACACGCCCAAGGCCAGGCGCCCAGGCAGCATATCGCTGCTTCGGCTTTGGCTTGGCCGGCCGGTTTTTTGATCGAGGCCTTGCCTTAGGCCGTTCGGACAAGTCACTTGTTTGCAAGCTAGCACATCGGAAGCGCTTATAAAAGGGAGAAGCTTAAGATTTTAGAGCATTTTCATCGCGAATTTCCTCCTTGGCAAACATCGCTCGAGAAATCAATTCTTTTTTTTGTCTCGTAGTGTTTAATTACGTTCACATGTAGCTTTGTGTTCACATGTAGCTTTGTGTTCACACTAACAGCTCACGTTTCCACTTGCAAGTTGCATATAGCCAAAAGCGTTCACACTGCATGCATGCATAAAGTATCTCATGGGTTTGCATTTAATGAGCCAACTTTTCAGCACGAGGCTAGCTCTCACAAGTTGCTGCATGCATGCATAGAGGATCTCGCTCTTTTTTTTCCAGCACGACGCATACTTTTAATTCTCTTTATTTGCAATTCCCTTTTGACAATTCTCTTTTTTTGCAATTCCCTTTATGTTGTTATTTCGTACGGTAATTCATGTTTTTTTGGATTAATTTTATAATTCCCTTTTTCGGGCCAGTGGTTTTTAAGGGGGAAAATAACGGGTGGGAAGATCCACTTGCAACTCAAATAAACTACCACTTGCTATTCAAATTAAGTACTGTTTTAAGTTGTAAGCTAACAAAAGTTGCTAAAATATTCTAAATGAAAATTAATTTTTAGGGTTGCTAGGTATTTATATTTACCGTTGATAAATAACGGGGCACCGGGTTGATAACTTGTAAACAAAAAAAGAGTTGCTACATATTTTAAATTAAATTAAATTTTTAGGGTTGATATGTATTTATATTTACCATTGATAAAGAGTGGGTCACCGGGTTGATAGCTTCTAAACTAAAAGAGAGTCGCTAAAATATTCTAAATAAAATACTTTTAGGGTTATTATTTATTTATATTTATTGTTGATAAATAACGAGGCACCGGGTTGATAGCTTGTAAAATAAAATAAAATATTCGCTAAAATATTCTAAATGAAATACTTTTTAGGGTTGGTAGTTTTTTATAATTACCATTGATAAATAACGGGCACCGAGTTGATAACTTGTAAACTAAAAAAAGTCGCCAAAATATTCGAAATGAAGTTAGATTTTTTAGGTTTGATAGTTATTTATATTTACTGTGGATAAATAAGAGGACAACGGGTTGATAGCTTCTAAACTAAAAAAGATTCGCTAAAATATTTAAAATAAAATTAACTTTGGGTTGATAATTTTATATATTGACCATTGATCAATTAAGTACGGAAGGGTTGATTATTCAAACACAAAGGGTTGATAACTATTAGTCCGAAAAAAGTTTCTCGAAACATATTAACATGAATGCTAGTTTTGAAGATCTCGTCGAGACGGATTTGTTGGTGAAAGCAGATCTTAAATCTAAGTTTTCATTTAGGAGATAAAACATTTTGAATATACGAAATTGGAAAAACTTCTGGCTGACATCAGTAAATTCGTCTGTTTGTGTATGCATGCAAAACTTTTCCTCAATAGCATGCACTACAGTCCAAAATTTGCCTAAAATAGAAAAAAATGGTTGGAAACTGACCGCTCCATCTCTTCTTGGCGGGTGAGCGCTAGCTAGGGGTGCCCTTTTCATCGGCGCCTTCCAAATAAGTGCTGGTGGTGCTCTATCAGGACCGTTGGCATATCTTCATCTATTTGCGGAAGGTTTCCTCACACCAGCGCACCTCAAATGCGAACAATGCCGCCTCATGTTTCTTGCAGTTTTTTTTACTTTCTTCCGCCTCGCGCGAATAGGTTTTGTCCACGAAAATTTTGCACCACCACCATACCGTCGTGCTGCTAGAATAGATTCCATCTACCACATCTCCTCGCTTGCTGGAACAAGGAGGATGTGTCTTCCTCGAGCTGTATGTATGACGATGTTGGAGGTGTTGGCCCTTGCAGCAATGGTCAGATTGGATCGCAAAGAAAGTACGACTACATCGACCAGATTATTAAATGCTTCCTCTCAGTGATCTACAAGGATACGTCGACATAAGTCTCTATCGCTACTTGCATTTTGAAGATTGGATCTTGGCTCTTGTAAATCTACTTTTGTTTGTTCTTGTAGGATTTTTTGTTTTCTATGCTGCGAATCACTTCAGTTTGGGCCGAAGGTACATGAACCTAGCGGTGGGAAGCAAGTTTTTTCATTAATATGGCATATTAAATATAATTACACATAGGTCCAAGAAAAAAAAAGGAGGAGTCATGCGTGCGCTCCATGAAGACCATGGCTAGACATGGAGCCAACTAGCGCTGTGGAGTCACCACAGGCATGGCAGGGCGTTGTTGTGGCATCATCGACTGCCGAAGGGTCTCCTCAAGCCCATCCCACCTAGAGGGTGAGCTTATGGGCCTCCTCCTCGCCCAACTCAAGCGGCTGCAGGGGATGTCGTCCTCCTTCTTAATGACCGCCGCCTCCAGCTCCTAGTTGAGCTTGAGTAGGCCCGTGTACTCGTCAGTGTTATCACGCTATTCCCACTCCTGCTCTTTGTCGTCGTCCTTCTCCTCAGGAGCGGTAATGGAGCGTCGCCCTGGAAGTAGGTGCGGCGCCGCATGTCGTGCTCCAACTCAAGCCACATGTCCCACAGTGACGAGTTGGGGCCATATGAAAGGTCGTTTTATAGGTCCGGTGGTGGAACTCGATGCGGCATTGTAACATCCCAACTTTTTAATAAAGAAAGAAAGAGAGAGTTTCCAAAATGCAAAATTTAGAACCAACAAAAAAAATTCTCATCATATAGGACTATGCATATAGATCACCTTATTAATTATTTGAGTGTGCATTTTTGCCATGATGCTTGCTTGTGTGATTACACTTACACTAAAACCCTAACCATGATCTCTTGATCATCCAAATACAAATAAAAGGAAAAGAGAAAAGAAAATATAAAATTCACCTCAACACTCACATAGGGCTTATGCCATTTTTGCAAATTCTTAACCTAGACAATTTTGGGTTGCACCATTGGTTGTAAATGGATACTAAACACTTATTAACACTTTTGGAATCAAAGAAACTCAAAACAAATCAAATTTGAATCAAAATTGAGCTCACATGCAATTATGGTCACATATGACATTTTTAGCCTGATGCCCACTTTGAGCCCTGATATTTAGAGATTTCCCTTCTACACTTTGCCAACTCTTTGCACCTCATACAAGACAACATCAAGGAGAACAACTTTGCCCAAAACCATCACCCAAAATTCTGTCTCAAGTTCAAATGGTGAGCAAGCAAAGTAGGGACCATGAAACATATGTAAGATCACATGCAATATGTGATTTTGCAAATCAACACCATTTTTGACCACCACCACCACCAATCTACTTCAAATAATATATGATTACAATCCACCAAAAATCTTTCCAAAATTCAAAAATATTTTTCTTGCGGCCATATTATCGAACACCTTGCAGGCAGGGTGTGATGTTGAGCCCATGCTGGAAATTGGAGGAGACCAGGTCCAACCCTGGCCACCTCTGCTGCCCTGGAGCATCCTCTCACCCTTCTGCATCAATTCCATCACTTGCCAGCACCTCCACTTGACCAAAGTGACAAGGGCATGACCATGCCGTGGCATGGCATG
The DNA here is from genome assembly GCF_019359855.2 of Lolium perenne. Taxonomy (NCBI): domain Eukaryota; kingdom Viridiplantae; phylum Streptophyta; class Magnoliopsida; order Poales; family Poaceae; genus Lolium; species Lolium perenne. The sequence continues at coordinate 75,511,004 of NC_067244.2, forward strand.
GCCACCCCGTGCCATCTCCCTCACCTCTCACCTCAGCCAAGCCCTGCCATGTCTACCCGACCCCTCTCACCTCCCTGAACCTGCTCGTGCCCTCCCTTGACCGAGACAGCGACTGCACACGCCAGCACAGCCACGCCCAGCACGCTCCAGCGACGCCATGCCACGCATGGTCGCGACGCCGGAGCGCGCCAGAGCTCGCAGCGCCTCGTCGCCTCAGCCTGCCCCTCGCCATCAGCGCCTGCGCGTTGCCTCGCCTCAGCACCAGGACGCCGCCAGACACCGCCACTAGCCCTCCTGTGCCCTGTCGCCGTCGAGGAGGACGACGACGTCCGCCACAGTACCATATCGACGCGTGATGCGCTCCACTATTCTTGACCACCGAAAACTGTTCTGAGCTCACCGTGACGCTCCCTGAGTCCGTCTGCGTGATGCCGTACCCTCGCCCACGCCGTTGATCGACGGGAGAGCGCTGCCGCCGTCGTCACCGTGACCTCCCGCCGCTGCTCGAAGCCACTATAAAAGGAGCCCTCCGCTCCTCAAATTGAGCACACCTCTCACTTCCCCTCCTCACACTGAGCCGCCTAGCCACCTCGCCACCTCGCCTTGCTCGATTAGCCACCAGAGATCCTCAATCGCAAGCTCGCTGCTGCGCTTCGTCGCCGAAGATCACCGGAGAAGGACGCCGCCCCAGGAGACGCCACTGCTACCAGGCGCTTCCTCATCATCGACAAGGTCGCTGCGCACACCTCCGATGACCGCCGGAGCTCCGACGAGCTCGCCGACCCCCTACCGCCGCCACCAGTGAGTTCATCTCTCGTCGGAGACGACGACCTTCCTCGACCGTGCGATCTCCTTCTAATCGCACGGCTCGTGTTGCGCGTACTGTTTCGCTGGCTAACTCCCACTGACGCGTGGCCCCCACGCTGTCAGCTGGCCCGTAGAGATACTGGGCGGGCCCAAATCTCTCTCTCTGCACAGCCCGTTAGCATTTTCCCGCCAGCCCACGAAGTTTAAATTCGAAATTCCAGAATAGATAAATTTTGCAATCTGATGTCAACTTCTAAAATCAATAGGGACAAATCTACTTGGCCAAATTTTACAAATTTTATATATTTGGAAAGCTTATCAAAATCTCTATCCAACTACACTGGTTTGAAAGCTAGATCTGTTGTATAATTAAAGTAGCAAAATAAATAAGGCAGGGACTTTTGTGAATTAAAATAATTATTAAAAATCAACCACAAATGCAATTAAGTTGATTCCAACTCCTATAGCTCTCATTTTACTTGCACTAAATGTTTCTGCAAAAATATGCCATGCTTACTTTGAATGATCATGGCCTAGTTTAATTAAAGGACTATATGGCTATTTCTAGTAAAAGATAGTGTCCAAAACTATTCAAAAATCACATGGGAGTTTTTCTTTCATTTAAATCTTGTCATGAACATTTCAAAATGCGATAGAGACCCTGGTCTATAGGTTCTCATATGATTTGTTTGATGATATTAAATCATTACCATGTTAGGTCATATATTACTCATGAAAGAAATTAAATCTTAATAATATAATGAGAGGAAATTATTTCTCTATGGAATTGAAAGTAACACCTAAGTTAGTATGAGAGGAAATTATTTTTCTTAAATAAGAAAACAAATCCACCAACTTAATAAGTAATGTGTGATGCTAGCTTAAGTTGTGTGATTCATGTGTGTGCTTAGTTTAGTACATAAGTTTGGTATGATGATTGTATACCCCGTATTCGTATTTTAGACGCTAGTACCGAGGAGTATCAAGAGGAGGAGGAGGTCTACTTCCAAGGAGAAGAAGACCACTTTGACCAATTCCCCAACCAAGGCAAGATAATACTATTGCAAAGTGCAAAGCTCACCATGAGCAAGGCATCACCCCATTTATTTTATGCTCATGATCCTATTTCCAAGTTTTACTTTACAAGCTTTACTTAATTTTATTTTATCAAAGTACTTTTTGATTCATGATTCACTTGGTTAGTATTGGATTAGTACAAGAGTATCAAAGTTAGCCTAGAAGCAAAGCAAATTACTTAGCACCCCTCATACTTAGATGCTAGTGCTAAAATAAAATTGACTACTCTAGATGGGAACATGTGTTTGTGAAATGATGATGGTGAAAACCTTGGAATGATGAGTCATATTCCATTGAAAGGTTTTGAAGGTGAATATGACATGAATTTGACTTGGTGGAATGGCTAAAAACTGATGATTGAGTTGGATGCACCATTCCAATTCTTGAGTACCCCCACAATACCTGATTATGGGTAAGGCTTAGCTGGAAATTTATGTGTCTTAGTATGGGTTCCCTCTAAACAAGCATCATAGAGGTTATGCCGAGGCTGCCTCCGTTGAAAGTGAAATGACGTGAATTGAGGTGAATTGTATGGCCAAGCCCTGTGCAGTTCCCGGGATAATAGTTGGCTATCACCGGGAGGCCAAGCTCATGGGGAGAGGTGCCTATACTAGGATGTGTAAGTGAAAGGTTAACGGTTGATGATCCGCGCACTGAGTTACGATTATTCGAGGTTTACCCTTGACGGATGTAATCAAATGTTGTGGCACAAGTGTGCAACCTCTGCAGAGTGTAAACCTATTCGAATAGCCGCGTCCGCGGTCATGGACAGTTGGAAAGGCCATACTGTTTCCGTCATCAGAAATTTATATCTTTGTGACTTGTGAATTGAACTTGAACGGTGACTTTGAATTTGGAATCACAACAGAGTTGTGGGAATGACACTAATGTTCCCACTTGAGTTAGTTAGCACATGAAGAGTTGTTTACTAAAATGTTTCTAAACTAAAATTGGCTTTATGCAAATAACCTTAGAGCTTAGAACACTCTCAATAGCCATGTTAGTACTTACATTAATATTAGTTTGCGAGTACTTGAAAGTACTCACGGCTTTGTCCCTGGCTATTCAAATGGCCAGACTATGAAGCCGAACAGCAGTACGAAGAGGACGACCAGCAGGACGTCTACAACAACTAGGAGCTTCTAACGTCAAGCGTTGCCAGTGGAATAGATAGTTGTTGACGCGTAAAGCACACGCCCGTTGGGAACCCCAAGTGGAAGGTGTGATGCGTACAGCAGCAAGTTTCCCTCAGTAAGAAACCAAGGTTTATCGAACCAGTAGGAGTCAAGAAGCACGTTGAAGGTTGATGGCGGCGGAGTGTAGTGCGGCGCAACACCAGGGATTCCGGTGCCAACGTGGAACCTGCACAACACAACCAAGATACTTTGCCCCAACTTAACAGTGAGGTTGTCAATCTCACCGGCTTGCTGTAACAAAGGATTAGATGTATAGTGTGGATGATGATTGTTTGCAGAAAACAGTAGAACAAGTATTGCAGTAGATTGTATTCGATGTAAAAGAATGGACCGGGGTCCACAGTTCACTAGAGGCGTCTCTCCCATAAGAATAAGCATGTTGGGTGAACAAATTACAGTTGGGCAATTGACAAATAAAGAGGGCATGACCATGCACATACATGATATGATGAGTATTGTGAGATTTAATTGGGCATTACGACAAAGTACATAGACCGCTATCCAGCATGCATCTATGCCTAAAAAGTCCACCTTCAGGTTATCATCCGAACCCCTCCAGTATTAAGTTGCAATCAACAGACAATTGCATTAAGTATGGTGCGTAATGTAATCAACAAATATATCCTTAGACATAGCATTGATGTTTTATCCCTAGTGGCAACAGCACATCCACAACCTTAGGGGTTGCTGTCACTCCCCCAGATTTAATGAAGATATGAACCCACTATCGAGCATAAATACTCCCTCTTGGAGTTACAAGTATCAACTTGGCCAGAGCCTCTACTAGTAACGGAGAGCATGCAAGATCATAAACAACACATAGATGATAGATTGATAATCAACATAACATAGCATTCATTATTCATCGGATCCCAACAAACGCAACATGTAGTATTACAGATAGATGATCTTGATCATGTTAGGCAGCTCACAAGATCCAACAATGATAGCACAATTAGGAGAAGACGACCATCTAGCTACTGCTATGGACCCATAGTCCAGGGGTGAACTACTCACACATCACTCCGGAGGCGACCATGGCGGTGAAGAGTCCTCCGGGAGATGATTCCCCTCTCTGGCAGGGTGCCAGAGGCGATCTCCTGAATCCCCCGAGATGGGATTGGCGGCGGCGGCGTCTCTGGAAGGTTTTCCGTATCGTGGATCTCGGTACTGGAGTTATTATCGACGAAGGCTTAAGTAGGCGGAGGAGGTAGGTTTAGGGGCGACGCGAGGGGCCCACACAACAGGGCCGCGCGGCCAGGGGGTGGGCCGCGCCGCCCTGGCGTGTCACTGCCTCGTCGCCCCACTTCGTTTCCTCTCCGGTGTTCTGGAAGCTTCGTGGAAAAATAAGATCCTGGGCGTTGATTTCGTCCAATTCCGAGAATATTTCCTTACTAGGATTTCTGAAACCAAAAACAGCAGAAAACAGCAACTGGCTCTTCGGCATCTCGTTAATAGGTTAGTGCCAGAAAATGCATAAATATGACATAAAGTATGCATAAAACATGTAGGTATCATCAATAAAGTGGCATGGAACATAAGAAATTATTGATACGTTGGAGACGTATCAGCATCCCCAAGCTTAGTTCCTGCTCGTCCCGAGTAGGTAAACGATAACAAAGATAATTTCTGAAGTGACATGCCATCATAATCTTGATCATACTATTGTAAGCACATGTAATGAATGCAGCGATCAAAGCAATGGTAAATGTAATGAGTAAACAATTGAATCATATAGCAAATATTTTCATGAATAGTACTTTCAAGACAAGCATCAATAAGTCTTGCATAAAAGTTAACTCATAAAGCAATAATTTCAAAGTAAAGGTATTGAAGCAACACAAAGGAAGATTAAGTTTCAGCAGTTGCTTTCAACTTGTAACATGTATATCTCATGGATATTGTCAACATAAAGTAATATAATAAGTGCAATATGCAAGTATGTAGGAATCAATGCACAGTTCACACAAGTGTTTGCTTCTTGAGATGGAGAGAAATAGGTGAACTGACTCAACATAAAAGTAGAAGAAAGGCCCTTCGAAGAGGGAAGCATCGATTGCTATATTTGTGCTAGAGCTTTGGTTTTGAAAACAAGAAACAATTTTTTCAACGGTAGTAATAAAGCATATGCATCATGTAAATTATATCCTACTGATACGTCCAAAACGTATCTACTTTCCCGAACACTTTTGCTATTGTTTTGCCTCTAATTTGTGTATTTTGGATGCATCTAACACGGACTAACGCTGTTTTCAGCAGAACTGTTCTGGTGTCTCGTTTTTATGCAGAAATCCAACTTTCGGGAAAATCCTTGGAATTTATGCAGAAGGCCCTATTTTCCCAGAATGCTGACGGAGCCAGAAGGACAAGTAAGGTGGAGGCCCGAGGGCCCCACACCATAAGGCGGCGCGGCCTAGGGGGGGCCCGCGCGGCCCTATGGTGTGGCCCCCTCGGCCGGCCTCCGACGCCCTCCTTCGGACTATATATTGCCTTCGACCTAAAAACGCACGGGGAGAAGTCGAAGTCGCCAGAAAGCTGATGACGCGTAAAGCACACGCTCGTTGGGAACCCCAAGTGGAAGGTGTGATGCGTACAGCAGCAAGTTTCCCTCAGTAAGAAACCAAGGTTTATCGAACCAGTAGGAGTCAAGAAGCACGTTGAAGGTTGATGGCAGCGGGATGTAGTGCGGCGCAACACCAGGGATTCCGGCGCCAACGTGGAACCTGCACAACACAACCAAAGTACTTTGCCCCAACGAAACAGTGAGGTTGTCAATCTCACCGGCTTGCTGTAACAAAGGATTAACCGTATTGTGTGGAAGATGATTGTTTGCGTAAAAACAAGAGAACAAGTATTGCAGTAGATTGTATTTCAGTAAAGAGAATTGGACCGGGGTCCACAGTTCACTAGAGGTGTCTCTCCCATAAGACAAACAGCATGTTGGGTGAACAAATTACAGTTGGGCAATTGACAAATAAAGAGAGCATGACCATGCACATACATATCATGATGAGTATAGTGAGATTTAATTGGGCATTACGACAAAGTACATAGACCGCCATCCAACTGCATCTATGCCTAAAAGTCCACCTTCGTGTTATCATCCGAACCCCTCCGCATTAAGTTGCAAAGCAACAGACAATTGCATTAAGTATGGTGCGTAATGTAATCAACAACTACATCCTTAGACATAGCATCAATGTTTTATCCCTAGTGGCAACAGCACAACACAACCTTAGAACTTTCTCACATCGTCCTGTGTCAATGCAGGCATGAACCCACTATCGAGCATAAATACTCCCTCTTGGAGTTACAAGCATCTACTTGGCCAGAGCATCTACTAGTAACGGAAAGCATGCAAGATCATAAACAACACGTAGATATAACTTTGATAATCAACATAACAAGTATTCTCTATTCATCGGATCCCAACAAACGCAACATATAGAATTACAGATAGATGATCTTGATCATGTTAGGCAGCTCACAAGATCCGACAATGATAGCACAATGGGGAGAAGACAACCATCTAGCTACTGCTATGGACCCATAGTCCAGGGGTAGACTACTCACACATCACACCGAGGCGACCATGGCGGCGTAGAGTCCTCCGGGAGATGATTCCCCTCTCCGGCAGGGTGCCGGAGGCGATCTCCTGGATCCCCCGAGATGGGATCGGCGTTGGCGGCGTCTCTGGAAGGTTTTCCGTATCGTGGCTCTCGGTACTGGGGGTTTCGTCACGGAGGCTTTAAGTAGGCGGAAGGGCAAGTCAGGAGGGGGCACAGGGGCCCCACACCATAGGCCGGCGCGGCCAGGGGTGGGCCGCGCCGCCCTAGGGTTTGGGCACCCTGTGGCCCCACTTCGTTTCGTCTTCGGACTTCTGGAAGCTTCGTGGAAAAATAGGCCCCTGGGCGTTGATTTCGTCCAATTCCGAGAATATTTCCTTACTAGGATTTCTGAAACCAAAAACAGCAGAAAACAAGAATCGGCACTTCGGCATCTTGTTAATAGGTTAGTTCCAGAAAATGCACGAATATGGCATAAATTGTGCATAAAACATGTAGATAACATCAATAATGTGGCATAGAACATAAGAAATTATCGATACGTCGGAGACATATCAGCATCCCCAAGCTTAGTTCTGCTCGTCCCGAAAGGTGTAAAACGATAACACGAGATAATTTCGGAGTGACATGCCATCATAATCTTGATCATACTATTTGTAAAGCATATGTAGTGAATGCAGCGATCAAAACAATGTGTATGACATGAGTAAACAAGTGAATCATAAAGCAAAGACTTTTCATGAATAGCACTTCAAGACAAGCATCAATTAAGTCTTGCATAAGAGTTAACTCATAAAGCAATAATTCAAAGTAAAGGCATTGAAGCAACACAAAAGAAGATTAAGTTTCAGCGGTTGCTTTCAACTTGTAACATGTATATCTCATGGATATTGTCAACATAGAGTAATATAATAAGTGCAATAAGCAAGTATGTAGGAATCAATGCACAGTTCACACAAGTGTTTGCTTCTTGAGGTGGAGAGAAATAGGTGAACTGACTCAACATTGAAAGTAAAAGAATTGTCCTCCATAGAGGAAAAGCATCGATTGCTATATTTGTGCTAGAGCTTTGATTTTGAAAACATGAAACAATTTTGTCAACGGTAGTAATAAAGCATATGTATCATGTAAATTATATCTTACAAGTTGCAAGCCTCATGCATAGTGTACTAATAGTGCCCGCACCTTGTCCTAATTAGCTTGGACTACCGGATCATCACAATGCACATGTTTTTACCAAGTGTCACAAAGGGGTACCTCTATGCCGCCTGTACAAAGGTCTAAGGAGAAAGCTCGCATTGGATTTCTCGCTATTGATTATTCTTCAACTTAGACATCCATACCGGGACAACATAGACAACAGATAATGGACTCCTCTTTTATGCATAAGCATGTAGCAACAATTAATAATTTTTCTCATTTGAGATTGAGGATATATGTCCAAAACTGAAACTTCCACCATGGATCATGGCTTTAGTTAGCGGCCCAATGTTCTTCTCTAACAATATGCATGCTCAACCATAAGGTGGTAGATCGCTCTTACTTCAGACAAGACGGACATGCATAGCAACTCACATGAAATTCAACAATGAGTAGTTGATGGCGTCCCCAGTGAACATGGTTATCGCACAACAAGCAACTTAATAAGAGATAAAGTGCATAATTACATATTCAATAACACAATAGTTTTTAAGCTATTTGTCCCATGAGCTATATATTGCAAAGGTGAATGATGGAATTTTAAAGGTAGCACTCAAGCAATTTACTTTGGAATGGCGGAAAATACCATGTAGTAGGTAGGTATGGTGGACACAAATGGCATAGTGGTTGGCTCAAGTATTTTGGATGCATGAGAAGTATTCCCTCTCGATACAAGGTTTAGGCTAGCAAGGCTATTTGAAACAAACACAAGGATGAACCGGTGCAGCAAAACTCACATAAAAGACATATTGAAAACATTATAAGACTCTACATCGTCTTCCTTGTTGTTCAAACTCAATACTAGAAATTATCTAGACCTTAGAGAAACCAAATATGCAAACCAAATTTTAGCATGCTCTATGTATTTCTTCATTAATGGGTGCAAAGCATATGATGCAAGAGCTTAATCATGAGCACAACAATTGCCAAGTATCACATTACCCAAGACATTAATAGCAATTACTACATGTATCATTTTCCAATTCCAACCATATAACAATTTAACGAAGGAGAAACTTCGCCATGAATACTATGAGTAGAAACCAAGGACATACTTGTCCATATGCTACAGCGGAGCGTGTCTCTCTCCCATAAAGTGAATGCTAGGATCCATTTTATTCAAACAAAACAAAAACAAAAATAAACCGACGCTCCAAGAAAAAGCACATAAGATGTGATGGAATAAAAATATAGTTTCAGGGGAGGAACCTGATAATGTTGTCGATGAAGAAGGGGATGCCTTGGGCATCCCCAAGCTTAGACGCTTGAGTCTTCTTAATATATGCAGGGGTGAACCACCGGGGCATCCCCAAGCTTAGAGCTTTCACTCTCCTTGATCATGTTGCATCATACTCCTCTCTTGATCCTTGAAAACTTCCTCCACACCAAACTCGAAACAACTCATTAGAGGGTTAGTGCACAATAAAAATTAACATATTCAGAGGTGACACAATCATTCTTAACACTTCTGGACATTGCATAATGCTACTCGACATTAGTGGATCAAAGAAATTCATCCAACATAGCAAAAGAGGCAATGCGAAATAAAAGGCAGAATCTGTCAAAACAGAACAGTTCGTATTGACGAATTTTAAAATGGCACCAGACTTGCTCAAATGAAAATTCTCAAATTGAATGAAAGTTGCGTACATATCTGAGGATCATGCACGTAAATTGGCTTAATTTTCTGAGCTACCTACGGAGAGGTGGACCCAGATTCGTGACAGCAAAGAAATCTGGAACTGTGCAGTAATCCAAATCTAGTACTTACTTTTCTATCAACGGCTTAACTTGGCACAACAAAACACAAAACTAAGATAAGGAGAGGTTGCTACAGTAGTAAACAACTTCCAAGACACAAAATAAAAAACAAAGTACTGTAGGTAAAAACATGGGTTGTCTCCCATAAGCGCTTTTCTTTAACGCCTTTCAGCTAGGCGCAGAAAGTGTGTATCAAGTATTATCGAAGGGTGGTGCATTCTCAGCGGGGTGTGGAGTTTTCTCAACCAGGCATAATATATTTGATACATAAGTTTTAGCATCCCCCTTTTCATTAGTCTTAGGTGTGCTACTCTCATCAAACAAATTTTCAGGAACAAGCCAAGCATAGTTATTTTCTAGTGCATCATTCATAGCTAAGAGTTTACATGGTATTGGTGCTTTGATCTCCCCACCATCATCAATATTATTAGTGTATCTTATTCTATCCATGTCCATCTTTTCAAGGAGACTAACAAAATTAGTATGAGAACCAAGCATATTAAATTTAGCAAAGACCTTTCTAGCTTCTCTTGCTAGACCACCAAATTCTCTAAGAAGGGTTTCTAAAACAAAATCTTTCTTTTCCCCTTCTTCCATATCACCAAGTGTGAGAAACATGTGTTGGATTATAGGATTAAGATTAACAAATTTAGTCTCCAACAGGCAAACTAAATGCGCGGTAGCAATTTCATAAGTAGGCGCAAGGTCTACCAAGTGTCTATCTTCAAAATTTTCAATGGTACTAACATGATTGAAAAATTCTTCTATATTATTTCTCCCAACTATAGACCCACGTCCTACCGGTATGTCTTTTGTGGTAAAATTAAAAGGAAACATGATGAAATAAGAAAAGTAAATGCAAGTAAACTAATTTTTTTGTGTTTTTGATATAGCAAACAAGATAGCAAATAAAGTAAAACTAGCAACTAATTTTTTTGTATTTTGATTTAGTGCAGCAAACAAAGTAGTAAATAAAACTAAGCAAGACAAAAACAAAATAAAGAGATTGAGAAGTGGAGACTCCCCTTGCAGCGTGTCTTGATCTCCCCAGCAACGGCGCCAGAAATTTAGCTTGATGACGCGTAAAGCACACGCTCGTTGGGAACCCCAAGTGGAAGGTGTGATGCGTACAGCAGCAAGTTTCCCTCAGTAAGAAACCAAGGTTTATCGAACCAGTAGGAGTCAAGAAGCACGTTGAAGGTTGATGGCGGCGGGATGTAGTGCGGCGCAACACCAGGGATTTCGGCGCCAACGTGGAACCTGCACAACACAACCAAAGTACTTTGCCCCAACGAAACAGTGAGGTTGTCAATCTCACCGGCTTGCTGTAACAAAGGATTAACCGTATTGTGTGGAAGATGATTGTTTGCAGAAAACAGTAGAACAAGTATTGCAGTAGATTGTATTTCAGTAAAGAGAATTGGACCGGGGTCCACAGTTCACTAGAGGTGTCTCTCCCATAAGACAAACAACATGTTGGGTGAACAAATTACAGTTGGGCAATTGACAAATAAAGAGAGCATGACCATGCACATACATATCATGATGAGTATAGTGAGATTTAATTGGGCATTACGACAAAGTACATAGACCGCCATCCAACTGCATCTATGCCTAAAAAGACCACCTTCAAAGTTATCATCCGAACCCCCTCAGGTATTAAGTTGCAAAGCAACAGACAATTGCATTAAGTATGGTGCGTAATGTAATCAACAACTACATCCTTAGACATAGCATCAATGTTTTATCCCTAGTGGCAACAGCACAACACAACCTTAGAACTTTCTGTCACCGTCCTGTGTGTCAATGCAGGAATGAACCCACTATCGAGCATAAATACTCCCTCTTGGAGTTACAAGCATCTACTTGGCCAGAGCATCTACTAGTAATGGAAAGCATGCAAGATCATAAACAACACATAGATATAACTTTGATAATCAACATAACAAGTATTCTCTATTCATCGGATCCCAACAAACGCAACATATAGAATTACAGATAGATGATCTTGATCATGTTAGGCAGCTCACAAGATCCGACAATGATAGCACAATGGGGAGAAGACAACCATCTAGCTACTGCTATGGACCCATAGTCCAGGGGTAGACTACTCACACATCACACCGGAGGCGACCATGGCGGCGTAGAGTCCTCCGGGAGATGATTCCCCTCTCCGGCAGGGTGCCGGAGGCAATCTCCTGGATCCCCCGAGATGGGATCGGTGTTGGCGGCGTCTCTGGAAGGTTTTCCGTATCGTGGCTCTCGGTACTGGGGGTTTCGTCACGGAGGCTTTAAGTAGGCGGAAGGGCAAGTCAGGAGGGGGCACAGGGGCCCCACACCATAGGCCGGCGCGGCCAGGGGGTGGGCCGCGCCGCCCTAGGGTTTGGGCACCCTGTGGCCCCACTTCGTTTCGTCTTCGGACTTCTGAAAGCTTCGTGGAAAAATAGGCCCCTGGGCGTTGATTTCGTCCAATTCCGAGAATATTTCCTTACTAGGATTTCTGAAACCAAAAACAGCAGAAAACAAAGAATCGGCACTTCGGCATCTTGTTAATAGGTTAGTTCCAGAAAATGCACGAATATGACATAAAGTGTGCATAAAACATGTAGATAACATCAATAATGTGGCATAGAACATAAGAAATTATCGATACGTCGGAGACGTATCAAAAGCCTCCAGAACGCCGCCACATCGCGAAACTCCGTCTCGGGAGCCAGAAGTCTCCGTTCTGTCACTCCGCCGGGACGGGGAATTGGAGGAGATCATCGCCATCATCACCGCCAACGCCTCTCCATCAACCAGCCATGTTTCCCCCATCCATGTGTGAGTAATTCCCCCGCTGTAGGCCGAAGGGGATGGTAGGGATTGGATGAGATTGGTCATGTAATAGCATAAGATTGTTAGGGCATAGTGCCTAGTGTCCGTAGTTGGTACTTTGATGATATTGTTGCAACTTGCTATGCTTAATGCTTGTCACTAGGGCCCGAGTGCCATGATCTCAGATCTGAACATGTTATTGTTTCATCATGATATTCATTGTTTATTGATCTTACCTGCAAGTTGTATACACATGTCGCTGTCCGGAACCAATGGCCCCGAAGTGACAAGAATCGGGACAACCGGAGGGGATGGTAGTGACGTGAGGATCACATGTGTTCACGGAGTGTTAATGCTTTGCTCCGGTACTCTATTAAAAGGAGTACCTTAATATCCAGTAGTTTCCCTTGAGGCCCGCCTGCCACCGGCTGGTAGGACAAAAGATGTTGTGCAAGTTTCTCATTGCGAGCACGTACGACTATAATTGGAACACATGCCTATTGATTGCTTTGTACTTGGACACCGTTTTATTATTATCTGCAAATGCCCTGCTATGATTGTTACATGAGTTTCTCTCATCCATGCAACGCCCATCATCCGTCCCCGTGCCTACAGTATTTTAATCCTGCTGTTTACTATAATCACTACTGCTGTCTCTGTTACTCTGCTGCTGTTATTTCACTACTGCTACTGCTATAAAACTGTTACTACTGATAAACTCTTGCGAGCAAGTCTGTTTCCAGGTGCAGCTGAATTGACAACTCCGCTGTTAAGGCTTCCAAGTGTTCTTTGTCTCCCCTTGTGTCGAATCAATAAATTGGGTTATACTACCCGCGAAGACTGCTACGATCCCCTATACTTGTGGGTCATCAAGACTGTTTTCTGGCGCCGTTGCCGGGGAGCATAGCTTTATTTGGAAGTTCACTTGGATTGATATTGTTCGCTGCAAATTCTCCATCATGGGTAAAGCTCGCGATTCTAAAGTCGCCATATTACCATCCACTACAAGAAAAGGTACAACTCTGAGTACCTCTGCTACTCTTGATTCACCATCTGTGATAAGTCAACTTGTTTCACCGCCGCAAGCTTCGCTTGGTGGTACGTCTGCTGAATCTGAAAATTCTCATAATATTGATAATGTTTCTGCTGTGCTTGATGATAGTGGTTCATTGGGATCCTTTCGAGATGCTACAATTGCTAGGTCTAGACAAATTGAAAATGCTGAAACTCCTAATGAAAATGCCACTACACCTGTTAATTCACCTGAACTTGATTATTCTAGTGATGATCCTGATGAAGATTATGTGGAGCTTAATGATGATTTTATTGATAAATGCAATTCTATTACTGATGCAAGAAACATTCAAAAGTTTCTCGCACAATATACTGTTAGACATAAGCTATCTCCTGATCCTGAATTTGCTACATCTCCTATATGCATTAAGGATAAAGATTATGATTTTTCTCTTGATCTATCTCATATAGCTATTGTAGAGAAAACACCCTTTTGTGGTACTGAAAAAGAAAGTGCTGTAGAACACATGATTGAACTTTCTTCTATGAGTAGCTTGTTTTCTGATGATATCAAGATGCGTACTTACTTTGTCGCTAAAATTTTTCCTTTCTCATTAAAGGATGATGCTAAAAATTGGTATAATAATTTGCCTCCTGGTTCTATTAAAAGTCCATCTGATTTGCGTGATGTTTTCTTTCGAAAATACTTTCCTGCTAGTGCTCAACATGCTACTTTACAGAGAATCTACAGATTTGATCAGGGAGATGAAGAGAAATTGCCTGCGGCATGGGCAAGATTTTGTTCTCTTATCAGAGCTAGACCTGGACATGATTTGGAAAAGAATGATCTACTTGATATATTTTATAGTGGACTAACCATTGAATCTAGAGCATATTTGGATAGTTGTGCTGGTTGTGTTTTCAGGAAAAGAACCTGCATTTAAGCTGAAGAATTATTGGCTAGAATAAGCCGGAATCATGATGATTGGGAAACACCTGAACCAACTCCAACGCCAATATTGAAGAAGAGGGGTTTAATTGAATTGAATGATGAAGATATGCGGGAAGCTAAGAAGTCTCTCAAGGAGAAAGGTATTAAATCCGAAGATGTGAAGAATCTACCTCCTATAGAAGATATATGTGAGATAATTCCCCCTTCATCCATGATTGAGGTAAACTCCCTTCAACGCTTTACTAGGGAAGATATTCCGTATTCAAAACCTCCTGCGCAATGCTTCGATGAGTTTGATAATTATATTGTTAAGCAAGAAAATTTTAATATGAGAGTAGAGAATCATCTAATGGAAAATTCCCAAGCTATTAGCAATTTGCATGATATTGTGGAGAGAACCTCCAATGATGTTAAGGTGCTTGTTAAACATTTTCAAATGATTCAAACTCAAATTGATCAACTCACTAAAGTGCAAAATGATTTGCTAAATAATAATTCTAAAGAGAAACATGGTTATGAAGTAACAACTAGAGGTGGTGTCTCTACCCAGGATCCTCTATATCCTGAAGGGCATCCCAAAAGAATTGAACAAGATTCTCAACGCATTGAACCTAGTGCTCATTCTAAGAAGAAAAAGAAGAAGAAACATAAAAATGTTGTAGAATCCTCTAAACCTGCTAATGATCCTAATAGTATTTCTATTTCCGATGCTGAAACTGAAAGTGGTAATGAACATGAACATGATAATGATAATGATAAGAATGATGCTTCTGATAAAGAAGAGGTAGAAGATGAACCTGAAAAGCATGCTAAAAATAAAAAAGTATACTAAAGAAGATTTTATTGCTAAGAAACATGGTAATGAAAGAGAACCTTGGGTGCAAAAGCAAATGCCTTTTCCTGCTAAGAAATTAAAATCAAAGGAAGAAGAACACTATAATAAATTTTGCAATTGGATGAAACCTTTATTCTTGCAAATCCCTTTGACTGATGCTATTAAATTGCCTCCTTATTCAAAGTATATGAAAGATATTGTTACTAACAAAAGGAAAATCCCCAATGAGGAAATTTCCACTATGCTCGCTAATTACTCTTTCAATGGCAAAGTTCCGAAGAAGTTGGGCGACCCAGGTATACCTACTATTCCTTGTTCTATCAAGAATAATTATGTTAAAACTGCTCTATGTGACTTGGGAGCCGGTGTTAGTGTTATGCCTTTTTCTCTTTATAAGAGACTTTATCTAGATAAGTTGATACCTACTGATATATCTTTGCAAATGGCTGATAAATCTACTGCTATTCCTGTTGGTATATGTGAGGATGTTCCTGTTCAAGTTACTACTAACTGCTTGATATTAACTGATTTTGTTGTGTTGGAAATGCCTGAAGATGATAATATGTCTATTATTCTTGGGAGACCTTTTCTTAACACCGCAGGGGCTGTTATTGATTGCAATAAAGGAAAGGTTACTTTCAATGTTGATGATAAGGAGCATACTGTCTATTTCCCAAAGAAGATTGATAAAGTATGTGGAGTCAATACTATTTCTAATGTGAGAACTATCAAAGTTGGAACTATCGATTGTCCTATATATGAACCTAAAGAAGGTTATCAAAATCTTATGATTGGATCCATATCAATACAATTCAAGGTAACATGATTGATTTGAGGTTTATTTCTTCTTATGTTATGTAAAAATTATTCGGTGGCAAGACTTGATCAACCTTGTTAACGAATACTTTTTATATGCATAGAGGAGGTAAACAACATCTCTTTCTTCCTCCACTTATCTTACTTGCTGTAGCACTTTTGATTTGCAAAGTTCTTTAGTTAATTAGAGTTTTCAAAAAATTTCCTGGCCAGTAATAATAAACTTAATACCCAAAAATGTGCATTTTTCAAAGTTTTCAAAAATTCACAAAAATTATACCGTTGGTCCTATTTTTCGAAGAGGCACCTGGGAGAACCAGAGGATGACCTGTGGGGCACCCCAGGGTGCCACACCAC
This sequence comes from Lolium perenne, assembly GCF_019359855.2. Lineage (NCBI taxonomy): Eukaryota > Viridiplantae > Streptophyta > Magnoliopsida > Poales > Poaceae > Lolium > Lolium perenne. Next base: position 75,527,402 of record NC_067244.2, read on the forward strand.
CTGCTGGCGCGGCCAAGGAGGGGGGCGCGCCACCCTGTGGTGTGGGCCCCTCCTTGCCCCACTACTTCATCTCTTTCTCCCAGCATCTTCTCTCTCCCGAAAAAACTCGAACCAGCTTTCTCTCACTCGCGTTTTTGCTCAAGAGCTCAGGATTTTTCGATCTCTTTGCTCAGCCCAGATTTCTGTCTGAAATTTGGCACATTTGCTCTCCGGTATGTGACTCCTCCGCCTATCCAAGTAGAATTTTGTTTGGTTGAGTATATCTTGAATATTTTGCTGCTGTAGGTAACTTGTTTAGTGAGCTTGCATGCTTGTTCTAAGTTGTATAAACTAGTTTTGGTGCATGATTAGTACTCTAGCAAGTTCCTATAGTAGTTCCCCTTGATTATATGTCACCAAATCAAATTTTATATTGTTTGTTGAAAATTTCAGAAAATGGAGTGGAATAGATATCAACTTAACCAACAAGAATTGGAAGTCCAACAAGTCATGAGAGTGAACCGTGAAGAGGGAGTATACCACTCTTACTACCCGTGCGCGGATTTCATGAGAAGCGCAGGAATATTGGAAGATGTTCAAAGTCTAATTTCTCGTGCAGGGCTGAGTGATTTTGTTGATGGAGAACCAAGCCAATATGCAAAACTAACTATGTCTGTTGTGCAGGACTTTAAGTTCAATTGGTCGCGATCTAACCCCATGGTTCAATATAAGATTTATAATAAAACTGTCAACTTGCCATTCAGTGATTTTTGTGCAGCAATTAGAGTACCGCAATGGGGATCATGCGAGAAGATAAGGGGATCGCCGCAAGAACTCTTAAGCCTCTTCAAGATGATTTGTTATGGAAGGAGTTTTTCAGAGGATAGTGGTAAAATCACTAGCATTCAGCTCCCGGCTATCCGCTACTTTGCCTATTTCATTACTAAATGCGTTCTTGCTAGAAGGATTGGTGGTAAACTATCTATCCCGGATTTAGCTTTTCTAGCTGCGGCACTGCAAGGTAGTAGGACTTATAATTTGGGAGCATTGATAGCTTATAGACTTGCTACTAACCGTGAGAAAGGTGGAATTTGTGGAGGTCTCATCGCCTCCCGTTTACTAGCTTTGCATAATGTAGAATCTCATCATCTTGACATTCCACTTTCCATAGAAAAACTTGACATAGTCTCTATGATTAGACATGAATTTGTTTCTGACTCCTCCAACCTGGGTAACCTGTTTTACAAGATGACATTTTATAAGAAAGTCTGGAGAATAACTAAGAAAACTGAGAAACTAGTAAGATTGCCTGCGCCTGTTCTGTTTAACCTTGATTCCAGGGAAGATTGGTCGGTCACAGAAGGTGCACTGAATGCACACGTAGAGGGAGGAGGCCATCATGCAAGAGACAACACGGAGGAGGCCGAGGAACACCTCGACTCATCGTCCGATGCAGCAAGTTCCTCGCATCAACATGTTGGGCATGTGGAGCCTCCACGTTTTTCTTCTGCACAGGAACTTTATTATGACTACGCCATGAATTATCCACCGGCGAGGGACAATGACCCTCGTTGGGGTTGAACTCCACTTAGGCCAAAAGCCTAAGCTTGGGGGGAGGTATACCGGCATCACTCATTCTTTGCATATTATGGTTGCTGGACACTTGTATATACTTGTTTTGTTTGTTTGAGTGGTTTTCTAATGAGAGGAAGATGATATTTGGGGAAGTGCTGACTGAAAACAGATTCTGGACTGTTACCGTAAAAATTCTCAAAAATAGCCAGAACATTATTTTGCGAAGCCAATTTTTGTGCATGTTCCCCAGGTTGTTATCTAACTTTCATTAGTTGAACACTTTTCGATTTGAGCAGTGGAAGAATTTATTAAAAATCGGGTACTGTACTGCTGTCAAGTTTGACAAATTTCTGCTGCTTTGTGTTTATGTGAGTCTTCTAGTTTGCTATTTCTTGTTTTCGCTTTGTTTCCTTCCCAAAACACAAAAAGACCAAAAATATTTCTGTTGTTTCTCTTCACCATTTGTTTGCTTTGGTTTCTTGCATTTGTTTCGCTTTATTTGCTATCGCTAGTTTGCTATAAGAAAACCCAAAAAAAGATTTTGCTTAGTTTGCTTGTTTCTCTTTGTTCTTGTTTCTAATTTGAAAACACCAAAAATAATTGCTGTTCTTCTTTGGTTTGTAAAGTTCATCTTGAGTTCAATGGTCTTCGGTGGCTGGAGCGTGGTTTTCATTTCATATTATCCAAGCTACACAAGTGAAAGGCAATAATGACGATCTACGACAATTGGATTGTGGTGAGAGGCTGGTATGAACTCTATTTGTTTTCATTTTTGTACATATACTCATCCATGTGAGCATGCTTAGTTGGTTCATGTGAGGTATATGTTATTTGAGAAAGTCTAGTAGTTTATGATCTCTCATGTTTAGCTCCAATCTATTAATATGAGTAGCATGTCATGGATGTTTGCTTGCATTGTTTTATTCATAAGTAGGTATGGCATTGTGGTATCCTCCTCTGAATAGTTCATTTATATCGACTTGGCACATGCTCACGCATGCATATGACTGAACAAAAGTCAATTAAGCCTCGATGATTTATATTTCTTCAGAGTTCTTGTATCACTTTTATGCCTCCGTTAATTTATTTTGCCGCAAGCATGATTATGACAGTTACTGCTCTCTTGATTTGTCGCTCCCTAGTCTTTTGCTAGCCTTCACTTGTACTGAGCGGGAACGCTGCTCGTGCTTCCAAACACCTGAAAACCAAGTTGTTCCAAAGTGTCCACCATAAATACCTATGCATGGCATTTCAAACCATTCCAAGTAAATTCTCATGCGCTACCTTTAAAACCTTCAAAATGCTTCTCAATTTGTGTTTATGTTTCATAGCTCATGAGGAAGTATGTGGTGTTTAGCTTTCAACCTTGTTATTTACTTTTGACGGACTCTCATATGGACTAGTGGCACATCCGCTTATCCAATAATTTTGCAAAAAGAGCTGGCAATGGGATTCCCGATCCAATTAATTAACTTAAATAGACACTCCTCCATGGTTTGTGATTGATGGACGGCACCCGAAGGATTCGGCTAGCCATGGCTTGTGTAAGCAAAGGTTGGGGGGAGTGTCATCATCATAATAAAACTAAAATAAAAAGGCACTCTTTCATGGTATGAGATTGTTGGCAGGCACCCGAGGATTCGGTTAGCCATGGTTTGTGTAAGAAAGGTTGGAAGGAGTGCCACATAAATATGCAATAATTCATGGGAGCCGCTCTTGGGAGTCCGGTTGGCGAGGTAGTTAGTGTACCCATTACCAGTCGTTGACAACAACAAACACCTCTCAAAATAATTTTACTCCTGATTTAAAAAATGAAAAGCTCTAGCGCATGTTAATCCCTGCTTCCCTCAGCGAAGGGTCAATCTTTTACTTTTGTGTTGTGTCTCCATTCTTTCTTTGAGCACTATCTTGAGAGCACAACTGTCATTCTTAGTATAATATGCTTGTCTCAAAATATGATTGATTGTGGTATAACTTTGATGCTTTTATCTTTGACAATCACTACTTCTAGTCTTTCTATGAACTCCAGAGGTGCCTGGGCATTTATGTTTTGCCGATCAAATACGGGCAAGCGAGATACCACTTTATCATACTCTCTTATGAACATTGCAATCCTGCTTATATACATGATTCATGATGCTTATTATTAATTGTTGGTACCTCTCCATGATTGACATAGCTGTTAGATGATCTTAATTGTATGCATCTCACTATGAACTGCTTAAGTATTAGCCATATCATGAGAATATATACATCATATGAGCAAATGTGTTCGTGAAAGTTCTTTTATCGCTCAGTTGTTAACTGAATTGCTTGAGGACAAGCAATAAGCTAAGCTTGGGGGGAGTTGATACGTCCAAAACGTATCTACTTTCCCGAACACTTTTGCTATTGTTTTGCCTCTAATTTGTGTATTTTGGATGCATCTAACACGGACTAACGCTGTTTTCAGCAGAACTGTTCTGGTGTCCCGTTTTTATGCAGAAATCCAACTTTCGGGAAAATCCTCAGAATTTATGCAGAAGGCCCTATTTTCCCAGAATGCTGACGGAGCCAGAAGGACAAGTAAGGTGGAGGCCCGAGGGCCCCACACCATAAGGCGGCGCGGCCTAGGGGGGGCCGCGCGGCCCTATGGTGTGGCCCCCTCGGCCGGCCTCCGACACCCTCCTTCGGACTATATATTGCCTTCGACCTAAAAACGCACGGGGAGAAGTCGAAGTCGCCAGAAAGCCTCCAGAACGCCGCCACATCGCGAAACTCCGTCTCGGGAGCCAGAAGTCTCCGTTCTGGCACTCCACCGGGACGGGGAATTGGAGGAGATCATCACCATCATCACCGCCAACGCCTCTCCATCAACCAGCCATGTTTCCCCCATCCATGTGTGAGTAATTCCCCCGCTGTAGGCCGAAGGGGATGGTAGGGATTGGATGAGATTGGTCATGTAATAGCATAAGATTGTTAGAGCATAGTGCCTAGTGTCCGTAATTGGTACTTTGATGATATTGTTGCAACTTGCTATGCTTAATGCTTGTCACTAGGGCCCGAGTGCCATGATCTCAGATCTGAACATGTTATTGTTTCATCATGATATTCATTGTTTATTGATCTTACCTGCAAGTTGTATACACATGTCGCTGTCCGGAACCAATGGCCCCGAAGTGACAAGAATCGGGACAACCGGAGGGGATGGTAGTGACGTGAGGATCACATGTGTTCACGGAGTGTTAATGCTTTGCTCCGGTACTCTATTAAAAGGAGTACCTTAATATCCAGTAGTTTCCCTTGAGGCCCGGCTGCCACCGGCTGGTAGGACAAAAGATGTTGTGCAAGTTTCTCATTGCGAGCACGTACGACTATAATTGGAACACATGCCTATTGATTGCTTTGTACTTGGACACCGTTTTATTATTATCTGCAAATGCCCTGCTATGATTGTTACATGAGTTTCTCTCATCCATGCAACGCCCGTCATCCGTCCCCGTGCCTACAGTATTTTAATCCTGCTGTTTACTATAATCACTACTGCTGTCTCTATTACTCTGCTGCTGTTATTTCACTACCATCTTGCTATAAAACTGCATTACTGCGATAAACTCTTGCGAGCAAGTCTATTTCCAGGTGCAGCTGAATTGACAACTCCGCTGTTAAGGCTTCCAAGTGTTCTTTGTCTCCCCTTGTGTCGAATCAATAAATTGGGTTATACTACCCGCGAAGACTGCTACGATCCCCTATACTTGTGGGTCATCACCTACAAGTTGCAAGCCTCATGCATAGTATACTAATAGTGCCCGCACCTTGTCCTAATTAGCTTGGATTACCTGGATTATCACCGGAATACATATGTTTTAACCAAGTGTCACAAAGGGGTACCTCTATGCCGCCTGTACAAAGGTCTAAGGAGAAAGCTCGCATTGGATTTCTCGATTTTGATTATTCTCAACTTAGACATCCATACCGGGACAACATAGACAACAGATAATGGACTCCTCTTTAATGCATAAGCATTCAACAACAATTAATTTTCTCATATGAGATTGAGGATATTTGTCCAAAACTGAAACTTCCACCATGGATCATGGCTTCAGTTAGCGGCCCAATGTTCTTCTCTAACAGTATGCATGCTCAAACCATTCAACTCATGGTAAATCACCCTTACTTCAGACAAGACGGACATGCATAGCAACTCACATGATATTCAACAAAGAGTAGTTGATGGCGTCCCCAGGAACATGGTTATCGCACAACAAGCAACTTAATAAGAGATAAAATGCATAAGTACATATTCAATACCACAATAGTTTTTAGGCTATTTGTCCCATGAGCTATATATTGCAAAGATAAAGGATATAAATTTAAAGGTAGCACTCAAGCAATTTACTTTGGAATGGCGGAGAAATACCATGTAGTAGGTAGGTATGGTGGACACAAATGGCATAGTGTTTGGCTCAAGGATTTTGGATGCATGAGAAGTATTCCCTCTCGATACAAGGCTTAGGCTAGCAAGGGTATTTGAAACAAACACAAGTATGAAGCGGTACAGCAAAACTCACATAAAAGACATATTGTAAGCATTATAAGACTCTATACCGTCTTCCTTGTTGTTCGACCCTTACTAGAAATTGTCTAGACCTTAGAGAGACCAATTATGCAAACCAAATTTTAGCAAGCTCTATGTAATATCCCAGGTTTAGAGACGATCGAGGGGTAGATTTTAGAAAGGGATGTGCATTGCATTGTAAATTCCGGGGAAATTTCGCGCTTTTAAAACAAAACTGCATCGAAGGGGGACAAGTTTCTCTCTCGACATCCTACAGGGTTAGGGTTTCGAGAGTGCGATGAACTTGTTCCTACTTATCTAAGTTAGGGTTTTGAGAAGAGCGAAGTGATATTGCATTAAAATCTTAAGTTTCATGATTGAAGTACAAGTTAAGTTGTATGATTGAATTCAAACCAAATTTGAATTTGAATTTCAAATTCAAACATCAAATGATCATCACATAATTCAAATTTGAGATAATTTAACAAACAATTATCATTAAGCAAGAATATAAGTAATACAATAATTACATTAAGCTCATTAAGGAAAACTTGAGCTTTATTGATAATTACACACATAATACATTGTCTTTACAATATTCAGAATTGAATTCTGGAATTACAACACATTACAAGAATTGAATAAATAGAAACAGAAAAAGGAAAATTACAAGTTATTTAAATGACCTAAACTACATTGTGATCTTCATGAATTCTTTGATCAAGATGATCTTGAGTTCATCTTGAGCATCTTCTTGATCCCTGCACACACACACAACAACCAGATCATTAAGCCAAGTGGCAAAGCCACTTGGCAGGTTAGCAAATATTACATAGTGTGGATATGACCAAACTGCCGAGCTGATCCATTCCACCAGCTCAAGTCCCAAGCCACACACACACAGGCAGCATACAAGGCTTGCTGCATGTGTAACAACACATCAGGCCAGGGGGAGTCACCATAGCAACCAGGTAGTGCTGTCGACCAACAGAGCAAAGCCAGAAGCATATAAAACTTGCCACAGTAAACCCTAGATCATTCCATCGACAGCAGCTTCACAGAGTAAGTCACAAGAACACAAGAACACAAGAACAGCTTGAACAGCCACTGCTGTTCAACATATTTTCACCACCACAGCACATAACCAAGAAGCATCAAACTCACAAGGAGGAGCAGGGCAAGCTAAACAAACCACTAGAAGCAAAACCTCTACATCAACTGAAATCCTTGGAGCTGGAGTGAGGTATACCAAGCATCATGAACAAACCAGATGGTTTTGTTCATAAATAAGCATATGCACCAATCACACACAAGCAAAAGGGTGTGATACCCAAATTGTGTCATCATCTGGCTACTAAGCCATATGGTGCAAGCAAAGGTAGTAAGGCCACAAGGAAATCATCTTATGGGAACATCAGCCATGAAAAATCAATGCATAGCTGAAGAAATCCAGCAAGAGATGACAACAAAGCTAGCCTAGCTACATACTTAGCACCTATAGCCAGCTAAGCCATCAGACATAGACAAATCATTGTCTATTTGATTTCAACATCAAAAGTTACTGGCAATCCAATAAAAGGATCAACCAGAGAGCATCTAGTGAGCCACAGTAAGCCAACACTGGTGGGAGCCACCCTAACAGCAAGGAATTGCTGTCAGGATTACCTCAACCACACAACCAATCCAAGCAGTTAAGCCTTACACATGCATCATCACCCAAGTGGGTTCAGAGTGGGCTAGGGTCCCCAACAATTGTTGGCATCCCTCTAGCCCAAGCACATCAAGTGATATGATCATCACTGTATCACAGTTCACATCATTTATCCAAATAACAAGGCAAATTAAGCAGATAAATGAAACAGATAAGCTACTGATGCACAGGGTCTTGCAGATGATCCAAGGGATCATTGCACACAGTCACTGATGCTTGGACAAGCACCAGCACACCCAGATTAAGTCTGTAGGAAGCACAAATAGCACTGAATGAGCATCAGTGAGTCACAGAGAGGGGCACCCACTAATTCACAAACCAGAAATGATCAGATGATCATCAGGGCTTGCTATAGCATGCCAATACATATCAGAGCATCACTGATCAGCAAAGCATAGTACCAGATAATTAAATAGCCACACATAATCCACAGTTGCTTCACAGATAACCAAATGGATAATCATATGATTGTATCCAGAAGCACAGCCAAGGTTGGATGAACCACTGGATCATGATAAACAAGTAAAGCAATTAGTGCTCATCACTGAATCATACCAGTAAGCCAACAGCAATGCTCAGATGAGCATGCTCATGAATTTGAGCACAAGAACTAGCCACAGAAGCTCAGGCACTTGCAAATTTGCAAGAATTGCATACTGCAATTAAGCCATTGAAGCATATATGAATACACATGAGTGTCAGGCAAGCATAGAAACAAGAACAGAGGCACAGGGAAGAAATTCTAGCAAGTAAAGCAAGCTTTCACAGGCACATAGCTTAGCAATCTTGCACAAGAAGACAAGCAAAGACATCGGCATCAACAAAGACACGCAAAGACAAGAAGAAGAAGAAGCAGTAAGCACGGCCACAGAGCAGCATGAGCATGGCTAGCCTCTCCATGAGGAGGAGAGGCTGTGACCAGAGCTAAGGAAGGAGGAAGGAGAACAAGCACACGAGAGAGAGGGAGAGATGGCGAACGTACCGGGGTCGAGCAGGCAGACGACCATGGCGGCCATGGCGGCACACGCCACGGCGCGGCGGCGCCAGGCCAAGCCAGGCCATGGTGGTGCCACAGCACCACCCCATCATGGCAGCACAGCCACGGCGGCGCCATCACGCCAGGAGCTCGGGGAGCCGCGGGATCACGCGGATCCCATAACCCTAGCCATGGCGAAGGGGGTCGAGGACGAGCGGGAGCGGCGTCAGCTCCAGATCGACGTGGATAGAAGGGATCGCCAGCATCTGGCGGTTCGATTACGCCCCATGGCGAGGGCCATGGCGGCCGGAGACCGCCGGAATCGGCCGGCGACGGTGAGGGCGACATAGGTCGCCAGAGAGAGAAAGGGGATTAGGGTTAGGTCGAGCGGCGCGAGGTGGTGAGTGAGCGAGCGACCGCTCGGGTCGGTTGGACCCGAGCTGGTCTAACCCAACCCGCTGGGCTCCACTGACAGGTGGGCCCAGGGGCAATTGTGACTTTTCACAATTCAATTAAAAAATGGAAACTTTAAAATCCAATAGAAAAATGATAAAAGCTCTAAAAAAATAATTAAAAATATGAAAATTGATCAGTATAAAATTCTCTATTTAAATAAAATAGCAAAGAGAATTTTTGAAGACAAATAAGAATAAGTCTTAAGGATTTAAATCACACATATTATTTTCAATAAAGAAAATAAGTCCATTAATGCATTTGGACTTTAAAAACATCTTGACAATATTTCAAGATTGTATTTACCCTAAGATAAGTATCTCCAAATCATTCTTAGTAATTACCTCTCACATAAAATAATAAGTCATCGGAAAGGGGGGAGCAAACCCTAAAAATAGAAAGCATGCATAATTGCTTCTTTAACCATTGCCCTTATTGGACAATGATGCTATTTTTCAGAGACAGAGGACAAGGGTCAGTCCACACCATTCAACTGCAAAACTTTGCAGTGTTCAGGCAAGTTCATCACTTGCTCATGTCATTTGAGTATTTCTATCAAATTACTTGCAAAGTACTATGGTTATCACTATTGCATAAAAACCAAAACCACTACTTTCATAACTATGAATATGACTATGTGGTGGGCAATGGAACCATGGATTGTGTTGATATGGTGGAGGTTCCATTGCAAGGGTTTATATCCATCTAGGATTAAACAACAAATGTCGCCAGTGATTCTTGTGCCGTAATACCCGTGTTAACCATAAGATCCGGAGTGGGACGGAATAGTCAAAAGTGTTTCCACCTCTCGTTCATCAACGGATGCGCTTTACCGTAGACACTTGTATCTGTCAGGGCAAGCGGTTGGCTGGGGAAGCCTTAAGTCCCCACGGCATAGTCCGTAGACACTTGTCGCTCGAAGAGCAAGCGGTTGGCTGGGGAAGCCTTAAGTCCCCACGGTATTGCGGTCTATGATGGGTTGCAGCTACCGGCGAAGGAGTTTGTGTCAACACCCGGATTTTTAAGTCCGAATGCCTATTATGTCATACATCGCAATCCCAGGAATATTGTTGTTGCGAGGCATAATAGTTAAGTATCACAGTCATCATTCATTACAAACCATAGGTCTTACAAATTGGAATCACATGATCCATATTACACGAATTGTTGATCTATTGATCAACGAACAAACACAAGTTCATAGTTCAACATAGCGTAAGCGTAAGATACAAGGACTCTCTAGTCCACAGGCCAACGCTTGACGTCGGAAGGCGCTTAGTTGTCGTAGGCGTCCTGCTGGTCATCTCCTTGGTCATCTTCATACTCTGGCCATTTGAATAGCCAGGGACAAAGCCGTGAGTACGATGAGTACTCGCAAACTAATACTAATGTAAGTGCTAGACATTCTAGTATGGTTTGCTAACCTCTAGTTTATTTGCATAAAGCCAGTTTTAGTTCACAAAGTTTGAGAAAAAGCTTATTCAAGTGCTACCTAACTCAAGTGGGAACATTAGTGTCATTCCCACCATTCAAGTGGTGATTTCAATTCAATTCACCACCAGTCATTTCACCATCATCTTTCAACATCGTTTTCAAAGATATGACATCGGAAACTGTATGGCCTTTCCAACCGTCCGTAACCGCGGACGCGGCTATTCGAATAGGTTTACACTCTGCAGAGGTTGCACACTTGTGCCACAACATTTGATTTCATCCGTCGGGATTACCCCGAATCATCGTAACACAGTACGAGGATCATCAACCCTAACCTTTCACTTACAAATCCTAGTATGAGCACCTCTCCCCATGAGCTTGGCCTCCCAGTGAAGACAGACAGTCAGCCTGGGAACTGCACAGGGCTTGGGCCGGACATTCACCTCATTTCGCATCATATCATATCATTTCTTTTGTGGTAGAGGCAGCTTTCGGCATAACCCCGATGACGCTTGTTAAGAGGGAACCCATACTAAGACGCATAAACTTCCAGTTAAGCCCTACCCATAATCAGGTATTGTGGGGGTACTTAATAATTGGAAAGGTATCGCATTCAAACCAACATCATTGTTTATCAAAAATCACCATCTTCTCTTGTTCACATTCACCTTAAAAAAATCATTCAATGGAATGCATCTTCATTCCAAGGTTTCAAATCCATTTCAAAATCACAGTGTTCCCATCTAGAGTAGTCAAGTTTTATTTCATTAGCACTAGCTCTAAATCATGAGGGGTGCTATCTTGCTTTGCTTGGAAGAGACTAACCCACTACTCTAGTATCCAACTTGTACTTTGACCAAAGTTAACTATAAAAGTAACTCATTTAGAAAACAAGTAAAAACTTGTAATGTAAAAACTTGGGATAGGCTCATGTAAGAAAAGGTAAGAATCATGGTGCCTTGCCCCAAGGGGCTTTGCACTTTGCAAGAATAATAGCTTGCCTTGGTAGTTCTCAAACTGTTCCTCCTCCTCCTCCTGGTAGCAACCTTCTTCTTCGGCGTACTCTCCGGTGCTACCGTCTAAATTTGAATACGAGTATAATTACTCACTAATTCAATGGCTATTCCATACATCACATATAACACACAAACTACTCTATGCACACAAATAAATTTAACTAGGGTGCATGGGTTGTGGGGTTTAAATGGAAATCACTTCTTTGTATTTCATATGTAAATGATAGTTTCCATAGGGTTCTTGAGAAATAATTTCCTCTCATTGAAATCTTCTTAAGATTTAATTTCTCAAACAATCATGTATGAACTCATATTGATCTAAGTCAAATGTTCATCGTCATCATTTGTGAAAATGATTTAAATGAGGTAGATCACCTCATACTATTTAAATAACACTACATTTGATTTAAATCTCAAGTAATTCATATAAGAGAGTTTGGGACCAGGGGTCCAAACATCCCATGAATTCATGTGAGACAAGTTTAAATGAAGTGTAAAACTCCACATAATTTACTTTAATAGTTTTGGACAATATCAACTAGTTAAACTAGCCATAATATCCATTCATTAAACTATGGCATGATCATACAAAGTGACCACACCATTTAATTGCATAAACAATTAGTGTAAGTCAAATGTGAGCTATTAGAGTTGGAATTAACTTAATATCTATTTTAGTTGAATTTTAAGAATTATTTGAATAGGGAAAAGTCCCTGTCTTGTTATTTTTATCACATTAATTCTACAAAGAATCTGGTCATGGGACCAGTGGCATGTTGTAGAGAATTTCAGTAGCTTTCCAACAACATAAAATTCACTAAATTTGGTTTAGCCAAATTGGAATTATTTAATTTCAAAGTTTGTGCTGTAAGGAAAAAGTTTGGGAATTATTTGAATCGAATTTGAATTAAAAGGCCGGCGGGAAAGCTAGATGGGCTCAAAGAGTTAAAAACGGCTCAAGGCCAGCCCAGCCACGGTCCAGTGCCGCGCGGGCTGCCTGACTGGGGGTCCCGCATGTCAGCGGCTTTTAAACGCCGAAGCGGTACCGATCAATGGGAGGCGTTGGATTAGAAGGGGATTGGAGGGCCGTGGTTCATCGTTGTCTCCGACGAGAACCCGACGGTGCGGCGGCGGCAGTAGGGGGTGGGAGAGCTTACGGCGGCTCCAGCAAGGGATGGCAATATGCTCGAGGTAGATGTGGACGACGGCGGTTCTCCTGGTACCGGCGGCTCGTCCTGGGGCGGCTCCAATCGACGGCGAGCTTCGGCGGCGATCACGGGCAGTGGTGTAGCAATTGAGCGGCGGCGGTGGCTAATCGAGGCAGTGGAGTGGCTCAGGTGGTCGAGTGAGAAGAGGGGAAGACGATGGTGTGCTCAGATGGCTCAGGGGAGTGCTCTATTTATAGCGACGCGAGGGTGCTGCTGGGCAGGGAAGAAGTCGACACGCGCGCGGCGTCTCCGGCGAGCTGTCGAGCTAGGCGGCGATGCTGTCGGGTTCTCCTCGTCCAGGCGAAGCTAGAGGTGGTGTTGGCATGGTCGGGCGGCGTGGTATGGCGTAGGATTGCGTCCGTGTCTGCCGCGCCCGCGGCGGACCAGGGTTGGCTTCTCCGGCGACGGCGGGTGCGGGTCGTGGTCGAGGGCGTGTCCAACGGCGTCGCGGTGTCACGGTGAGGCTCAAGGTGCTCGCAGGGGGTCCAGGGGCTGCGTGAGCGCGTGGGACGGTGCGTGTGCTGAGCGTGTCCATGCGCGACACGGGCGACATACTGGCGGTCCTGGGCGTGTGCTGGGCGCGCGCGTTCCGGCCGTTGTCGTCGTCCTCGTCGACCAGGGTGGTGCTAGGCGGCGCTAGGGGATGTGGTGGCGCACGGTGGCGAGGTGGCCAGGGCAGGGGTGCAAGGATGAGAGGGGGAGGTCGACGGCTCGGGGACATGGCCGGCATGGCCATGCCCTAGCTTGATCTCTCTCTCCCTTAGCCTCACTATGCATCCAAATAGGTTTAAGGGGACCAGGGGACACAATGTGGTAGATTAGGGTAGTTTAGGTTGAGGTAGATTCACTATTTGCAATAGTTGCAAATAGTGCCCGAATTTGGAAAATTCAAAAATAGCCAAATTTGAAATAATTCAAATGGTGAAAGTTTTTGAAATGTGAGTGTTGATATAAGTTGTAAATGACCAGAGAGGTTTTGAGGTGGTGGTGGAATTTTTAGAATTCAAACATTTGCAAAATTGGCTAAGTGGGGAATGTTGCATATGTGAGAAAGTTGGAACTTTGGATGAGCCTTGCTCATGATCAAGGATGAATTTGGCATGATGATCTTCACCAAAGTTGTTCACCTTGATGTTGACTTTGAAATGGTGCAAAGAGTTAGCAAGAGTTGGTTTGGGAAAATTGAATGGCAAGGGCTCAAAGTGGTGATCAGACTAGAATTGTCAAAATTGACCATTATCATATGTGAGTGGGATTTGTGTTTGAAATCCATTTGAATGGTGAATCTTTGATTCCAAAAGTTGTAGTAAGTGTTTAATAACATTACTCAACTAATGGTGAAGACCAAATAGGTCTAGGGTCAAAATTTATAAAAATGCCATAGGGCATATGTGAGGGTTTTTAGGGTTTTGCATTTTATGGAATTTCTTCCTCTTTGATTTATTTGGGTTGGTGATCTTCATATGATCACACTAGGGTTTTAGAGCATATCAAATACAAGTAATAACAATCATCATGGCATATCACTCAAATGCACAAGTCCTATGCATGGTACTATATGCAAAAAGAAAAGTTTTTGTTGGTTTGAAATTTTGCTTTCTGGAATTCTCTAACTTTCTTTTTATTGAAATTTGGGATGTTACAAACCCTTCCCCCTTACAAAAGATCTCGTCCCGAGATCGAAAAGAAAGTTAGGTACTAAAGAGATCTGGGTACTCCTTCTTCATGAAGTCTTCGCGTTCCCATGTGGCTTCATCCTCGGTATGATTGCTCCATTGGATCTTCAAAAACTTGATGCTTCGGGTGCGGGTGGTTCGGTAAGCTTCTTCCAGGATGCGAATCGGCACTTCGCGGTAAGTCAGATCCTTGTTGATATCCACCGATCGGTGATCGATGTTCTTGAACACTTCGGTCTTCTCCGGGACTTCAAGGCACTTCCGGAGAAGTGAGATGTGAAACACGTCGTGCACAACCGACATTTCTTCAGGCAACTCCAGTTGATAAGATACTTCACCTCGGCGGCTGAGGACTTTGAAAGGTCCGACATAGCGGGGTGCAAGCTTTCCTTTCAGTTGGAACCTTTGCATTCCTTTCAAAGGGGATACCTTGAGATAGACGTAGTCTCCGATCTCAAAGGTCATCTCCCGACGTCTCTTGTCGGCGTAGCTCTTCTGTCTGGATTGCGCCGTTTTGAGGTACTCACGGATCTTGTGGACTTTCTCTTCGGCTTCACGAAGAACGTCTCGGCCGAAAACTTGGCTCTCTCCGACTTCTGACCAGTTCAGGGGGGTACGGCACTTCCTTCCGTACAAGGCTTCAAAGGGGGCCATCTGTAAGCCGGCTTGATAGCTATTGTTGTAAGAGAATTCTGCGTAAGGTAGGCAGTCTTCCCACTTGGATCCATATTCCAGTACGCATGCTCTAAGCATGTCTTCCAGTATCTGGTTTACTCTCTCAGTCTGTCCGTCGGTCTGAGGGTGATAGGCGGTGCTGAAATTTAGGCGGGTGCCTAGTCCTTCATGCACTTTCTGCCAGAACCTTGAGGTGAACTGTGATCCTCTATCTGATACTATCGATTTGGGGGTTCCGTGCAGAGCGACTATTCTGGAGATGTAAAGTTCAGCTAGCTTTGGGCCTTGATAGGTGGTTTTTACGGCGATGAAATGGGCGACTTTGGTCAATCTATCGACAACTACCCATATTGAATCATTGCCTTTGCTGGATTTGGGCAGTCCGGTGATAAAGTCCATTCCTACGGAATCCCATTTCCATTCCGGAATCTGGAGGGGTTGTAACAGTCCGGCGGGTCGTTGATGTTCTGCCTTGACTCTCTGACAGATGTCACACTTAGCGATATAGCTACCGATCTCTCTCTTCATTCCGTGCCACCAAAATTGTTCTTTCAGGTCCTGGTACATGTTGGTACCTCCGGGGTGGATTGAATAAAGGGTGTCATGGGCTTCTTGCAGGATGACTTGTTTCAAGTCAGAGTCCGATGGTACGCAAAGACGTTCTTTGTACCAAAGAATTCCGGCTTCATCTACGGTGAATCCGGGGGCTTTTCCTGCGGCTATCTGTTTCTTTATTCCGTCAATGCTAGCGTTGTCCTTCTGGGCTTCCTTGATCTGACCAACCAAGGTGGGTTGCAGTTCTATGCTGGCTAGGAAACCTTCACTAACAAGTTCAAGTCTGAACTGTTCAAACTCTTGGTGCAAGCTAGGCTGTTCAGTTGCGAGCATGGAGTTCAACTGGCACGGCAGTCGACTCAAAGCATCCGCTACCACATTGGCCTTGCCGGGGTGGTAGTGAATCTCCATGTCGTAATCCTTGATCAATTCTATCCATCGGCGTTGTCTCATGTTCAGCTCCTTCTGGGCGAATATGTATTTGAGGCTTTTGTGGTCGGAGTAGATCTCGCATTGATTACCCATGAGGTAATGACGCCAAACTTTCAAGGCTAAGACCACGGCGGCAAGCTCGAGGTCATGGGTTGGGTAGTTCTGTTCATGTTGCTTGAGTTGTCTTGAAAGGTAGGATACAACCTTGCCTTCTTGCATAAGCACGCATCCAAGTCCAGTCTTGGAGGCGTCGCAATATACGTCAAAGGGCTTTGCGATATCCGGCATGATCAGGATTGGGGCTGTTGTCAATCTACTCTTGAGCTGTTGAAAGCTCTCTTCGCATTTGTCGGTCCACTCAAACTTTCTGTCCTTTTTCAGCAGTTGGGTCATTGGTCGAGCGATGCTCGAAAAACCTTCTACAAATCTGCGGTAGTATCCGGCTAATCCAAGAAAAGCGCGGACCTCGGTTTGTGTGGTTGGGGCTTGCCATTCCATAACAGTTTTGATTTTGGCGGGATCTACGGCAATTCCTCCTGCGGACAAGATGTGTCCCAGGAATCCAACTTCTTCCAACCAAAATTCACACTTGCTGAACTTGGCATACAACTTGTGCTGTCTAAGGGTTTCTAGGACAATCTCCAAATGCTGTTCATGTTCCTCTTCGGACTTGGAGTAGACGAGGATGTCGTCGATGAATACAACGACAAACTTGTCCAAAAAGTTCATGAAGATCTTGTTCATGAGATTCATGAAATAAGCGGGGGCATTGGTCAGTCCAAACGACATGACGTTGTACTCATACAACCCATATCTGGTGGTAAAGGCAGTTTTTGGAATGTCGGTGGCTCGGATCTTCAGTTGGTGGTATCCAGTTCTAAGATCTATCTTGGAGAAAACTCTAGATCCGGTGAGTTGGTCAAACAAGTCTTCGATCTTGGGTAGGGGGTATTTGTTTTTGATGGTGACATCGTTAAGCTTACGATAGTCCGTGCATAAACGATTTGCACCATCCTTCTTGTCGACAAACAAGACGGGGGATCTCCAGGGGGATGCACTCGGTCTAATCAAACCTTTGGCTAACATGTCATCTATTTGCTTCTTCAGCTCCACAAGCTCGGTTGCGTTCATGCTGTAGGCTCTCTGGGCGATGGGTCCAGTTCCGGGGATTAACTCGATGATAAACTCGATATCCCGATCCGGGGGCATACCGGGTAGATCATCCGGAAACACATCAGGGTAGCGACAAACGACCCTGATTTGATCCAGAGTTGGCTTGGATACACTTTGGTTGCAGGTAAATTTTCTGGGTAGTTTTTCAGAGACGTGCTCGACTACGATACCGGTGCTGCTAGTCATGGTTATGGCTTTCTTGGCACAGTCTATCAATCCATTGTGCTTGGACATCCAGTCCATTCCTAGGACAACTTCCAAACCCTTGGTTCCAAGTATGATTAGATTTGCAAAGAAATCTACATCATGGATTTTGATTGGCACATTTTTGCAAAATTTTCTAGCTTTGGTGGTTGATCCGGGGATTTGGACTATCATAACATGCTTCAAACTGAGGGGTTGAATTTTACTTGTTGATGCAAAGTCTTCGGTGACAAAGGAATGAGATGCTCCAGAATCAAACAACACTCTGGCAGGGATGTGATTGACAGAAAACATACCCAGTACAACATCTGGTGCTTCCTGGGCTTCTTCAGCGTTCATGTGGTAGAGGCGGCCGTTGCGGTTGTTGGGGTTGTTGGGGGCGAACTTCTTGCCGGTGGAGACACGGCGTTGCTGCTGAGCAGGTGCAGCGGTGTTGCCAGCGAGCTTGGCAAGACGCTTGGGACACTCGTTGGAGTAGTGCCCCACTACACCACACTCATAACAAGTGATAGTGGTCTTGTCCTGCTTGTTCGCAATGGGTACGGCATTGCTTCCGGTTCTGGGGGCGGTGTTGGTGTTGGTGTTGTTGTTGTTAGGGGCTCGGGGTGGAGCGCGGTTGTAGTAGTTGTTGTTGTAGTTGTTGTTGTAGCCTCCTGGCTTGGAGTTTCCTCCACTCCGGTTCTGATAACCGGGGCGAGAGTTCTGCATCTGTGGCTTGTTGTTTCTCGGAGTGAAACCTCCGCTTGAGCTAGGGCGAAACTTTTGGGGGTGGCTTGATCCACTCTGATTCGCCATGCGGCGCTTGCGGTTCTCATTGGCTTGGTTTAACTTGCCCTCCATCTGGATGGCGGAGTCAACAAGGGCTTCGAGGTCGGCGAAGGGGATGTTGACGAGGACAGTCTGCATCTCATCATGCAGTCCGTTCAGGAATCTCTCCTTCCTCTTCTCAAAGGTGTCGGTCTCATCAGGGGCATACCTCGACAGTGTGAGAAACTTGTCGCGGTATTCAACCACCGTCATGCGACCTTGTTTCAGCTCACGGAATTCATCCCTCATCTTCTTGATAAGACCCGGGGGTACATGGTACTTGCTGAACTTGAGTTTAAAATCCTCCCAAGTCATGAATTGACCTCCGTTCATGGCACGGGTGCTTGTCCACCAAGCGCGGGCTGGGCCAGCGAGATAGTGTGTGGCGAACAAAACCTTCTCGTTGGCTTCTACTCCGGCTACCTCCAGATTGTTCTCCATAGTCTGGAGCCAATCGTCGGCGTCGAGGGGCTCCTCGGTCTTGCTAAACACCGGAGGGTTGGTGTTTTGGAAGTTCTTGAGCTTGGATCCGGGGTGGTCATGATTTCCATGGCCTTGGTTGGCGATGTTCTGCAAGGCGATGAGGTTGGCTTGGCGTTCGGCTCTTTCGGTTTCCCGGTCTGCAAGCATGGTTTGCAGCAGTTGCAGCATCGCGTCGTTGGTGCGATTCGGAGGGGCCATCTGAAGATGTAGAAGATTATGAGATAAGAGGGAACACTCTATGGTTCATTTTGGTTAAGTTTGAAAACAATTTGAAAACTTGCAATCTTTTTATGACAAACATAACATTCATTCATTCATGCAACACATAGTACAAACTACACACATACTCCAATGGTTTTAAGAACCATTCTCATGCTACGATACAAAGGACGGGATACAACTCACACCTACTATAAGTGGAACTAGTGCAACTACTCCTCATCATCGACATCGATCGGGACGTAGTCGTCGGGTCCTGCCTCCAGGAACTCGTAGTCCTCCTCCTCGGTGTTCTCGTCCTCCTCAAAGTCGTTGTCGTCGCTCAGGAAGGCGTCTCCTCCCTGAATGTCGATGCCTCCATCGTCATCCTCCAGCTGGCGAATCTGATCCTCCTGGGCCTTGACAGTGGCCTCAAGTGACGCGATCCGGGCGCGAAGGCGACGAATTGTAGCGTCCTTCTTGGCACGCTGCTGGCGAAGGCTCTTGCGGTCGTTGTTGAGTAGCTTGATCGCCTCACCCTGCTCGGTGATGTGAGCATGGGTCTGGTTCGCGTAAGCGCGGGAGGCGTCGAGGTCCTTCTGAGTCTGGTAGAGCATGAAGTCCAGGTGCTCAGCATGGTGCCTCAACTCCGGGTGCGGCTGCAGCTCCATGGGCACTCCCGCGGCATCACGCCTCACAAGGTGGGCGTAGCGAGAGGCAAGGATGCGCACCACGTTCTGTCCACAGAGGCGCGCAAGTGCCTCCTGTAGGCCACGTGCGAGTCCGTCGAGCCAGTTGCTCTCGCGGAAGGAGAAGAGGATCCTTTCCGAAGTGGGAGGCTCCATCTTGTCCCTCAAGTCGGCAGTGATCACCCACTGCAACTCTCCTCCGGGCGTGTCGTCCAGCTGAACCCCGTGAAACTCGGGGTGTGGGCGCCCAAGGAAGTCAGAGACGGCGTTGAGGTCGTGCTCGAAGATCAAGCTTCCTCCGTTCCCAAGCTGGTAAAACTTGGTGTTGATGGGTTCATTCGGCTCCATCTGAAAGAGAATTGGATGAGTAAGTTAGAGAGTGCAAAGTGTGGCAAAATTTTAAGTTGATTCAAATAAGATAGAACATGATTCATCAAATTTTGGTAAAGTCTCAAAGACAAGAGTGTAATAAATTTTCACAAATAGTTTCTTCATTTGATTTCAAAGTTAAGGTTTTCAGAACGCCCATTCTAACTAAGGTCTTCTAAGGTCAAACAATGGCTCTGATACCAACTTGTCAACACCCGGATTTTTAAGTCCGAATGCCTATTATGTCATACATCGCAATCCCAGGAATATTGTTGTTGCGAGGCATAATAGTTAAGTATCACAGTCATCATTCATTACAAACCATAGGTCTTACAAATTGGAATCACATGATCCATATTACACGAATAGTTGATCTATTGATCAACGAACAAACAAAAGTTCATAGTTCAACATAGCGGAAGCGTAAGATACAAGGACTCTCTAGTCCACAGGCCAACGCTTGACGTCGGAAGGCGCTTAGTTGTCGTAGGCGTCCTGCTGGTCATCTCCTTGGTCATCTTCATACTCTGGCCATTTGAATAGCCAGGGACAAAGCCGTGAGTACGATGAGTACTCGCAAACTAATACTAATGTAAGTGCTAGACATTCTAGTATGGTTTGCTAAGCTCTAGTTTATTTGCATAAAGCCAGTTTTAGTTCACAAAGTTTGAGAAAAAGCTTATTCAAGTGCTACCTAACTCAAGTGGGAACATTAGTGTCATTCCCACCATTCAAGTGGTGATTTCAATTCAATTCACCACCAGTCATTTCACCATCATCTTTCAACATCGTTTTCAAAGATATGACATCGGAAACTGTATGGCCTTTCCAACCGTCCATAACCGTGGACGCGGCTATTCGAATAGGTTTACACTCTGCAGAGGTTGCACACTTGTGCCACAACATTTGATTTCATCCATCGGGATTACCCCGAATCATCGTAACACAGTACGCGGATCATCAACCCTAACCTTTCACTTACAAATCATAGTATGAGAACCTCTCCCCATGAGCTTGGCCTCCCAGTGAAGACAGACAGTCAGCCTGGGAACTGCACAGGGCTTGGGCCGGACATTCACCTCATTTCGCATCATATCATATCATTTCTTTTGTGGTAGAGGCAGCTTTCGGCATAACCCCGATGACGCTTGTTTAGAGGGAACCCATACTAAGACGCATAAACTTCCAGTTAAGCCCTACCCATAATCAGGTATTGTGGGGGTACTTAATAATTGGAAAGGTATCGCATTCAAACCAACATCATTGTTTATCAAAAATCACCATCTTCTCTTGTTCACATTCACCTTAAAAAAAATCATTCAATGGAATGCATCTTCATTCCAAGGTTTCAAATCCATTTCAAAATCACAGTGTTCCCATCTAGAGTAGTCAAGATTTATTTCATTAGCACTAGCTCTAAATCATGAGGGGTGCTATCTTGCTTTGCTTGGAAGAGACTAACCCACTACTCTAGTATCCAACTTGTACTTTGACCAAAGTTAACTATAAAAGTAACTCATTTAGAAAACAAGTAAAAACTTGTAATGTAAAAACTTGGGATAGGCTCATGTAAGAAAAGGTAAGAATCATGGTGCCTTGCCCCAAGGGGCTTTGCACTTTGCAAGAATAATAGCTTGCCTTGGTAGTTCTCAAACTGTTCCTCCTCCTCCTCCTGGTAGCAACCTTCTTCTTCGGCGTACTCTCCGGTGATACCGTCTAAATTTGAATACGAGTATAATTACTCACTAATTCAATGGCTATTCCATACATCACATATAACACACAAACTACTCTATGCACACAAATAAATTTAACTAGGGTGCATGGGTTGTGGGGTTTAAATGGAAATCACTTCTTTGTATTTCATATGTAAATGATAGTTTCCATAGGGTTCTTGAGAAATAATTTCCTCTCATTGAAATCTTCTTAAGATTTAATTTCTCAAACAATCATGTATGAACTCATATTGACCTAAGTCAAATGTTCATCATCATCATTTGTGAAAATGATTTAAATGAGGTAGATCACCTCATACTATTTAAATAACACTACATTTGATTTAAATCTCAAGTAATTCATATAAGAGAGTTTGGGACCAGGGGTCCAAACATCCCATGAATTCATGTGAGACAAGTTTAAATGAAGTGTAAAACTCCACATAATTTACTTTAATAGTTTTGGACAATATCAACTAGTTAAACTAGCCATAATATCCATTCATTAAACTATGGCATGATCATACAAAGTGACCACACCATTTAATTGCATAAACAATTAGTGTAAGTCAAATGTGAGCTATTAGAGTTGGAATTAACTTAATATCTATTTTAGTTGAATTTTAAGAATTATTTGAATAGGGAAAAGTCCCTGTCTTATTATTTTTATCACATTAATTCTACAAAGAATCTGGTCATGGGACCAGTGGCATGTTGTAGAGAATTTCAGTAGCTTTCCAACAACATAAAATTCACTAAATTTGGTTTAGCCAAATTGGAATTATTTAATTTCAAAGTTCGTGCTGTAAGGAAAAAAGTTTGGGAATTATTTGAATCGAATTTGAATTAAAAGGCCGGCGGGAAAGCTAGATGGGCTCAAAGAGTTAAAAATGGCCCAAGGCCAGCCCAGCCACGATCCAGTGCCGCGCGGGCTGCCTGACAGGGGGTCCCGCATGTCAGCGGCTTTTAAACTCCGAAGCGGTACCGATCAATGGGATGTGTTGGATTAGAAGGGGATCGGAGGGCCGTGGTTCATCGTCGTCTCCGACGAGAACCCGACGGTGCGGCGGCGGCAGTAGGGGGTGGGAGAGCTTACGG
This sequence comes from Lolium perenne, assembly GCF_019359855.2. NCBI lineage: Eukaryota > Viridiplantae > Streptophyta > Magnoliopsida > Poales > Poaceae > Lolium > Lolium perenne. Next base: position 75,550,365 of record NC_067244.2, read on the forward strand.
CGGCTCCAGCAAGGGATGGCAATATGCTCGAGGTAGATGTGGACGACGGCGGTTCTCCTGGTACCGGCGGCTCGTCCTGGGGCGGCTCCAATCGACGGCGAGCTTCGGCGGCGATCACGGGCAGTGGTGTAGCAATTGAGCGGCGGCGGTGGCTAATCGAGGCAGTGGAGTGGCTCAGGTGGTCGAGTGAGAAGAGGGGAAGACGATGGTGTGCTCAGATGGCTCAGGGGAGTGCTCTATTTATAGCGACGCGAGGGTGCTGCTGGGCAGGGAAGAAGTCGACACGCGCGCGGCGTCTCCGGCAAGCTGTCGAGCTAGGCGGCGATGCTGTCGGGTTCTCCTCGTCCAGGCGAAGCTAGAGGTGGTGTTGGCACGGTCGGGCGGCGTGGTATGGCGTCGGATTGCGTCCGTGTCTGCCGCGCCCGCGGCGGACCAGGGTTGGCTTCTCCGGCGACGGCGGGTGCGGGTCGTGGTCGAGGGCGTGTCCAACGGCGTCGCGGTGTCACGGTGAGGCTCAAGGTGCTCGCAGGGGGTCCAGGGGCTGCGTGAGCGCGTGGGACGGCGCGTGTGCTGAGCGTGTCCATGCGCGACACGGGCGGCATACTGGCGGTCCTGGGCGTGTGCTGGGCGCGCGCGTTCCGAGCGTTGTCGTCGTCCTCGTCGACCAGGGTGGTGCTAGGCGGCGCTAGGGGATGTGGTGGCGCACGGTGGCGAGGTGGCCAGGGCAGGGGTGCAAGGATGAGAGGGGGAGGTCGACGGCTTGGGGACATGGCCGGCATGGCCATGCCCTAGCTTGATCTCTCTCTCCCTTAGCCTCACTATGCATCCAAATAGGTTTAAGGGGACCAGGGGACACAATGTGGTAGATTAGGGTAGTTTAGGTTGAGGTAGATTCACTATTTGCAATAGTTGCAAATAGTGCCCGAATTTGGAAAATTCAAAAATAGCCAAATTTGAAATAATTCAAATGGTGAAAGTTTTTGAAATGTGAGTGTTGATATAAGTTGTAAATGACCAGAGAGGTTTTGAGGTGGTGGTGGAATTTTTAGAATTCAAACATTTGCAAAATTGGCTAAGTGGGGAATGTTGCATATGTGAGAAAGTTGGAACTTTGGATGAGCCTTGCTCATGATCAAGGATGAATTTGGCATGATGATCTTCACCAAAGTTGTTCACCTTGATGTTGACTTTGAAATGGTGCAAAGAGTTAGCAAGAGTTGGTTTGGGAAAATTGAATGGCAAGGGCTCAAAGTGGTGATCAGACTAGAATTGTCAAAATTGACCATTATCATATGTGAGTGGGATTTGTGTTTCAAATCCATTTGAATGGTGAATCTTTGATTCCAAAAGTTGTAGTAAGTGTTTAATAACATTACTCAACTAATGGTGAAGACCAAATAGGTCTAGGGTCAAAATTTATAAAAATGCCATAGGGCATATGTGAGGGTTTTTAGGGTTTTGCATTTTATGGAATTTCTTCCTCTTTGATTTATTTGGGTTGGTGATCTTCATATGATCACACTAGGGTTTTAGAGCATATCAAATACAAGTAATAACAATCATCATGGCATATCACTCAAATGCACAAGTCCTATGCATGGTACTGTATGCAAAAAAGAAAAGTTTTTGTTGGTTTGAAATTTTGCTTTCTGGAATTCTCTAACTTTCTTTTTATTGAAATTTGGGGTGTTACAGTTTGGTTCGATCCCAAACTGTCGTCGTGGTCGGGGTCCACCCGTGAGTGGGAATAATGGGACCGGCGAGGACCCAGGGTCGGGGCATGCAACAAAGGGTGGGTGTTCGAGGTAGCGGAGGAACATGATTGGCTAGACCTTATACCGGGCCTCACACCGAAGGAAGTGTGGACGGGAAAGCTGCCCGGTTGGCACCAAGGTTAAGATCTCTTATGGGTAAAGCAACACACCTCTGCAGAGTGTAAAGAACTATGACCTGTCACTCCCTGTTCCGGGATATGGAACTGCGAACGCGGCCGGAAAGGAGCTCCATGAAGTTCTAGTAAACCGGTGAAAGCTGACGGACATAGCTCTTTGGAATAAAAGCAATCTCTTGAAGAAATGTTTATCAAAACCTGCATTGGTATTAGACTTTCTGGTCTAATATCGTAGCTAGTGCATTAAACACCTCTTATCTATAATGAACTTGTTGAGTACGCTCGTACTCATACCACTCTTAAATCCCATGCTTAGATTGTCTGAATCGTCTGGAGGAGAACTACGACAACAATGAAGGAGCCGAGATCATCGGCTATGAAGAACCAGACCTCTCTGGAGGTATCGAAGGCGTAGACTACCTCATCGTCTACGGATCCGGGGAGGCTTCCGGAAGAGACCAAGCCTAGAAACATCAAGTAGTAGTAGTAGTAGCCGAGCAGCCCGAACTCTTAGGATTTAGCTGCTCGAGAGATTAAATGTACGACTTAATGAGACATCTATATTGTAAGCTATGTTGGGTTCGCCTCGAACCCAGGAGTATTCCTCTTAGGACCCAAGAGGAGCTTCGAGACGATATATGTATGATTATTGTAATATTAAATGAATGAGTTATGGACCTGCTATGTTCTGTTGTACTACTCTGAGGGATGTAATATTTGCGGAATGGTACTTCGTGAATGTTATATCAACGACTGGCATACTACAACATGAAGTGGTATGCAGGGTCACCACACTCTATGTATTTCTTCATTAATAGGTGCAAAGTATATGATGCAAGAGCTTAAACATGAGCACAACAATTGCCAAGTATCAAATTATTCAAGACATTCTACCAATTACTACATGTAGCATTTCCCGTTTCCAACCATATAACAATTTAGCAAAGAAGATTCAACCTTCGCCATGAATATTATGAGTAAAGCCTAAGGACATATTTGTCCATATGCAATAGCGAAGAGTGTCTCTCTCCCACACAATGAATGCTAGGATCCATTTTATTCAAACAAAACAAAAACAAAAACAAACAGACGCTCCAAGCAAAGCACATAAGATGTGACGGAATAAAAATATAGTTTTACTAGAGGAACCTGATAATGTTGTCGATGAAGAAGGGGATTCCTTGGGCATCCCCAAGCTTAGACACTTGAGTCTTCTTGAAATATGCAGGGGTGAACCACCGGGTCATCCCCAAGCTTAGAGCTTTCACTCTCCTTGATCATATTGTATCATCTCCCTCTCTTGATCCTTGAAAACTTCCTCCACACCAAACTCAAAACAACTCATTAGAGCGTTAGTGCACAATCAAAATTCACATGTTCAGAGGTGACATAATCATTCTTAACACTTCTGGACATTGCACAAAGCTACTGAAAGTTAATGGAATAGAAAAATCCATCAAGCATAGCAAAATAGGCAATGCGAAATAAAAGGCAGAATCTGTCAAAACAGAACAGTCCGTAAATATGAATTTCTAAGAGGCACCAGACTTGCTCAAATGAAAATGCTCAAATTGAATGAAAGTTGCGTACATATCTGAGGATCACTCACGTAAATTGGCATAATTTTCTGAGTTACCTACAGAGAGTTAGGCCCAGATTCGTGACAGAAAGAAATCTGTTTCTGCGCAGCAATCCAAATCTAGTGTGAACCTTACTATCAAAGACTTTACTTGGCACAACAATGCAACAAAACTAAGATAAGGAGAGGTTGCTACAGTAGTAACAACTTCCAAGACTCAAATATAAAACAAAATTGCAAAAGTAAAATCATGGGTTGTCTCCCATAAGCGCTTTTCTTTAACGCCTTTCAGCTAGGCGCAGAAAGTGTGTATCAAGTATTATCAAGAAACGAGGCATCTACAGCGGGGTTTGGAGTTTTCTCAACTATGCATTGTATCTTATCTATGTAAGTTTCAGAGGCTTCCTTTTCATTACCCTTAGGCTTGCTACTCTCGTCAAACAAATTTTCAGGAACAATCCAATCGAAATTCTTTTCTAGTGCCTCGCACATTCCCAAGAGCTTGCAAGGTATTGGTGATTTAATCTCCCCAACATCATTAACATTATTAGTGTACTTAATTCTATCCATATCCATCTTTTCAAGTGTTCTTTTAAAATCGGTGAACATACCAAGCCTCTTATGCTTAATAAAAACTTTTCTAGCTTCTTTGGCTATATCCTCAAATTCTCGCACAAGGACTTTTAAAACAAAATCTCTCTTTTCTCCCCTCTCCATATCAGAAAGTGTAAGAAACATGTGTTGTATCATGGGTTGAGACTAATAAATCTAGTTTCCATCATGCGTACCAAACAGACAGAGGCATCTTCATAGGTAGGGATAGTTTTTGCCAGGGGTATATCTTCAAGATCTTCATGCATACTAACATGGGTGAAAAATTCTTCTATATTATCTCTTCCAATTATAGACCCTTGTCCTACCGGTATATCTTTTAAAGTAAAATTAGGAGGAAACATGATGAAATAAGTAAGGCAAATGCAAGTAACTAATTTTTTTGTGTTTTTAATATGGAGAATGCAAACAAGATAGCAAGTAAAGTAAAACTAGCAACTAATTTTTTTTGTATTTTGTTTTAGTGTAGCAAACAAAGTAGTAAATAAAAGTAAAGCAAGACAAAAACAAAGTAAAGAGATTGGAGGTGGAGACTCCCCTTGCAATGTGTCTTGATCTCCTTGGCAATGGCGCCAGAAATTTAGCTTGTTGACGCGTAAAGCACACGCCCGTTGGGAACCCCAAGTGGAAGGTGTGATGCGTATAGCAGCAAGTTTCACTCAGTAAGAAACCAAGGTTTATCGAACCAGTAGGAGTCAAGAAGCACGTTGAAGGTTGATGGCGGCGGAGTGTAGTGCAGCGCAACAACAGGGATTCCGGAGCCAACGTGGAACCTGCACAACACAACCAAGATACTTTGCCCCAACTTAATAGTGAGGTTGTCAAAATCACCGGCTTGCTGTAACAAAGGATTAGATGTATAGTGTGGATGATGATTGTTTGCAGAAAACAGTAGAACAAGTATTGCAGTAGATTGTATTCGATGTAAAAGAATGGACCGGAGTCCACAGTTCACTAGAGGCGTCTCTCCCATAAGAATAAGAATGTTGGGTGAACAAATTATAGTTGGGCAATTGACAAATAAAGAGGGCATGACCATGCACATACATGATATGATGAGTATTGTGAGATTTAATTGGGCATTATGACAAAGTACATAGACCGCTATCCAGCATGCATCTATGCCTAAAAAGTCCACCTTCAGGTTATCATCCGAACCCCCTCCAGTATTAAGTTGCAAACAACAGACAATTGCATTAAGTATGGTGCGTAATGTAATCAACAAATATATCCTTAGACATAGCATTGATGTTTTATCCCTAGTGGCAACATCACATCCACAACCTTAGGGGTTGTTGTCACTCCCCCAGATTTAATGGAGACATGAACCCACTATCGAGCATAAATACTCCCTCTTGGAGTTACAAGTATCAACTTGGCCAGAGCCTCTACTAGTAACGGAGAGCATGCAAGATCATAAACAACACATAGATGATAGATTGATAATCAACATAACATAGCATTCATTATTCATCGGATCCCAACAAACGCAACATGTAGTATTACAGATAGATGATCTTGATCATGTTAGGCAGCTCACAAGATCCAACAATGATAGCACAATTAGGAGAAGACGACCATCTAGCTACTGCTATGGACCCATAGTCCAGGGGTGAACTACTCACACATCACTCCGGAGGCGACCATGGCGGTGAAGAGTCCTCCGGGAGATGATTCCCCTCTCCGGCAGGGTGCCGGAGGCGATCTCCTGAATCCCCCGAGATGGGATTGGCGGCGGCGGCGTCTCTGGAAGGTTTTCCGTATCGTGGCTCTCGGTACTGGAGTTATTATCGACGAAGGCTTAAGTAGGCGGAGGAGGTAGGTTTAGGGGTGACGCGAGGGTCCCACACAACAGGGCCGCGCGGCCAGGGGGTGGGCCGCACCACCCTGGCGTGTCGCCGCCTCGTCGCCCCACTTTGTTTCCTCTCCGGTGTTCTGGAAGCTTCGTGGAAAAATAAGATCCTGGGCGTTGATTTCGTCCAATTTCGAGAATATTTCCTTACTAGGATTTCTGAAACCAAAAACAGCAGAAAAAACAAGAATCGGCTCTTCGGCATCTCGTTAATAGGTTAGTGCCGGAAAATGCATAAATATGACATAAAGTATGCATAAAACATGTAGGTATCATCAATAAAGTGGCATGGAACATAAGAAATTATCGATACGTTGGAGACGTATCAATAGTCCACTACTACTTCGCTTCCGCTACGTATTTGTGTAATGATCAATAGATCAAGTGTTGTAATGAGACTGGATCATGTGATCCTATTTGTGTAATGAATATGTGGGTATTGTAATGAATGATGACTTTGATATTCAACTGTTATGTCTCGCAAAAACAATATTCCTGGGATTGCGATGAAGGGCATAATAGGCATCTGGACTTAAAAATTCGGGTGTTGACAGGCATCCCAGTCCTTCTCTAGGCATGGGAGGCACAACACCTTGGCACGGTTCAGGTGCCACACACCAAGGTGGTGAACGCCCGACCATGCCACCGGCCACTTGGTTACCCAGAAGGCGTGGGCCACCTCCACAATCACGTAGGTGCATGGAGGTGGCGGCGATGCGCGACGCCGACATCCTAAGGCGAACCTAACCTCATGGTCGCTGCGGCAACTCTTTTTCCACGTCGACCCCTTCTTCATAATTTCTGCTTACAATGGGGACCGAGGGTTATGGGGACTGGCTGGAAGTGGAAGTTGGACTAATGTGGGGGATGGGGACGTGGCGGCCATCAACATAAAAAAGGCTCGACATGAGGCTGATATTAATGACAATGCATAAGACGAGCGGCCGGTGTTAGTGGCGACGCAGGCGGCACACAAGCCAAGGGGACGATGGGCCGTTACCACGTGGGCCTAGGGCAAGTGCGGGAGGAAGTGTGGGCATCCTTTAGTCCATGTGACCGCATTTCTGGCCTCAATTTGGAGTAAAATGATTTGGAGTAAAATAAAAAAAAAATTCTCAAAAAAATTTGGAGTAAAATGCATCAGTAGTCCTGGAACTTACGGTATATGTATGAAAACATCCTTAAACACAAAAGCTGCTATATTGCAGTCCTCGAAGTTGTGTCGAATGTTCATATATAGTCCTAGGTACGGTTAGCCACCATATTATGCTGATGTGGCGACGGGATGCCCCCATCATTGTAGTCCTCGAACTTGTTCTTGATGTTCACCCACGGTCCTGATTATGGTTTGCCACTGTTACACTGACGTAACCATGATGCGGGTCTAGAACAATTAATTAACGATGCTTATTAGTGAACACAGTCTGCAAGTAAATTTATACATATCTAACTAAATAAACGATAGTACGTTTGTAAGTAATACTCGAAAAAAATACAAGTATGTATCTGCGAAAATAGCACGTTTGTAAGTAATCTCAAATACTTGAAGATAATAGTGTAAAGCATACAAAATATGAGCCAAGACTACTTTTTTTTTTGTTCCGGAAGGAAAAAAAGGTGTACTTGCTAGGTTCCAAAAATAATTCATGTTCTCGGTTTGTGCTAAATAAAAATACTTCAAGTTTAATCAAGTTTGTAGAAAAAAAATATATTAATCATAAGATCAATTTCGGTATTATATAGATTGAATGTCGTGTATATTATGGTAATGTATAGATTTCTCTATTACTTAGTTAAACTTGGCATCGGTAATAATTTGTAGGGATTTCTATTTTCGTGCCCTCGGGTCGTTAGTTGTACTCAGTTTTCCCAGCCCCTTAGTTTTTCCTCAGTTTTCCCCTCCTCTAGTTTGAAACACGCACAAGTGCTGGAACGGCCGGTAGCCGTCAGGTCAGAGGCCTTGACCGTTAGTCTGACCGGGTGGGGCCGCACCGTGGTCTTAAGGAATCCGTTTATTTGGACGTTCTGTGCTGACGTGTTGCGCCGCGTCGTCTGTGGGGCCGCGTCGTGTGGGGCCGCGTCGTGTGGGACCGCGTCGCGTGGGGCTGGTAGAAAGGGACCGCGTGGGACAGGACGAGAAGCGTTTGGTTGCACGTGAGCAGGAGCTGGGTTTTGTCTCTCTCGGCCCAAATTGGCATTTTTAAGAGCACCTTTTCCCCTCTTTCTCTCTCTCTGTCTTTTTCACCAAACTAGTATCAAATCTAGAGAAGCTTATATTTCTGTCTTTCTTCAATATGGCAGCAAATCTAGTAGCAAATCTCTGGGGTTATTTATGCCTTTTGGCCCTCGTTTTTTGCCCAATATGGCAGCAAATCTAGAAGCTAGTATATGATAAATTCACAACAGCATAATCAGAAAACTAAGTATAATACATAAACTGCATACAACATCCAAAAGCAGCCAATAACGTTATTAATGTTCACAACAAACTAAGCTGAAAAATATACAAGACGCACGCAATGTATGGACAACAAGAAGATTAGGATACCCCAGGATGAATGAATTTGTTCTTCATTCCTCCTCATATATTTCTTCCTTTCTCCATTCGTACATTACCCCAAGGAAATATTCATTAAACTCCTTCTGTCTGCAGTGTGAGGCCAATACATCCTCCAAACGGTATGGCCTGTGTTCATTTCTCATACCGTAGAGTCCTATTCTATCCACACGTAGTGGCCACTCATCCCAGGCCTTTGTATCATGAGAGTACTCTCTGATATAACCCAAATCCGTGTAGTAGATGCTGCCAGGTCGAAGTGTCGGGTACACTCTGGTGTCGACGGAGATACACTGGATATAATTCACGAAGAAGGCATTACTGCCAATGTTACTGACCGGATGGAGAGAGCGGCTTTGAGTGTCCACACGGTACACCAATGGTTTGCCCGCCAAAGCCTCGCTGACCAACAACACAAGCAGCAGATCACCATCCGACTTCACAAGGTAGAACTTCTGATGTCCAAGTTCTGGAAATGAAATTAGTGTCTCCATCTTGACAGTGCTCGCGCGCTGCTGCAACTGTACATTGGTGCACACTATTCTTCCGTTCTCAAAATTGTCCCCAGCTACTTCATACAGTTCACCATTGAACGGGGTAATGCAACGCAGACAATGGTTCTTGATCGAAAATCTTCCTTCTCCCCAATCTTCATTTATATCCTTAGTTGGAGTGCTCTCATCGACCCAACCAATTTCCGGCGGGTAATGTGCGGCAACGAAGACCATAGTCGGGGATTTGATAACAGCGACTGAATTCAGAAAAACAGATGGCATCTGCGCCTCAAACATAGTGTTCGATTTCTTTGTGAGTGGGTGATGACCCACAAGTATAGGGGGTGTATCGTAGTATTTTCGATAAGTAAGAATGTCGATCCCAACGAGGAGCAGAAGGTGTTGACAAGCAGTTTCGATGAAGGATTTACTGTAAATGCTCACAGACAAGTATTCAGGGAGTTTTGATGTAGCAGATGAATAAAGTACGAGTAAGTAAAGTGCGAGAGTAACAATTGCAGCGAGTGGCCCAATCCTTTTTAGCACAAAGGACAAGCCGGTTTGTTTACTTATAATGACCAAACGTTCTTGAGGACACACGGGATTTTAGTCTAGTGCTTTCGCTACATATGGCTAATTAATCTTCATTGTTTTGATAAGTGTTGTGTGGGTGAACCTATGCTAATGCACCGCCCTTCCTAGGACTAATACATACTTGTGATTATACCCCTTGCAAGCATCCGCAACTACAAGAAAGTAATTAAGATAAATCTAACCACAGCCTTAAACTCTGAGATCCTGCTATCCCTCCTGCACCGATATACCAACAGGGGTTCATGTTTCTGTCACTCCGGCAACCCCGCAATTGGCAAACGAATACAAGATGCACTCCCCTAGGCCCATAAAGGTGAAGTATCATGTAGTCGACGTTCACATGACACCACTAGAAGAGTAACACCACAACTTAAATATCATAACATTGAATATTACTCAACCATACTTCACTACTAACATTTAGACTTCACCCATGTCCTCAAGACGAACTACTCACGAGACATCATATGGAACATGATCAGAGGTGATATGATGATGAATAACAATCTGAACATAAACCTTGGTTCAATGGTTTCACTCAATAGCATCAATAACAAGTAGAAGTCAACACCGGGAGAGTTTCCCCTATCAAACAATCAAGATCCAACCCAAATTGTTACAGCGGTGACGATGTGCAGCGATGGAGACGGCGGTGATGATGATGTAGATGATGACGATGGTGATGGAGATGATGTCCAGCTCAATGACGGTGACGATGGCGTCGATTTCCCCCTCCGGGAGGGAATTTCCCCGGCGGATCTCAGCCTGCCGGAGAGCTCTTTTCTCTCTGGTGTTCTCCGCCCCGCAGAGGCGGCTGTGTCTCTTCGCGACTATCCCCCTGGAGCTTAGGTTTTCGGGACGAAGAAATACGCGAAGGAGAGGAGGCCAGAGGGGGCTGTGGGCCCCCTCCCCACAAGGCGGCGCGGCCAGGCCTTGGCCCGCGCCGGCCTGTGAGGTGGGCCCACGGCGGCCCTCCTCGGCTCCCCCTTCTGGCTCCCTTCGTCTTCTAGAAAAATAGGAATTTTCATATAATTTCCGTCAATTGTTGATCTTCCGAAATATTGCATTCTGACGGCGCTTTTTCCAGCAGAATCCACGACTCCGGTGCGCGATCCTCCAATAATCATGAAACATGCAAAATAGATGAAATAACATAAGTATCATCTCTAAATATGAAATATATCAATGAATAACAGCAAATTATGATATAAAATAGTGATGCAAATTGGACGTATCAACTCCCCCCCAAGCTTAGACTTCGCTTGTCCCCAAGCGAAACTGAACTCGGTAAACAGGACCACATGTTTATGGAGTGAAGAGTCGATAAATAAAATACGGACAAGAAGCATCATATTCATTCACACAACACATTCTAGTAAACAACTTCCTCATATAATTCAACTTGAAACAAGTAGAAGGTAATCACAAATAAAGGTGCATAAGAAATCATAATTGGTGATGGCAAACTTCGTTCTTGGTCAGAGAACAACTAACAGGTTATACTTATCTATCGAGCAGCGCTCTCATGTTAAAGTTTATATGGCACAACTTGGATACTCAATCATAATAATCTCCTCATAATCATTGATAACTTTCAAAGCTATATTCATTCGGATAAAACTTGTACTAAACAAGGAAGAGTAAAAGACATGATGAAGTAAATCACAATATAGATGGTTCGATCATAACAAGTCAAATGCTTTCTTAAGATGGAGAGAAATAGGTTTACTGACTCAACATAAAGTAAAAGACAGGCCCTTCGCAGAGGGAAGCAGGGATTAAATCATGTGCTAGAGCTTTTTCAATTTTGAAATCATATAAAGAGAATAAAAGTAACATTTTGAGAGGTGTTTGTTGTTGTCAACGACTGGTAGCGGGTACTCTAACCCCCTTGCCAGACAAACTCTCGAAGAGCGGCTCCCATAAAGTTTTATTTTAGGTTGACACTCCTTCCAACCTTTGCTTTCACAAACCATGGCTAACCGAATCCTCGGGTGCACGCCTTATGATCTCATACCATGAAGGAGTGCCTTTTTATTTTAGTTTTATTTAGATGACACTCCTCCCCTCCTTTTCTTTATCAAGCCATGGCTAACCGAATCCTCGGGTGCCGTCCAACAATCACATACCATGGAGGAGTGTCTATTTGTATGAAGGTTAATTAATCGGGGCTGGGAACCCCATTGCCAGCTCTTTTTGCAAAATTATTGGATAAGTGGATGAAGCCACTAGTCCATTGGTGAAAGTTGCCCAACAAGATTGAAAGATAAAACACCACATACTTCCTCATGAGCTATAAAACATTGACACAAATAAGAGATAGTAAATTTTGAATTGTTTCAAGGTAGCACACGAAGTATTTACTTGGAATGGCAGGAAATACCATGTAGTAGGTAGTTATGGTGGACACAAATGGCATAGGTTCGGGTTAAGGTTTGGATGCACGAGAAGCATTCCCTCTCAGTATAGGTTTTTGGCTAGCAAGGTTAATTAGCAAGCACAAGAGTTGAGGGAAACAAACAAATATACATGTGATAGAAACAATCATGCATCTTCCTTGTAAGCACAAACAATTTTAACTTCAGAATAATAAGCTATGAGCTAACAAGAAAGGAAGACAATGAAACAACTACATGTATTTCTCTTTTCTACTTAAACCTCAAAGTGTTATTGCTATTTGACCAATGCTAAGTTTGCCAAAACCAAATAGATTTATTCAATGCTCCCAAAGTGATACCAATACTAATAACAAGATCAATTATATAATAGGGATTGCAAACTAAAATAAGATGTGCAATATGTAAATGATAAGACTTCTCATTAATATTCCATAATGATAACTCACACCAAGGGATACATAGACAACCAACTAAAGGAGAGATACTTCCACACTGCAACCCATCTTATATGATAACTTCCCTACTCATGATATGACACTACTTGATAGTAAAAAGTAAAAGATAGTGATGATGTTATACCGTGGCACTCCCCCAAGCTTGGAACAAACCAAGGGGATGCCAATACCGATGATGAATTACTCTTTCGGCGATGGTGGTGATGAATTCCCATCATCAGACTTCCAAGGAAGAGGCTCTCCATCAACAAACGACATCTTGGTCTCGGGGATCCTGAAATTAGCAGCATAGCTTATGTGTTTAAACCTGCTTTCATACTCACAGTTCTGATTCTGAATGTCATAGAGTTGAGCTTGGAGTTTGTTGGTGGTGTCGTGAAGCAAGAGGATGTCGTCCCACAGCTTTGCAGTCTCCTTCTTGTGTGCATCAATAAGTTCAGACACAATCTTGTGGAAGATGTCCATTTCATGCTCAGCCATCTTCTTGTAGTTGAAAACCTCTTGTTCTAGCTTCTCCATCCTGTCTTCCAAGCTTCCTTCTCCTTTAGGACCCTGGACATCTTTGATCTGCAACTCTCCATCAACGAGCAGCAACTCCTTGGGGTGCATCTTCAGCTCGTTCATGTACAGGTTGACGACGTCCTCGCAGAAGCCGTCCCTCGGAGTTTCCGACGAAGACATGATGGCTCTAGATCCGAAGCAAATCCTGGCAGAAACAACTCGAGACAAAACATGTCGAGAAAACGATATACGGACCTCCAGGGGTCCGGGGGATTATATAGCAGGAATTTTCACGACAAAAGGAAATTACCAGGTCGAACCAGAGTCGGAGAGAGGCGACGAGGTGGCCACCTCATAGGGCGGCGCGGCCAGGCTGGGGCCCGCGCCGGCCTATGGGGGCACGCCCTCGTGCGTCTCCTCCACTCCGTTTCGATCTCGTAATTTCTCATATTTTCCAAAAACAGCAAAAACATTGTTCGGAAGGTAAATCGCGAACTTTTTATTACCAGTACTGTTACCTATTCAAAGTCGAGTTAAGCGGATTTGTCAATTTGACCTTTGATGAAAGCCTCCGGTGTTTCCACTCGAATAACATCAACATCTTCATTATAAGAATCACCTGAGATATAATGCTTGAGTCTTTGTCCATTCACCACTTGTGTGGCATTGCCTTGGAGAGAGCTAATTTTGATTGCTCCTGAACGATACACCTCCTCAACGACATATGGTCCTTCCCATTTCGAGAGTAATTTCCCTGCAAAGAATCTGAGACGAGACCGATACACTAGGACTTTATCCCCAATATTAAATTCTCTTTTGATAATCCTTCTATCATGCCAATTCTTACCTTTCTCTTTAAAGAGTTTAGCATTTTCATAAGCTTCACTTCTCCATTCATCTAGAGAACTCAATTGTAGCAATCTTTTCTTACCGGCTAGCTTAGGATCTTTATTTAATTCTCTTACAGCCCAATAAGCTTTGTGCTCTAGTTCTAAAGGTAAATGACAAGCTTTTCCATAGACCATTTTATAAGGTGACATTCCCATGGGATTTTTATAAGCAGTTCTATAAGCCCATAGTGCTTCCTTCAATTTACTAGCCCAATTCTTTCTAGTTTTATTAACAGTCTTTTGCAAGATAGCTTTAATCTCTCTATTTGATAATTCTACTTGCCCACTAGTTTGAGGATGATAAGCGGAAGAAATTCTATGATTAATACCATATTTAGCAAGAGTTTTCCTAAAACCACCATGAATAAAATGAGAACCTCCATCAGTCATAATATATCTAGGAACTCCAAATCGAGGAAAAATAATATCTAAAAGGATGTTAAAGAGGTCTCACCATCAGCACTTTTTGTAGGTATGGCTTCCGCCCATTTAGTAACATAATCAACAGCAACAAGTATACGAGTGTTACCTTCTGAAAGAGGGAAAAGGTCCCATGAAGTCAAATCCCCAACAATCAAACGGTTCAATAACAAGAGTATAATTCATAGGCATTTCATTGCGTCTGGAGATACTACCAACCCTTTGACATTCATCACAAGATAAAATAAACTTCCTTGCATCCTTGAAGAGAGTTGGCCAATAAAAACCTGATTGTAGAACCTTTTGCGCGGTTCTATCTCCGGCGTGATGTCCTCCATAAGCACTACCATGACATTTACTCAATATCTCTTGTTGTTCATATTCGGGAACACATCTTCGTAGAATACCATCCACTCCTTCTTTATATAAGTGTGGGTCATCCCAAAAATAATGCCTCAAGTCATAAAAGAATTTCCTCCTTTGCTGGGCTGAAAAGGTTGGAGGCAAATACTTGGAAACAATAAAGTTAGCATAATCAGCATACCAAGGACTGTCTAGCGAGCTCACCTTTATTACAGCCAATTGTTCATTTGGAAAACTATCATTAACAGGAACATGATCATAAGCAATATTTTCCAATCTAGACAAATTATCAGCAACAGAATTATCAGCACCTTTCCTATCTACAATATGTAAATCAAATTCTTGCAACAGAAGTACCCATCTAATAAGCCTTGGCTTAGCATCTTTCTTTTGCATAAGGTATCTAATTGCAGCATGATCAGTATGAATTGTAACTTTTGAATCAACAATATAAGATCTAAACTTATCACAAGCAAAGACTACAGCTAACAATTCTTTTTCATTAGTAGAATAATTTCTTTGAGCAGCATCAAGAGTTTTACTAGCATAATGAATAACATTCAATTTTTTATCTACTCGCTGTCCAAGAACAGCGCCTACAGCAAAATCATTAGCATCACACATAATTTCAAATGGTAAGTTCCAATCAGGAGGTTCAACTATAGGAGCAGTTGTTAAGGCTTTCTTTAGAGTTTCAAAAGCTTCCTTACAATCATCATCAAAAACAAAAGGTACATCTTTTTGAAGAAGATTAGTAAGAGGCTTTGAAATCTTAGAGAAGTCTTTAATAAACCTCCTATAAAACCCAGCATGACCAAGAACACTACGAATACCTTTAACATCCCTAGGATAGGGCATCTTCTCAATTGCTTCAACTTTAGCTCTATCAACTTCAATACCTCTCTTGGAAATTTTATGTCCCAACACAATTCCTTCATTAACCATAAAGTGGCATTTCTCCCAATTAAGAACAAGGTTAGTTTCTTCACATCTCTGCAAAACTTTATCAAGGTTCCGCAAGCAATTATCAAAAGAATTCCCATAGATGGAAAAATCGTCCATGAATACCTCTACAATACTCTCGCAAAAACCATGAAAAATAGCAGACATGCATCTTTGAAAGGTAGCAGGAGCATTACATAAACCAAAAGGCATACGTCTATAAGCATAAGTTCCATAGGGACAAGTGAAAGTGGTTTTCTCTTGATCCTTAGTTTTAACAGCAATTTGTGGAAACCCAGAATAACCATCAAGAAAGCAAAAATGAGTATTTTTAGATAACCTTTCTAACATTTGATCAATAAAAGGTAAAGGGTAATGATCTTTCTTAGTAACCTTATTGACTTTTCGATAATCAATGCACATTCTATACCCTACAACTACTCTTTGAGGTATGAGCTCATCATTATCATTAGGCACAACAGTCATTCCTCCTTTCTTAGGAACACAATGCACAGGACTAACCCATCTACTATCAGCAATAGGATATATAATACCAGCTTCAAGAAGTCTTAATACCTCATTCCTTACCACATCCTTCATCTTAGGAATTAGACGACGCCGATGTTCAACAACAGGCTTTGCATCATCTTCCATATTAATGGCATGTTGGCAAATAAAAGGAGAAATCCCCTTCAAGTCATCAAGAGTGTAGCCAATAGCACCTCGGTGTTTCTTCAATATTTCCAATAACCTTTCTTCTTCAAACTCTGAAAGCTTAGAACTAATAATAACAAGATATATTTTCTTATCATCAATATGAGCATATTTAAGATTATCAGGCAATGGTTTTAAATGAAAGACAGGATCTTCCTTTGGTGGTGGTGTTGTACCCAGATCTTCTACAGGTAAATCATGCTTAAGAATAGGTTGACGAAGGAAAATTTCATCAAGCTCATTTCTTTCTTCCCTAAAAACTTCACTCTCACTATTCTCCAAATGTTGCTGCAAAGGATTATTAGGAGCAAGAGCAATAGATGCACACTGTTCAACTCTAAAATCATTATTAGGCGAATCAGCTTTATAAGGAGTTTTGGCAAATTTAGAGAAATTAAACTCATAAGATTCACCAGCAAATTTAGTCAAAATTTTCTCTTTCTTGCAATCTATAACAGCTCCACAAGTATTTAGAAAAGGTCTACCAAAAATGATAGGACAATATTTACTAGCAGCAGAACCAAGTACCAAAAAGTCAGCAGGTTATTTAATCTTACCGCATAGAACTTCCACATCTCGAACAATACCAATTGGAGAGATAGTTTCTCTATTAGCCAGCCAAATAACCACATCAATATCTTCGAGTTCACAAGAACCAATTTCGTGCATAATCTCCATGTAAAGCTCATAAGGAATAGCACTAATACTTGCACCAATATCACATAAACCATAATAACAATGATCACCAATTCTAACAGATAGCATAGGAACACTAGCTTTCCTAGCTTATTAGGATGTGAAACAATATTAGAAGCATCTTCACAGAAAATAATATGACCATCCTCCACATTTTCAGTCACAAGATCTTTAACTATTGCAACAGCAGGTTCAACCTTTATTTGTTCTTCAGGTTCTATAGGTTTCTTTTCACTTTTATTAACCCCCCTATTTATAACAGAGTACTCCTTCATTTTAGCAGGAAAAGGAGTTTTTTCAATATAAGCTTCAGGAATAACATGATCAACAGTTTCAACTACAACACATTTATTTATAGATGAATCAATTTTATCTTTATACGGTTCATGATACTTATCAAAATTCTTCTTAGGCAATTCATAATGAGAGGCAAAAGCTTTATAAAGATTTGCAGCAACTTGAGAATCAAGACCATAAGTAGCACTCATATTACGAAATTTATCAGTATCCATAAAAGCTTCAATGCATTTATAATCATAATTTATACCTGATTCTCTATCTTTGTCGTTCTCCCATCCTTCAGTATTCTCCTGGATCCGATTAAGAAGGTCCCTTTTAAACTCTTCTTTGTTGCGTGTAAATGATCCAGAACAAGAAGTATCCAGCAAGGTCTTATCTTGAAAAGAAAGTCTTGCATAGAAATTATCAATAATAATATTACCAGGAAGCTCATGAATGGGGCATTTGAGCATTAAAGACTTCAATCTCCCCCACGCTTGGGCAATACTCTCTCCATCATGAGGCCAAAAATTATATATGCGGTTCCGATCCTTGTGAATTTCACTTGAAGGATAGAACTTAGAATAAAACCGGGGCACAATATCATTCCATTCAAGAGAATCCCCATTATCCAGTAATTTATACCAATGCGCCGCTTTACCAGACAGCGATATAGAGAATAGTTTCTTCCTCACTTCATCCATAACAATACCTGCACACTTGAATAAACCGCATAATTCATGTAAGAACAGTAAATGATCTCCAGGGTGGACAGTTCCATCCCCTGTATAACGGTTATCCACAACACGTTCAATAATTTTCATAGGTATTTTGTATGGTATTTCTTCCTCACCTGGCGCCTCATCCACTACCTTTGCAGTAGTAGTAGATTTTCCAAATAAAAATTCAAGAGAAGATCTCTCCATAATGAATTATGGCAGCAGCCAGAAATAAAATCAGCACAAACAGTAAAAGTTTCCCTTACCAATTCCACTTACCAATAGCGCTTCACTCCCCGGCAACGGCGCCAGAAAATAGTCTTGATGACCCACAAGTATAGGGGGTGTATCGTAGTATTTTCGATAAGTAAGAATGTCGATCCCAACGAGGAGCAGAAGGTGTTGACAAGCAGTTTCGATGAAGGATTTACTGTAAATGCTCACAGACAAGTATTCAGGGAGTTTTGATGTAGCAGATGAATAAAGTACGAGTAAGTAAAGTGCGAGAGTAACAATTGCAGCGAGTGGCCCAATCCTTTTTAGCACAAAGGACAAGCCGGTTTGTTTACTTATAATGACCAAACGTTCTTGAGGACACACGGGATTTTAGTCTAGTGCTTTCGCTACATATGGCTAATTAATCTTCATTGTTTTGATAAGTGTTGTGTGGGTGAACCTATGCTAATGCACCGCCCTTCCTAGGACTAATACATACTTGTGATTATACCCCTTGCAAGCATCCGCAACTACAAGAAAGTAATTAAGATAAATCTAACCACAGCCTTAAACTCTGAGATCCTGCTATCCCTCCTGCACCGATATACCAACGGGGGTTCATGTTTCTGTCACTCCGGCAACCCCGCAATTGGCAAACGAATACAAGATGCACTCCCCTAGGCCCATAAAGGTGAAGTATCATGTAGTCGACGTTCACATGACACCACTAGAAGAGTAACACCACAACTTAAATATCATAACATTGAATATTACTCAACCATACTTCACTACTAACATTTAGACTTCACCCATGTCCTCAAGACGAACTACTCACGAGACATCATATGGAACATGATCAGAGGTGATATGATGATGAATAACAATCTGAACATAAACCTTGGTTCAATGGTTTCACTCAATAGCATCAATAACAAGTAGAAGTCAACACCGGGAGAGTTTCCCCTATCAAACAATCAAGATCCAACCCAAATTGTTACAGCGGTGACGATGTGCAGCGATGGAGACGGCGGTGATGATGATGTAGATGATGACGATGGTGATGGAGATGATGTCCAGCTCGATGACGGTGACGATGGCGTCGATTTCCCCCTCCGGGAGGGAATTTCCCCGGCGGATCTCAGCCTGCCGGAGAGCTCTTTTCTCTCTGGTGTTCTCCGCCCCGCAGAGGCGGCTGTGTCTCTTCGCGACTATCCCCCTGGAGCTTAGGTTTTCGGGACGAAGAAATACGCGAAGGAGAGGAGGCCAGAGGGGGCTGTGGGCCCCCTCCCCACAAGGCGGCGCGGCCAGGCCTTGGCCCGCGCCGGCCTGTGAGGTGGGCCCACGGCGGCCCTCCTCGGCTCCCCCTTCTGGCTCCCTTCGTCTTCTAGAAAAATAGGAATTTTCATATAATTTCCGTCAATTGTTGATCTTCCGAAATATTGCATTCTGACGGCGCTTTTTCCAGCAGAATCCTGACTCCGGTGCGCGATCCTCCAATAATCATGAAACATGCAAAATAGATGAAATAACATAAGTATCATCTCTAAATATGAAATATATCAATGAATAACAGCAAATTATGATATAAAATAGTGATGCAAATTGGACGTATCAACTCCCCCCCAAGCTTAGACTTCGCTTGTCCCCAAGCGAAACTGAACTCGGTAAACAGGACCACATGTTTATGGAGTGAAGAGTCGATAAATAAAATACGGACAAGAAGCATCATATTCATTCACACAACACATTCTAGTAAACAACTTCCTCATATAATTCAACTTGAAACAAGTAGAAGGTAATCACAAATAAAGGTGCATAAGAAATCATAATTGGTGATGGCAAACTTCGTTCTTGGTCAGAGAACAACTAACAGGTTATACTTATCTATCGAGCAGCGCTCTCATGTTAAAGTTTATATGGCACAACTTGGATACTCAATCATAATAATCTCCTCATAATCATTGATAACTTTCAAAGCTATATTCATTCGGATAAAACTTGTACTAAACAAGGAAGAGTAAAAGACATGATGAAGTAAATCACAATATAGATGGTTCGATCATAACAAGTCAAATGCTTTCTTAAGATGGAGAGAAATAGGTTTACTGACTCAACATAAAGTAAAAGACAGGCCCTTCGCAGAGGGAAGCAGGGATTAAATCATGTGCTAGAGCTTTTTCAATTTTGAAATCATATAAAGAGAATAAAAGTAACATTTTGAGAGGTGTTTGTTGTTGTCAACGACTGGTAGCGGGTACTCTAACCCCCTTGCCAGACAAACTCTCGAAGAGCGGCTCCCATAAAGTTTTATTTTAGGTTGACACTCCTTCCAACCTTTGCTTTCACAAACCATGGCTAACCGAATCCTCGGGTGCCTGCCAACAGTCTCATACCATGAAGGAGTGCCTTTTTATTTTAGTTTTATTTAGATGACACTCCTCCCCTCCTTTTCTTTATCAAGCCATGGCTAACCGAATCCTCGGGTGCCGTCCAACAATCACATACCATGGAGGAGTGTCTATTTGTATGAAGGTTAATTAATCGGGGCTGGGAACCCCATTGCCAGCTCTTTTTGCAAAATTATTGGATAAGTGGATGAAGCCACTAGTCCATTGGTGAAAGTTGCCCAACAAGATTGAAAGATAAAACACCACATACTTCCTCATGAGCTATAAAACATTGACACAAATAAGAGATAGTAAATTTTGAATTGTTTCAAGGTAGCACACGAAGTATTTACTTGGAATGGCAGGAAATACCATGTAGTAGGTAGTTATGGTGGACACAAATGGCATAGGTTCGGGTTAAGGTTTGGATGCACGAGAAGCATTCCCTCTCAGTATAGGTTTTTGGCTAGCAAGGTTAATTAGCAAGCACAAGAGTTGAGGGAAACAAACAAATATACATGTGATAGAAACAATCATGCATCTTCCTTGTAAGCACAAACAATTTTAACTTCAGAATAATAAGCTATGAGCTAACAAGAAAGGAAGACAATGAAACAACTACATGTATTTCTCTTTTCTACTTAAACCTCAAAGTGTTATTGCTATTTGACCAATGCTAAGTTTGCCAAAACCAAATAGATTTATTCAATGCTCCCAAAGTGATACCAATACTAATAACAAGATCAATTATATAATAGGGATTGCAAACTAAAATAAGATGTGCAATATGTAAATGATAAGACTTCTCATTAATATTCCATAACGATAACTCACACCAAGGGATACATAGACAACCAACTAAAGGAGAGATACTTTCACACTGCAACCCATCTTATATGATACCCCAGGATGAATGAATTTGTTCTTCATTCCTCCTCATATATTTCTTCCTTTCTCCATTCGTGCATTACCCCAAGGAAATATTCATTAAACTCCTTCTGTCTGCAGTGTGAGGCCAATACATCCTCCAAACGGTATGGCCTGTGTTCATTTCTCATACCGTAGAGTCCTATTCTATCCACACGTAGTGGCCACTCATCCCAGGCCTTTGTATCATGAGAGTACTCTCTGATATAACCCAAATCCGTGTAGTAGATGTTGCCAGGTCGAAGTGTCGGGTACACTCTGGTGTCGACGGAGATACACTGGATATAATTCACGAAGAAGGCATTACTGCCAATGTTACTGACCGGATGGAGAGAGCGGCTCTGAGTGTCCACACGGTACACCAATGGTTTGCCCGCCAAAGCCTCGCTGACCAACAACACAAGCAGCAGATCACCATCCGACTTCACAAGGTAGAACTTCTGATGTCCAAGTTCTGGAAATGAAATTAGTGTCTCCATCTTGACAGTGCTCGCGCGCTGCTGCAACTGTACATTGGTGCACACTATTCTTCCGTTCTCAAAATTGTCCCCAGCTACTTCATATAGTTCACCATTGAACGGGGTAATGCAACGCAGACAATGGTTCTTGATCGAAAATCTTCCTTCTCCCCAATCTTCATTTATATCCTTAGTTGGAGTGCTCTCATCGACCCAACCAATTTCCGGCGGGTAATGTGCGGCAACGAAGACCATAGTCGGGGATTTGATAACAGCGACTGAATTCAGAAAAACAGATGGCATCTGCGCCTCAAACATAGTGTTCGATTTCTTTGTGAGTGGGTGATGACCCACAAGTATAGGGGGTGTATCGTAGTATTTTCGATAAGTAAGAATGTCGATCCCAACGAGGAGCAGAAGGTGTTGACAAGCATTTTCGATGAAGGATTTACTGTAAATGCTCACAGACAAGTATTCAGGGAGTTTTGATGTAGCAGATGAATAAAGTACGAGTAAGTAAAGTGCGAGAGTAACAATTGCAGCGAGTGGCCCAATCCTTTTTAGCACAAA
This sequence comes from Lolium perenne, assembly GCF_019359855.2. Lineage (NCBI taxonomy): Eukaryota > Viridiplantae > Streptophyta > Magnoliopsida > Poales > Poaceae > Lolium > Lolium perenne. The sequence continues at coordinate 75,572,880 of NC_067244.2, forward strand.
GGACAAGCCGGTTTGTTTACTTATAATGACCAAACATTCTTGAGGACACATGGGATTTTAGTCTAGTGCTTTCGCTACATATGTCTAATTAATCTTCATTGTTTTGATAAGTGTTGTGTGGGTGAACCTATGCTAATGCACCGCCCTTCCTAGGACTAATACATACTTGTGATTATACCCCTTGCAAGCATCCGCAACTACAAGAAAGTAATTAAGATAAATCTAACCACAGCCTTAAACTCTGAGATCCTGCTATCCCTCCTGCACCGATATACCAACGGGGGTTCAGGTTTCTGTCACTCCGGCAACCCCGCAATTGGCAAACGAATACAAGATGCACTCCCCTAGGCCCATAAAGGTGAAGTATCATGTATTCGCCATTCACATGACACCACTAGAAGAGTAACACCACAACTTATATATCATAACATTGAATATTACTCAACCATACTTCACTACTAACATTTAGACTTCACCCATGTCCTCAAGAACTAAACGAACTACTCACGAGACATCATATGGAACATGATCAGAGGTGATATGATGATGAATAAAAATCTGAACATAAACCTTGGTTCAATGGTTTCACTCAATAGCATCAATAACAAGTAGAAATCAACACCGGGAGAGTTTCCCCTATCAAACAATCAAGATCCAACCCAAATTGTTACAGCGGTGACGATGTGCAGCGATGGAGACGGCGGTGATGATGATGTAGATGATGACGATGGTGATGGAGATGATGTCCAGCTCGATGACGGTGACGATGGCGTTGATTTCCCCCTCCGGGAGGGAATTTCCCCGGCGGATCTCAGCCTCCCGGAGAGCTCTTTTCTCTCTGGTGTTCTCCGCCCCGCAGAGGCGGCTGTGTCTCTTCACGACTATCCCCCTGGAGCTTAGGTTTTCGGGACGAAGAAATACACGAAGGAGAGGAGGCCAGAGGGGGCTGTGGGCCCCCTCCCTACAAGGTGGCGCGGCCAGGCCTTGGCCCGCACCGGCCTGTGAGGTGGGCCCACGGCGGCCCTCCTCGGCTCCCCCTTCTGGCTCCCTTCGTCATCTAGAAAAATAGGAATTTTCATATAATTTCCGTCAATTGTTGATCTTCCGAAATATTGCATTCTGGCGGCGCTTTTTCCAGCAGAATCCTGACTCCGGTGCGCGATCCTCCAATAATCATGAAACATGCAAAATAGATGAAATAACATAAGTATCATCTCCAAATATGAAATATATCAATGAATAATAGCAAATTATGATATAAAATAGTGATGCAAATTGGACGTATCAGTGGGTTCAGAAGCCGTATCTTGTGCGGCGGGTTCTTCTGGGCAAGCATGATGACGCCACGGCAAAAGCTGACGAAGTAGTATCTAAAATATATTGATGAACATAACATTCAACACTAAGATGTTTAAGATTGAAAATAAAAATGTAGATATGGAGGAATTTGAACCTTATATGAACTTCCGATAGATCTATAGTGACGTAGCGTGATGTGCCGAGTTGGAGGAAGGTGAACTCATCGATGCGTGGAAGGGCGTGGTCTAGCATGATCCATTCGTCCAGGTGCACGTCGGGCTCAGGCAAACCTGAGCGCCAATTTCTACAGACTTGCCTCATAGCAGAGTAGGTGTCGGCGTACTCCTCGTTCGCCAGTAAGCATTCGCCGATCTTGTGAAGTGGTCCATCAGCCGAGAGAGAGGCCCAGTTCACGGAGGTGCCGCTCTTGGATGCGCCGCCCTCGCCGGCGACGCGCTCGGCGGCGACGGGCTCGGCGGCGACGGGCTCGACGGTGACGGTCTCGGAGGCGACGGGCGCGGAGGCGACGGGCTCGGAGGCGACGGCCGCCGGCGCATTCTTCTTCTCCATCACGGCAGGGTAGCGTGCATACGGCGGTTGGGGTTTTTTCGATTTGGAGAAGTTGATGGGACGTGAGAGGGGTGGTTTCGTGCGTGAGCGAGAATGAGACGACTGTGTGCAGAGGGAGGGAGGGAGGGGCTTACGCGTCCTAAATGCGACCCACATCCTACGCGTCCACTATTTGCACGTCTGCACCGCGACACGCATCAACAATGGCACGTCTTCCACTTCTGCACCGCAACACGCGTCCTCGGGTCTAACCCTGGAAATTTAGATATACTCAGGTATACCCTCGAGTCATATACTAGAATTTTTTGTGTGCTCAGTTTTCGCCTTGAGTGCTAATACTGGCTAGTGCAATATACTCAGTTTTACCCTCAAGTGGCTGGTCAACAGAGAGTCAACAAATGGGATTAACTAGTTAACTGAGTTATTTAATGTGCAAAAAATTCTGAAAAAGAGTGGCACTTACTCATTGAGTCTTTACCACAAATTGCCACTTCTCAAATCATAGATAAATCATAGATAAATCAAGTTTCACCACAAATTGCCACTTCTCAAATCACCTAGTAGCTATGAAGGTGCATGGTTTTCTATAATAAGCCCTACCCAAAACAGCTTTTCCCAAAACATACTTTGTCTGAATGAGGCCATAATTTTCACACTCATATAGATTTGTATTGCAAATAGTTTGAGGTAGGCCAAGATGGGTTTCATTGTACAAAACACGCATTTTCCATTTTTTAAATCTCATATTTGAATCCCTTAGTCTGTTTACTACTCACTTGCCCTTGGTTTCTTGATACTACTCAGTTTTGCCCTCTCCCTTCACAAACTCTCACAGACGCCCAACATTGCCCTGATTGGTCTAGCCCATGTCACGCGGATCGTGCCCGCCGACCGTTGATCGTATGATCTAACGGGCAGGATAACCCCTATCTCTCTCTTTGGTCGGGGCCACCACCCTCTCTCTCTCTGTCGTCGGTTAGCTTCACGCAAAGTTTGGTTTTCTGCATTATTTTTCACGAGCTAAATTATAAACTCTTTTTAGGCATTACTTTTCACGCAAAAAATGATAAACCATCACCGATTTGTTGTAGCCATTACTTTTCACGCAAAAAAATGGTACACCATCACCCATTTCTTGTACCCATTACTTTTCACGCAAAAAACGATAAATCATCACCGATTTTGTTGTAGCCATTACTTTTCACGCAAAAAATGATACACCATCACCTATTTCTTGTAGCCATTACTTTTCACGCAAAAAACGATAAACCATCACCGATTTTGTTGTAGCCATTACTTTTCACGCAAAAAATGATACACCATCACCCATTTGTTGTAGCCATTACTTTTCACGCAAAAAACGATAAACCATCACCGATTTTGTTGTAGTCATTACTTTTCACGCAAAAAATGATACACCATCACCCATTTCTTGTAGCCATTACTTTTCACGCAAAAAACGATAAACCATCACCGATTTTGTTGTAGCCATTACTTTTCACGCAAAAATGATACACCATCACCCATTTCTTGTAGCCATTACTTTTCACGCAAAAAATGATAAACCATCAACGATTTGTTGTAGCCATTACGGTAAATGATAAACTATCACGAATTATCATTTCTTTTAGGCATTACTTTTCACGGTAAAATGATAAACTATATCACGAAGTTCCATTTCCGTCAAGATAGTCCGCATTACTTTTTTGTTGAGATATATACCCCCACAACGGTCGTCTCCTCCTTAATTTATTGTGTAAACCCCCACAACGGTCATCTCCTCCTTAATTTATTGTGTAAACCCCCACCAACGTTCACCTCCTCCTTATTTTATTGTGTAAACCCCTACAACGGTCATCTCTCCCTTATAAACACCCACACGGCCATCCCTTGTGTCAATAGGTTCTGTCTCTCTCTTCTTCGTTCACATACACTTGATCCATTGCCATGGCTTCCACGTCTCGGACACGGACCGGAAGGGGAAGGGGAAGTGGATCATCATCATTGCCACCACCACCGTCAACACTGCCATTGATCATAGAGGAGTTCTTCATCGTCGTCTATGAAGACCCTTTGGTCAAGAAGGTACGTACGCGTTCCCACATATATGATGCATGTGATTAATTATGGGCATGTTCTAAAAAACCTTTAATTTCAAACGATCGGCGCTCGATCTCTTTGCAGGCTCTCCCAAAAAAGTTTGCGGACTATCTTGACGGCCAGGAGCCAGCTAAGGTGTATCTGCGAGCAGCTGACTGTGGTCCTCGTCTCTGGACCGTGGAGGTCCTATTTGACGGTCAAGGCCGGATGTACCTCGACAAGGGCTGGGAGAATTTCGCCATCGCGCACGGTGTGGATTTCGGCTGCTTCGTACACTTCAAATATGAAGGCGATGATGTGCTCACAGTGAAGGTGTTCGACGGAACAATGTGCAGGAAGTACTACTACTCGGACGATGAAGATACAGACGATGAAAGCGACGACGACGTGAAGCCATGCATCCATCCCCTTTAGATAAGGGGATTATGACCAAGAATATATATGTAGCTTCATATGCATCGATTTAGAGATCTAGCTATTTTCTATATATTATGCATGTAAAAAATAATATCGCATTTCCACTATTATTCGAGCACCACATCCTCCAAACGACGCCGATGCCGATATCGGCATGGTCAGAACGGCTATGCTCGCCGCCACTGCTAGATCAACGTCGGGATGCACAATGTTTAGCATAAGAGTCACTTTAGATTAAGCTGCGAAAATAGTCACCTGCCACAGCGGTTATTGGCTGCGGAGCCCCCACAGAGCGGCAATATAATTTTCTATAAATAAATAGACGACCCACTGGTCATTGGCTACGGCAGCCCCATAGAGCGGCCCCATTTGCCATTGGCAGCACCGCGTATACAATCAGGAAATAAAACGGCCCACGCGTCAGCGGTAGATGGATGGCTACCCGTCAGCACGAGACGGTCAGAGAGGAACTGACCTGACGGTAACGGTAAGGCCTCTGACCTGACGGCAACCCGCGTCTTCGAGGGGTTTCAAACTAGAGGGAGGGGAAAGCTGAGGAAAAACTAATGAGCTGGGGAAAACTGAGTATAACTAACGAAGCAGGGGCACGAAAATAGAAATCCCTAATTTGTAATGGAAAATTGTCAATTTGGTCGATTTAGATTATGATTAAATAAAATGGAGTTGTTGTAAAGGAAAATTATATGGCCAATGTAAACTATAGTGATTTTATTTAAAAGTTCTAGTACGATGATTGCTATAAATAATTGCATAAAATTTGGATTTTAATTTCCTCTTTTCTCTCTAAAATAGTTGACAAATATGAGTGTGTATGTGTGATGTGCTTATGTGTATCAGTGTATGTACAAACTAGCTTAGTTGCCGTGTGGTTTAGATCAGCCAAGTGCATATGTAACCGTAACTATGTATGTAAACTATGTATGTACATATGCATGTGGCTAATCGATTGAACGGCTCTATTGTGTCACATGCATGCGTGCAATGGACGAGAGGCACACCGCTTCAATTCAGCTGAACGTCGTGTCGATATGCGATAATTAGTGTGAGGATCATTAGCGAACTTGAACTGCATCACGCGCACGCGTCTCTAACTGGCGTCTCTTCGGTGCATATAAATAGATGTTGCCCTTCAGTTTGTTGAATCTTAGTGTTGCCAAAATTTTCTAAATAAAAGTTTAGGTTTATCGTTAATGGTACTGTTATTTGTTTAGCTAGATATGTACAGATTTATATGCAGATTGTGTTTACTAAGCATTATTAATTAAATTGTTTGTCCTGTTAGCATAGTACAGTGATTAACCCTACTTAGGATCCTGGGTGGACATCTGGGACAACTTCAGGGACTGCAATCACCGGCGGGCTGTAGTAGTGGGGTACCCGTAGCATCATCCTAGGCACATCTTGTCGCCACATCAGCGTAATACTGTGGCTAACCGTACTCACGATCGTACGTGGACATCCAGAACAACTTCGAGAACTGCAATATAGCAGTTTTTGTGTTTAAGAATAATTTTAGACATTGTCGGTAAGTTTGACGACTAGTGATGCATTAATTCCACCGGTCTGCAACCATCGGTCCATTTGGGACATCCTGCTAGGTTGCAAAATCGGTGTCTTGCTGTCCGCTATGATCAAAATGAACGGTCTCTGTCCATTTAAACTGTGATGCCGAAGGTACCCTAATCGGTGTTTATACGGGGAGAAACAACCTTGAGGAAAACCGTCTTTTTATAGTCCTATAGCGGGAGGTTGCCGGCGCTGAGTCATCTTTCCTACAGGATCTTTTTTTTCTTTTTTTTTTGGAGCAACCGGCAGAAGCTCTGCCTTTTCATTAAGAAGAGGGAAATTGGCCAGTTTATAAGGAAAACTGGCCGAAAACCGATACAAACACAACACTTGGACTCTGGTTTTTTTGTTCGTGCACTGCAAGAATCTAGGCGGCTACAAGCCTGGTGCGTGCTTCTTGGTCACTTGGGTTGTCTCTACCACGGCCTTGCAACCTGCTAGCTGACTGAAGTGCAGACTGATGGGCCAATACTGAGTCCTAGGAGGCTAGTAGTTCACACAAAAAAGGTCAAGAGGCTACTTTACTTCTCTGTGCATTGGTTCATTCAGACAAGCGGTTCATGTTTTGTCTAAAATAAAGAGTTTATGTTTTCCCTTTTTTTTTTTGTCGTTCACCAGGTTGTAAATTTGATCATACGAACTGCCCATGTGTTTTTTTTTTTGAATAAACTGTCCCGTATTGATCTAGTAATATGTTTAGCTTCTATTTAGGGCATCTCCAGCAGCTCGATGCAAACAGGCAAAAAGTATTTGTTTGTATTTAGCTTCTATTTAGGGCATCTCCAGCAGCTCGATGCAAACAGACAAAAAGTATTTGTTTGTATTTAAGCAGTTACAAAAATGGATAAAATCCTAGCCCAGCGGCTCGTATTTTGCCAACGCCAAGCCGTAGCTTGCTATGGACGCCGTTGCCGCCATGAACCTCGACCAAACCGCCCCAAGTAACGCTCGTCCCAAAGCCCGTCCCAAAGCCAGCATCGGGCCGCCGCCGAGAGCGGGGCGAAGGCCAAGGTGCCGAAGAAGGAGCAGGCGGCGGAGAAGAGGGCGATATAGAGATGCCGGCGTGCAGGCAGAGAGAGCCATCATCCGTAGGGGTCAGATCATGTTCGTCGGCATGAGTATCATGGATCCGAATCAAAGGGCATGTTTGGAGAAGAAGTGAGCCAGCGAGCGTGAAGCGTGATCGCCCACATCCGTATCCCTGTATCACGTATCGGATACACATCCAAGTATCCGTGCTTGCTATGTTCCCAGTATCTTCCTGTAGAAAAGAAAATAAAAAGAAAGCACGCACTTCCATTACAGATTGATTGTTCACCGTCACACGGTATGCTTGGCAATTGGTGTAGCTTGTGGCCAGCAGCTTTTGTTGCTACACTGCCCAACTGGCCATGTGTATGTATGCACGCACTACTGTACAAATCAGCTGCTGGCTTATCTGCCAGAGTCTCCCTATAGTAGCACCCACGGGAGCAGGGACGTGGTGACTCCAGCTATAAATATAGATACAGGCGAGGGATGGAATCTGAGGATCGCAGAGAGGCAACGGAGTGTTTCTTGGCTCCTCTTGGCAATAGAGATTAGACGGTGGCTGTGCATGGTGGAGAAGCAGGGCACGTGCATTACCATCCAGTGCCGCCATAGAATAGCTCCTCGCCTGAGCAAGCGCATGCCTGGATGGATGGTTCTTCATGTGCCCCTCTTCTCCACCCAGCACAAACTGTCTCAACATTTACAGACGCGCAATCGGCGTCACAGGGCGTTCGGTCTGGTTCATCTGATCAGTGGTTTTCAGTTTCCAAAGATCCAAGGATGCTTATGCTTATAGGTAGGGAGAGGTTTGCCTGTTATGTCTCTTGCATCTTTGGTGTTTTTATTTCTTCTCTGCTGCTCTGCAACTGAAGAGCTACTAGCTGTTGTAAGTAGTGTTCATATCTCAAGAATTTCATAAATCCTTCGAGATAAGTGATGCTATGGAATTTAGCACAGCCTTTGGATAGATCAGCTTGTAGTGTTTCTGTGAGAGACTAATTTGTCTCCCCTACAGCAAACTCTTCTAACTTGTCACTGCAATAAGCAATTTTTTTCCAGCGAAAATAAAGGTCCTCACCGACAACAGAATATGCTGGTAAAGGACTGAGCAGTTAATTCACTGTTCTACTGTGCAAATTATGCAATCATGTCGGTTGGAACTTGGAATGTTAGTCCAAACACGCAAAATCATTCTCGACGTTACGATAAACATGCCTCCGTTTGGGAGTCTCATCACCCTTGTCGCCATCGGCCGGCTGACAGCAATGCACTATGCATCCTATATACACACATCTCCCGTACAAACAACAACAGTCCTGAAAGGAACAACCCATATAGGTGTTGTTGCTGTCCTTCCTGAAACTGCATAGAGAGAGGAAATGAAGTTTCAGTCCTTGGATCATGCTATTCAAAGCCAGGAAAGGTTATTTGCGTACATTTGTTGAAGAAATCAGCTCCAAACATTGTTTGTCTTTCAGACCCAGCTCTTAATTAACACTGTTGATTTCCTACAGTCTTCGTGTTGAGATGTCCTGAGGGCTGAGGACGACACAGATTCAGCTGGCACTAGCTATATCCTATCTGGTTTAGAACTGTACAGGATGAGGCCATGATGTGTGATCACAGCTCAACTGGGCAACACAAGCACTAGAAAGTAGAAACCTGTCTTTTTTGGTACTGCTGCTACGCTCGATTAAAAGATAACTTTACTGCTTCTAATTATATGTGGAGTTGAATGCATGATGTGCATTCACCACTATCATAGTCAGGTATGTACCTAATGATGTGTATAGTAAAGCTTTCAATGTATGACAGCACTCATATTCTCAGCCATTTGTCCTTAAAAAGGACATGTAAATTCTTTCCATAGATCCTGTACGATTGATTCCTGATTTCTCATTGGTGATCCGATCATATTCCAACTTAGGACCTCTGGACTTTTGAATTCATGTGTTGATTACCTGGAGCAAAACGGTAGGTAGACTCTACTAGATGGAATAGTAGATCGCACTAATAGTGGTAGGGTAGTACCATACAAATGTTTGGTGACATTCTGGTGATTCTGGATCTAACACCTAATACCTCAGTGGTCCTCTGCTCCCTACATAATGCAGGAAGAGAGATGGATTGCTACGGCCTTTTACAGACTGAGAGTGGTCCTCCTGCATGTCTTTGTGTGTACCAAACGATCCACAACTGAATCATCCGGAAATGGCATCTTCTTGTGCTAAAGTGGCCAGACTACCCTCGAAAAAAAAGTGGCCATGAAAACCTCACAAAATCTTCTAAAAGATCTTGCTTTAGGGCTGTAAGAGCAACTCTTGTTGATCCTGCAAATTGGACAAACCCGCAAAATAAAAATTGTTCTGTGTGTTGGACAAAAATGGACCATTAAGATATTGTAAAAAGGCGGAAGCAGTATTTTTTAATGTCTTTCATAAATCCACCAGGTGTACCCCATATTCCCAATACACGGCCCATGTTTTGCCGTTTCTCGCAAACCTCGAAAACCTTGGCGCGATGAAAATTTCTAAACGAGGCCTTCCCGCTCTGGTGCCGCCTCTCATCGTCTATTCGAGCCATCCCGGAGACGTCACGCCACTGAGAAGGCCCCCCACTGGCCGGTGCACCATTCCCACCTCTCGCGGAGTTTGCAGCGCCTCGTATCCTTATATATGCCGTGAGTCCTCTCGAGTGCCCATCATGGATCTGGCGCAGAGTCGCGGGAGGCCCTCTCCCATATCGAGGCTAGCTGGCTGAATCGAGGTGGGAGGTGTCGCAGCCATTTCTCGTCTCAGTTTAGCCACCCTATAGAGTTAGACGCAGTGACCGCTGATTTGAGGCCGGCGTGCCCAATTGGCCACCTCCCGTTCTTATTTGGCCGGCGAAGCCCGGAATCTTCCTAAGTCATGAGAATTCCTAGAGGTATATTTTGTTAGATTTGCCTATTTTTATGTGTTGGGTGCTTAGTTTCTTTTTCGAAAAGGGCCCCGGCCTCTGCGATGAAACAATTTATTTTAAAGTCATAGTATCAAAGTATTACACCGCATGGATCAGGCAAAGTTCCAACAAGAATCATCCAGCAAAACAGGGAACAAATATGGAAACTAAACATCTTGAATTCTAATAGACTGGCACAATGGTTAAATATTGCTCGTACGACCATCATCAATCGAGTGCATCCAGAATCCATATGATCCCGTTGCTTCGCAGGAAGAACCATGCGTGGTTCAAGTATATAGCCGTGTAGATTATCTGCAGAAATTTTGAAACACTTGTGTTGTTCAAAACAAGATCATTTCGACAATTTCATACTGCCAAACTAATTAAGGCACAAATTACCACTCGAATTCTAGCCTTATATTGGTTACATTACCTCGGGGTGCTATAATAAAAGTGAAATGAACTAGTCTCCACACAAGTCTAGCAAAATGACATGAAATAAAGAGATGGTTCATTGTTTCTCGGGTATCATTAAAGAAGACATTTTGTAGATAGACCCGTTCCAGTGTCTTTTAGCTAAGTTATCTTTAGTGAGCAAAATTTTGTTATTAAGGAACAACGTAAACACCTTTGTCTCTAGTGGTACCTTTGGCATACTCCATACGAATCTATTATGACCATCCATAAAGTCCGCATATATAGACTTAACCGAAAACATTTCAGAATAAGTTAGGCACATGAAAATCTATCTGGTTCATCTAACAAATGAACTCCCGTCAATATTTAAATTAAATTTTACCATGTTGTATGTTTATCTCCCATTATAGCCCGTTGAAAACTAATAATCAGCGGCGAGTGTGGTAATGGCAACATTAACATTCTTATGTCTTGTAATGTTAAAGAGAGATGGATATTGAATGATGCTGGTGGAATCAATGACATGCCGCGTCCTAAGGGCTGGATGCAACATGTCACCCCTAGCTATCATTCTAGGTTTCTATGGTCCAACTCTGTCATGTTGAATTCTTCCCAAAAATTCTAAAACGACATTTTCGACCTTGCCTTTTATCGACTCCAATAGCTCCCTGAAGTCAAAAACACTAACACGAGGTTTTTCTAGAATCCAGAGTTAAATACCAAATTAATAAACTTTCATGGAAAACCCTGTAAAACATTAGAATTGTGATAATCACTCATAATATGACGCAAATATGATGGATAATAAACTTCAAAGTTCATAGATACTTCCAGACATATCAACATCCCCTAGTTTAATCTATGGTTGTCCTTGAGCACAAAGATGATAAAAATTATGGATTTGAGTTTATTATCAATAGATACAAAGTTTAGTATGACCATTGCTACTCAAAGTATAATATTTTATTTCAACACATGTAAGATGTGCATGTGTGAAACATAAGAAAGCTTACACAAAAAGAAATTGCTCTAACATTGGCCTATAAAGATTTTAAGAGACTTGCATCTCTTGACTCATAAAGAAATAGATAGTCTGGCCTTTCGTACACTGAAGCCTGTATTAAGCATTTGCTAGGGCTTAGTTAATTAAAACAAAATATAAAACATTTTGGGAGGTGTATCTCGTGTCAATGGTTCATAGTAGGCGTGGTGTTCCATTGCCCCTATCATTAGTATATTTATTTGGTACCTTTGACCCATTTCAACATGTCATAAACATTAAACAATACATATGAAATATAAGTAAACTTGATGTTAACATTGAACTTGAAACGTCTGATACTCTCTGGACTGACTAGCCATAACAAGAATAGCATGATATTAAGATCATCTCGTTGTTGAATCAAATGAAAACTTCCTCACTTGATAACATGGATTTGGTTACCACTCCAATCCAAATGTTACTATCAATCCTACAAACATTTCATAAATATCATGAAACATAAAGCATATATAACCTTTACTTACTTTGATGCATTTTGATACGTCTCAAACGTATCTATAATTTCTTATGTTCCATGCTACTTTATTGATGATACTCACATGTTTTATACATACTTTATGTCATATTTATGCATTTTCCGGCACTAACCTATTAACAAGATGCCGAAGAGCCAGTTGCTGTTTTCTGCTGTTTTTGGTTTCAGAAATCCTACAAAGGAAATATTCTCGGAATTGGACGAAATCAACGCCCAGGGTCTTATTTTTCCACGAACCTTCCAGAAGACCGAAAGGGAAACGAAGTGGGGCGACGAGGCGCCGACACAACAGGGCGGCGCGGCCAGGGCTTGGGCCGCGCGGCCCTGGCGTGTGGGGCCCTCGTGTCGCCCCTAAACCTACCCTTCCGCCTATAAGAAGCCTTCGTCGAGAAAACCCCAGTACCGAGAGCCACGATACGGAAAACCTTCCAGAGACGCCGCCGCCGCCAATCCCATCTCGGGGGATTCAGGAGATCGCCTCCGGCACCCTGCCGGAGAGGGGAATCATCTCCCGGAGGACTCTTCATCGCCATGATCGCCTCCGGAGTGATGTGTGAGTAGTTCACCCCTAGACTATGGGTCCATAGCAGTAGCTAGATGGTTGTCTTCTCCTCATTGTGCTATCATTGTTCGATCTTGTGAGCTGCCTAACATGATCAAGATCATCTATTTGTAATGCTACATGTTGCGTTTGTTGGGATCCGATGAATATGGAATACTATGTTATGTTGATTATCAATCTATCATCTATGTGTTGTTTATGATCTTGCATGCTCTCCGTTGCTAGTAGAGGCTTTGGCCAAGTCGTTACTTGTAACTCCAAGAGGGAGTATTTATGCTCGATAGTGGGTTCATGCCTCCATTAAATCTGGGACAGTGACATAAAGTTCTAAGGTTGTGGATGTGCTGTTGCCACTAGGGATAAAACATCAATGCTTTGTCTAAGGATATTTGTGTTGATTACATTACGCACCATACTTAATGCAATTGTCTGTTGTTTGCAACTTAATACTGGAAGGGATGCGGATGCTAACCCGAAGGTGGACTTTTTAGGCATAGATGCATGCTGGATAGCGGTCTATGTAATTTGTCGTAATGCCCAATTAAATCTCACACTACTCATCATAATATGTATGTGCATTGTCATGCCATCTTTATTTGTCAATTGCCCAACTGTAATTTGTTCACCCAACATGCTATTTCTTATCGGAGAGACACCACTAGTGAACTGTGGACCCCGGTCCATTCTTTTACATCGAATACAATCTACTGCAAACATTATTCTTACTGTTCTCTGCAAACATCATCATCCACACTATACATCTAATCCTTTGTTACAGCAAGCCGGTGAGATTGACAACCTCACTTTCACGTTGGGGCAAAGTAATTTGGTTGTGTTGTGCAGGTTCCACGTTGGCGCCGGAATCCCTGGTGTTGCGCCGCACTACACTCCGCCACCATCAACCTTCAACGTGCTTCTTGACTCCTACTGGTTTGATAAACCTTGGTTTCTTACTGAGGGAAACTTAGTGCTGTACGCATCACACCTTCCACTTGGGGTTCCCAACGGTCGCGTGTTGTACGCGTGTCAAGCTAAATTTCTGGCGCCGTTGCCGGGGAACTGAAGAAAAGTTACACCACAAAGATTTCTAACTCCCACGTCAACTGCACGCCAGCAGCTAAATTTCTGGCGCCGTTGCCGGGGAGATCAAGACACGCTGCAAGGGGAGTCTCCACTTCCAATCTCTTTACTTTGTTTTTGCTTTGCTTTATTTTATTTACTACTTTGTTTGCTGCATTATATCAAAATACAAAAAAATTAGTTACTTGCTTTACTTTATTTACTATCTTGTTTGCGCTCTCCATATTAAAAATACAAAAAAATTAGTTACTTGCATTTACTTTATCTAGTTTGTTTTATTTACTATTGCTAAAATGGGTACTCCTAAAAATACTAAGTTGTGTGACTTCACTAGAACAAATAATAATGATTTCTTATGCACACCTATTGCTCCACCTGCTACTACAGCAGAATTCTTTGAAATTAAACCTGCTTTACTAAATCTTGTTATGAGAGAGCAATTTTCTGGTGTTAGTTCTAATGATGCTGCTGCCCATCTTAATAATTTTGTTGAACTTTGTGAAATGCAAAAGTATAAGGATGTAGATGGTGACATTATAAAATTAAAATTGTTTCCTTTCTCCTTAAGAGGAAGAGCTAAAGATTGGTTGCTATCTTTGCCTAAGAATAGTATTGATTCATGGACTAAATGTAAGGATGCTTTCATTGGTAGATATTATCCTCCTGCTAAAATTATATCTTTGAGAAGTAGCATAATGAATTTTAAGCAATTGGATAATGAGCATGTTGCTCAAGCATGGGAAAGAATGAAATCTTTGGTTAAAAATTGCCCTACCCATGGACTGACTACTTGGATGATCATCCAAACCTTTTATGCAGGATTGATTTTTTCTTCGCGGAACCTATTGGATTCAGCTGCTGGAGGTACTTTTATATCCATCACTCTAGGCGCCGCAACAAAGGTTCTTGATAATATGATGATTAATTACTCTGAATGGCACACGGAAAGAGCTCCACAAGGTAAGAAGGTAAATTCTGTTGAAGAAACCCCCTCCTTGAGTGATAAGATTGATGCTATTATGTCTATGCTTGTGAATGGTAGGACTAATGTTGATCCTAATAATGTTCCTTTAGCTTCATTGGTTGCCCAAGAAGAACATGTTGATGTGAACTTCATTAAAAATAATAATTTCAACAACAATGCTTATAGGAATAATGCTGGTAACAACTATAGGCCGTATCCTTCTAATAATGGTAATGGTTATGGTAATTCTTATGGGAATTCTTACAACAATAATAGGAATACACCCCCTGGTCTTGAAGCCATGCTTAAAGAATTTATTAGTACACAAAACGCTTTTAACAAATCTGTTGAAGAAAAGCTTGGCAAAATTGATATTCTTGCTTCTAAAGTTGATAGTCTTGCTGCTGATGTTGATCTTTTGAAATTGAAAGTTATGCCTAATGAAAATAAAGATATTAAGTCATTTGCTACAGCAAACGCCATCCAAGTTAGAATTAATGAGAATATTAGATTGATGGCCGAATTGCGTGCTAGGTGGGAAAAAGAAGAAAATGCTAAAGATAACAATGTAGCTAAAGTTTGGACTATTACCACCACTAGTAATGCTAGTGCTTCACATGTTGCTGCACCTCCTACTATCAATGGTAAAATAATTGGTGTTGGCAATGTTTCTACTTCTAATGCAAAGCGTGAAAAACTGCCTGAAACTGATAAAACTGCTGAATTTTTTTCATATATTGGGGACAATGATCCCATTGCTTTAGATCATAATGGTTTAGATTTTGATGATTGTCACATCTCTGAAGTTATAAAGTTCTTACAAAAACTTGCTAGAAGTCCTAACGCTAGTGCTATAAATTTGGCCTTTACAAAACATATTACAAATGCTCTCATAAAAGCTAGAGAAGATAAATTAAAACTTGAAACTTCTATTCCTAGGAAGTTAGAAAATGGTTGGGAGCCCATCATTAAGATGAAGGTCAATGATTTTGATTGTAATGCTTTATGTGATCATGGTGCAAGTATTTCCGTTATGCCTAGGAAAATCTATAATATGCTTGACTTCCCACCATTGAAAAATTGTTATTTAGATGTTAATCTTGCTGATAATTCTACAAAGAAACCTTTGGGGAGGATTGATAATGTTCGCATTACGGTTAACAATAACCTTGTCCCCGTTGATTTTTTTGTGTTGGATATTGAATGCAATGCATCTTGTCCCATTATTTTGGGAAGACCTTTTCTTCGAACTGTTGGTGCTATTATTGATATGAAGGAAGGTAATATTAAATATAAATTTCCTCTCAAGAAAGGTATGGAACACTTCCCTAGAAAGAGAATGAAGTTATCTTTTGATTCTATCATTAGAACAAATTATGATGTTGATGCTTCATCTCTTGATAACACTTGATTCACACTTTCTGCGCCTAGCTGAAAGGCGTTAAAGAAAAGCGCTTATGGGAGACAACCAATGATTTTACTTCTGCACTTTTATTTTATATTTGAGTCTTGGAAGTTGTTACTACTGTAGCAACCTCTCCTTATCTTTATTTTGTTGCATTGTTGTGCCAAGTAAAGTCTTTGATAGTAAGGTTCATACTAGATTTGGATTACTGCGCAGAAACAGATTTCTTGCTGTCACGAATTTGAGTAGTATTCTCTGTAGGTAACTCAAAAAAATCTGCCAATTTACGTGAGTAATACTCAGATATGTACGCAACGTTCATTCAATTTGAGAATTTTCATTTGAGCAAGTATAGCGCCCCATAAAAAATCGTCTTTACGGACTGTTCTGTTTTGACAGATTCTGCCTTTTATTTCGCATTGCCTATTTTGCTATGTTTGATGGATTTATTTATTCCACTAACTGTCAGTAGCTTTGTGCAATGTCCAGAAGTGTTAAGAATGATTATGTCACCTCTGAACATGTGAATTTTTGATTATGCACTAACCCTCTAATGAGTTTGTTTTGAGTTTGGTGTGGAGGAAGTTTTCAAGGATCAAGAGATGAGGATGATACAATATGATCAAGGAGAGTGAAAGCTCTAAGCTTGGGGATGCCCCCGTGGTTCATCCCTGGATATTTCAAGAAGACTCAAGAATCTAAGCTTGGAGATGCCCAAGGCATCCCCTTCTTCATCGACAACATTATCAGGTTCCTCTAGTGAAACTATATTTTTATTCCATCACATCTTATGTGCTTTACTTGGAGCGTCTGTTTGTTCTTGTTTTTGTTTTGTTTGAATAAATTGGATCCTAGCATTCATTGTGTGGGAGAGAGACACGCTCCGCTGTTGCATATGAACACATATGTTCTTAGCTTTATTCTTAATGTTCATGGCGAAGGTTGAAACTGCTTCGTTAATTGTTACATGGTTGGAAACAGAAAATGCTACATGTGGTAATTGGTATAATGTCTTGAATAATTTGATACTTGGCAATTGTTGTGCTCATGTTTAAGCTCTTGCATCATATACTTTGCACCTATTAATGAAGAAATACATAGAGTGTGGTGACCCTGCATACCACTTCATGTTGTAGTATGCCAGTCGTTGATATAACATTCACGAAGTACCATTCCGCAAATATTACATCCCTCAGAGTAGTACAACAGAACATAGCAGGTCCATAACTCATTCATTTAATATTACAATAATCATACATATATCGTCTCGGAGCTCCTCTTGGGTCCTAAGAGGAATACTCCTGGGTTCGAGGCGAACCCAACATAGCTTACAATATAGATGTCTCATTAAGTCGTACATTTAATCTCTCGAGCAGCTAAATCCTAAGAGTTCGGGCTGCTCATCAATGCTTCTTGACCTACCCTTCCGCCTACTTAAAGCCTCCGTGATGAAACCCCCAGTACCGAGAGCCACGATACGGAAGACCTTCCAGAGACGCCGCCAACGCCGATCCCATCTCGGGGGATCCAGGAGATCGCCTCCGGCACCCTGCCGGAGAGGGGAATCATCTCCCGGAGGACTCTACGCCGCCATGGTCGCCTCCGGTGTGATGTGTGAGTAGTCTACCCCTGGACTATGGGTCCATAGCAGTAGCTAGATGGTTGTCTTCTCCCCATTGTGCTATCATTGTCGGATCTTGTGAGCTGCCTAACATGATCAAGATCATCTATCTGTAATTCTATATGTTGCGTTTGTTGGGATCCGATGAATAGAGAATACTTGTTATGTTGATTATCAAAGTTATATCTACGTGTTGTTTATGATCTTGCATGCTTTCCGTTACTAGTAGATGCTCTGGCCAAGTAGATGCTTGTAACTCCAAGAGGGAGTACTTATGCTCGATAGTGGGTTCATGCCTGCATTGACACCTGGGACGATGTGAGAAAGTTCTAAGGTTGTGTTGTGCTGTTGCCACTAGGGATAAAACATTGATGCTATGTCTAAGGATGTAGTTGTTGATTACATTACGCACCATACTTAATGCAATTGTCTGTTGCTTTGCAACTTAATACTGGAGGGGGTTCGGATGATAACCTGAAGGTGGACTTTTTAGGCATAGATGCAGTTGGATGGCGGTCTATGTACTTTGTCGTAATGCCCAATTAAATCTCACTATAATCATCATGATATGTATGTGCATGGTCATGCTCTCTTTATTTGTCAATTGCCCAACTGTAATTTGTTCACCCAACATGCTGTTTGTCTTATGGGAGAGACACCTCTAGTGAACTGTGGACCCCGGTCCAATTCTCTTTACTGAAATACAATCTACTGCAATACTTGTTCTACTGTTTTCTGCAAACAATCATCTTCCACACAATACGGTTAATCCTTTGTTACAGCAAGCCGGTGAGATTGACAACCTCACTGTTTTGTTGGGGCAAAGTACTTTGGTTGTGTTGTGCAGGTTCCACGTTGGCGCCGGAATCCCTGGTGTTGCGCCGCACTACATCCCGCCGCCATCAACCTTCAACGTGCTTCTTGACTCCTACTGGTTCGATAAACCTTGGTTTCTTACTGAGGGAAACTTGCTGCTGTACGCATCACACCTTCCACTTGGGGTTCCCAACGAGCGTGTGCTTTACGCGTCATCAAGCTAAATTTCTGGCGCCGTTGCCGGGGAGATCAAGACACGCTGCAAGGGGAGTCTCCACTTCTCAATCTCTTTACTTTGTTTTTGTCTTGCTTAGTTTTATTTACTACTTTGTTTGCTGCACTAAATCAAAATACAAAAAAATTAGTTACTTGTTTTACTTTACTTAATATCATGCATGTTTTTATTTCACTAGTTTGGCATAATGGACAAGAATGAGCTTCTATTTCTATTTCCTGATTTAAAACATGGATTGTTTGATGCGAAAATTAAAAAACCTATGGAATCTTATTTGCATGCTGGTAGTAATATTAGTATGAACGCTTTGAACACCATTGTTGATAATAATATAGAAAGTTCTAAGCTTGGGGAAGCTGGTTTTCATGATCTTTTTATTCCCCCAAGCATTGAGGAGAAAATTTACTTTGATGATACTTTGCCTCCTATTTATGATAATGATATTGGTCTTTTAGTACCGCCTGTTATGGAGGATAAATTTGATTATGATTACAATATGCCTCCTATATTTGATGATGAGAATAATAATGATAGCTACTTTGTTGAATTTGCTCCCACTACAACTAATAAAATTGATTATGCCTATGTGGAGAGTAATAATTTTATGCATGAGACTCATGATAAGAATGCTTTATGTGATAGTTATATTGTTGAGTTTGCTCATGATGCTACTGAAAGTTATTATGAGAGAGGAAAATATGGTTGTAGAAATTTTCATGTTACTAAAACACCTCTCTATGTGCTGAAATTTTTGAAACTACACTTGTTTTATCTTCCTGATCTTGTCACTTTGCTTTTCATGAATTTATTTGTGTACAAGATTCCTTTTCATAGGAAGCATGTTAGGCTTAAATTTATTTTGAATTTGCCTCTTGATGCTCTCTTTTGCTTCAAATACTATTTCTTGCGAGTGCATCATTAAAACTGCTGGGCCCATCTTAATGGCTATACAAAAAGAACTTCTTGGGAGATAACCCATGTGTTATTTTGCTACAGTACTTTGTTTTTATTTTGTGTCTTGGAAGTTGTTTACTACTGTAGCAACCTCTCCTTATCTTAGTTTTGTGTTTTGTTGTGCCAAGTTAAGCCGTTGATAGAAAAGTAAGTACTAGATTTGGATTACTGCGCAGTTCCAGATTTCTTTGCTGTCACGAATCTGGGTCCACCTCCCTGTAGGTAGCTCAGAAAATTAAGCCAATTTACGTGCATGATTCTCAGATATGTACGCAACTTTCATTCAATTTGAGCATTTTCATTTGAGCAAGTCTGGTGCCATTTTAAAATTCGTCAATACGAACTGTTCTGTTTTGACAGATTCTGCCTTTTATTTCGCATTGCCTCTTTTGCTATGTTGGATGAATTTCTTTGATCCACTAATGTCCAATAGCATTATGCAATGTCCAGAAGTGTTAAGAATGATTGTGTCACCTCTGAATATGTTAATTTTTATTGTGCACTAACCCTCTAATGAGTTGTTTCGAGTTTGGTGTGGAGGAAGTTTTCAAGGATCAAGAGAGGAGTATGATGCAACATGATCAAGGAGAGTGAAAGCTCTAAGCTTGGGGATGCCCCGGTGGTTCACCCCTGCATATATTAAGAAGACTCAAGCGTCTAAGCTTGGGGATGCCCAAGGCATCCCCTTCTTCATCGACAACATTATCAGGTTCCTCCCCTGAAACTATATTTTTATTCCATCACATCTTATGTGCTTTTTCTTGGAGCGTCGGTTTGTTTTTGTTTTTGTTTTGTTTGAATAAAATGGATCCTAGCATTCACTTTATGGGAGAGAGACACGCTCCGCTGTAGCATATGGACAAGTATGTCCTTGGTTTCTACTCATAGTATTCATGGCGAAGTTTCTCCTTCGTTAAATTGTTATATGGTTGGAATTGGAAAATGATACATGTAGTAATTGCTATAAATGTCTTGGGTAATGTGATACTTGGCAATTGTTGTGCTCATGTTTAAGCTCTTGCATCATATGCTTTGCACCCATTAATGAAGAAATACATAGAGCATGCTAAAATTTGGTTTGCATATTTGGTTTCTCTAAGGTCTAGATAATTTCTAGTATTGAGTTTGAACAACAAGGAAGATGGTGTAGAGTCTTATAATGTTTTCAATATATCTTTTATGTGAGTTTTGCTGCACCGGTTCATCCTTGTGTTTGTTTCAAATAAGCCTTGCTAGCCTAAACCTTGTATCGAGAGGGAATACTTCTCATGCATCCAAAATACTTGAGCCAACCACTATGCCATTTGTGTCCACCATACCTACCTACTACATGGTATTTTCCGCCATTCCAAAGTAAATTGCTTGAGTGCTACCTTTAAAATTCCATCATTCACCTTTGCAATATATAGCTCATGGGACAAATAGCTTAAAAACTATTGTGGTATTGAATATGTAATTATGCACTTTATCTCTTATTAAGTTGCTTGTTGTGTGATAACCATGTTCACTGGGGACACCATCAACTATTCATTGTTGAATTTCATGTGAGTTGCTATGCATGTCCGTCTTGTTTGAAGTAAGAGCGATCTACCACCTTATGGTTGAGCATGCATATTGTTAGAGAAGAACATTGGGCCGCTAACTAAAGCCATGATCCATGGTGGAAGTTTCAGTTTTGGACATATATCCTCAAATCTCAAATGAGAAAATTATTAATTGTTGTTACATGCTTATGCATAAAAGAGGAGTCCATTATCTGTTGTCTATGTTGTCCCGGTATGGATGTCTAAGTTGAAGAATAATCAATAGCGAGAAATCCAATGCGAGCTTTCTCCTTAGACCTTTGTACAGGCGGCATAGAGGTACCCCTTTGTGACACTTGGTCAAAACATGTGCATTGTGATGATCCGGTAGTCCAAGCTAATTAGGACAAGGTGCGGGCACTATTAGTACACTATGCATGAGGCTTGCAACTTGTAAGATATAATTTACATGATACATATGCTTTATTACTACCGTTGACAAAATTGTTTCATGTTTTCAAAATCAAAGCTCTAGCACAAATATAGCAATCGATGCTTTTCCTCTATGGAGGACAATTCTTTTACTTTCAATGTTGAGTCAGTTCACCTATTTCTCTCCACCTCAAGAAGCAAACACTTGTGTGAACTGTGCATTGATTCCTACATATTTGCTTATTGCACTTATTATATTACTCTATGTTGACAATATCCATGAGATATACATGTTACAAGTTGAAAGCAACCGCTGAAACTTAATCTTCTTTTGTGTTGCTTCAATGCCTTTACTTTGAATTATTGCTTTATGAGTTAACTCTTATGCAAGAATTATTGATGCTTGTCTTGAAGTGCTATTCATGAAAAGTCTTTGCTTTATGATTCACTTGTTTACTCATGTCATATACATTGTTTTGATCGCTGCATTCACTACATATGCTTTACAAATAGTATGATCAAGGTTATGATGGCATGTCACTCCAGAAATTATCTGTGTTATCGTTTTACCTGCTCGGGACGAGCAGAACTAAGCTTGGGGATGCTGATACGTCTCCGACGTATCGATAATTTCTTATGTTCCATGCCACATTATTGATGTTATCTACATGTTTTATGCACACTTTATGTCATATTCGTGCATTATCTGGAACTAACCTATTAACAAGATGCCGAAGTGCCAGTTGCTGTTTTCTGCTGTTTTTGGTTTCAGAAATCTTAGTAAGGAAATATTCTCGGAATTGGACGAAATCAAAGCCCAGGGGCCTATTTTTCCACGAAGCTTCCAGAAGTCCGAAGACGAAACGAAGAGGGGCCACGAGGCAGCCAGAGCATAGGGCGGCGCGGCCCCTGCCCTGGCCGCGCGGCCCTATGGTCTGGGCCCCTCGCGCCGCCTCTTGACCTACCCTTCCGCCTACTTAAAGCCTCCGTGACGAAACCCCCAGTACCGAGAGCCACGATACGGAAGACCTTCCAGAGACGCCGCCAACGCCGATCCCATCTCGGGGGATCCAGGAGATCGCCTCCGGCACCCTGCCGGAGAGGGGAATCATCTCCCGGAGGACTCTACGCAGCCATGGTCGCCTCCGGTGTGATGTGTGAGTAGTCTACCCCTGGACTATGGGTCCATAGCAGTAGCTAGATGGTTGTCTTCTCCCCATTGTGCTATCATTGTCGGATCTTGTGAGCTGCCTAACATGATCAAGATCATCTATCTGTAATTCTATATGTTGCGTTTGTTGGGATCCGATGAATAGAGAATACTTGTTATGTTGATTATCAAAGTTATATCTACGTGTTGTTTATGATCTTGCATGCTTTCCGTTACTAGTAGATGCTCTGGCCAAGTAGATGCTTGTAACTCCAAGAGGGAGTACTTATGCTCGATAGTGGGTTCATGCCTCGCATTGACACAGGACAGTGACAGAAAGTTCTAAGGTTGTGTTGTGCTGTTGCCACTAGGGATAAAACATAGATGCTATGTCTAAGGATGTAGTTGTTGATTACATTACGCACCATACTTAATGCAATTATCTGTTGCTTTGCAACTTAATACTGGAGGGGGTTCGGATGATAACCTGAAGGTGGACTTTTTAGGCATAGATGCAGTTGGATGGCGGTCTATGTACTTTGTCGTAATGCCCAATTAAATCTCACTATAATCATCATGATATGTATGTGCATGGTCATGCTCTCTTTATTTGTCAATTGCCCAACTGTAATTTGTTCACCCAACATGCTGTTTGTCTTATGGGAGAGACACCTCTAGTGAACTGTGGACCCCGGTCCAATTCTCTTTACTGAAATACAATCTACTGCAATACTTGTTCTACTGTTTTCTGCAAACAATCATCTTCCACACAATACGGTTAATCCTTTGTTACAGCAAGCCGGTGAGATTGACAACCTCACTGTTTCGTTGGGGCAAAGTACTTTGGTTGTGTTGTGCAGGTTCCACGTTGGCGCCGGAATCCCTGGTGTTGCGCCGCACTACATCCCGCCGCCATCAACCTTCAACGTGCTTCTTGACTCCTACTGGTTCGATAAACCTTGGTTTCTTACTGAGGGAAACTTGCTGCTGTACGCATCACACCTTCCACTTGGGGTTCCCAACGAGCGTGTGCTTTACGCGTCATCAGTAGACTACTCACTCATCACTCCGGAGGCGACCATGGCGGCGTAGAGTCCTCCGGGAGATGATTCCCCTCTTCGGCAGGGTGCCGGAGGCGATCTCCTGAATCCCCCGAGATGGGATTGGCGGCGGCGGCGTCTCTGGAAGGTTTTCCGTATCGTGGCTCTCGGTACTGGGGGTTTCGCGACGGAGGCTTTAAGTAGGCGGAAGGGCAGGTCAGGGGGCCACACGAGGGCCCCACACTACAGGTCGGCGTGGCCAGGGGCCAGGCCGCGCCGCCCTATGGTGTGGCCGCCTCGTGGCCCCACTTCGTCTCCTCTTCGGTCTTCTGGAAGCTTCGTGGCAAAATAGGACCCTGGGCGTTGATTTCGTCCAATTCCGAGAATATTTCGTTACTAGGATTTCTGAAACCAAAAACAGCAGAAAACAGCAACTGGCACTTCGGCATCTTGTTAATAGGTTAGTTCCAGAAAATGCACGAATATGACATAAAGTGTGCATAAAACATGTAGATAACATCAATAATGTGGCATGGAACACAAGAAATTATCGATACGTCGGAGACGTATCAGCATCCCCAAGCTTAGTTCTGCTCGTCCCGAGCAGGTAAAACGATAACAAAGATAATTTCTGGAGTGACATGCCATCATAACCTTGATCATACTATTTGTAAAGCATATGTAGTGAATGCAGCGATCAAAACAATGTATATGACATGAGTAAACAAGTGAATCATAAAGCAAAGACTTTTCATGAATAGTACTTCAAGACAAGCATCAATAAGTCTTGCATAAGAGTTAACTCATAAAGCAATAATTCATAGTAGAGGCATTGAAGCAACACAAAGGAAGATTAAGTTTCAGCGGTTGCTTTCAACTTGTAACATGTATATCTCATGGATATTGTCAACATAGAGTAATATAATAAGTGCAATATGCAAGTATGTAGGAATCAATGCACAGTTCACACAAGTGTTTGCTTCTTGAGGTGAAGAGAAATAGGTGAACTGACTCAACAATAAAAGTAAAAGAATGGTCCTCCATAGAGGAAAAGCATCGATTGCTATATTTGTGCTACAGCTTTGATTTTGAAAACATGAAACAATTTTGTCAACGGTAGTAATAAAGCATATGTATCATGTAAATTATATCTTACAAGTTGCAAGCCTCATGCATAGTATACTAATAGTGCCCGCACCTTGTCCTAATTAGCTTGGACTACCGGGATCATCGCAATGCACATGTTTTAACCAAGTGTCACAATGGGGTACCTCCATGCCGCCTGTACAAAGGTCTAAGGAGAAAGCTCGCATTTTGGATTTCTCGCTTTTGATTATTCTCAACTTAGACATCCATACCGGGACAACATGGACAACAGATAATGGACTCCTCTTTTATGCATAAGCATGTGGCAACAATTATTATTCTCATATGAGATTGAGGATATATGTCCAAAACTGAAACTTCCACCATGGATCATGGCTTTAGTTAGCGGCCCAATGTTCTTCTCTAACAATATGCATGCTTAACCATAAGGTGGTAGATCTCCCTTACTTCAGACAAGACGAACATGCATAGCAACTCACATGATATTCAACAAAGAATAGTTGATGGCGTCCCCAGTGAACATGGTTATCGCACAACAAGCAACTTAATAAGAGATAAAGTGCATAAGTACATATTCAATACCACAATAGTTTTTAAGCTATTTGTCCCATGAGCTATATATTGCAAAGGTGAAGAATGGAAATTTAAAGGTAGCACTCAAGCAATTTACTTTGGAATGGCGGAGAAATACCATGTAGTAGGTAGGTATGGTGGACACAAATGGCATAGTGGTTGGCTCAAGGATTTTGGATGCATGAGAAGTATTCCCTCTCGATACAAGGTTTAGGCTAGCAAGGTTATTTGAAACAAACACAAGGATGAACCGGTGCAGCAAAACTCTCATAAAAGACATATTGAAAACATTATAAGACTCTACACCGTCTTCCTTGTTGTTCAAACTCAATACTAGAAATTATCTAGACCTTAGAGAGACCAAATATGCAAACCAAATTTTAGCATGCTCTATGTATTTCTTCATTAATGGGTGCAAAGCATATGATGCAAGAGCTTAAACATGAGCACAACAATTGCCAAGTATCACATTATCCAAGACATTTTAGCAATTACTACATGTATCATTTTCCAATTCCAACCATATAACAATTTAACGAAGAAGAAACTTCGCCATGAATATTATGAGTAGAGCCTAAGGACATACTTGTCCATATGCTACAGCGGAGCGTGTCTCTCTCCCACAAAGTGAATGCTAGGATCCATTTTATTCAAATAAAACAAAAACAAAAACAAACCGACGCTCCAAGAAAAGCACATAAGATGTGATGGAATAAAAATATAGTTTCAGGGGAGGAACCTGATAATGTTGTCGATGAAGAAGGGGATGCCTTGGGCATCCCCAAGCTTAGACGCTTGAGTCTTCTTAGAATATGCAGGGGTGAACCACCGGGGCATCCCCAAGCTTAGAGCTTTCACTCTCCTTGATCATGTTGCATCATACTCCTCTCTTGATCCTTGAAAACTTCCTCCACACCAAACTTAGAACAACTCATTAGAGGGTTAGTGGACAATAAAAATTAACATGTTCAGAGGTGACACAATCATTATTAACACTTCTGGACATTGCATAAAGCTACTGGACATTAATGGATCAAAGAAATTCATCCAACATAGCAAAAGAGGCAATGCGAAATAAAAGGCAGAATCTGTCAAAACAGAACAGTTCGTATTGACGAATTTTATCGAGGCACCAGACTTGCTCAAATGAAAATGCTCAAATTGAATGAAAGTTGCGTACATATCTGAGGATCACTCACGTATATTGGCATAATTTTCTGAGTTACCTACAGAGAAAACAGACCAGATTCGTGACAGCAAAGAAATCTGTTTCTGCGCAGTAATCCAAATCTAGTATGAACTTTACTATCAATGACTTTACTTGGCACAAAAAAACACTAAACTAAGATAAGGAGAGGTTGCTACAGTAGTAAACAACTTCCAAGACACAAAATAAAAACAAAGTACTGTAGTAAAAACATGGGTTGTCTCCCATAAGCGCTTTTCTTTAACGCCTTTCAGCTAGGCGCAGAAAGTGTGTATCAAGTATTATCAAGAGACGAAGTGTCAACATCATAATTTGTTCTAATAATAGAATCAAAAGGTAACTTCATTCTCTTTCTAGGGAAGTGTTCCATACCTTTCTTGAGAGGAAATTGATATTTTATATTACCTTCCTTCATATAAATGATAGCACCAAC
This sequence comes from Lolium perenne, assembly GCF_019359855.2. Classification (NCBI taxonomy): domain Eukaryota; kingdom Viridiplantae; phylum Streptophyta; class Magnoliopsida; order Poales; family Poaceae; genus Lolium; species Lolium perenne. Next base: position 75,599,885 of record NC_067244.2, read on the forward strand.
AGTTCGAAGAAAATGTCTTCCCAATATAATGGGACAAGATGCATTGCATTCAATATCCAAGACAACAAAATCAACTGGGACAAGGTTATTGTTAACAGTAATGCGAACATTATCAACTTTCCCCAAAGGTTTCTTTTTAGCATTATCAGCGAGATTATCATCCAAATAACAATTTTTCAATGGTGGCAAGTCAAGCATATCATAGACTTTCTTAGGCATAACAGAAATACTTGCACCAAGATCACATAAAGCATTACAATCAAAATCATTGACCCTCATTTTAATGATGGGTTCCCAACCATCCTCTAGCTTTCTAGGAATAGAAGTTTCAAGTTTTAGATTCTCTTCTCTAGCTTTTATGAGAGCATTTGTAATATATTTTGTGAAATCCAAATTAATAGCACTAGCATTAGGACTTTTAGCAAGTTTTTGCAAGAACTTTATAACTTCAGAGATGTGGCAATCATCAAAATTCAAACCATTATAATCTAAATCAATGGGATCATCATCCCCAATGTTGGAAAAAATTTCAGCAGTTTTATCACAGGCAGTTTCAGCAGTTTTAGCAGTTTCGGGCAGTTTTGTACGCTTTGCACTAGGAGTAGAAACATTGCCAACACCAATTATTTTACCATTAATAGTAGGAGGTGCAGCAACATGTGAAGAATCAACATTACTTGTGGTGGTAATAGTCCAAACTTTAGCTACATTTTTCTCTTTAGCTAGTTTTTCATTTTCTTCTCTATCCCACCTAGCACGCAATTCGGCCATCAATCTTATATTCTCATTAATTCTAACTTGGATGGCATTTGCTGTAGTAACAATTTTATTTTCTATATCCTCAGGTTTAGCAGCCATTTTATTAATTAAAGAAGATTGTGACGCAGACATATATGAGATTCGGTTTTCAGCATTCGCAAGTTTAGTTTGCAACCCAGAAATTTCCATATTCAGATTTTCAAGTTGATTTCCTATATTCTTCAACAAGGTAGATTGCTCATTCATAGTTTTAGTAAACAATTTATTTTGCTCATATTGTGATTGCATAAAGTTCTTGGTGGATCTTTCAATTTCTAACATCTTTTCCTCATTAGGTGAAGCGTATCTACCATAAGAGTTACCATTAGCAGGATATGGCATAGAGTTATTGTAATTGTTATTCTTAATGAAATTCACATCAACATAATCTTTTTGAGCAGCCAACGAAGCTAACGGAACATTATTAGGATCAACATTAGTCCTACTATTCACAAGCATAGACATAATAGCATCAATCTTATCACTCAAGGAAGAGGTTTCTTCGACAGAATTTACCTTCTTACCTTGTGGAGCTCTTTCCGTGTGCCATTCAGAGTAGTTGATCATCATATTATCAAGAAGCTTTGTTGCTTCACCAAGAGTGATGGACATAAAGGTACCTCCAGCAGCTGAATCCAATAGGTTCCGCGAAGAAAAATTCAGTCCTGCATAAAAGGTTTGGATGATCATCCAAGTAGTCAGTCCATGGGTTGGGCAATTTTTAACCAGAGATTTCATTCTTTCCCATGCTTGTGCAACATGTTCAGTATCTAATTGTTTAAAATTCATTATGCTACTCCTCAAAGATATAATTTTAGCAGGGGGATAATATCTACCAATAAAAGCATCCTTGCATTTAGTCCATGAATCAATACTATTCTTAGGCAGAGATAGCAACCAATCTTTAGCTCTTCCTCTTAATGAGAAAGGGAACAATTTTAATTTTATAATGTCACCATCTACATCTTTATATTTTTGCATTTCACATAGTTCAACAAAATTATTAAGATGGGCAGCAGCATCATCAGAACTAACACCAGAAAATTGCTCTCGCATAACAAGATTCAGTAAAACAGGTTTAATTTCGAAGAATTCTGCTGTAGTAGCAGGTGGAGCAATAGGTGTGCATAAGAAATCATTATTATTTGTGGTTGTAAAATCACACAACTTAGTATTTTCAGGGGTGGCCATTTTAGCAGTAGTAAATAAAGCAAACTAGATAAAGTAAATGCAAGTAACTAATTTTTTTGTGTTTTTGATATAGCAAACGAGATAGCAAATAAAGTAAAACTAGCAACTAATTTTTTTGTATTTTGATTTAGTGCAGCAAACAAAGTAGTAAATAAAATAAAGCAAGACAAAAACAAAGTAAAGAGATTGGGAAGTGGAGACTCCCCTTGCAGCGTGTCTTGATCTCCCCGGCAACGGCGCCAGAAATTTGCTTGATGCGTGTGGTTGACACGTCCGTTGGGAACCCCAAGAGGAAGGTGTGATGCGCACAGCGGCAAGTTTCCCTCAGTAAGAAACCAAGGTTTAATCGAACCTGTAGGAGTCAAGAAGCACGTTGAAGGTTGATGGCGGTGGGATGTAGTGCGGCGCAACACCAGGGATTCCGGCGCCAACGTGGAACCTGCACAACACAACCAAAGTACTTTGCCCCAACGAAACAGCGAGGTTGTCAATCTCACCGGCTTGCTGTAACAAAGGATTAGATGTATAGTGTGGATGATGATTGTTTGCAGAAAACAGTAGAACAGGATTGCAGTAGATTGTATTTCAGTATAGAGAATTGGACCGGGGTCCACAGTTCACTAGAGGTGTCTCTCCCATAAGATAAACAACATGTTGGGTGAACAAATTACAGTTGGGCAATTGACAAATAAAGAGGGCATGACCATGCACATACATATTATGATGAGTATAGTGAGATTTAATTGGGCATTACGACAAAGTACATAGACAGCTATCCAAAGATGCATCTATGCCTAAAAAGTCCACCTTCTGTTATCATCCGAACCCCCTCCAGTATTAAGTTGCTAACAACAGACAATTGCATTAAGTATTGCGCGTAATGTAATCAGTAACTACATCCTTGAACATAGCACTAATGTTTTATCCCTAGTGGCAACAGCACATCCATAATCTTAGAGATTTCTGTCACTTCCCCAGATTCACGGAGACATGAACCCACTATCGAGCATAAATACTCCCTCTTGGAGTTACAAGCATCTACTTGGCCAGAGCATCTACTAGTAACGGAGAGCATGCAAGATCATAAACAACACATAGACATAAATTGATAATCAACATAACAAGTATTCTCTATTCATCGGATCCCAACAAACGCAACATATAGAATTACAAATAGATGATCTTGATCATGTTCGACAGCTCACAAGACCCGACAATTAAGCACAATGGGGAGAAGACAACCATCTAGCTACTGCTATGGACCCATAGTCCAGGGGTAGACTACTCACTCATCACTCCGGAGGCGACCATGGCGGCGTAGAGTCCTCCGGGAGATGATTCCCCTCTCCGGCAGGGTGCCGGAGGCGATCTCCTGAATCCCCCGAGATGGGATTGGCGGCGGCGGCGTCTCTGAAAGGTTTTCCGTATCGTGGCTCTCGGTACTGGGGGTTTCACGACGGAGGCTTTAAGTAGGCGGAAGGGCAGGTCAGGGGGCCACACGAGGGCCCCACACTATAGGTCGGCGCGGTCAGGGGCCAGGCCGCGCCGCCCTATGGTGTGGCCGCCTCGTGGCCCACTTCGTCTCCTCTTCGGTCTTCTGGAAGCTTCGTGGCAAAATAGGACCCTGGGCGTTGATTTCGTCCAATTCCGAGAATATTTCGTTACTAGGATTTCTGAAACCAAAAACAGCAGTAAAAACAAAGAATCGACACTTCGGCATCTTGTTAATAGGTTAGTTCCAGAAAATGCACGAATATGACATAAAGTGTGCGTAAAACATGTAGATAACATCAATAATGTGGCATGGAACACAAGAAATTATCGATACATCGGAGACGTATCAATAACCTGCATACGAGAAGCATTTTTATCATTAAAAACATTGTCATTTGTACATAGCCAAAGCAACCAAATCACGATAATCGTTCCCACCCTGATAAGTATCCTAAACCTAGGATAAACACCATTAAGCCAATTGCCAAAAATGTTCACAACGCTATGTGGTGGATATAAAATAGAACCTATATGGATGGCTAACCATATATACCTAGCGAATTTACATTAGAATAATAAGCGTTTAATCGTCTCATCTTGACGATAAAAGACACATGTTTTACTTTCATGCCAAATAAGTTTTAAAAGGTTATCTTTTGTTGAAATGGCCTTGCAAGAATATACCACGTGAATACCTTCGTTTAAGCGGGATATTCATCTTCCAAATTTTTGTATTACTGCCGACTGGTACCTCAAGTTGGATTAGAGCCTTGTACATCAAATCTACTGGAAATTTACCATTCTCGTTGAGATTCCATCGAAACTCATCTGATCCGTGCGTCATCTGGACCAAATCCAAAGCTGAAGCAAAGCATTCCAAGATGCTTGTCTAGGGCCAAAAATATTTCTTCTGAATGTCACATTAGGTGGGGAAGATTCCATCCCCGTAGGAGAATATCGCTTTTTTGGCGCACAATATTGTACAATGCCGGATATTGTTCATGTAGGGTGGTATTACCTAGCCAGTTGTGCTCCCAGAATCTAATTTCCGATCCCTTCCTAATAGAGAAAGGACCATATGGAAAGAAGAATTTCTTCGTTGCCATAAGACCATGTAAAAAATGCGAGTCACTTGGTTTCCAATAAACTTGAGACATGACATGTGAACCAATATATTTTCTGTCGCACCCCTTGTTCAGGAAGTAGCTTATAAAACCATTTACCAAGGAGTGCTTTGTTCTTGACCTCGAGGTCATTAATCCCAAGACCTTCCTGGTCTTTAGGTCACCAAAGCACACTCCACTTGGTCAATCGGTATTTTCCCACTATCCCCTTGACAAAAAAATCTTGACCAAAAATAATTCAATCTTTTTAAGACTCCTTTCGGCAATTGAAAGAAAGATATCATACACAACATCATATTACTTAGTACTAAGTTGATAAGGACCAATCTTCCTCCCAATGATAGTAATTTGCTATATATTAAAGCTGAACCCATTTGCTTGCATGAGAGTGCTTCACTCTAGATGACAACTTTATTCCAATCAGTACTTGCCATGTGGCGTATGCTATACTTACTATATATTAAAGCTGAACCCATTTGCTTGCATGAGAGTGCTTCACTGTAGATGGCAACTTTCTTCCAATCAGTATGGCGTATGCTACAATGTGTTTTTTTGTCTTTAAAAGCTGACCCTGTTTGCTAGAGCTCTCGAATTCATTGTATATTTTTTCATATGAACAGTAATCGTGATGAATAGTAACAATGCGCTGAATATTTCTGCGGTGAACAGCATGCTACTATAATTTATACTGATATACAATACAACTACATTATTTTGGGTTGCACTTATCTCATATAGTTATTTTAATGTTAGATCTTTAACATAGTTCTTCATTTTATCGTAAACAATAACATCATGCTACTATAATTTATACAATACAACTAGGTTATTTTGGGTGGCACTTACCTCATATTTATTTTAATGTTAAATCTTTAACATAGTTTTTCAATTTATCGTAATTATTTTTTCCCAATAGGTACCATAATTATTTTCATCCAATCAGTGACAACGCCAACTTTTTGACATAACATATCGGCCACGCGGTACTTACATTCTGGCACTGACTTTTTTTTACATCGATTTTTTTTCAATTATTCGATGGTGGTTCTTCCACTCACTTTTTTTACCGTAATTTTTCCTTGGGTAGTTAACCTACAGTATTTCGTCGACTGTAACAGTAATTCGTCAAGAATATTCTCCCTATTCTTTGGCCATAAGTTTTCGAGATAACTTCGATGGGTAATTTCCCACCATTAGGTACCCCCACATTGTTATTTTTTCTTTGATAGTACTTCTTCGAAATATTTTCCCTGGCATAATTTTACCACATTAACATTGACATTGATAGATCTGCCGTTGACATTCATTATTTGACACTAATCCTTCATAAGCGCACTGGTAATTATTCGACACAAATCTTTAGCCTCAATAGTAATGTCCCTATGGTAATTATTTGATATTAATTTTTCTACGAGGATTAATCCGTCAACGGTAACTATTAGACAACAACAAATGCGGAAAAAAATGATCCACACAAGTTGATTTTGCGAATTGATCACATGCATGTCACAAGTTGATTTTGCGAAATTGATCACATGCACCTCCCTACACACATACGGCCACCATAAACTACAAAAAGGTAGCTCCTAAGAACTAAGTGTTAACTATATATTCTACATGATCGACACCACGAGCGCGGCGTGCGCCGCGCTACACTTCCTAGTGATATTACCTAGCCAGTTGTGCTCCCAGAATCTAATTTCCGATCCCTTCCTAATAGAGAAAGGACCATATGGAAAGAAGAATTTCTTCGTTGCCATAAGGCCATGTAAAAAATGCGAGTCACTTGGTTTCCAATAAACTTGAGACATGACATGTGAACCAATATATTTTCTGTCGCACCCCTTGTTCAGGAAGTAGCTTATAAAACCATTTACCAAGGAGTGCTTTGTTCTTGACCTCGAGGTCATTAATCCCAAGACCTTCCTGGTCTTTAGGTCACCAAAGCACACTCCACTTGGTCAATCGGTATTTTCCCACTATCCCCTTGACAAAAAAATATTGACCAAAAATAATTCAATCTTTTTAAGACTCCTTTCAGCAATTGAAAGAAAGATATCATACACAACATCATATTACTTAGTACTAAGTTGATAAGGACCAATCTTCCTCCCAATGATAGCAATTTTCCTTTTCAACTAGTTAATATCACTAGGAAGTGTAGCGCGGCGCACGCCGCGCTCGTGGTGTCGATCATGTAGAATATATAGTTAACACTTAGTTCTTAGGAGCTACCTTTTTTGTAGTTTATGGTGGCCGTATGTGTGTAGGGAGGTGCATGTGATCAATTTCGCAAAATCAACTTGTGACATGCATGTGATCAATTCGCAAAATCAACTTGTGTGGATCATTTTTTTCCGCATTTGTTGTTGTCTAATAGTTACCGTTGAAGGATTAATCCTCGTAGAAAAATTAATATCAAATAATTACCATAGGGACATTACTATTGAGGCTAAAGATTTGTGTCGAATAATTACCAGTGCGCTTATGAAGGATTAGTGTCAAATAATGAATGTCAACGGCAGATCTATCAATGTCAATGTTAATGTGGTAAAATTATGCCAGGGAAAATATTTTGAAGAAGTACTATCAAAGAAAAAATAACAATGTGGGGCTACCTAATGGTGGGAAATTACCAATGGAAGTTATCTCGAAAACTTATGGCCAAAGAATAGGGAGAATATTCTTGACGAATTACTGTTACAGTCGACGAAATACTGTAGGTTAACTACCCAAGGAAATATTACGGTAAAAAAAGTGAGTGGAAGAACCACCATCGAATAATTGAAAAAAAATCGATGTAAAAAAAAGTCAGTGCCAGAATGTAAGTACCGCGTGGCCGATATGTTATGTCAAAAAGTTGGCGTTGTCACTGATTGGATGAAAATAATTATGGTACCTATTGGGAAAAAATAATTACGATAAATTGAAAAACTATGTTAAAGATTTAACATTAAAATAGATATGAGGTAAGTGCCACCCAAAATAACCTAGTTGTATTGTATAAATTATAGTAGCATGATGTTATTGTTTACGATAAAATGAAGAACTATGTTAAAGATCTAACATTAAAATAACTATATGAGATAAGTGCAACCCAAAATAATGTAGTTGTATTGTATATCAGTATAAATTATAGTAGCATACTGTTCACCGCAGAAATATTCAGCGCATTGTTACTATTCATCACGATTACTGTTCATATGAAAAAATATACAATGAATTGGAGAGCTCTAGCAAACAGGTTCAGCTTTTAAAGACAAAAAAACACATTGTAGCATACGCCACATGGCGAGTACTGATTGGAAGAAAGTTGCCATCTACAGTGAAGCACTCTCATGCAAGCAAATGGGTTCAGCTTTAATATATAGTAAGTATAGCATACGCCACATGGCGAGTACTGATTGGAATAAAGTTGTCATCTAGAGTGAAGCACTCTCATGCAAGCAAATGGGTTCAGCTTTAATATATAGTATAATTTGTAATCTCTCCTCACAAGTTTTCATTTAGCATTGTAAGTCTCCGATAGTGGATTGGTATACCCAAATACTTAATAGGGAAATAACCTTGCCCATAGCCAAATAACTAGGATAATGGGCGACGTCATCTTGAGCCTTCCATAGCAAAACAACTCGCTCTTATGGAAATTTATCTTTAGACCCGACAATTGCTCTAATGTTGAAAGGATTAACATCAGATTCTTTGCCATTCCGATGTCATGTTTCGTAAAAAATTATATCGTCAATGTATTGAAGGATAGATAAACCTCCATCAACAAGATAAGAAACCACACCTTTAGTTTGGCCATCAGCCTTAGCGAGTTCAATCACAACCAATGAAAAAAATAGAGCGCTAAATGAAATAGTGTGGTTCTTCTCTAAACACTATGCAAGTTATAACGTGTTAATAGCACACTATTTTCGCAAAAAGTAGAAAATTGATAGGTATAACATGTACATCAAGGATTGCGTAACATCCCTATTTTAGCTAAACCTAATTAGGGTTTGTTTGTGCATCATGAGCATCATGATATTTATTTTGTAACATCCTTGTTTTAGCTAAACCTAATAAGGGTTTGTTTGTGCATCATGAGCATCATGATTTTTTTCCTAAGAAAAATGCATAAAGGCAATGATTTGGAAAATCCTAGTGTTATGCGAATCTCTCTCTCAAATTCAAATGCTCAAGTTGTTTCAAAATTTCAAAATAAAATGTTTGGCACTTCTCCAATATGTTAAGAAGGCAATGGATATTTTCAAAAATTCAGAGAAGTCTGAAACTTCAAACAGATTTCAAAACTACGCAAAGGAATTTGAAAATAGACTTTGGAAAAAAAAGAGAGAAGAAAACCTCCCTTACATGTTGGGGTGCAGGCCAACTCTCTCGCTCTCTTCCCTCTCTCTCGCAGCCCAGCAGGCCGGCCTAGCAGATTCACATATTACTAGGATTTTTCAAATCATTTCCTTTATGCATTTTTCTTAGGAAAAAATATCATGATGCACAAACAAACCCTAATTAGGTTTAGCTAAAATAGGGATGCTATAGATTGTACCAGTTAAAAAGTTATCCAGAGTAATACATTCATAACTAATTAATAAGTTTCTACTCGATTATATCAACACGTTTTTCCTTCCTCTCATGGAGACAAAACATGCAGAAGACAAGAACAACCTAACTAAACTAAACGGAACTAAGAACTAAGAACTAAAAACTATAGAGCTAAACCATGGGGTCTACGGGCTACAGATACCACTACTGAACTACCTTCCGGTACAGGCCAAGTTGGATGAGAACATGCAAGGATGAAACTAGATATGACTGTCGCGTGCTACGCAAGAGGTGGTGGGCTAGTGGCCAGACGGCGAAGACTTGCGTCAGATCGAGCTCCTGGTCTAGCAGTTAGCGTTATAACGTTACAATAAATAGTGAGTTTAGCGCCCCTAATAGCGAGATTAGCGCCATAGCGAGCAAATTATGCATAGCGTAGCGTTTACCTTCTAAATACGCTATAGCGTTGCTATAACATCAAAATAGCGTGCTATTTTTTTTATGATCACAACAATGAACATATCATCAACTATATTAAATAGCATCGTTGGTAATAAAAGGTGACTATCAGGATCTCCTGATGCCTCATTCTTTCTCTTCAAGCAGTACCCGCAAAAGCGTAAGATTTTTTTGTGTCCCTGGTACCGACAGAAGTAGATGAATTTTTCTTGTGTCCCCAAATCAACCGTGGTGAGTGTCAAGCAACACGATGTATCGATAATGTAGATGCCAAGGGTATAAGTTATAACCGCCATTTGGAGAAAAAAACTAAAATGGTACAACCAAATGTGCATGCTAGGTCCACCCGTCAGGTCTGATCTATCCTTAGTAACTTGAAACGTGAGCAAAAAACTCAATTGGGAAAAAATTACTTGTCCATTTTTGTCAGGAAGTTTAACAGTGTAATCGGGAGATCATTTGTGATTTTGTATATGTTCTTTTTTTTTTATAGATTTTCTAGATCGTTGCCATCTCGGAACAAAAGGCCCTCAGTCCTGGTGCCAGCTTAATGCCTTAGTGCGCGTGGCAGGTTCAGAATGTTCATGGCAGAGCCACGGCTTAGGTGCTGTCCTAGGCAGAAGCCCACTGGCTAATCAACATATCCTTCACTATCCGAAGTGGAGAAACCATTTGCACTGCCACACTAAGATCAGAGAGTCCGAAGTGCTTCCTCCATGAGGAGCTGCTTGCCACAATAACAGTGCTATATGCCTATATAAGAGGCACTACCCATGTCAGAGTAGGCAGCAGCAGCAGCTAGCGAGTGATCTGCACTAGTGAAAGAACGACCACAGGCAGGTGTTTATCAGAGCTAAGAAAGTCAGGGAGATGACAATGAGGCCGCTCATCTTTCTTGCCTTGGCCGTCCTGCTCGCCTGTGTCGCGCTGGAAGGGGGCGCTGAGGCTGCCGGCGAGTGCGGGAAGTCGTCCGCCGATCGGATGGCCCTGCGAATGGCGCCATGCATTTCGGCGGCAGACGACCCGGAGTCCGCACCGACGGGAAGCTGCTGCTCGGCGGTGCACACCATCGGCAAGAGCCCCAGCTGCCTATGCGCAGTCATGCTGTCCGGTACCGCCAAGATGGCCGGGATCAAGCCTGAGGTCGCAATCACCATCCCCAAGCGCTGCAACATTGCCGACCGCCCCGTCGGCTACAAGTGCGGAGGTACACATAATCTGCTAATTCCTAATATTGTCTCTAGCTTCTTGCTTCAGCTTGGATATTGTTCTCGATTTCGTAATAACGCTCAGTCTGGTTTTCTCTTTCTTTTTTTTGACAGATTACACGCTGCCTTGATAACGCAGCTTTGCTACCGATCGAACGAATGCCGTGGAAGGCATTGTGTGGGAATAAGCGAGGCATGTGTGGCTCCACTTAGGTGGGGCTCTAGCAACATCGTTGTGCCTGCATGTGTGTGCTTGTGGAAACATGTTCCCAATCATCTAATGTTTCGTCTCTGTTAAACCTATGTGAACGTCTCTCTTTGATTGTCATGTGTACGCAAGCAAGCTCCCCAAATCGTCACATGTCAGAAACAGTTAACGATATATTGGCCTTACTTGATCAATAAAGTATGAACTACCTAAGTATAGGACATCCACAGACAACGCATCAGTAAACAGGTGGGTCGTGTGGCTTAGAATGGCAACTATCTCGGTTTTGGTTTCAGGGTTTAGGGTCAAGTCCATCACAAGATGAAGTACAACGTGCCCGATTCTCCTAAAAAAGAAGCAGGACTTATTTGAATGAAAATAGACAAGCCTAGGCTAGGTGCACATGGGAGAAAATGAATAGGGAACGACTAGCACTCTACTGCTTAATTATCGGCCATATAACAACACCCACTATTGTTGATAAACTTTTTGAGACAATCAGTTTCGACGATAGTTCAAATCAGAGATTTATTTTGTATTGTGTACTCATTTGCAACCACGGTTTGAACTTTGTGCAAAAAAACCATGACTCAAGAAGGGAAAAGCTCTGTTGCAATCCATGGAGAACTGGATAATCCCAGTTGTAACTTATTTCAAACTCTCAACCCAGTATGAATGGTAATCCAGCTGATCACTTGACTAAGCCTAGCTTAATTTTCATGTAGATTAGAATTATAATCCCGAAATGAATAATATCTATCTAGGTGCACACAATTAAAGACAGAGTGATCTATCATCCAATTGGAAGCTCATTTCTAGACACTAAAATAATTTTGCGGACTAAATCTTCTTTCTGATTCACAATCCTCCTTCACCATTGGCCTCATATCGACTAATGCTTCCATACTAAGTGATATGTTTTGGTCAACCTTTTAAGGCTCGTTTGTTAACAAGGTGTCACGTAAATTGCCAACTTCTTTTATAACAAGTTACGGCGTGGTAATTACGATAGCAGTATCATGCAAACTTCTCTAATCTTCTTTCGGAACCTTTCGAGCCAAAAAAATGTCATCAAAATACGTTACTAGGTCAAGTTTCAAAGTTCTCTTCAACATATAGCCGACAATTAGAAGACGTAAATCTCATTCACAGTTTGAGAGTTGAAACATTTGAAAGTTTCTAGTTTAGCAAAAAAGATTGACACATTGACATCTTTTAATAGGTATTAGCACATGTATACAAAATAACCAAAAAAAACATATGTCACACTGGCCGTATATATGGATAACACGTTCACACTACATTACCATCCTTAATTTAGGCAATCAAGTCTCGCCAAGTCTCGATTCAGATCCACCGCAGGGCTCTGGTCATGTCCAAATAAGAGAGGGGACTAGTGTTATCACAACCACGGCAACATGTGGTGCTCATGTCCAAAGAGAATAAAACCCTTGAAATTTCCATGGCGGCCATGATCTTATTTTTTTATTTGACCTAACGCGGCCACAACCTTGGGTTGTTCTATCTAGTGTTCTGCAGAAGGAAAACACCAACACTACAAGGAAAAGGCCTACCCCCGGCGAACCTAAAAGGCCCATTGCCGGCGCACCACGAGCCCGCCGGTGCGAACGGGCCGGTGATAATTGGCCACTGCCGGCTGATACGTCCAAAACGTATCTACTTTCCCGAACACTTTTGCTATTGTTTTGCCTCTAATTTGTGTATTTTGGATGCAACTAACACAGACTAACGCTGTTTTTTCAGAACCGTTCAGTGTCTCGTTTTTGTGCAGAAATCCAACTTTCAGGAAAATCCTCGGAATTTATGCGAAAGGTCCTATTTTCCCAGAATACTGACGGAGCCAGAAGGGCAAGCCAGGTGGGGGCCCGAGGGCCCCACACACTAGGCCGGTGCGGCCCAGGAGGGGCCCGCGCGGCCCTAGTGTGTGGCGGCCTCGGCTGGCCCCCGACGCCCTCTTTCGGACTACTTATTGCCTTCGACCTAAAAACGCACGAGGAGAAGTCGAAGTCGCCAGAAACCCTCCAGAACGCCGCCACATCGCGAAACTCCGTCTCGGGAGCCAGAAGTCTCCGTTCTGGCACTACGCCGGGACGGGGAATTGGAGGAGATCATCGCCGCCATCACCACCGACGCCTCTACATCAACCAGCCATGTTTCCCCCATCCATGTGTGAGTAATTCCCCCGCTGTAGGCTGAAGGGGATGGTAGGGATTGGATAAGATTGGTCATGTAATAGTCATAAGATTGTTAGGGCATAGTGCCTAGTGTCCGGAATTGGTACTTTGATGATATTGTTGCAACTTGTTATGCTTAATGCTTGTCACTAGGGCCCGAGTGCCATGATCTCAGATCTGAACATGTTATTATTTCATCATGATATTCATTGTTTATGGTCTTACCTGCAAGTTGTATACACATGTCGCTGTCCGGAACCAATGGCCCCGAAGTGACAGAAATCGGGACAACCGGAGGGGATGGTAGTGATGTGAGGATCACATGTGTTCACGGAGTGTTAATGCTTTGCTCCGGTACTCTATTAAAAGGAGTACCTTAATATCCAGTAGATTCCCTTGAGGCCCGGCTGCCACCGGCTGGTAGGACAAAAGATGTTGTGCAAGTTTCTCATTGCGAGCACGTACGACTATAATTGGAACACATGCCTATTGATTGCTTTGTACTTAGACAACGTTTTATTATTATCTGCAAATGCCCTGCTTGATTGTTACATGAGTTTCTCTCATCCATGCAACGCCCGTTATCCGTCCCCGTGCCTACAGTATTTTAATCCTGCCGTTTACTATAATCACTATTGCTGCCTCTGTTACTCTGCTGCTGTTATTTCATTATCACTCTTGCTATAAAGCTGTTACCTCTTGATAAACTCTTGCGAGCAAGTCTGTTTCCAGGTGCAGCTGAATTGACAACTCCGTTGTTAAGGCTTTCAAGTATTCTTTGTCTCCCCTTGTGTTGAATCAATAAATTGGGTTTTACTACCCGCGAAGACTGCTGCGATCCCCTATACTTGTGGGTCATCAAGACTGTTTTCTGGCGCCGTTGCCGGGGAGCATAGCTTTATTTGGAAGTTCACTTGGATTGATATTGTTTGCTGCAAATTCTCCATCATGGGTAAACCTCGCGATCCTAAAGTCGCCATATTACCATCCACTACAAGGAAAGGTACAACTCTGAGTACCTCTGCTGCTCTTGATTCACCATCTGTGATTGATAAACTTGTTTCACCGCCACATGCTTCACATGCTGGTACTTCTGCTGAATCTAAAAATTCTTATGATATTGATAATGTTTCTGCTGTGCTTGATGATAGTGGTTCATTGGGATCCTTTCTAGATGCTAAAATTGCTAGGTCTAGACAAATTGAAAATGCTGAAACTCCTGATGCTACTACACCTGTTAATTCACCTGAACTTGATTATTCTAGTGATGATCCTGATGAAGATTATGTGGAGCTTAATGATGATTTTATTAATAGATGCAATGCTACTGCTGATGCAAGTAAAATTAAAAAGTTTCTCACACAATATACTGTTAGACATAAGTTATCTCCTGATCCTAAATTTGCCACATCTCCTATATGCATTAAGGATAAAGATTATGATTTTTCTCTTGATCTATCTCATATAGCTATTGTAGAGAAAACATCCTTTTGTGGTACTGAAAAAGAAAGTGCTGTAGAACACATGATTGAACTTTCTTCTATGAGTAGCTTGTTTTCTGATGATATCAAGATGCGTACTTACTTTGTCGCTAAAATTTTTCCTTTCTCATTAAAGGATGATGCTAAAACTTGGTATAATAATTTGCCTCCTGGTTCTATTAAAAGTCCATCTAATTTGCGTGATGTTTTCTTTCGAAAATACTTTCCTGCTAGTGCTCAACATGCTACTTTACAGAGAATCTACAGATTTGATCAGGGAGATGAAGAGAAATTGCCTGCGGCATGGGCAAGATTTTGTTCTCTTATCAGAGCTAGACCTGGACATGATTTGGAAAAGAATGATCTACTTGATATATTTTATAGTGGACTAACCATTGAATCTAGAGCATATTTGGATAGTTGTGCTGGTTGTGTTTTCAGGAAAAGAACTCCAGACGAAGCTGAAGAATTATTGGCTAGAATAAGCCGGAATCATGATGATTGGGAAACACCTGAACCAACTCCAACGCCAATATTGAAGAAGAGGGGTTTAATTGAATTGAATGATGAAGATATGCGGGAAGCTAAGAAGTCTCTCAAGGAGAAAGGTATTAAATCCGAAGATGTGAAGAATCTACCTCCTATAGAAGATATATGTGAGATAATTCCCCCTTCATCCATGATTGAGGTAAACTCCCTTCAACGCTTTACTAGGGAAGATATTCCGTATTCAAAACCTCCTGCGCAATGCTTAGATGAGTTTGATAATTATATTGTTAAGCAAGAAAATTTTAATATGAGAGTAGAGAATCATCTAATGGAAAATTCCCAAGCTATTAGCAATTTGCATGATATTGTGGAGAGAACCTCCAATGATGTTAAGGTGCTTGTTAAACATTTTCAAATGATTCAAACTCAAATTGATCAACTCACTAAAGTGCAAAATGATTTGCTAAATAATAATTCTAAAGAGAAACATGGTTATGAAGTAACAACTAGAGGTGGTGTCTCTACCCAGGATCCTCTATATCCTGAAGGGCATCCCAAAAGAATTGAACAAAATTCTCAACGCATTGAACCTAGTGCTCATTCTAAGAAGAAAAAGAAGAAGAAACATAAAAATGTTGTAGAATCCTCTGAACCTGCTAATGATCCTAATAGTATTTCTATTTCCGATGCTGAAACTGAAAGTGGTAATGAACATGATAATGATAATGATAATGATAAGAATGATGTTTCTGATAAAGAAGAGGTAGAAGATGAACCTGAAAAGCATGCTAAAAATAAAAAGTATACTAAAGAAGATTTTATTGGTGGTACGTCTGCTGAATCTGAAAATTCTCATAATATTGATAATGTTTCTACTGTGCTTGATGATAGTGGTTCATTGGGATCCTTTCTAGATGCTACAATTGCTAGGTCTAGACAAATTGAAAATGCTGAAACTCCTAATGAAAATGCCACTACACCTGTTAATTCACCTGAACTTGATTATTCTAGTGATGATCCTGATGAAGATTATGTGGAGCTTAATGATGATTTTATTGATAAATGCAATTCTATTACTGATGCAAGAAACATTCAAAAGTTTCTCGCACAATATACTGTTAGACATAAGCTATCTCATGATCCTGAATTTGCTACATCTCCTATATGCATTAAGGATAAAGATTATGATTTTTCTCTTGATCTATCTCATATAGCTATTGTAGAGAAAGCACCCTTTTGTGGTACTGAGAAAGAAAGTGCTGTAGAACACATGATTGAACTTTCTTCTATGAGTAGCTTGTTTTCTGATGATGTCAAGATGCGTACTTATTTTGTCACTAAAATTTTTCCTTTCTCATTAAAGGATGATGTTAAAACTTGGTATAATAATTTGCCTCCTGGTTCTATTAAAAGTCCAACTGATTTGCGTGATGTTTTCTTTCGAAAATACTTTCCTGCTAGTGCTCAACATGCCGCTTTATAGAAAATTTATAGATTTGACCAGGGAGATGAAGAGAAATTGCCTGAGGCTTGGGCAAGATTTTGTTCTCTTATCAGAGCTCGACCTGGACATGATTTAGAAAAGAATGATCTACTTGATATATTTTATAGTGGACTAACCATTGAGTCTAGGGCATATTTGGATAGTTGTGCTGGTTGTGTTTTCAGGAAAAGAACTCCAGCATTTAAGCTGAGGAATTATTGGCTAAAATAGGCCGGAATCATGATGATTGGACTACGCCTGAACCAACCCCGACACCAATATTGAAGAAGAGGGGTATGATTAAATTAAATGATGAAGATATGAGGGAAGCCAAGAAGTCTCTCAAGGAGAAAGGTATTAAATCTGAAGATGTGAAGAATCTACCTCCCATAGAAGATATATGTGAGATAATTCCTCCTGCATCCATGATTGAGGTAAATTCCCTTCAGCGCTTTACTAGGGAAGATATTCCGTATTCAAAACCTCCTGCGCAATGCTTAGATGAGTTTGATAATTATATTGTTAAGCAAGAAAATTTTAATATGAGAGTAGAGAATCATCTAATGGAAAACTCTCGAGCTATTAGTGAATTGCATGGTATTGTGGAGAGAACCTCCAATGATGTTAAGATGCTTGTTAAACATTTTCATATGGTTCAAACTCAAATTGATCAACTCACTAAAGTGCAAAATGACTTATTGGAAAATAATTCTAAAGAAAAACATGCTTATGAAGTAACAACTAGAGGTGGTGTTTCTACCCAGGATCCTCTATATCCTGAAGGGCATCCCAAAAGAGTTGAACAAGATTCTCAACAAACTAAAACTAGTGCTCCATCAAAGAAAAAGAAACATAAAAATGTTGTAGAATCCTCTGAACCTGTTAATGATCCTAATAGTATTTCTATTTCTGATGCTGAAACTGAAAGTGGTAATGAACATGATAAAGATAATGATAAGAATGATGCTTCTGATAAAGAAGAGGTTGAAGAAGAACCTGAAAAGCATGCTAAAAATAAAAAGTGCACTAAAGAAGATTTTATTGCTGAGAAACATGGTAATGAAAGAGAACTTTGGTTCAAAAGCAAATGCCTTTTCCTGCTAAGAAACTAAAATCAAAGGAAGAAGAACACTATAATAAAGTTTGTGATTGGATGAAACCATTATTCCTGCAAATCCCTTTGACTGATGCTATTAAATTGCCTCCTTATTCAAAGTATATGAAAGATATTGTTACTAACAAAAGGAAAATTCCTAATGAGGAGATTTCCACTATGCTTGCTAATTACTCTTTCAATGGCAAAGTTCCAAAGAAGTTGGGCGACCCAGGTATACCTACTATTCCTTGTTCTATTAAGAATAATTATGTTAAAACTGCTCTATGTGATTTGGGAGCGGGTGTTAGTGTTATGCCTTTCTCTCTTTATAAGAGACTTTACTTAGATAAGTTGATACCTACTGATATATCTTTGCAAATGGCTGATAAATCTACTGCTATTCCTGTTGGTATATGTGAGGATGTTCCTGTTCAAGTTACTAATAACTGCTTGATATTAACTGATTTTGTTGTGTTGGAAATGCCTGAAGATGATAATATGTCTATTATTCTTGGGAGACCTTTTCTTAACACCGCAGGGGCTGTTATTGATTGCAATAAAGGAAAGGTTACTTTCAATGTTGATGATAGGGAGCACACCGTCTATTTCCCCAAGAGGATTGATAAAGTATGTGGAGTTAATACTATTTCTAATGTGAGAACTATCAGAGTTGGAACTATCGATTGTCCTATATATGAGCCTAAAGAAGAATATCAAACTCTTGTGATTGGATCCATATCAATACAATTCAAGGTAACATGATTGATTTGAGGTTTATTTCTTCTTATGCTATGTAAAATTTATTTGGTGGCAAGACTTGATCAACCTTGTTAACAAATACTTTTTATATGCATAGAGGAGGTAAACAACATCTCTTTCTTCCTCCACTTGCTCTAGTTCTTTTGTAGCACTTTTATTTTGCAAAGTTCCTTAGTTATTTAGAGATTTCAAAAAAAATTCCTGGCCAGTAATAATAAACTTAATACCCAGAAATGTGCATTTTTCAAAGTTTTCAAAAATTCACAAAAATTATACCGTTGGTCCTATTTTTCGACGAGGCACCTGGGAGCACCTGGGGATGACCAGTGGGGCACCCCAGGGTGGCACCCCACAGGCTGGCGCGGCCAGCAAGGGGGGCACGCCACCCTGGTGTGTGGGCCCCCCTTTACCCCACTTTAGCATCTCTTCCTCTCACACTCTTCTCTCTCCCGAAAAAATCGATACCAGCTTCCTCTCACTCGTGTTTTTGCTCAAGAACTCCGGATTTCTCGATCTCTTTGCTCAGCCCAGATTTCTGTCTGAAATTTGGCACATTTGCTTTTCGGTATGTGACTCCTTCGATTATCCAAGTAGAATTTTGTTTGGTGGAGTATATCTTGCATATTTTGCTGCTGTAGGTAACATGTTTAGTGAGCTTGCATGCTTGTTCTAAGTGGTAGAAACTAGTTTTGATGCATGATTAGTACTCTAGCAAGTTCCTATGGTAGTTTCCCTCAATTATATGTCACCAAATCAAGTTTTATATTGTTTGTTGAAAAATTTCAAAAAAGGGGAATGGACAACTTTAACTTTGGAGAAGTGTTCCAAGGGGAGACAACAAGCACGGGGAGGCCCTCTAGGTCATCCACCCGATGCAGGCCATCCTACAATGAGGATCTCATCGCACCAAGCTTCGCACCCGAGGAGGACAATGGAGTCCCCAACGCTGCATCCTTTCCATGCTATGACTTTTTGAGTAATGCAGGGTTGTTAGATGATTTCTTTACCCTCGTCGGTAGGGAAAGTTTGACCACCTATGTGGGAGATGAGAGTGAGCAATACTACACGCTCACTAAAATCTTTGTGGAGAGCTTCAAGTTCAACAATAAGCACTTTCACCCAACAGTTTCATTCAAGATCTATGGTAAACCTATTACTATGACGTTGGAAAATTTTTGTGCTGCATTGGGTATTGTCCCTGTAGGTACAGCAAGGAAGATCGAGGACAACCCAAGGGAATTGTTGGAGCTCTATCGAGGGATCACCAATGATGATTGTCGCACCATCCAGCGTGGCAAGATAAGAAACATTCAACTCCCCGCCATTAAGTATTTTGCTTATTACATTGGTACTAGCATTCTTGGTAGGGAGAACACTAGCAACATATCTAGCTATCACCTTGGTTTCTTAATTGTTGCACTCACTGGGGAAACACCTTATCATCTTGGTGCTCTTGTTGCTCGCCGCTTGTCCAACAAGGGGCCTATATTTGGAGGAGTTATTGCTTCGCGCATTTTAGCATATTTAGATCTTCCTCTTGACTCTACTGATGTAAAAATAACCCCTATGAGGCTCGATATTGCTGCTATGAAGAGTCACCAATTTGTTACCGCCGACTCTAGTTTAGATAATATTGTCTATAGAATATTGTTTGCTGACGGGGAAGAAAGGGAAATCCTTTTGCCACAGCCAGATTTGTTTAGTATTGACAGGAAACCTTGGTCGCGCTCCAAGGAGGAGGTGGATGAGCAATTGAAGATACAAGGCTTCCACCAGCAGCATGACTCCGAGGACGCCGAGCCCTCCTACGACTACACCGTCACGTATCCGGGTGCTTCTTCCAGCACCTACCCGGAATATGATCCATCTTCGTACTACGAAGGTGCTTCTTCATGGGCACCATGGGGTTGATCTCCACTTAGGCCAAAAGCCTAAGCTTGGGGGGAGGTATACCGGCATCACTCATTCTTTGCATATTATGGTTGCTGGATACTTGTACATACTTGTTTAGTTTCTTTGAGTGGTTTTCTAATGAGAGGAAGATGATATTTGGGGAAGTGCTGCCTGAAAACAGATTCTGGACTGTTACTAAAAAAATTCGTGCGCACAGCCAGAACGTTATTTTGAGCTGCCAATTTTTGTGCATGTTCCCCAGGTTGTTATCTAACTTTCATTAGTTGAACACTTTTCGAGCTGAGCAACGGAAGATTTTTGTAAAAATCGATTTCTGTACTGCTGTCAGGATTTGGCAGATTTCTGCCATCTTGTTTTTCTGTGTTTCTTTTAGTTTTCATTTTCTTATTCGTACTTTGTTTCTTTCCTAAAACACCAAAAGACCAAAAATATTTCTGTTGTTTCTCTTCACCACTTGTTTATTTTAGTTTCTTGATTTTACCTTACTTTATTTGCTATTGCTAGTTTGCTATAAGAAAACCCAAAAAGATTTTGCTTTGTTTGCTTGTTTCCTTTTGTTCTTGCTTCCAAATTCGAAATCACCAAAAATATTTGCTGTTCTTCTTTGGTTTTGTAAAGTTCTTTATGAGTTCAATGGTCTTCGGTGGCTGGAGCGTGGTTTTCATTTCATATTATCCAAGCTACACAAGTGAAAGGCAATAATGACGATATTCGACAATCTGATTGTGGTGAGAGGCTAGTATGAACTCTATTTGTTTTCATTTTTGTACATATACTCATCCATGTGAGCATGCTTAGTTGGTTCATGTGAGGTATATGTCATTTAAGGAAGTCTAGTAGTTCATGATCTCTCATGTTTAGCTCCAATCTATTAATATGAGTAGCATGTCATGAATGTTTGCTTGCATTGTTTTATTCATAAATAGGTATGATATTGTGGTATCCTCCTCTGAATAATTCGTTTGAATTAACTTGGCACATGCTCACGCATGCATATGACTGAACAAGAGTCAATTAAGCCTCAATGATTTACATTGCCTCAGAGTTCTTGTATCACTTTTATGCCTAAGTTAATTTATTTTGCCGCAAGCATGATTATGACAGTTACTGCTCTCTTGATTTGTCGCTCCCTAGTCTTTTGCTAGCCTTCACTTGTACTGAGCGGGAACACTGCTCGTGCTTCCAAACCCCTGAAAACCAAGTTGTTCCAAAGTGTCCACCATAAATACCTATGCATGGCATTTCAAACCATTCCAAGTAAATTCTCATGCGCTACCTTTAAAACCTTAAAAATGTTTCTCAATTTGTGTTAATGTTTCATAGCTCATGAGGAAGTATGTGGTGTTTAACCTTCAACCTTGTCATTTACTCTTGACGGACTTTCATTATGGACTAGTGGCACATCCGCTTATCCAATAATTTTGCAAAAAGAGCTGGCAATGGGGTTCCCAGCCCCGATTAATCAAACTTCATTAATAATTCTCTTCACATGTTTTGCTCTGATCCATCAGTAAGCAACTTAATTTTGCAAATAGACACTCCTCCATGGTATGTGATTGATGGAAGGCACCCGAGGATTCGGTTAGCCATGGCTTGTGTAAGCAAAGGTTGGGGGGAGTGTCACTCATAATAAAACTAAAATACGTGTGTAAACAAAAGAGAAGAGGGATGATCTACCTTGCTGGTAGAGATAACGTCCTTCATGGGAGCCGCTCTTGGAAGTCCGGTTGGCGAGGTAGTTGGTGTACCCATTACCATTCGTTGACAATAACAAACACCTCTCAAAACAATTTTACTCCTGTTTTAAAAATGAAAAGCTCTAGCGCATGTTAATCCCTGCTTCCCTCTGCGAAGGGTCAATCTTTTACTTTTATGTTGTGTCTCCATCCTTTCTTTGAGCACTTTCTTGAGAGCACAACTGTCATTCTTAGTATAATATGCTTGTCTCAAAATATGATTGATTGTGGTATAACTTTGATGCTTTTATCTTTGACAATCACTATTTCTAGTCTTTCTATGAACTTCAGAGGTGCCTGAGCATTTATGTTTTGCTGATCAAATATGGGCAAGCGAGATACCACTCTATCATACTCTTTTATGAACATTGCAATCCTGCTTATATACATGATTCATGATGCTTATTATTAATTGTTGGTACTTTTCCATGATTGACATAGCTATTGGATGATCTTATTTGCATGTATCTTATTATGAACTGCCTAAGTGTTAGCCATAGCATGAGAATATTTACATCATATGAACAAATGTGTTCGTGAAAGTTCTTTTATCGCTCAGTTGTTAACTGAATTGCTTGAGGACAAGCAATAAGCTAAGCTTGGGGGGAGTTGATACGTCCAAAACGTATCTACTTTCCCGAACACTTTTGCTATTGTTTTGCCTCTAATTTGTGTATTTTGGATGCAACTAACACGGACTAACGCTGTTTTCAGCAGAACTGTTCTGGTGTCTCGTTTTTGTGCAGAAATCCAACTTTCAGGAAAATCCTCAGAATTTATGCGAAAGGTCCTATTTTCCCAGAATACTGACGGAGCGTAAGGGCAAGCCAGGTGGGGGCCCGAGGGCCCCACACACCAGGCCGGCGCGGCCCAGGGAGGGGCCCGCGCGGCCCTAGTGTGTGGCGGCCTCGGCTGGCCCCCGACGCCCTCTTTCGGACTACTTATTGCCTTCGACCTAAAAACGCATGAGGAGAAGTCGAAGTCGCCAGAAACCCTCCAGAACGCCGCCACATCACGAAACTCCGTCTCGGGAGCCAGAAGTCTCCGTTCTGGCACTCCGCCGGGACGGGGAATTGGAGGAGATCATCACCGCCATCACCACCGACGCCTCTACATCAACCAGCCATGTTTCCCCCATCCATGTGTGAGTAATTCCCCCGCTGTAGGCTGAAGGGGATGGTAGGGATTGGATGAGATTGGTCATGTAATAGTCATAAGATTGTTAGGGCATAGTGCCTAGTGTCCGGAATTGGTACTTTGATGATATTGTTGCAACTTGTTATGCTTAATGCTTGTCACTAGGGCCCGAGTGCCATGATCTCAGATCTGAACATGTTATTATTTCATCATGATATTCATTGTTTATGGTCTTACCTGCAAGTTGTATACACATGTCGCTGTCGGGAACCAATGGCCCCGAAGTGACAGAAATCGGGACAACCGGAGGGGATGGTAGTGATGTGAGGATCACATGTGTTCACGGAGTGTTAATGCTTTGCTCCGGTACTCTATTAAAAGGAGTACCTTAATATCCAGTAGATTCCCTTGAGGCCCGGCTGCCACCGGCTGGTAGGACAAAAGATGTTGTGCAAGTTTCTCATTGCGAGCACGTACGACTATAATTGAAACACATGCCTATTGATTGCTTTGTACTTAGACACCGTTTTATTATTATCTGCAAATGCCCTGCTTGATTGTTACATGAGTTTCTCTCATCCATGCAACGCCCGTTATCCGTCCCCGTGCCTACAGTATTTTAATCCTGCCGTTTACTATAATCACTACTGCTGTCTCTGTTACTCTGCTGCTGTTATTTCACTACTGCTACTACTATAAAACTGTTACTACTGATAAACTCTTGCGAGCAAGTCTGTTTCCAGGTGCAGCTGAATTGACAACTCCGTTGTTAAGGCTTTCAAGTATTCTTTGTCTCCCCTTGTGTCGAATCAATAAATTGGGTTTTACAACCCGCGAAGACTGCTGCGATCCCCTATACTTGTGGGTCATCACCGGCGCACCAGGCAGTGCGCCGGCGATAGGACGGATACTGCCGGCGCGCCATCGACGCTTCGTCGGCAAAAGACAAGCTCCACCGGTGCACCAGCAGCTGCGCCGGCAGTAGTGCTTCCAGCACTGGCGCATGCCACGTGCGCCGGCAGTAGGTCATTTAGGTGCGCCGGCAATAAATTCGAAAATTCTTTTTTCAGCTTTTTTCCAGCATATTAGAATACATATTTGACAACAGTATATATTTACAACACAATTCATATTTGTACAGCAGCACATGCAATATGAGAAGCACATAGAGAGTCAAGTATCATTTCGGTATCAATACACAACTCTCGTTCCGGAATGTTGATTCATACAACACATGTGCATATGCAACACCGAACGACGAAGTTTCACAAAGTTAGAAGTCTCGGTACATAGTCGTCACAAGTATCATCATACACCTCACAATGTAGGTCCTAACCTAAACTACAATCACATAGAACATGACCAACATGGTCATGATGACCATCATCACGAAGGCCATGGTCTTCATCCGGTTCCTCCTCATGTCCCTCATCTCTCCCGCTACATAACGGGCGTATCTTCCTTCCGCCTCCACCCTAGTGGGGTATCCCTTGTAGCTGTTGCCGCTGAAACGGTGCACCTGTCTCCGACAGTCCTCCCAGTCGTCGTAGACTCCAGGAACCCTCGATCCCCTTGTACACGACATATGTCGTCGGCATCTCCATTCACAAGACAAGTAAAACGTTAGTACCAATGCAATGAACAAGTGCCAACTCAAATAAGAGACAAGTAGTACGAACTAAATAGCATGTGCCTCATACTTTGTTGGTTGAAATAAATAATAACATACAGGGATGGGGTCAGCGAGGCTAGGTAGGATGCACAATAGATTGATATTTGTGGCCATCACACCAAGCCTCACTGGCCCCACCCCGGAGTGTACAAGTGACCGAACATTTTAATCATCGGCCAATGCAATTAAGAAGTGGGAACTCAAATAAAAGACAAGTAGTACGAATTAAATAGCGTGCCTCATACTTTGTCGGTCGAAGTAAGGAGTTGTGCAATACTACTCGGACCGGTCCTGGAGACCTACTATATAATTAGAGCTAGATAGGCAGAGAGGCCACAATTGTGCACATATATCCTCGATTTGCATTAATATTGCATTATTTTCATTTATTTCGATGATTTAATGAACTCTATTACAAAGTCCCGTGTTTTGGTATTTAATTCACGAGACAAAAAACCTCTTGTTTCGTATTTTATTTTTTAGGGATCTTTAGGGAATAAATTAAATCGAGGAAAAATACCACGGAAGTTTTCACCAGAGAGAAGACCACCAGCACAAGGAGTCAAAGGGCAGAACCCCGAGGCCCAAGATGGACCCCAAGGCGCGGCATGATACCCCTGTCGTGCCATAGGGCCCATTTGGCCCTCATGTGTCGCCTAACCTCTGTCTTTTTATGGGGAAATTTGTATCGCAGAAAATGTTACGTCATAATTTTTCCGAGATTTACAGAGGAGGTGGCGGAGGAAAAAGTCTTCTCCTTTTGCGGGAGAGGTCAGATCATGATCCTCCGAGGCATCCTCCGTGGGGAAATCAAAGCCATATCAAAAACCAAGAACACATCCTTGGCGTAGGGGCACTCTTTCCATCAATATCTCCATCATCTCTAACATCAGCACCGACTCCATCTCGAAGATATACTTCATCCCCCTCATAGTTGTGATAGATCGGAACGCTAAATAAGTTTCTAGTGTTGTGTGCATGCCTTTTTATAAGGCATCTTGTTGTTATTTGGTTGAGAAGTTATATTTGTCAAATTGTGTTGCATATGCCATTGATCATTTCCATGTTTCACCGTTGTGAGTAGTTTTCCATGTTCATGAGGGCATAAGGTAGATTGGCTATGATTTCTATATAGTTTGTCATGAGTATTTGGTCAAGTTTTGTACTTTTATGTGGTTTATGATGATAATATACGAACATCGACTGCGTGTTACTTCACCTATAGGGGCTCATATGGTTGCACCTTAGTCTAATGAAAAGGAGTATGGGTGGTTGGAGATGATAGAAACCATGTCCAAATCTTTAGAGTTGCAATATGATGCTTTATATGATCAGGGACCTTAGAACTTAAAGTAATGGTTGGAAATTTATGTCTTCTTGAATCCCTAGTTGACTCATGTAAATGTCTTAGGGACCATTCATTAGAGGTGTGTTTTCTCATCCTTGTGGTTGCACCTGTTTTAGGCTCCATCCAACGAGAATAAAATTTGAGAAAATATTTACCATGCTTTTATAGATATCATTATGCCATGAAGTATGTGCCGCCCTGGAGAACGCTTGTCCCATATAGAAACACACACAAGCTTGTCCTCTTGCTAAAGAGAGGATTTGGCTTTCTCTGAAAAGAGCATTTGCTTTACTTGCAATTTACTTTACCAGTATTTTACTTTACTTGATATTTACTTTCCCACCAACTATAATCAACAAAATACAAATCTTGCATCTTTCAAGTTCACTTAGTTGAATTTGCTAACTAATACCTTCAATTCCTCATGGATTTGACAACCTTCCGTATTCAAAAGGTACTACGGTTGATCCCCTACAATTGTGGGTTACCAACCACTGTCATCTTGTGGGACGTGCTATTCACCGTCAGACGAAGAAACTAAGTTGTCGTAGAAGTAGATGGTGTGAAAACCATCATAAAGGCACAAAATTAAAACTTGATCGAGGCTTCCATCCTACAGAATTTCGTAAGTTCTCTCCAACAAGGGCAACCAAAATAGGTTTAGTTTGCCTCGTGAGTGACTTGAACGATGTACCTCCTGGTAGGCACTGAACCCTGGACCAGGGTGACTTCAAATTGTCCCGGATGATGAATGTCTCTATTGATATAGTCCATGAAGTCAGGTCTTGCCCCGAATGGGATGGTTTAGGCACAATTATATATAAGAAAAGATTAATTACCTCAGAGGCACAATTGGACACTGATACGTCTCAAACGTATCTATAATTTCTTATGTTCCATGCTACTTTTATGATGATACTCACATGTTTTATACACATTATATGTCATATTTATGCATTTTCCGGCACTAACCTATTGACGAGATGCCGAAGAGCCGATTCTTGTTTTTGCTGTTTTTGGTTTCAGAAATCCTAGTAAGGAAATATTCTCGGAATTGGACGAAATCAACGCCCAGGGGCCTATTTTTCCACGAAGCTTCCAGAAGACCGGAGGGGAGACGCAGTGGGGCCACGGGGCGCCGCCACACTAGGGCGGTGCGGCCTATAGGGGGCCCGCGCGGCCCTAGCGTGTGGGGCCCTCGTGACTCTCCCGACTCCGCCCTTCCGCCTACTTAAAGCCTCCGTCGCGAAACCCCCAGTACCGAGAGCCACGATACGGAAAACCTTCCAGAGACGCCGCCGCCGCCAATCCCATCTCGAGGGATTCAGGAGATCGCCTCCGGCACCCTGCCGGAGAGGGGAATCATCTCCCGGAGGTCTCTTCATCGCCATGATTGCCTTCGGATCGATGTGTGAGTAGTTCACCCCTGGACTATGGGTCCATAGCAGTAGCTAGATGGTCGTCTTCTCCTCATTGTGCTATCATGTTCGATCTTGTGAGCTGCCTATCATGATCAAGATCGTTTATTTGTAATCCTACATGTTGTGTTTGTTGGGATCCGATGGATATTGAATACTATGTCAAGTTGATTATCAATCTATCATATATGTTGTTTATGTTCTTGCATTCTCTCCGTTGCTAGTAGAGGCTCTGGCCAAGTTGATACTTGCGACTCCAAGAGGGAGTATTTATGCTCGATAGTGGGTTCATGCCTCCATTAAATCTGGGACAGTGACAGAAAGTTCTAAGATTGTGGATGTGCTGTTGCCACTAGGGATAAAACATTGATGCTTTGTCTAAGGATATTTGTGTTGATTACATTACGCACCATACTTAATGCAATTGTCTGTTGTTTACAACTTAATACTGGAGGGGGTTCGGATGATAACCTGAAGGTGGACTTTTTAGGCATAGATGCATGCTGGATGGCGGTCTATGTACTTTGTCGTAATGCCCTGATTAAATCTCATAGTACTCATCATGATATTTGTATGTGCATTGTTATGCCTTCTTTATTTGTCAATTGCCCAACTGTAATTTGTTCACCCAACATCTGCTATCTTATGGGAGAGACACCACTAGTGAACTGTGGACCCCGGTCCTATTCTTTACATCTGAAATACAATCTACTGCAATTGTTCTTTACTGTTCTTCGCAAACAAACATCATCATCCACACTATACATCTAATCCTTTGTTTACAGCAAGCCGGTGAGATTGACAACCTCGCTGTTACGTTTGGGCAAAGTTCTGTGATTGTGTTGTGCAGGTTCCACGTTGGCGCAGGAATCCCTGGTGTTGCGCCGCACTACACTCCTCCGCCATCAACCTTCAACGTGCTTCTTGACTCCTACTGGTTCGATTAAACCTTGGTTTCTTACTGAGGGAAACTTGCTACTGTGCGCATCACACCTTCCTCTTGGGGTTCCCAACGGACGTGTCAACTACACGCATCAAGCAAATTTCTGGCGCCGTTGCCGGGGAGATCAAGACACGCTGCAAGGGGAGTCTCCACTTCCAATCTCTTTACTTTGTTTTTGTCTTGCTTTATTTTATTTACTACTTTGTTTGCTGCACTTAAACAAAACACACAAAAATTAGTTGCTAGCTTTACTTTATTTACTATCTTGTTTGCGTTCTCTATATCAAAAACACAAAAAAATTAGTTACTTGCATTTACTTTATCTAGTTTGCTTTATTTACTACTGTTAAAATGAATACTCCTGAAAACACTAAGTTGTGTGACTTCACAAACACTAATAATAATGATTTCCTATGCACACCTATTGCTCCACCTGCTACTACAGCATAATTCTTTGAAATTAAACCTGCTTTACTGAATCTTGTCATGAGAGAGCAATTTTCTGGTGTTAGTTCTGATGATGCTGCTGCCCATCTTAATAATTTTGTTGAACTATGTGAAATGCAAAAGTATAAGGATGTAGATGGTGATATTATAAAACTTAAATTGTTTCCTTTCTCATTAAGAGGAAGAGCTAAAGATTGGTTGCTATCTTTGCCTAAGAATAGTATTGATTCATGGACTAAATGTAAAGATGCTTTTATTGGTAGATATTATCCTCCTGCTAAAATTATATCTTTGAGAAGTAGCATAATGAATTTTAAGCAATTGGATAATGAACATGTTGCTCAAGAATGGGAAAGAATGAAATCTTTGGTAAAGAATTGCCCAACCCATGGACTGACTACTGATGACCCACAAGTATAGGGGGTGTATCGTAGTATCTTCGATAAGTAAGAATGTCGATCCCAACGAGGAGCAGAAGGTGTTGACAAGCAGTTTCGATGAAGGATTCACTGTAAATGCTCACAGACAAGTATTCAGGGGGTTTTGATGTAACAGTTGAATAAAGTACGAGTAAGTAAAGTGCGAGAGTATCAATTGCAGCGAGTGGCCCAATCCTTTTTAGCACAAAGGACAAGCTGGTTTGTTTACTTATAATGACCAAACGTTCTCGAGGACACACGGGATTTTAGTCTAGTGCTTTCGCTACATACGGCTAAATAATCTTCATTGTTATGATAAGTGTTGTGTGGGTGAACCTATGCTAATGTACCGCCCTTCCTAGGACTAATACATACTTGTGATTATACCCCTTGCAAGCATCCGCAACTACAAGAAAGTAATTAAGAATTAAATCTAACCACAGCCTTAAACTCTGAGATCCTGCGATCCCTCCTGCATCGATATACCAACGGGGGTTTAGGTTTCTGTCACTCCGGCAACCCCGCAATTAGCAAACGAATACAAGATGCATTCCCCTAGGCCCATATATGGTGAAGTGTCATGTAGTCGACGTTCACATGACACCACTAGAAGAATAACACCACAACTTAAATATCACACCATTGAATATTACTCAACCATAGTTCACTACTAACATTTAGACTTCACCCATGTCCTCAAGAACTAAACGAACTACTCACGAGACATCATACGGAACATGATCAGAGGTGATATGATGATGAATAACAATCTGAACATAAACTTGGTTCAATGGTTTCACTCAATAGCATCAACAACAAGTAGAGATCGATACCGGGAGAGTTTCCCCAATCAAACAATCAAGATCAAACCCAAATTGCTACAGCGGTGACGAGGTGCTGCGGAGGAGATGGCGGTGATGATGGTGGAGATGATGATGATGGTGATGGTGATGATGTCCAGCTCGATGACGGTGACGATGGCGTCGATTTCCCCCTCCCGGAGGGAATTTCCCCGGCGGATTCCTGCCCGCCGGAGAGCTCTTTTCTCTCTGGTGTTCTCCGCCCCACAGAGGCGGCTGTAACTCTTCGCGAGGTACCCTCTGTGGCTTAGGTCTTCGGGACGAAGGGTTTGGCGAAGAAAAGGAGGCGAAAGGGGCCGTGGGCCCTCCACACCACATGGCGGCGCGGCCAGGGCCTGGGCCGCGCCGCCCTAGGGTGTGGGCCCACCCTGGCTCCTCCTGGCTCCTCCTTCTGGCTTCCTTCGTCATCTTGAAAAATAGGATTTTTGGTATAATTTCCTTCCACAGTTGATCTTCCGAAATATTGCGTTCTGACGGTGCTTTTTCCAGCAGAATCCTGGCTCCGGTGCTTGATCCTCCAATAATGATGAAACATGCAAAATAGATGAAATAACATAAGTATTGTGTCCCAATATGAAATATATCAATGAATAACAGCAAATTATGATATAAAATAGTGATGCAAATTGGACGTATCAACTCCCCCCAAGCTTAGACTTCGCTTGTCCCCAAGCGAAACTGAGCTCGATAGATAGGACCACATGTTTATGGAGTGAAGAGTCGATAAATAAAATACGGACAAGAAGCATCATATTCATTCACACAGGACATTATAGTAAACAACCTCTTATAACTCATCTTGAAACAAGTATAAGGTGATCACAAGTAAAGGTGCATAAGAAATCATAATTGGTGATGGCAAACTTCGTTCTTGGTCAGAGAACAATTAACAGATTATATTTATCTCATTGAGCAGCACTCTCATGTTAAAGTTTATAAGGCACAACTTGCATACTCAATCATAATGGTCTTTTCATGATCATTGATAACTTGCAAAGTTATATTCATTCGGATAAAACTTGTACTAAACAAGGAAGAATAAAAGACATGATGAAGCAAATCACAATATAATGGTTTGATCACAACTACTCAAATGCTTGCTTGAGATGGAGGGAAATAGGTTTACTGACTCAACATAAAGTAGAAGACAGGCCCTTCGCAGAGGGAAGCAGGGATTAAATCATGTGCTAGAGCTTTTTCAGTTTTGCAATCATATAGATAATAAAAGTAACATTTTGAGAGGTGTTTGTTGTTGTCAACGACTGGTAGCGGGTACTCTAACCCCCTTGCCAGACAACCTCCTAAGAGCGGCTCCCATATTATTTTCATTTTGTGTGGCACTCCTTCCAACCTTTCTTTCACAAACCATGGCTAACCGAATCCTCGGGTGCCTGCCAACAATCTCATACCATGAAGGAGTGCCTTTTTATTTTAGCTTTATGATGATGATGACACTCCCCCCAACCTTTGCTTACACAAGCCATGGCTAACCGAATCCTTCGGGTGCCGTCCATCAATCACATACCATGGAGGAGTGTCTATTTAGTTTGATTAGTTTGGGACTGGGAATCCCATTGCCAGCTCTTTTTGCAAAATTATTGGATAAGCGGATGAAGCCACTAGTCCATTGGTGGAAGTTGCCCAACAAGATTGAAAGATAAAACACCACATACTTCCTCATGAGCTATGAAACATTGACACAAATAAGAGATACTAAGTTTTGAATTGTTTAAAGGTAGCACATGAAGTATTTACTTGGAATGGCAGAAAATACCATGTAGTAGGTAGGTATGGTGGACACAAATGACATAGGTTTGGGTTAAGGTTTGGATGCACGAGAAGTATTCCCTCTCAGTACAGGTCTTTGGCTAGCAAGGTTAATTAGCAAGCATAAGAGTCGAGGGAAACAAACAAATATACATATGATAGAAACAATCATGCATCTTCCTTGTAAGCACAAACAATCTTAACTTCAGAATAATAAGCTATGAGCTAATCAAGAAAGAAAGACAATGAAACATCTATATGTATTTCTCTTTTCTAACTAAACCTCAAAGTGTTGTTGCTATTGACCAATGCTAAGTTTGCCAAAACCAAATATATTTATTTAATGCTCCCAAAGTGATACCAATACTAACAACAAGGTAAATCATACAGTAGAGATTGCAAACTAAAATAAGATGTGCAATATGTAAATGATAAGACTTCTCATTAATATTCCATAACGATAACTCACACCAAGGGATACATAGACAACTAAAGAGAGATACTTCCAACTGCAGCCCATCTTATATGATAACTTCCCTACTCATGATATGACACTACTTGACAAATAAAAGTAAAAGGTAGTGATAATGTGATACCGCGGCACTCCCCCAAGCTTGGAACAAACCAAGGGGATGCCAATACCGATGATGAATTACTCCTTTGGTGATGGCGGTGATGAATTCCTGACAAGCTTCTCAATAAGCTCCTGAAGCTCGTCAATCCTGTATATGAGATTGCGAATCATCTCTGAATTGTGCTCGACGCGGTTAAAGAGTCTGTCTGACGACGAGTCCCAGCTCTTGGAGTTATTTCCCCACTCTTCAGCCTCAGGCTCCTTCTCTCCTGCAGTGTTAGAGCGATCTATATCCCACTGGCTAGGCAATGCTGCCTTGGGAGTCCCTTCAATTTGATTATTGAAAATTAGATTGTGGAAGGGGTGATGAGTGCCTGATGGAGATGTTTTCGGAGCTAGGTAATGACGTGGAACCCCTCCTCCAGTGCAAATTCTTGCGCTCTTGTTTGCACTAAAAGGGTTGTCCACCACCTTGATGCTTGCGATAGTAGCACGCGGGTGTGCGCGCGAATCTTCCTCCACCTTTTCTTCATCCTCTTCCTTGACGTCCTTGTCTTCCTCTTTCCACCTAAGATCTCGATCATCTTCATCCGGAAACTCCTTGCCCTTGTTCTTGGAAACCATGGTGCTTCTAAACTGAAAACAGATCCTGGCAGAAACAGCTCGAAACAAAACACATCGAGAACACGATATACGGACCTCCAGGGGTCCGGGGGATTATATAGCAAAATTTTTCACGACAAACGGAAAGTACCAGATTGAACCAGAGTCGGAAAGGAGCGACAGGGCGGCCAAACCATAGGGCGGCGCGGGCCCTGGTCAGGCCGCGCCGGCCTATGGTGCCACGCCCTCGTGCGTCCTTTCCACTCCGTTTCGAACTCGTAATTTTTCATATTTTCCAAAAACAGCAAAAATATTGTTCGGAAAGTAAATTGCGTACTTTTCATTACCAGTACTGTTACCTATTCAAAGTCGAGTTCTGGCGGACTGTCAATTTGTCCTTTGATGAAAGCTTCCGGTGTTTCCATTTGAATAATATCAATATCAACATTATAGGAATCACCTGAGATATAATGCTTGAGTCTTTGTCCATTCACCACTTGCGTAGCATTGCCTTGGAGAGAGCTAATTTTAATTGCTCCTGAACGATACACCTCCTCGACAACATATGGTCCTTCCCATTTCGAGAGTAATTTCCCTGCAAAGAATCTGAGACGAGACCGATACAATAGGACTTTATCCCCAATATTAAATTCTCTTTTGATAATCCTCCTATCATGCCATTTTTTAACTTTCTCTTTAAAGAGTTTAGCATTTTCATAAGCTTCACTTCTCCATTCATCTAGAGAACTCAATTGCAACAACCTCTTATCACCGGCAAGTTTAGGATCTTTATTTAATTCTCTAACAGCCCAATAAGCTTTGTGCTCTAGTTCTAAAGGTAAATGACAAGCTTTCCCATAAACCATTTTATAAGGTGACATTCCCATGGGATTTTTATAAGCAGTTCTATAAGCCCATAGTGCATCCTTCAGTTTACTAGCCCAATTCTTTCTAGTTTTATTAACGGTCTTTCCCAAAATAGATTTAATCTCTCTATTTGATAATTCTACTTGACCACTAGTTTGAGGATGATAAGCGGAAGCAATTCTATGATTAATACCATACTTAGCAAGGGTTTTTCCAAAACCTCCATGAATAAAATGAGAACCTCCATCAGTCATAATATATCTAGGTACTCCAAATCTAGGAAAAATAATATCTAAAAGCATTCTTAAAGAGGTCTCACCGTCAGCACTTTTTGTAGGTATAGCTTCCACCCATTTAGTAACATAATCAACAGCAACAAGTATATGAGTGTTACCTTCCGAAGACGGAAAAGGTCCCATGAAGTCAAATCCCCAACAATCAAACGGTTCAATAACAAGAGTATAATTCATAGGCATTTCATTGCGTCTGGAGATATTACCAACACTTTGGCATTCATCACAAGATAGAATAAACTTTCTCGCATCCTTGAAGAGAGTTGGCCAATAAAAACCTGATTGTAGAACCTTTTGCGCGGTTCTTTCTCCGGCGTGATGTCCTCCATAAGCACTACCATGACATTTACTCAATATCTCCTGTTGTTCATATTCGGGGACACATCTTCGCATAATACCATCCACTCCTTCTTTATATAAGTGTGGGTCATCCCAGAAATAATGCCTCAAGTCATAAAAGAATTTCCTCCTTTGCTGAGCTGAAAAGGTTGGAGGCAAGTACTTGGAAACAATAAAGTTAGCGTAATCAGCATACCAAGGAATTTGTCTCGCGAGCTCACCTTTATTACAGCCAATTGTTCATTTGGAAAACTATCATTAACAGGAACAGGATCATAAGCAATATTTTCCAATCTAGACAAATTATCAGCAACAGGATTATCAGCACCTTTCCTATCTACAATATGTAAATCAAATTCTTGCAAAAGAAGTACCCATCTAATAAGCCTAGGCTTAGCATCTTTCTTTGTCATTAGGTATCTAATTGCAGCATGATCAGTATGAATAGTAACTTTTGAATCAACAATATAAGATCTAAATTTATCACAAGCAAAAACTACAGCTAATAATTCCTTTTCAGTTGTAGCATAATTTCTTTGAGCAGCATCAAGAGTTTTACTAGCATAATGAATAACATTCAGTTTTTTATCTACTCGCTGTCCAAGAACAGCGCCTACAGCAAAATCACTAGCATCACACATAATTTCAAAGGGTAAATTCCAATCAGGAGGTTCAACTATAGGAGCAGTTGTTAAGGCTTTCTTAAGAGTTTCAAAAGCTTCCTTACAATCATCATCAAAAACAAATGGTACATCTTTTTGAAGAAGATTAGTAAGAGGCTTTGAAATCTTGGAGAAATCTTTAATAAATCTCCTATAAAACCCAGCATGACCAAGAACACTACGAATACCTTTAACGTCCCTCGGATAGGGTATCTTCTCAATTGCTTCAACTTTAGCTCTATCAACTTCAATACCTCTCTCAGAAATTTTATGTCCCAATACAATTCCTTCATTAACCATAAAGTGGCATTTCTCCCAATTAAGAACAAGGTTAGTTTCTTCACATCTCTGCAAAACTTTATCAAGGTTTCGCAAGCAGCTATCAAAAGAATTCCCATAAACGGAAAAATCATCCATGAATACCTCTACAATACTTTCACAAAAACCATGAAAAATAGCAGACATGCATCTTTGAAAAGTAGCAGGAGCATTACATAAACCAAAAGGCATACGTCTATAAGCATAAGTTCCATAGGGACAGGTAAAGGTGGTTTTCTCTTGATCTTTAGCTTTAACAGCAATTTGTGAAAATCCAGAATAACCATCAAGAAAGCAAAAATGAGTATTTTTAGACAATCTTTCTAGCATTTGATCAATAAATGGTAAAGGGTAATGATCTTTCTTAGTAACTTTATTAACTTTTCAAAAATCAATGCACATTCTATACCCTACAACTACTCTTTGAGGGATAAGCTCATCATTATCATTAGGCACAACAGTCATTCCTCCTTTCTTGGGAACGCAATGCACAGGACTAACCCATCTACTATCAGCAATAGGATATATAATACCAGCTTCAAGAAGTCGTAATACCTCATTCCTTACCACTTCCTTCATCTTAGGAATTAGACGACGCTGATGTTCAACAACAGGTTTTGCATCATCTTCCATATTAATAGCATGTTGGCAAATAGAAGGAGAAATCCCTTTCAAATCATCAAGAGTGTAGCCAATAGCGCCTCGGTGCTTCTTCAATATTTCCAATAACCTTTCTTCCTCAATCTCTGAAAGCTTAGAACTAATAATAACAGGATATATTTTCTTATCATCAATATGAGCATATTTAAGATTATCAGGTAAAGGCTTTAAATCAAAAACAGGATCTTCCTTTGGTGGCGGTGTTGTACCCAAATCTTCCACCGGTAAATCATGCTTGAGAATAGGTTGGCGAAGAAAAATTTCCTCAAGCTCATCTCTTTCTTTCCTAAAAACTTCACTCTCGCTATCCTCCAAATGTTGCTGCAAAGGATTATTAGGAACAAGAACAATAGATGCACATTGCTCCATTTTAAAATCATTACTAGGCAAGTCAGCTTTATAAGGAGTTTTAGTAAATTTAGAGAAGTTAAACTCATAAGATTCACCAGCAAATTTAGTCAAAATTTTCTCTTTCTTGCAATCTATAATAGCTCCACAAGTATTTAGAAAAGGTCTACCGAAAATAATAGGACAATAATCACTAGCAGCAGAACCAAGTACCAAAAAGTCAGCAGGATATTTAATCTTACCGCATAAAACTTCCACATCTCGAACAATACCAATTGGAGAAATAGTTTCTCTATTAGCCAGCTGAATAACCACATCAATATCTTCAAGTTCACAAGAATCAATTTCGTGCATAATCTCCGTGTAAAGCTCATACGGAATAGCACTAACACTTGCACCAATATCACATAATCCATAATAGCAATGATCACCAATTCTAACAGATAGCATAGGAACACTAGCTTGTTTGGGTTTATTAGGATGTGAAACAATATTAGAAGCATCTTCACAGAAAATAATATGACCATCCTCCACATTTTCAGTCACAAGATCTTTAATTATTGCAACAGCAGGTTCAACTTTTATTTGTTCTTCAGGCTCTACAGGTTTCTTTTCACTTTTATGAACCGCACTATTTATAACAGAGTACTCTTTCATTTTAGCAGGAAAAGGAGTTTTTTCAATGTAAGCTTCAGGAATAACATGATCAGCAGTTTCAACTACAACGCATTTATTAATAGATGAATCAATTTTATCTTTATACGGTTCATGATACTTATCAAAATTCTTCTTTGGCAATTCATAATGAGAGGCAAAAGCTTTATAAAGATTTACAGCAACTTGAGAATCAAGACCATATGTAGCACTCATATTACGAAATTTATCAGTATCCATAAAAGTTTCAATGCATTTATAATCATAAATTATACCTGATTCTCTATCCTTGTCGTTCTCCCAACCTTCAGTATTTTCTTGGATCCGATCAAGAAGGTCCCTTTTAAACTCTTCTTTGTTGCGTGTAAATGATCCAGAACAAGAAGTATCCAACAAGGTCTTGTCTTGAAAAGAAAGTCTTGCATAGAAATTATCAATAATAACATTACCAGGAAGCTCATGAATGGGGCATTTGAGCATTAAAGACTTCAATCTCCCCCAAGCTTGGGCAATACTCTCTCCATCATGAGGCCAAAAATTATATATGCGATTCCGATCCTTATGAATTTCACTTGGAGGATAGAACTTAGAATAAAACCGGGGCACAATATCATTCCATTCAAGAGAATCCCCATTATCCAGTAATTTATACCAATGCGCCGCTTTACCAGACAGCGATAAAGAGAATAGTTTCTTCCTCACTTCATCCATAGCAATACCTGCACATTTGAATAACCCGCATAATTCATGCAAAAACAGTAAATGATCACCGGGATGGACAGTTCCATCCCCTTCATAGCGGTTATCCATAACACGTTCAATAATTTTCGTAGGTATCTTATATGGTATCACTTCCTCACCTGGCGCTTCATCCACTACCGTTGCAGTAGTAGTAGATTTCCCAAATAGAAATTGAAGAGAAGATCTCTCCATAATGACTTATAGCAGCAGGCAGAAATAAAATCAGCACAACAGTAAAGGTTTTCCTTACCAATTCCACTTACCAATAGCGCTTCACTCCCGGGAACGGCGCCAAAAAATAGTCTTGATGACCCACAAGTATAGGGGGTGTATCGTAGTATCTTCGATAAGTAAGAATGTCGATCCCAACGAGGAGCAGAAGGTGTTGACAAGCAGTTTCGATGAAGGATTCACTGTAAATGCTCACAGACAAGTATTCAGGGGGTTTTGATGTAACAGTTGAATAAAGTACGAGTAAGTAAAGTGCGAGAGTATCAATTGCAGCGAGTGGCCCAATCCTTTTTAGCACAAAGGACAAGCCGGTTTGTTTACTTATAATGACCAAACGTTCTCGAGGACACACGGGATTT
Source organism: Lolium perenne (assembly GCF_019359855.2). Taxonomy (NCBI): domain Eukaryota; kingdom Viridiplantae; phylum Streptophyta; class Magnoliopsida; order Poales; family Poaceae; genus Lolium; species Lolium perenne. The sequence goes on from NC_067244.2 coordinate 75,638,728, forward strand.
TAGTCTAGTGCTTTCGCTACATACGGCTAAATAATCTTCATTGTTATGATAAGTGTTGTGTGGGTGAACCTATGCTAATGTACCGCCCTTCCTAGGACTAATACATACTTGTGATTATACCCCTTGCAAGCATCCGCAACTACAAGAAAGTAATTAAGAATTAAATCTAACCACAACCTTAAACTCTGAGATCCTGCGATCCCTCCTGCATCGATATACCAACGGGGGTTTAGGTTTCTGTCACTCCGGCAACCCCGCAATTAGCAAACGAATACAAGATGCATTCCCCTAGGCCCATAAATGGTGAAGTGTCATGTAGTCGACGTTCACATGACACCACTAGAAGAATAACACCACAACTTAAATATCACACCATTGAATATTACTCAACCATAGTTCACTACTAACATTTAGACTTCACCCATGTCCTCAAGAACTAAACGAACTACTCACGAGACATCATACGGAACATGATCAGAGGTGATATGATGATGAATAACAATCTGAACATAAACTTGGTTCAATGGTTTCACTCAATAGCATCAACAACAAGTAGAGATCGATACCGGGAGAGTTTCCCCTATCAAACAATCAAGATCAAACCCAAATTGCTACAGCGGTGACGAGGTGCTGCGGAGGAGATGGCGGTGATGATGGTGGAGATGATGGTGATGGTGATGATGTCCAGCTCGATGACGGTGACGATGGCGTCGATTTCCCCCTCCCGGAGGGAATTTCCCCGGCGGATTCCTGCCCGTCGGAGAGCTCTTTTCTCTCTGGTGTTCTCCGCCCCGCAGAGGCGGCTGTAACTCTTCGCGAGGTACCCTCTGTGGCTTAGGTCTTCGGGACGAAGGGTTTGGCGAAGAAAAGGAGGCGAAAGGGGCCGTGGGCCCTCCACACCACATGGCGGCGCGGCCAGGGCCTGGGCCGCGCCACCCTAGGGTGTGGGCCCACCCTGGCTCCTCCTGGCTCCTCCTTCTGGCTTCCTTCGTCATCTTGAAAAATAGGATTTTTGGTATAATTTCCTTCCACAGTTGATCTTCCGAAATATTGCGTTCTGACGGTGCTTTTTCCAGCAGAATCCTGGCTCCGGTGCTTGATCCTCCAATAATGATGAAACATGCAAAATAGATGAAATAACATAAGTATTGTGTCCCAATATGAAATATATCAATGAATAACAGCAAATTATGATATAAAATAGTGATGCAAATTGGACGTATCAACTACTTGGATGATCATCCAAACCTTCTATGCAGGATTGAATTTTTCTTCGTGGAACCTATTGGATTCAGCTGTTGGAGGTACCTTTATGTCCATTACCTTGGGGGCGGCTACAAAGCTTCTTGATGATATGATGGTCAATTACTCTGAATGGCACACGGAAAGAGCTCCACAAGGTAAGAAGGTAAATTCTGTTGAAGAAACCTCCTCCTTGAGTGATAAGATTGATGTGATTATGTCTATGCTTGTGAATGGTAGATCTAATGTTGATCCTAATAATGTTCCTTTAGCTTCATTGGTTGCTCAAGAAGAAAATGTTGATGTGAACTTCATTAAAAATAATAATTTCAACAACAATGCTTATAGGAATAATTCTGGTAACAACTATAGGCCATATCCTTCTGCTAATGGTAATGGTTATGGTAATTCTTATGGGAATTCTTACAACAATAATAGGAGTGTACCCCTGGTCTTGAAGCCATGCTTAAAGAATTTATTAGTACACAAACTACTTTTAACAAATCTGTTGAGGAAAAGCTCGATAAAATTGATATTCTTGCTTCTAAGGTTGATAGACTTGCCTCTGATGTTGATCTTTTAAAATTGAAAGTCATGCCTAATAAGGATAATGAAAATAAGATTGTTACTACAGCAAATGCCATCCAAGTTAGAATTAATGAGAATATAAGATTAATGGATGAATTGCGTGCTAGGTGAGATAGAGAAGAAAATGAAAAACTTGCTAAAGAGAATAATGTAGCTAAAGTTTGGAATATTACCACCACTAGTTGCTACACCTCCTACTATCAATGGTAAAATAATTGGTGTTGGCAATGTTTCTACTCCTAGTGCAAAGCGTGCAAAATTACCTGAAATTGCTAAAACTGCTGAAACTGCTTGTGATAAAACTGCTGAAATTTTTTCCAACATTGGGGACAATGATCCCATTGCTGTAGATCATAATGGTTTAGACTTTGATGATTGTCACATCTCTGAAGTTATAAAGTTTTTACAAAAGCTTGTTAAAAGTCCCAATGCTAGTGCTATAAATTTAGCCTTTACAAAACATATTACAAATGCTCTCATAAAAGCTAGAGAAGATAAACTAAAACTTGAAACCTCTATTCGTAGAAAGTTAGAAGATGGTTGGGAGACCATCATTAAGATGAGGGTCAATGATTTTGATTGTAATGCTTTATGTGATCTTGGTGCAAGTATTTCTGTTATGCCTAAGAAAATTTATGATATGCTTGACTTGCCACCATTGAAAAATTGTTATTTGGATGTTAATCTTGCTGATAATGTTAAAAAGAAACCTTTGGGGAGGATTGATAATGTTCGTATTATGGTTAACAATAACCTTGTCCCTGTTGATTTTATTGTCTTGGATATTGAATGCAATGCATCTTGTCCCATTATATTGGGAAGACCTTTTCTTCGAACTGTTGGTGCTACCATTGATATGAAGGAAGGTAATATTAAATATCAATTTCCTCTCAAGAAAGGTATGGAACACTTCCCTAGAAAGAGAATGAAGTTACCTTATGATTCTATTATTAGAACAAATTATGATGTTGATGCTTCATCTCTTGATAATATTTGATACACACTTTCTGCGCCTAGCTGAAAGGCGTTAAAGAAAAGCGCTTATGGGAGACAACCCATGATTTTACTACAGTACTTTATTTTATATTTGAGTCTTGTAAGTTGTTACTACCGTAGCAACCTCTCCTTATCTTTATTTTATTGCATTGTTGTGCCAAGTAAAGTCTTTGATAGTAAAGCCAATACTAGATTTGGATTACTGCGCAGAAACAGATTTCTTGCTGTCACGAATCTGGGCAGAATTCTCTGTAGAAAAATTAAAAAAATCTGCCAATTTACGTGCGTGATCCCCAGATATGTACGCAACTTTCAGTAATTTGGGCATTTTCATCTGAGCAAGTCTGGTGCCACTTTAAAATTCGTCTTTACGGACTGTTCTGTTTTGACAGATTCTGCCTTTTATTTCGCATTGCCTGTTTTGCTATGTTTGATGGATTTCTTTGTTCCATTAACTTTCAGTAGCTTTGTGCAATGTCCAGAAGTATCAAGAATGATTATGTCACCTCTGAATATATGAATTATGCATTGACCCTCTAATGAGTTTGTTTCGAGTTTGGTGTGGAGGAAGTTTTCAAGGGTCAAGAGAGGAGGATGATACAATATGATCAAGAAGAGTGAAAAGTCAAAGCTTGGGGATGCCCCCGTGGTTCATCCCTGCATATTTTAAGAAGACCCAAGCGTCTAAGCTTGGGGATGCCCAAGGCATCCCCTTCTTCATCGACAACTTATCAGGTTCCTCTAGTGAAACTATATTTTTATTCCGTCACATCTTATGTGCTTTGCTTGGAGCGTCTGTTTGCTTTAGTTTTTGTTTTGTTTGAATAAAATCGTATCCTAGCATTCTTTATATTGGAGATATTACGCTCCGCTGTTTCGTATGAACACATGTGTTCTTAGCTTTATTCTTTAATGTTCATTGCGAAGGTTGAACTACCTCGTTCATTGATATATGGTTGGAAACGGAAAATGCCGCATGTGGTAAATGGGTTAATGTCTTGAATAATGTGATACTTGGCAATTGATGTGCTCATATAGATCTTGTTTAAGCTCTTGCATCATGTACCTTGTACCCATTAATGAATAACTACATAGAGCATGTTAAAATTTGGTTTGCATGATTGTTCTCTCTAAGTCTAGATATTTTCTGGTTGAGGTGTTTGAACAACAAGGAGACGATGTAAAGTCTTATAATGCTTACAATATGTTTATATGTGAGTCTTGCTGCACCATTTCATACTTGAGTTTGCTTCAAACAACCTTGCTAGCCTAGCCTTGTATTGAGAGGGATTCTTCTCGTGCATCCAAATCCTTGAGCCAATAACCATGCCATTTGTGTCCACCAAACTTACCTACCACATGGTATTTCTCCTCCATTCCAAAGTACATTACTTGAGTGCTACCTTTAAAATTTCTATTCTTTGCCTTTACAATACATAGCTCATGGGACAAAATAGCTTAAAAACTATCGTGGTGAAGAATATGTACTTATGTGTCTTATTTCTTAGTAAGTTGCTTGTTGAGCGGTAACCATGTTTTCTGGGGACGCCATCAACTCTTTTACCTTTGTTGAATATCATGTGAGTTGCTATGCATGTTCGTATTGTCTGAAGTAAGGGCGGTTTTCACAATCAAATGGTTTGAGTATGCATACTGTTAGAGAAGAACATTGGGCCGCTAACTAAAGCCATGATTCATGGTGGAAGTTTCAGTTTGGACATAAAACCTCAATCTCTTATGAGAATATTAACTGTTGTTGAATGCATAAGCATTAAAAGAGGAGTCCATTATCTGTTGTCTATGTTGTCCGGGTATGGATGTCTAAGTTGAGAATAATCAAAAGCGAGAAATCCAATGCGAGCTTTCTCCTTAGACCTTTGTACAGGCGGCATAGAGGTACCCCTTTGTGACACTTGGTTGAAACATATGTTATGCAATGATAATCCGTGTTAACCCAAGCTAATTAGGACAAGGTGCGAGCACTATTAGTATACTATGCATGAGGCTTGCAACTTATAAGATGTCTTATACATAACTCATATGCTTTATTACTACCGTTGACAAAATTGTTTCTTGTTTTCAAAATGAAAAGCTCTAGCACAAAAATAGTAATCCATGCTTCCCTCTGCGAAGGGCCTATCTTTTACTTTATTGTTGAGTCAGTTTACCTATTCTTTCTATCTTAGAAGCAAACACTTGTGTAAACTGTGTGCATTGATTCTTACATGTTTACCTATTGCACTTGTTATATTACTTTGTGTTGACAATTATCCATGAGATATACATGTTAAAGTTGAAAGCAACCGCTGAAACTTATATCTTCCTTTGTGTTGTTTCAACGCTTTTACTAAGAACTTATTTCTTATGAGTTAACTGTTATGCAAGTCTTATTGATGCTTGTCTTGAAAAAATTATTCATGAAAAGTCTTTGCTATATGATTCATTTGTTTACTCATTATCTTCATCATTGCGAATCGCTGCATTCATCTCATGTGCTTTACAATAGTATTGATCAAGATTATGATAGCATGACACTTCAGAAATTATCTTTGTTATCGTTTACCTACTCGAGGGCGAGTAGGAACTAAGCTTGGGGATGCTTGATACGTCTCAAACGTATCTATAATTTCTTATGTTCCATGCTACTTTTATGATGATACTCACATGTTTTATACACATTATATGTCATATTTATGCATTTTTCGGCACTAACCTATTGACGAGATGCCGAAGAGCCAGTTGCTGTTTTCTGCTGTTTTTGGTTTCAGAATTCCTAGTAAGGAAATATTCTCGGAATTGGACGAAATCAACGCCCAGGGGCCTATTTTTCCACGAAGCTTCCAGAAGACCGGAGGGGAGACGAAGTGGGGCCACGGGGCGCCACCACACTAGGGCGGCGCGGCCTATAGGGGGCCCGCGCGGCCCTAGCGTGTGGGGCCCCCGTGACTCTCCCGACTCCAGCCTTCCGCCTACTTAAAGCCTCCGTCGCGAAACCCCCAGTACCGAGAGCCACGATACGGAAAACCTTCCAGAGACGCCGCCACCGCCAATCCCATCTCGGGGGATTCAGGAGATCGCCTCCGGCACCCTACCGGAGAGGGGAATCATCTCCCGGAGGTCTCTTCATCGCCATGATCGCCTTCGGATCGATGTGTGAGTAGTTCACCCCTGGACTATGGGTCCATAGCAGTAGCTAGATGGTCGTCTTCTCCTCATTGTGCTATCATGTTCGATCTTGTGAGCTGCCTATCATGATCAAGATCATTTATTTGTAATCCTACATGTTGTGTTTGTTGGGATCCGATGGATATTGAATACTATGTCAAGTTGATTATCAATCTATCATATATGTTATTTATGTTCTTGCATGCTCTCCGTTGCTAGTAGAGGCTTTGGCCAAGTTGATACTTGTGACTCCAAGAGGGAGTATTTATGCTCGATAGTGGGTTCATGCCTCCATTAAATCTGGGACAGTGACAGAAAGTTCTAAGGTTGTGGATGTGCTGTTGCCACTAGGGATAAAACATTGATGCTTTGTCTAAGGATATTTGTGTTGATTACATTACGCACCATACTTAATGCAATTGTCTGTTGTTTACAACTTAATACTGGAGGGGATTCGGATGATAACCTGAAGGTGGACTTTTTAGGCATAGATGCATGCTGGATGGCGGTCTATGTACTTTGTCGTAATGCCCTGATTAAATCTCATAGTACTCATCATGATATTTGTATGTGCATTGTTATGCCTTCTTTATTTGTCAATTGCCCAACTGTAATTTGTTCACCCAACATCTGCTATCTTATGGGAGAGACACCACTAGTGAACTGTGGACCCCGATCCTATTCTTTACATCTGAAATACAATCTACTACAATTGTTCTTTACTGTTCTTCGCAAACAAACATCATCATCCACACTATACATCTAATCCTTTGTTTACAGCAAGCCGGTGAGATTGAAAACCTCGCTGTTACATTGGGGCAAAGTTCTGTGATTGTGTTGTGCAGGTTCCACGTTGGCGCCGGAATCCCTGGTGTTGCGCCGCACTACACTCCTCCGCCATCAACCTTCAACGTGCTTCTTGACTCCTACTGGTTCGATTAAACCTTGGTTTCTTACTGAGGGAAACTTGCTACTGTGCGCATCACACCTTCCTCTTGGGGTTCCCAACGGACGTGTCAACTACACGCATCAGACACAACTACATATGAACAACTTAAAAGGCACAATATGTTGAATTGAAACATACCATCCTACTTTCAAGGTTCTCGGAGAATAATATGACAAACTTATTATCCCGCACCTAACTTGGACACAGTTTTGTAGAAGGAATCATTTGATGCATGATTGATCATGTTAACAAGATTATGAAGCCTAGCACGATCCATTGCAACAATAAGACATTTTAAACACTAGAAACTCATACTACGATTGGTTCAAAAATGAGCTTTGGAGGTTCACGCCCAAAAGCCCCCCTTAAACCGGACTTTGGGGGTTCTCGCCCAACCCCCTCCCCCTGCAAGCCATGTCGGCGCTTGCTGCGTCCCCAAATATGGTCCGGAACCCCGTGCCAGGCCCGTAGCGAGGGGGTTGAACAAGGGCGCCAGCAACTTATGCCGCATCGAACAACAAGTGTGGGGCCGCTCTGGAAGAGGCACAACCCGCGGTCAAGTGGAGCTTTCTTCGTATCTCGAGGCAAGGACACCCAGGCGAGATGACGCGTCGCCCAGTGATAGAGTTAAATGGCAAGAGGCCGCCTTATCAACCTCGTGTCGGCGCTCATAAAAAGGCAATAGCGCGCTCGCCATTTCCCGCATCGTATCGATGTTATTTTCGACCTCCTCGCCATTCTTGCACCTCCAGAAAAAACCCTAGGGCACAATTTCAAAGCCAATGGCAATGGGACAAGCGGTAGCTGATGACGCGTAAAGCACACGCTCGTTGGGAACCCCAAGTGGAAGGTGTGATGCGTACAGCAGCAAGTTTTCCTCAGTAAGAAACCAAGGTTTATCGAACCAGTAGGAGTCAAGAAGCACGTTGAAGGTTGATGGCGGCGGGATGTAGTGCGGCGCAACACCAGGGATTCCGGCGCCAACGTGGAACCTGCACAACACAACCAAAGTACTTTGCCCCAACGAAACAGTGAGGTTGTCAATCTCACCGGCTTGCTGTAACAAAGGATTAGATGTATAGTGTGGATGATGATTGTTTGCAGAAAACAATAGAACAAGTATTGCAGTAGATTGTATTTAATGTAAAAGAATGGACCGGGGTCCACAGTTCACTAGAGGTGTCTCTCCCATAAGATAAATAGCATGTTGGGTGAACAAATTACAGTCGGGCAATTGACAAATAGAGAGGGCATGACAATGCACATACATGATATGATAAGTATAGTGAGATTTAAATGGGCATTACGACAAAGTACATAGACCGCTATCCAGCATGCATCTATGCCTAAAAAGTCCACCTTCAGGTTATCATCCGAACCCCTTCCAGTATTAAGTTGCAAACAACAGACAATTGCATTAAGTATGGTGCGTAATGTAATCAATAACTACATCCTCGGACATAGCATCAATGTTTTATCCCTAGTGGCAACAGCACATCCACAACCTTAGAACTTTCTGTCACTGTCCCAGATTTAATGGAGGCATGAACCCACTATCGAGCATAAATACTCCCTCTTGGAGTTAAGAGTAAAAACTTGGCCAGAGCCTCTACTAATAACGGAGAGCATGCAAGATCATAAACAACACATAGGTAATAGATTGATAATTAACATAACATAATATTCTCTATCCATCGGATCCCGACAAACACAACATATAGCATTACAGATAGATGATCTTGATCATGTTAGGCAGCTCACAAGATCCAACAATGAAGCACATAAGGAGAAGACGACCATCTAGCTACTGCTATGGACCCATAGTCCAGGGGTGAACTACTCACTCATCACTCCGGAGGCGACCATGGCGGTGAAGAGTCCTCCAGGAGATGATTCCCCTCTCCGGCAGGGTGCCGGAGGCGATCTCCTGAATCCCCCGAGATGGGATTGGCGGCGGCGGCGTCTCAGTAAGGTTTTCCGTATCGTGGCTCTCGGTACTGGGGGTTTCGCGACGGAGGCTTTAAGTAGGCGGAAGGGTAGGTCAGGGGGCCACACGAGGTGGCCACACAACAGGGCCGCGCGGCCAGCACCTGGGCCGCGCCGCCCTAGCGTGTCGTCGCCTCGTGGCCCCACTTCGTGACTCCTTCGGTCTTCTGGAAGCTTCGTGTAAAAATAGGCCCCTGGGCGTTGATTTCGTCCAATTCCGAGAATATTTCCTTTGTAGGATTTCTGAAACCAAAAACAGCAGAAAACAGCAACTGGCTCTTCGGCATCTTGTTAATAGGTTAGTGCCGGAAAATGCATAAATACGACATAAAGTATGCATAAAACATGTAGATATCATCAATAATGTGGCATGGAACATAAGAAATTATCGATACGTCGGAGACGTATCAGCATCCCCAAGCTTAGTTCCTGCTCGTCCCGAGCAGGTAAACGATAACAAAGATAATTTCTGGAGTGACATGCCATCATAACCTTGATCATACTATTGTAAGCATATGTAATGAATGCAGCGATCAAAACAATGGTAATGACATGAGTAAACAGATGAATCATAAAGCAAAGACTTTTCATGAATAGTACTTCAAGACAAGCATCAATAAGTCTTGCATAAGAGTTAACTCATAAAGCAATAAATCAAAGTAAAGGTATTGAAGCAACACAAAGGAAGATTAAGTTTCAGCGGTTGCTTTCAACTTATAACATGTATATCTCATGGATAGTGTCAATGTAAAGTAATATAACATGTGCAATATGCAAGTATGTAGGAATCAATGCACAGTTCACACAAGTGTTTGCTTCTTGAGATGGAGAGAAATATGTGAACTGACTCAACATAAAAGTAAAAGAAAGGTCCTTCAAAGAGGAAAGCATCGATTGCTATATTTTTGCTAGAGCTTTTATTTTGAAAACATGAAACAATTTTGTCAACGGTAGTAATAAAGCATATGTGTTATGTAAATTATATCTTACAAGTTGCAAGCCTCATGCATAGTATACTAATAGTGCCCGCACCTTGTCCTAATTAGCTTGGATTAACACGGATTATCATTGCATAACATATGTTTCAACCAAGTGTCACAAAGGGGTACCTCTATGCCACTTTGTACAAGGGTCTAAGGAGAAAGTTCGCATTGGATTTCTCGCTTTTGATCATTCTTCAACTTAGACACCCATACCGGGACAACATAGACAACAGATAATGGACTCCTCTTTTAATGCTTAAGCATTCAACAGTTAATATTCTCATAAGAGATTGAGGTTTTATGTCCAAACTGAAACTTCCACCATGATTCATGGCTTTAGTTAGCGGCCCAATGTTCTTCTCTAACAGTATGCATACTCAAACCATTTGATTGTGAAAACCGCCCTTACTTCAGACAAGACGAACATGCATAGCAACTCACATGATATTCAACAAAGGTAAAAAGTTGATGGCGTCCCCAGAAAACATGGTTACCGCTTAACAAGCAACTTATTAAGAAATAAGACACATAAGTACATATTCAATACCACAATAGTTTTTAAGGCTATTTTGTCCCATGAGCTATATATTGCAAAGGCGAATGATGGAAATTTAAAGGTAGCACTCAAGCAATTTACATTGGAATGGTGGAGAAATACCATGTAGTAGGTAGGTATGGTGGACACAAATAGCATAGTGGTTGGCTCAAGGATTTTGGATGCATGAGAAGTATTCCCTCTCGATACAAGGTTTAGGCTAGCAAGGTTATTTGAAACAAACACAAGGATGAACCGGTGCAGCAAAACTTACATAAAAGACATATTGTAAACATTATAAGACTCTACACCGTCTTCCTTGTTGTTCAAAACTCAATACTAGAAATTATCTAGACTTTAGAGAAACCAAATATGCAAACCAAATTTTAGCAAGCTCTATGTATTTCTTCATTAATGGGTGCAAAGTATATGATGCAAGAGCTTAAACATGAGCACAAAAATTGCCAAGTATCAAATTATTCAAGACATTTTAAAATTACTACATGTAGCATTTCCCGATTCCAACCATATAACAATTTAACGAAGAAGATTCAACCTTCGCCATGAATACTATGAGTAAAGCCTAAGGACATATTTGTCCATATGCAACAGCGGAGCGTGTCTCTCTCCCACACAATGAATGCTCGGATCCATTTTATTCAAACAAAAACAAAAACAAAAACAACCCGACGATCCAAGCAAAGCACATAAGATGTGATGGAATAAAAATATAGTTTCAGAGGAGGAACCTGATAATGTTGTCGATGAAGAAGGGGATGCCTTGGGCATCCCCAAGCTTAGACGCTTGAGTCTTCTTAAAATATGCAGGGGTGAACCACCGGGGCATCCCCAAGCTTAGAGCTTTCACTCTTCTTGATCATATTGCATCATTTCCCTCTCTTGATCCTTGAAAACTTCCTCCACACCAAACTCAAAACAACTCATTAGAGGGTCAGTGCACAATAAAAATTTACATGTTCAGAGGTGACATAATCATTCTTAACACTTCTGGACATTGCACAAAGCTACTGGACATTAATGGATCAAAGAAATTCATCCAACATAGCAAAAGAGGCAATGCGAAATAAAAGGCAGAATCTGTCAAAACAGAACAGTTCGTAAATACGAATTTTAAAGTGGCACCAGACTTGCTCAGATGAAAATTCCCAAATTGAATGAAATTTGCGTACATATCTGAGGATCACTCACGTAAATTGGCATAATTTTCTGAGTTACCTACAGAGAAATAGTCCCAGATTCATGACAGCAAAGAAATCTGTTTCTGCGCAGTAATCCAAATCTAGTATGAACCTTACTATCAACGACTTTACTTGGCACAACAATGCACAAAACTAAGATAAGGAGAGGTTGCTACAGTAGTAAACAACTTCCAAGACTCAAATATAAAATAAAGTACTGTAGTAAAAAAAACATGGGTTGTCTCCCATAAGCGTTTTTCTTTAACGCCTTTCAGCTAGGCGCAGAAAGTGTGAATCAAGTATTATTGAGAGATGAAGCATTAACATCATAACTTGTTCTAATAATAGAATCATAAGGTAACTTCATTCTCTTTCTAGGGAAGTGTTCCATACCTTTCTTGAGAGGAAATTGATATTTAATATTACCTTCCTTCATATCAATGATAGCTCCAACAGTTCGAAGAAAAGGTCTTCCCAATATAATGGGACAAGATGCATTGCATTCAATATCCAAGACAACAAAATCAATAGGGACAAGGTTATTGTTAACGGTAATGCGAACATTATCAACTTTCCCCAAAGGTTTCTTTTTAGCATTATCAGTGAGATTAACATCCAAATAACAATTTTTCAATGGTGGCAAGTCAAGCATATCATAAATTTTCTTAGGCATAACAGAAATACTTGCACCAAGATCACATAAAGCATTACAATCAAAGTCATTGAACTTCATATTAATGATGGGCTCCCAACCATCTTCTAACTTCCTAGGAATAGAAGTTTCAAGTTTTAGCTTATCCTCTCTAGCTTTTATGAGAGCATTTGTAATATGTTTTGTAAAGGCCAAATTTATAGCACTAGCATTAGGACTTCTAGCAAGTTTTTGTAAGAACTTTATAACTTCAGAGATGTGGCAATCATAAAAGTCTAAACCATTATGATCTACAGCAATGGGATCATCATCCCCAATGTTGGAAAAAAATTTCAGCAGTTTTATCACAGGCAGTTTCAGCAGTTTTAGCAGTTTCCGGCAGTTTTGCAGGCTTTGCATTAGAAGTAGAAACATTGCCAACACCAATCCTTTTATCATTATTAGTAGGAGGTGCAGCAACATGTGGAGCATTAACATTACTAGTGGTGGTAATAGTCCAAACTTTAGCTACATTATTCTCTTTAGCAGTTTTTCATTTTCTTCTCTTTCCCACCTAGCATGCAATTCAGCCATTAATCTTATATTCTCATTAATTCTAACTTGGATGGCATTTGCTGTAGTAACAATTTTATTTTCAATATCCTTATTAGGCATAACTTTCAATTTCAAAAGATCAACATCAGAGGCAAGACTATCAACCTTAGAAGCAAGATTATCAATTTTATTGAGCTTTTCCTCAACAGATTTGTTAAAAGTAGTTTGTGTACTAATAAATTCTTTAAGCATAGCTTCAAGTCCAGGGGGTGTGTTCCTATTATTGTTGTAAGAATTCCCATAAGAATTATCATAACCGTTACCATTATTATAAGGATATGGCCTATAGTTATTACTAGAATTGTTCCGATAAGCATTGTTGTTGAAATTATTATTTTTAATGAAATTCACATCAACATGTTCTTCTTGAGCAACCAATGAAGCTAATGGAACATTATTAGGATCAACATTAGTCCTATCATTCACAAGCATAGACATAATAGCATCAATCTTATCACTCAAGGAAGAGGTTTCTTCGACAGAATTTACCTTCTTACCTTGTGGAGCTCTTTCCGTGTGCCATTCAGAGTAATTTATCATCATATCATCAAGAAGCTTTGAAGCCGCCCCCAAAGTGATGGACATAAAGGTACCTCCAGCAGCTGAATCCAATAGGTTCCGCGAAGAAAAGTTCAGTCCTGCATAAAAGGTTTGGATGATCATCCAAGTAGTCAGTCCATGGGTTGGGCAATTCTTTACCAAAGATTTCACTCTTTCCCATGCTTGAGCAACATGTTCATTATCTAATTGTTTAAAATTCATTATGCTACTCCTCAAAGATATAATTTTAGCGGGAGGATAATATCTACCAATAAAAGCATCCTTACATTTAGTCCATGAATCAATACTATTTCTAGGCAGAGATAGCAACCAATCTTTAGCTCTTCCTCTTAATGAGAAAGGAAACAATTTTAATTTTATAATGTCACCATCTACATCCTTATACTTTTGCATTTCACATAGTTCAACAAAGTTATTGAGATGGGCAGCAGCATCATCAGAACTAACACCAGAAAATTGCTCTCTCATAACAAGATTCAGTAAAGCAGGTTTAATTTCAAAGAATTCTGCTGTAGTAGCAGGTGGAGCAATGGGTGTGCATAAGAAATCATTATTATTTGTGGTTGTGAAGTCACACAACTTAGTGTTTTCAGGGGTATTCATTTTAACAGTAGTAAATAAAGCAAACTAGATAAAGTAAATGCAAGTAACTAATTTTTTTTGTGTTTTTGATATGGAGAACAAGACAGTAAATAAAGTAAAGCTAGCAACTAATTTTTTTGTGTTTTGTTTAAGTGCAGCAAACAAAGTAGTAAATAAAGTAAAGCAAGACAAAAACAAAGTAAAGAGATTGGATTAGGGAGACTCCCCTTGCAGCGTGTCTTGATCTCCCCGGCAACGGCGCCAGAAATTTAGCTTGATGACGCGTAAAGCACACGCTCGTTGGGAACCCCAAGTGGAAGGTGTGATGCGTACAGTAGCAAGTTTCCCTCAGTAAGAAACCAAGGTTTATCGAACCAGTAGGAGTCAAGAAGCACGTTGAAGGTTGATGGCGGCGGGATGTAGTGCGGCGTAACACCAGGGATTCCGGCGCCAACGTGGAACCTGCACAACACAACCAAAGTACTTTGCCCCAACGAAACAGTGAGGTTGTCAATCTCACCGGCTTGCTGTAACAAAGGATTAGATGTATAGTGTGGATGATGATTGTTTGCAGAAAACAGTAGAACAAGTATTGCAGTAGATTGTATTTAATGTAAAAGAATGGACCGGGGTCCACAGTTCACTAGAGGTGTCTCTCCCATAAGATAAATAGCATGTTGGGTGAACAAATTACAGTCGGGCAATTGAAAAATAGAGAGGGCATGACAATGCACATACATGATATGATAAGTATAGTGAGATTTAATTGGGCATTACGACAAAGTACATAGACCGCTATCCAGCATGCATCTATGCCTAAAAAGTCCACATTCAGGTTATCATCCGAACCCCTTCCAGTATTAAGTTGCAAACAACAGACAATTGCATTAAGTATGGTGCGTAATGTAATCAATAACTACATCCTCGGACATAGCATCAATGTTTTATCCCTAGTGGCAACAGCACATCCACAACCTTAGAACTTTCTGTCACTGTCCCAGATTTAATGGAGGCATGAACCCACTATCGAGCATAAATACTCCCTCTTGGAGTTAAGAGTAAAAACTTGGCCAGAGCCTCTACTAATAACGGAGAGCATGCAAGATCATAAACAACACATAGGTAATAGATTGATAATTAACATAACATAGTATTCTCTATCCATCGGATCCCGACAAACACAACATATAGCATTACAGATAGATGATCTTGATCATGTTAGGCAGCTCACAAGATCCAACAATGAAGCACATAAGGAGAAGACGACCATCTAGCTACTGCTATGGACCCATAGTCCAGGGGTGAACTACTCACTCATCACTCCGGAGGCGACCATGGCAGTGAAGAGTCCTCCGGGAGATGATTCCCCTCTCCGGCAGGGTGCCGGAGGCGATCTCCTGAATCCCCCGAGATGGGATTGGCGGCGGCGGCGTCTCGATGGAGTTTTCCGTATCGTGGCTCTCGGTACTGGGGGTTTCGCGACGGAGGCTTTAAGTAGGCGGAAGGGTAGGTCAGGGGGCCACACGAGGTGGCCACACAACAGGGCCGCGCGGCCAGCACCTGGGCCGCGCCGCCCTAGCGTGTCGTCGCCTCGTGGCCCCACTTCGTGACTCCTTCGGTCTTCTGGAAGCTTCGTGTAAAAATAGGCCCCTGGGCGTTGATTTCGTCCAATTCCGAGAATATTTCCTTTGTAGGATTTCTGAAACCAAAAACAGCAGAAAACAACAACTGACTCTTCGGCATCTTGTTAATAGGTTAGTGCCGGAAAATGCATAAATACGACATAAAGTATGCATAAAACATGTAGATATCATCAATAATGTGGCATGGAACATAAGAAATTATCGATACGTCGAAGACGTATCAGTAGCATCGACTGCTTTGATGATGGCACCTTTGACCTCCCATGGAACCTTTGCATCAGCACGAGGAAGGAGTCCTCGTCCTCACAGCATGACTACTAGCCTGAGCCGCAACAACAGTGGATTCCCCGGTGACGCCACTACATTCCACAGTAAATGCATGTCCACGCATGCCCAAGCACGTTGCCTGCTAACACTGAAGGCATGATAGAGAGCCCGTGATGAGTGGTCTTGGCGGTATGACGACTGGAATGCAGAAGCTGTAGAAGGCCCAATCGTCCTGATAGGTTGGCGCTAGATCACATCCTGATCCGGCTCGCACACATGTAACCTAGATGGATGGTGGTATATAAACCCTCGTAGGCAAACCCTATAGGGTACACAACCCTATAGTTCATCGCTTAACACCACACGCTTGAGATATAGCCGCCATGGAGTCGCCATCTCCAACTCTGGGCACCCCATTGTAATCGCCATATGAATACAAAGTAGCAAGAAGTAGTCCTTTTACTCTCCGGAGGGGCTGAACCTGGATAAATCCATTTATTTGCACAATCTCGATCCGTCGATGGCTACGTCACCCGTGCTTTGCACCTCTCAAGTGCTACCCCCAGTAGTACCTACCATGGACATATCCATGACAACTCACGCGGGAGTTTCCGCCATGTCGTGCCAAATACAGAGCTGATTTCGCCATCACATTGATCGGTGGGAATAGTCTTCCACCCCGTCGTTCCTGCTCGGGGCTTCACACCCCAAAGAAGGAGAAGGAGGCGGAACTTCTACAAGGCCACCTTTTCTTTCTTTGCCACGACAAGAAGCCCGCCTGATCTCCACCACCAACACCTACAGTGGCCAAGAAGAAGGTAGCGGTGTACCTCCGGAAGCAGGTGGCGGTCCGTGCACCCGATGACCCTAAAGACACATTGGGGCTCG
Organism: Lolium perenne; assembly: GCF_019359855.2. NCBI lineage: Eukaryota > Viridiplantae > Streptophyta > Magnoliopsida > Poales > Poaceae > Lolium > Lolium perenne. Next base: position 75,655,558 of record NC_067244.2, read on the forward strand.
CCAAGGATCTAGCGGATTCTCTGAACCTCGTTCTGACAACCGATGAAGAGTACACAAATTGGTGGTCGGGGGTTGATAGTGGCGCCGTTATCGACGTTGACGGGGATGCTCACGGTGAGTCGAGCTACCTCTTCTCGCCTTCCTTCTATGATGAGGAAGACGACAGAGACGATGGCGACAACGGGGGAGACAACTATCTCGCCCTCGACTGATGCACGATCAACGACCGCCAGTAGATTTAGTTTATTAGGTTCATTTTTTATTTTGTTAAGTATCGTTCAAACTATTGTCAAAACCTAAATTCGAATGAAAGCTATCTAAGTTTCAAAATTTCTTATTTTTTTGAAATTTGGGGGTTCAAATTGGGGGCTACATGTGTGGGGAGCCGACCCTCAAGCACCAATAGAAACTCTCGGCACCTGCTGCCAGCCTCCATTTGGGAGGCCTCGATGGGGATCCTCTAAATATTTTACACTACTAGATCATCTACACAATTTTAATCTACAATTTTAGTCCACTAGCATCTACACACTATACACTAGACCACTAGCAACTAACTATAATTTTATAATCTAAAAACTGACAACTAACAACTAACACTACACATATGCATGCATTTATAACAAAACATAAAATAAATAAAAGAGGGGGCGGTTGGCACTCATGGATGTGGCGGTTGGGAGTGGCGGAAAAGCGAAGGGGTCGGGGTAGCGTGGTAGGCGAAGAGAGCTCGGGGAGGGGACAATCAATGGCGACGGCGTGGGGAGGAGCATTGTCGCGTGGTGTGGATTCACGAGGCGGAGAGAGTTAGGGGAGTGAGAACTAGGGATCGATATGTGTGCATGTTGCGTAGAGGGGTGCGTTTATTAGGGGTCTATATGTGTGCGCAAGGCGAAGCACCACTGAAGACTGGCTTCTCCGACCTTTCACCCGATCCTGGGCGATCCCGGATCAACAAGCTGACGGTGTGGATTACCTATATATGGATGGTAGGAGCGCTGAATGTGTCAGTGAGGTTCTGTCTATGACATACAAGCGAATAAGGAGCGAGGCGGTCGATCAAGTTCACAAGGTCATGGAACAATAATATCTCCTGTGGTGTTTCCCTCGATCTTTTGACTCCGGTTAGGACGTGTGTGGAGATGTCTGGGGCACCCGCGGTAACCGGTGGCATGGCACCATGCCACTAGTAAATAATAAACCGGTGGTGTGCCACAAAAGTTTCTCGAGAATATGGATAAGTCAAGGGGCGCCCTCTTAAAGGTGGTGCCACACTTATGTGGTCTCATTATCAGATTTAAAACTTTTAGTTTAATTAATTTAAAGGCATACATATCTGTGATCAAGATAGCATAAATAAGGCGTTCCGAAGAGGCCCAACTTCATTACACAAATCCTTAGGCCCAACTCCATTACACAAATCCTTAATTCAAACCAAACAACTATTGTTCGTGAAACTTAAGAATTATCTGTTAAACTAGTAAGCAAAAATAACTTTTATTCACTCCAATGTGCATCTTGAGCTTTGACATGGAGCCCTTTATTCGTGCGTCGAGGTTGGTGATCCAATCATCATCCTCGAAGCACTTCCGCACTTCACTTCTCTCCAGCCTTGGGTTTCTTCCCAAGTCCCTGCATCGCATTGCAGACCAGCAATTGATTAGGTATCATGTACCATACACTTTGAAATAAAGCTTGAAAGAATATGTCAATATGTATATAACATTCATACCTTCTCCGAACACTCCAGAGTGTAGTCTTCGAGTATTAGATAGTCAGTCTTCAGCAGTTTTCGGCCCTCTGCAGCTTTCAGCATGCCAAAAAGCTCACTCGCTGGTATGTACACTCCCATCATGAGGTAACACATGATGAACCGATCTAAGACGGGAGGAGTGATGCTAGAATTATATCAGTGCAGTATTCCAGAGTATTGGGATAACCATGTTCTCGAGTCGTTTGAACGGATCAATAAGGTTGATCTCATGCAGGCTCATGGAGTTTTTGTTCCTTGATTTTGAAATCCAGTGTTTCCTTTGTTATCTTAATAACACTCGATACAGGTTTGGTGCCGAAACATGGCTTAAATTAATATCCTCCATCATCCCATGAGGATGATCATATTGGAAACGATGGTCAAGTCTATCCGAGCCTTAACATCCATCCCTATTCTCCAGTCTCCACTGACAAAACTTACATTGCAGGCTTGCAGCACTCCCCGCCCCATTTAGTAGCCACATCCCCACGTCTCCCTGTAATCCCCACCCTTTACATACACACGAAAGATAAAACTAGGCTTTAAACCTAAACTAAAGAAAAGAGAATTGGAGATGGCATGTAAAGAATGGGTCCCATAAAAAATAACTATATTGGAAATTTATTAATGAAAATAATAAAATTTGAATCTTATGGAACATACAATATTTTAGTTTTATGTCGGTTGTACTTAACATGGAACATGAATACGCCATGCTAGGATATGCTTTCCACCGGGTGTTTTCCTGGCGGTCTTAGCAGCGTCGAAACTCTTGTCACGTCATATAGACAGGTCTCTCGACGGATGTAATCATCGGCGAGGCTATCGCTTACACTAGTGTGATTAAGGTGTTAAGCATGATAACAAGACCGAACCGGTACAGAAAGAGAAGACACACAAGGCGATCGTGGATCTCTAAAACCCATCTAGGATTTTGTCCCTCTCGCCGGTGACGCTGCCGTTCCGCTCCACCTCTAGCGGTCTTGGGGTCTTGGAGGCGTGGTGGACCGTGGCCTCTCGCCAGCGGGAAGGTTTTAGTTCTTCATTTAGTTTTTTTTTCAGCGTCTTCTTTGGGATGATGAGGCAGCAGCTACATCTTGAAATCAGAATAAGGTCCACCCGCACAATCCTCGCTCCAGTGATGCCCCTAGAGCCGGAGGGCGCATGGTGTTGTGTGTCCGGCGGATCTCCTGGGATCCAGTAGGTTTTCGTGTTCACTGATATAGTTTCAGGCCTATTTCCTTCGATCTTGGTGATGGTTGTTGCTCTAATGCGCTAGCTTGTCCTTTGGGATCTTAGCATGACGACTTTCCATCTGTCTCTACGACAAGCTTTGCATGGCTCCGGTGATGTAGGGGCGAGGACCCCAGCGTGTCTTCCGCTCACGCTATTGTTGGTAGTTGCCGCTAGGTGGTCTAATAATCTATTTGTGATATTTATTATATTTTGATCTCTTTTTATTACTGTAGATGATTATTAATAGATTGGTGAAATTTTCTCAAAAAAAGGTGTTAAGCATGATCCCTGCAAAATCCTGGTTCAAGTTACTAGTTTAAATTTTAGGTTTAATTTTAAACAAAAAATCTCTAAACAAACTATAGTTGGAAATTTTGGTGGGTCCCGCGTACTTCCCATGGCACATTAGGCTAGTCAAAGTGCTAGTATCTTAGCTAGTATAATGCATCCTAGTCCCACCAAAAATGCTGATGTAGCAGGTAATTATGAATGAGAGAGGAGATTAGAGTATCATAGGTAGATAGTGTATCATAGCGCATATCACGAGAAAAGTTAGTATCAAATAAATCTTGTACACAAATTTGCATTGAGATTCTATAAATCAATTATAGCAAAACTATGACACTAGTCTATGATACTATGCATTATGAATCTAGTATTATACGAAAGTATATATGATACTACTGTATGATAATACCCACTATGACCAGCCTTAGACACTGCCACTCAGTAGCTGGAATGCACGAGCATATGGGGTGGGAATCAATTGAGGAGACGATTAAAACCGAAAAATAATTTAGTTTGTAATGATTGCGGGCACAATTGGTTAGTTTTGATTTCGCGCGAACTGTCCCTCTCCTCGGCAATAGCGACGCATTCAATAGCGAATCAAATGGAGCAAACGGAAAGTCAAACCCAACACAAACAGCAACGTCACTTTAGTTGCACCGATGCCACACTAACCATGCATCTGGATCGTCGGCCCGTAGCACAATACTGCTGGTCAGCTACTAGAGGCAAAAGCCTGTCTCATCTGATTAGGGAACCCCTTTCGAATGGTAACATGTTATGAATAATTCAATATAAACTATTCCCTCCATTTGTAAAAGAATATTTTAACTTTTTCAACACATACAAGTATCTAAAACGTGTCAAAATATGCACGTGACGTATTTCCGTGTGTAGATATATACAAATTTAAATAAAGCTAAGACATTCTTTTGTGCACCGAGGGAGTGCATATCCACTAATATGAGTGAAAATATATACCAAATTGTGTCTAGATAATACTATGATTTAGGGATGGGCGTTTGGTCATGACCGAAAATTTGTTCTTCTTATTTCAGCCTACATTAGATCAGCTCTTTCAGAAATTAAGACCAAAATTTATCTATCAATTTTACTACATGAAAATTTTGGTACCCGATAATTATTGTTCGATTTCGGTCATGGTTGAACTGTGTGATAGTTCTTTTGAACACAAAAGTTGGAGAGTATTCGATAAAAGAAATGGAAACATTTCAGCTACAATTTGAACATTTTTTCAATGCACTTATTCATATCAATTTGCAAGAATCAACATTCAACGACACCACAATATATCTAGTTGGTTAGCATTCACATCATGTTGTTTCATTGGTCACATGTTTGCAATGTGTTAGCTAACAACAAAAATAAAATAGCCTTGCAAGCTAGTTGTCACCACAAACTAACAAATTGCAATACATAATTTTTTTTTTGTCGATAGCACAAGGTGAAGGCTGAAACTTTTCAGCCAAAATTTGGGCCACTCTCACATAAAATTCGGCCAGTTCGTTCCATTCGGTTACTAGGAACAAAGAACAAGTGACCGAATTGAACAAACTAAATTTGGTGTATAAAATTTTCTACCCAATTTTTTAATCGGTCAGTAGTGTACGCGAGCTTTTATTTTTAGAACAAATGTATGGATATACCTCCCTTCAGAAGTGTACATAAGCTTTTTTTAGAAGGCTTAATTAGTGTTCTAGAATGGATTACGTTTTATAACAGATGTAGTAAGTCTTAAAAGTTTGGTAAAAGGAATATGTGTTCTCCCTATAGCTTTCAAAGAGTGAGCCTCTAGTCAATCCAAGGAGATAACATGACCTCCTCCTTTTCGAGGTTAGCGTGACTGTATTAATTCCACAAAGCATTCACTTCCACCTCTAAGGCAAGTCTATGCATGATATTATCTCTATAATTCATGATACTCCCTATAATTATAGGAGGGGCAAAGAGACATTAGATGAAAGGTGAGGAGGGCAAATCAAAATACTTTCCATTTGCATGGTAAAAATGGTAAATACTAAGTAGTATTGTGCAAATTTTCATTGAGTTGGGGAAGGGGGGCATGGCCCTTTTGGCCTCCACTAAGGTCCGCTAGTGCATGTGGTAGCATCATAATTTTATTATATATATTGATTTGTAGAATTTTAATACGAATTATGTGTAAGACCTATTTGACATTATTTTTCTAGTTTTAGGTGTTACGATATGGTATCTACTATTGATACCACATTGATGTCTCTCATTATTAATTATAGTGACACATCAGCTTTTTGGGTATAATACATCATTATGGATAGTCTAAGACGTACTTATGTTACACTATTCTTTTTGATATTTTTATTGTGTAAATCGTAATCCAAGAACGTTAACAAAAAGATAAGACTAAAATGGCCAAGAAACTTCACGTTGTAATTTATTTTGATCGACCCACAAAGGAGTACTACTACGGATAGAGCAAAGAATCACCGACTGTACCAAGGAGAATTCAGGCTGACACAATAGAAGGGAACGGAAATCTGCGAAAAGCTGGGCTCTGAGTTTGCCTTTCTCCGTGTTAGTTGAGCGAGTGCTCTCCCACCACCACCATCATCGCCACCTCCACCCACCAGGGCAGGGCAGGGCAGGCCAGCCGCACCGGTCAGGCCACCTCCCTACTTTTGTCTTCCTCTTCTTCCTCCACCCTCTCATACCCCCTTTCTTGGTCTCCCTCCCCTCCTCGCCACCGAGAAGAAAGGGATCTCCGCCCCCCTCCATTTCCAATTCGGAGAAGAAGGGGAATTTTATCTTTCTTTTCGGTCGCAGCGATGGGCGGCCGGGTGGATCACGAGTACTCCTACCTCTTCAAGATGGTGCTCATCGGGGATAGCGGCGTCGGCAAGTCCAACATCCTCTCCCGATTCACCCGCAATCACTTCTCCCTCGACTCCAAGTCCACCATCGGCGTCGAGTTCGCCACCAAGTCCCTGCAGGTCCGCATTCCATCCCCTCACCTTGCCGCTCCCTCTAATCTAACCATGTTCTACGCGCAGGTCCGCGTTTTTTCTAATTTTATTTTGTGCAAGGCCGCGTCCCGATCATGGGCCATCAGATCTTGGTCCTCGTGATCCCTGCTGCGGGGAACGCGACCCGTGATTGCGTTTGCTAGCGTGCAAGAAACCTGCTCGTCCTAATGCTTTTGGTTCTGGGATGGCTCGCTCGTTTCGAACTTTACAGTGATTTTATCAAAATACTATTGGATTGATGATTAGATTAGAAAGAAAAGCTTTTTGTATATCCTTTACATATAGCAAATGCGTTGTATTAGTTGCTTTTTTTACCTTGCCAATTATTCATCAGACTGTGTCTGTCCATTATTATTAAGTTAATAAAAATGAACTTTTTCCACACTAGATTTGCCTCATCCCCCCTGTATCATCACATGATTCGTTAGTTGATGGACTGATAGTTAGGATGATTGATATGCCAGCTACAGCCTTTTGTATGAATGTGGCATCCTGTCTGTCTTGTCCTGTCCTTGAGCGTTAGGTGAAACCAAACTGTCATCTTAATATTTCACCTATCTTCTTTTTTTTTGCATCGCCGTTATATAATTATTATTGTGGGCTTGTGGTTCTCAACAGCCTCCTTTGCAGGGGAGCAGCACCGCTACTTTTCCTGTGGATTTAGCTCGTCACCAGTTTTAAATTTGTCACGTCAATATCAAATGCATCTACTTCAGAAAATAGTTCTTTTAGGCAATGCACCAACTATTCCTCGGTGTCTGATTGTGAATTGTGTTGTTAACAGATGGAAGGAAAAACCATAAAGGCTCAGATCTGGGATACGGCTGGCCAGGAGAGGTACCGTGCCATTACAAGCGCATATTACCGTGGCGCTGTTGGGGCTCTCCTTGTTTACGACATCACAAAGGTGCAGAGCTTTGAAAATGTCAATAGGTGGCTTCGCGAGCTACGTGATCACGCTGACTCCAGCATTGTGATCATGATGGTCGGTAACAAGTCCGACCTGTTACATCTAAGAGCCGTCTCCGAAGATCAAGGGAAGGCATTGGCTGAAAAGGAGGGGCTGTTTTTCCTTGAGACGTCAGCTATGGAGGCTGTAAATGTGGAACAAGCCTTCCAGACTATCATCACAGAGGTCTATGGCATTGTTAACAAGAAAGCGCTGGCTGCCAAAGAAGCAGCAGCAGCTGCTGCTCCTTTGCCTTCCCAGGGCAAGACCATCAGCATCGACACTGCCTCCGGGAACTCAAAGAGGGCATGCTGCTCTTCTTGAAACCTAATCGATGTATCAGCATCATATTGTAGAGAATCAGGAGCGAGAATCTTCAGCATAGCGGCCTTAGTTGAACTGGTGTGAAGGGAAAATTCTACTCTTTTTGTTTCTCTGTTGAATGAACATCCTGGAGTATACGCCGCATGCGCAGTTTGTTCAGCATTTCTGGAAGTTAGATGTGTGTATTAGGATTCGTTCCATTTCTGTTATGAAAGTTACATCATAATACATATATGTGGGATTATACATCGCAACCTATGAGATTCAGAACCGGTTTAGCTAAACGTGTCTTAGTCTATATTGCTCATCTACTGTGCTTTTTTGATCTATAATATTTTAAAACTAGTTATGGTGCTTCTGCCTTGCTACAGTTCTTCCTTACTGATGGGTGCTATGAGTTGTTGGCACATTATAGCACCCTTGATGGAAGCTTCTGAATGTTCTGGAATGAGTTGTTTGTGTCCAATCATTTAGATTCTTTCTGCTTTTTTGTTGCCCCAGTGATATAATCCCTATTTTGTTATTCTGATGAGCTGTGAGCCTCGGGTGACAGACTGGACTATGTCACCTTGATTCCTTCTTCATGCTCGTTTCATTGGTTTTCGTTGCAAACTGGGATACCAATTATTGCTTAACATGTTGGCCTTCTCTTTGGTGGTCATTCAGTTTTCGATTGTCATGACGGAGCTAACGAAATATGGTAAAATGAATGTTAGTTTGCTCAGCATTTCTGGAAGTTAGATGTGTATTAGGATTCATTACATTTCCGATATGAAAGTTACATCAGACTACAAATGTCAGATTATACACCGCAGCCTATAAGATACATAACGAGTTTAGTTGAACCTGTCTTTGTCTATATTGCGGATTCATGGTCTATTAGATTCAAAATTAGTTATGCTGCTTCTGCTTTTAGACTAGTCTTTTCCATACCGGTGGGTGATGAGTTATTGGTGCATTATATAGCACTTGTTGGAAGTTTCTGAATGTTCTGGTATGACTTGTTTGTATCCCATCTCTTTGATTGTTTGTGCTTAGTGGTATAGCCCTTTCTTCATGCTCGGTTCTTTAGCTTTGGCTACAAAAAAAAAATTTGGAGAACAATTTTGGCTACAAAGATTTCTCTTTGGTGATTTTTCAGTTTTCTTTTGGCATGGTGGAGCTAACGAAATATGGTAGAACAAATATAAACATCTAAAATATAAAATCAATATTATTAGAGTAATCATTTTTTTTTGTAAAGAACAATGTTACTAGAATTATCATCAAATTTATGTTCATATTATATGCATTATGTATGATACGTGTTAATATTTTTTCGTACATACTTGGACAAACTTTTGTGAATTTAACTATTTCCGGTTGAAAATTATGGACTCCTTAGAAGATGTGAGAGAAAACTTCTGTATTTTACAACTAATGCCAGATAACCACATTCCAATCAATCTCTCTGTGTATTCTCTGGTTGTTTCCTAGCAACGATCATGAGCTATTCATGATTAACTAGCCAAAGCAGAACGGGGTGAACCATGTTAGTTGGTCAGAGATGACAAACCGGAGTCCGAAGGGGTGATTCGAGCTGGATCAGGACACTTTCCACATGCACAGGATGTAATTCGTACTGAAGCCTAAACATGTTTGCAAGGCAGGTGGTCTGTAGATTGGGGCATAAAGCCGATCCATGTTGAAACTGAGTCACTCCACCTCGTGCAAGCTATCAACAGTTCAACACCAGCGACTAGCGTACAACTTTAGTTCGAATGGTGCCCTAATGTCTGAATTTCCGTTCATGTACCGTTTCGTTCTGCTCAAGATATCGCAATGAGGTTGCTGACGTTTTAGCGCAGGATGGTGTGCTGCCGTGGTGTGTTGGACGGGGAATATGCCCCAGATTTTCAGTGCCGGAGGACGAACAAGAATTGGTATGGCCGTATTGACTGTGTAGAGCAAATAATGAGTTGCAAATTAAATCAATAGTCTAGACACTAGTGACCTCTAAATAGGACCAACAACAACTATAACATCTGTAGCCTCACATAAAAAAAACTGCAACCTGCGTGCGGTCACGCAAGTAGATTCTTTAATCGATGCAAACAGTCATGTAAGTCAGGGTAAAGAGCAACTCTAGCTTAAAAATTGAACTGTAAAAACACGTATTAAGGCGGTTGTAAATGTATTTCAAGAAGCCAAATTGGCTCCGGCACGGTCAACCTAGTATTTGGGACCCTCATGTCATAGTCACTCCATTTTCCTTTTATATATTTTTTCTTTCATATCCCTTTTCCCCCGCACCCTTCTCACAAGAGTCGCCTGCCCCGCCTGAGCTCCTCCTCATCCCTGTCGCGCCAAGTTCACAAGGTGACACCATAGTCCTGCGGTGACCTGTCACGCCCCCTCCCCTAACACAACCAGTGGGCAGTCGTTGTGCTGCCCTTCTCCACGACCAGGCCGAGGTTGAGGCTGGCCCGCTACGCCCCAACTTAATTCGGACCTACGGCGAGCGGTTCCGACGAGCACCAGACGATTTCAGCATCTCGCGGTAGATTGCTATTCATCTTCGGCCGTATTAAGTTGAGGTTGACTGGAATTTGGGCGGACGTCTATCGGCGGATGGTGTTGGTGCGAGCTAAAATTTATGCAACCGTCAGCGTTGACCACCGTCAGTTTTGACTCTAGAACTTTGGATACAAAGGTCACGGGCGTGTGTTCATGGTTCGATTTAAAAACTTTAAGGATGGGACGATGTTAAGGGTTTTGTTCAGGTCTATTTTCAACAACAAAAAATGTAAACATAGATTATTTTAGGAGTTTGATCACTTTTTAAGTGGTCGATCTAACGACTACTAACTACAATCTATCGGGACTCTGACAAGAAATAGGCCGGGGTAGCCGGGTAGGGTACTGGCGATCAATCTAGCCCTGGCGGATGTCACACCCACCCGAGCTCCACCACAGCTGGCTTTGGTGTTCACTGTTTAGCGATTTGGCAGCAACGCAGCAAAATAATAAAATGAGCAAGGTGACGCCATAAAAAAAGAACATACCCAAACTTCAATCACGATTCTGTATAATCTGTACACCTACATGGCACGCATGTCACTCCCTAGCAATACTCTCAAATTCTAGTCATCCCTCCAATGTGCTCCTGCGTGAGTTTCCAACTTTCCCCTCTCGTGAACAGTACCCGTGAGAGGCGAAAGAAAGGGCGCCGAGATCCCTTGCTCCGCCGACGGCCGGATCGCCGGTCGTCTCCCTCTCCGGCTGTCCTTGTGGCGGCGGGAGGGTGGAGGGGCCGTCGATCTGTGCCCGAGGCTTGTAGATAGTAGGGTAAGGCTCCCCATCGGCGCTGGCAGGGTGGTGGTGGCGGCGGCGATGTGGAATAAGGTTGCCGGAGCTTCTTCCCCATCACGGCGAGGCCTTGTCTGGCGGATCCGTGAAGCTTCTGGCTTTTGGTGCCCTCAGATCCGTCGATCTGGTGGGAGGTGGTGCTCTGGGCGTGGTCATCGGCGCGAAGACGGCGACCTCCCTATGGAGCTTTTGTTCCCTGTTCCTCTCTTCGTAGTCCCGGTTGGTGTCTGCAATCGAGACTGGAGGTCCTGATCTAACCGGGACTAGAAGTGGTCGTAGACCCGTGCGCGTCCTAGCTGTTGGAACCATAGGACTAGTGCTAACATTAGTCCCGGTTTTAAACACAGCCGAAACTAATTAATGTTCTCGAGAGCTCCGAACAAAAGACTCGTTTTCTACTAGTGTACCAAATACATGTCTACCGAATATATCTCTAACACATCTTTTAGAAAGTTAATTTTTTGTTACTTATACATCATTTTTTTCTGGCCTTGGCAATATTTTTCGATATATACAGAGATGTAAAAGATCACACGTTTTGATCCGGTCCCTTGGGCTTGGCTGTTTTCTCGTAGCAGACTGACGTTGATCACTTGGCGCATTCTCTTGTACTGCCGCCGCGCGTGCGCAAACATGTAAAAAAGGATTTGGTCAAGATGACCTCTTCTCAACATCCTCTTCTTGCTAATCATACGAAATACCGATAAAATAACAGGAGGAGCCACGTGCAGGAAAGCAATGCTGCGGCGGGCAATGCTTAAGTTGACACGGCAGCCATGGGACACATGTGAAAGCACGCATCCACCAAATCCTGCCTAGCTAAAAGGTGCTAATGGATCAAGACTACAAATAGCCTCCGTAGCATGACCCTTTTCCTCACATCTCATATCCATCTCTCATATCTTGCAACCAGCTAAGCTTGTTTGTCGATCGATCTACCAGCGGCGGCCAAAGCAGCAGGCTTCTCCTTGTCATCGTCTAATAGTGCACATGGCCTCTTCTTCTGGCTTGCCGTCAGCTGCTCGTTGCAGCCTGTTGCTCATAGCTGCACTGACTCTTGTGCTGAGCCACGGCGCTCACGCTTATGGTGGTTCCGGTACCAGGTTGAGCTATTCGTTCTATGACAACTCATGCCCCAGTGCACGGGACATTGTCCGACGCGTCATCCAGGTCGCCCGGATCACTGACGTGCGCATCCCAGCCAGCCTCATCCGCCTTCACTTCCATGACTGCTTCGCCAATGTGAGTTCATGCATATATAACTGGTAGGGCTAATCAATAGTACGACTATGGTTCATTATCTCAAGACTGCTTTAATTTGTCTAGGGTTGTGATGGCTCGCTTTTGCTCGATGATGACGTCTCCTTGGGGATAATGAGCGAGAAGAAAGCCCCTGGCAATTACCAGTCAGCTCGTGGGTTCAATGTGGTCGACAACATCAAACGAGTGTTGGAGATAGCTTGCCCTAGCACCGTTTCCTGTGCCGACATCCTCACCCTTGCGGCTGAGATCTCTATCGAATTGGCTGGAGGGCCAGCCTGGAGTGTGCCTCTCGGGCGCCGCGATGGCACGACGACCAACATCGAGAGCGCTAAGGATCTCCCAAGCCCATTCGACTCTCTGGATATCCTTCAAAAGAAATTCAGAAACATGGGTCTCAACGACATTGACCTTGTCGCCCTTCAGGGAGCGCACACCTTTGGGCGGGCGCAGTGTCAGTTTACGCAAAGGAACTGCACGGCCGGGCAGGAGGAGGGGACACTGGTGAACCTTGATGCGGCCACTCCCAACGTGTTCGACAACAAGTACTATGGCAACCTCCTGCAAGGACGCGCCGAGCTCCCTTCTGACCAGGTTATGACGTCTGACCCTATCGCTACTGCGACAACCGCGCCGATTGTTCGCAGGTTTTCCGGTAACCAGAAGGATTTCTTCGCAAACTTTGCAGCCTCCATGATCAAAATGGGAAATATAAGCCCACTGACCGGAAGAGATGGGGAGGTTAGGAAGAATTGCCGCAGGGTGAACAAGAAATCCTATTAAGAAGCAAGATTCGATACTCATCAATGAACATAAAATTTAATTATCTCTGTTTTTCATTTCGTAATTGTATAAATCATTCTTATTGTAAAAGCATTCCTTTACCTGTCAGCAGAAGCTAAATGTATATGTTACTTCTTCAGTACATGGGACAAACCCGTTTCTTACAACGGCCAGTTTAACCGAAAATAGGATTAATAGTCCACTGCTAAAACAATGCTGAAAACACTGATGGTTGGGGTCAGCAAATAGCGGGTCTGCGCAGCCTGGAGTAGAGCAAAATGTAATGAAAAAAGGACAATCAAATTGAATCATACAGCAGCCACTGGAATTTCTTTTCTTTAGTACTTCCTCCTGTGGGTCGGGCTATATTTCATGGAATGAGGTCAAAGTTGCACTGCAGTGCAGAAGTTTGCTCAGAACTTGGATGGCAACCCCACAATATGCTAAAAGAACCCGACTATTGTGAAAAATGGTTGCCTTGCCAGTACCCTGGCGCCCTGGTGCAGTGGTACTGCATATGTCATAGCCATTTGTGGACATTCTCCTTAGACCATAGTTCTAAAAAAGATCATACATATTCTCCTTTCAATGAAGAGCAATTTCTTTGGAGACTTTGGAACCTGAAGTCTTTTCTTTTCTTCCTTTTTGAGTAACACCAACCAGGACTAAAGACTTTCGCACCAGAGGCAGCCCGCCGCAACCCCTTTAGTTCTGGTTGGTGTCCTCAACCGAGAATAAAAAACATACCCTTGGATCGCCTTTTTTAGCTTTGTAAAATATAAAAGAAAATGATAGAAAATTCAAAATTCAAAAACCTTTTACATGTAGGTAGATTATGTGATCTGGTTAATATGAAAAATACCAAACATTAATTTTGTTTTTTTTTTTGCAAAAAACATTGTATTATTGGTAAAATGGTAATATTTTTTGCGCGCATACAAACTCGGAAAAAACCGTTTAATATATGAAAATGTATCTACGCCGAAAAGTTACATCCGAACTCACCCGAGTTTACCCCAGTCAGCCAATTTTTAGATTCTTAAACTACCAAAAGGTAATATGAAAATTTTCAAGTGTTAGGTTGTAAAAAAAAATAGAAAAAATTATTGTTATTTATTTATTCAAGATTATTATTACATCATTATTTTTGTTTATTAAAAAATTTATTTGGAATTCAAACAATAAAGAAATATGACATCGTGACCAATAGGTTAATAGGATTCTTATGATACTAGTATCAATAACGTGCCCGCAGAGCACTTGGAAGCGGGACGGAAGGAACTCGGAAATTAAGCGTGCAGTGCTAGAGAAGTCTTAGGATGGGTGACCAAGCGGGAAGTTTGACCACGATTGAAAATTTTAAGCTGAAATTTAACCTGGAATTAAGTGTAGTTAGAGACTAAATTAGTCAAATAATTCAAATACTAGAAAATTCTGAAGAAAAAAGTGGGAGTGGGAAAAAATTAGAAAAAAATTGAATAAAAATAGCTGCTGGAGCAGTCTTATGATGGGTGACCAAGCGGGAAGTTTGACCACAAGAGAGTGATACGTTGCAAACGTATATATTATTTTTGATGCATGCTTATTTTACGCCAATTTCTATATATTTTATTTACACTTCGTGATATTTTTATGGATTTTCCGGAACTAACCTATTAACAAGATGTCATAGTGTCAGTTCTATTTTCTGCTGTTTTTGTATTTCAGAATAGTTGTTCTAGAAATATTCTTGGAATTGGACGAAACGAAAGCTGAAGTTCCTATTTTGCTGTCAAGAAGACGGAGTCCAAAGGGGAGATGGAGAAGAGCCAGGAAGCGGCCACACCACCCCTAGGCGCCCACCGACCTCGCCCTTTCGCCTATAAATTGACATCCACGGGAAAAACCTAAACACCCGAGCCTCCATCCACGAAAAGTTCCGTAGCCGCCATCGTCGACCCTAGTTCGGGTGGATTCTGAAGCTCTTCCCAGCACCCTGCCGGAGAGGGAGATCATCACCGGAGGCCTCTTCATCACCATGCCCGCCTCCGAAGTGATACGTGAGTAGTTCATCTTTGGACTACGGGTCCATAGCAGTAGCTAGATGGTTGTCTTCTCCTTCTTATGCTTCATGTTTAGATGTTGTGAGCTGACTAACATGATCAAGGTACATGTTGTGTTTGCTAGGATCCGATGAATATTGAATACTATGATTGAGTTGATTATAGACATGTTTATATGTTATTTGTGATCTTGCATGCTCTCTGTTGCTAGTAGATGCTCTGGCCAAGTATATGCTTGTGACTCCAAGAGGGAGTATTTATGCTTGATAGTGGGTTCATGCCTCTAGTAATCTGGGAGAGTGACAATAACTTCTAAGTTTGTAGATGTGATGTTGCTACTAGGAAGAAAACAACAATGCTTTATCCAAGGATAATTTTATTGTTTACTTTACACACTTTACTTAATGCAATAATCTGTTTCTGCAACTTAATACCCAAAGTTGTTCGGATGATATCTTGAAGGTGGATTATTAGTCATAGATGCAGTTGGATTATGGTCTATGAATCTTTTTATAATTCCCAAATGAATCTCATAGTAATCATCTTGTCATGTATGGTCTTTATTATGTCAATTGCACAGCTGTAATTTATTTCCTAAGATGTTATTTATCTTTATGAAGAGACACCTCTAGTGAACTATGGACCCCGGTCCTTTCTTTTACACTGATAAATCCATCTACTTCAAGCACTGTTCTCTTTATTTCGCTGCAAACAAACATCTCTTTCCACACTATACGTCTAATCCTTTGTTTTCAGCAAAACCAGTGAGATTGACAACCTCACTGTAAGTTGGGGCAAAGTAGTTTGGTTGTGTTGTGTGCAGGTTCCACGCTGTTGCTGACACCGGTAGTGCACCCTGCCAAAGTCAGCCAACAACACCTTCAAAAGTGATTTCTTTCTCCTACTGATCATTTAAACCCTGGTTTCTTACTGAGAGAAAACTTGTTGATGTGTTCATCATACCTTTTTCTTTGGGTTTCCCAATTGCATACTTTGCACCACATCAGTGCGCAATTTGATCTGAGATTAAGTGTAGTTAGGGACTAAACTAGTAAAATAACTCAAATACTAGAAAAATCTGAAGAAAAAAAGAGGGATTGGGAAAAATAGAAAAAGTTTGAATACAAAAATAGCCATCATGGCCTGTAGTCCCGTTTGGTGTTACAAACCGGGACTAAACGTCCTTTGCCCCGGCGCGCGCCCGCAGCCACGTGGAGGGCCTTTAGTCCCGGTTCGCAGCACAACCGAAACTAAAGGGGAGGGCCTTTAGTCCCGATTCCGCATTCCCGGTTGCAAAACCAGGACTAAAGCCCCTTACCAACTGAGAAGAAATCCCCTTTTTCTACTAGTGTGAAACACGATGAAACATGATTAAACTTAATGAAACTTTGGGTTGAAACAATTGATTTCCATTGCGCATCAATATGTTTAGATGTGTTTCAGAATTCAAATTTAAATTTTGTCAAAACGGAAAAATAGGCTAATTTAGAAGATATCATCGAAATAAATTCACATGCTTGAAAGAATTGTTAATTTGATATACATTTTAATAGGCTCTGCCACATCCAATAACAAAAATTAAATCCATGTACTAAACAAAAAGAGAGAGTACAAGTGTGGGGTAGCCACCATACCATGTGCATGAAGAAGATTCTCTACAAGTGCAAATCTCAAAGCAACAACTCAACTAATTCGATGTAGTTCATGTGTGCATGGCGACTAGCCTAGCCACTCATTCTCAAGCAATGGTGAATGTAATTAAATTGTATGTTGTTAATAGGCAACTAGCCTAGCCACTCATTCTCAAGCAATGGTGAATATAATTAAATTGTATGTTGTTAGTTGGTTCTAACTATCAACAGTAACCGAAGCTCTGAACAAACGCCAGCAACTTCCACAACACATTCCTCCCAGTTGAATCTCTTGGGACTCAAAGAACACGGAGCCCTCCGCCCCCTTCCCTCAGGCCCCGATCTCGGCCCATGCAGGTATTAATTACTACCATATGTTGTAGGAAAACTTGAGAAGTGCATTACTACCTTCATACCGGTTTATAGGGATATTCCACACTTCAAACAAATGTTCAACCATTAATATGGTCAAAAATATTAAGGTGTATGTCACAAAAATTATACCATTGGATTCTTATCTAAAACAAGTTTTCAATAATATAATGTGATATATATTTTTTATTTTGTTGACCAAATTAGTAGTCGAATTTTTTTCTCGATATGCGTAAAACCTATATAAACTGGTATGGAGGGACCATATAAATCTATTCCAATATATTATTGTGCCAAAACACACCTTGAAGGGTTGTTGTCACAAACGACAAAAACGCATAACTCGGACTGTATGGCTAATGAGCAATAAAAACACAAAAACATTGGTTGGTTGTTTGATTAAAACATTGACTAAGCATAATTGCCCGACTTGAGCTTGCCAAGACGGTGAAGGAGGCAATGAGCCTCCTCAGCTATTAAAGCACCGGAAAATCCATCACAAGTCCAGCTCAAAATAGTATCGAGCCGAGTCATTGTGCACACTCAATTGTACAGGTCGACCCCTTGTCATATTTTTAGTTAAATGGCTATCCAGTGTACTTATAGATTTTTGTTACTCGTTAGCTAGTGTGGGTGAAAAGAACTTAAGCTCTAGTTTCTAGTGAAGGTGTTTCTTGCTGCAATTTACACAAATAACTTATCCAGTTTTTTTTCATATAGACCATAAATATTTACTTTTTGTTTGCGAGTGAATATATATTATATTTTAACCAAATGTGCATGGGTATACTTTACTATACATCCTACATGTGTTATAGCCTTCCATTTCAATTCTGTAGTTTAGTGTAGTTTATATATACTCTCGCCTTTCACAAAAGAGTGTACTTCCAGTTTCTTGGAGATTCAAATTATTTCAAACTATGATTGGGCCGGTTTTGCGCAAAAATATAAGAATATTTATTATAACACAAATAGTTGTACGATAAAATATAATTTATCACAAATCTAATGATAATAGTTTGGTGGCATAAACATTGGTGCTTGTTACTGGCGTGGGCATACCTTATCAGGTACCCACTGTTAGCATACCCGGTGCGGTCCAATTAGAGGCCCACGAGGCCCTAAAAACATGGACAACCGCTAAAGGAACCGAATCTCAAAATTTGGCGTACGGGACAAGTACAGACCTCAATCATGGAATCTTAGAGTCCTTCTAATTTGTAACCAACCGGAACAATGCATCTAAAACCCTAGTTAAACTACACCCAAAGTGATCTACATTCTTTCAATCAAGAATGGACAAGCAACACATAGGATTTTTCCGCCTGGGGCCCGAAGCTAGGTAAATCTTGTCCCATGTGTTGTTTGTACGCTGATGAAACACCATTGCCCTATCTTCCCTAAAACCCAATTCCATCGTCCATGGAAATTGACGTGATAACTGCACATCGGTTACTCCCTCCGCTTTTATTTAGACCGCGTTCTAGTTTTAGTCAAAGTAACATTTACAAAGTTTGAAAAAAATCTAAGAAAAATATCAGTATTTATGTACCAAATACATATAAAAACAAATTATACTTCATAATAATTTTAATGCAATAGGTCTAGATGGAAAATGTTGTTATTTTTCATGAATATTTGATTAAAATTTGTAAAATTTAATTTTAACTAAACCCAGAAGGCGAAGTAAATGTGCACGGGGAGAGTCTATAAATACAATCAAACTTAAAAAAGTTTGACTTCTCAAGAACCTTAAAATTAAGTACACTAAACGGAGGGAGTATACCAAACCGCCTTTACAATTCTGGGAGCATTTGAAAGTACTCTTTGCAGATCTACCATTCATCCTGAGCTCTGGCAAAAATAGCGGGCTATAGCCTATAGCCTATAGTCGTGAAGACTTTTGAATCTATAAAAGGCTATAGCCTCACTACAAGGAAAATAGCTACTGCCGGCGCACCTAATATGACTACTGCCGGCGCACCTCAGCCCGTCGGTGCGAACGGGCCGATGATAACTGGTCACTGCCGGCGCACCACGCTGTGCGCCGGCGGTAGGTCAGTTACTGCCGGCGCACCAGCCCAACTTCGCCAGCAAAGGCCTCGTTTCACCGGCGCACGTGCCGCTGCACCGGTAGTAGGGCTGCCAGCACTGGCGCGTGCCGTGTGCGCCGGCAGAAGGGCATTGAGGTGCGCCGGCAGTACTATTTTAAAATTTAATTTTGGTGTTTTTTTCAGCATATTACAATACATGTTTGCATATTTATACAACAATATATATTTACAATTCACCTCATATTTATACAGCAGTACATGCAATATGAGAAGCACATAGAGAGCCAAGTCTCATTTCGGTATCAATACACAAATACGCAAGTCATGTTTCGAAATGTTGATTCATACAACACATGTGCATATGCAACATCGAACGACGAAGTTTCACAAAGTTACAAGTCTCGGTACATAGTCATCACAAGTGTCGTCATACACCTCACAATGTAACTACTAACCTAAACTACAATCACATAGAACATGACCAACATGGTCACGATGAGCATCATCATGAGGGCCATGGTCTTCATCCGGTTCCTCCTCATGTCCCTCACCTCTCCCGCTAGATAACGCGCGTATATTCCTTTCGCCTCCACCCTAGTGGGGTATCCCTTGTAGATGTTGCCGCTGAAACGGTGCACCTGTCTCCGACAGTCCTCCCAGTCGTCGTAGACTCCAGGAACCCTGCCCTTGTACATGACATATGTCGTCGGCATCTCTATGCACAAGATAAATAAAAAGTTAGTACCAATGCAATTAACAAGTGTCAACTCAAATAAGAGACAAGTTGTGTGAACTAAATAGCATGTGCCTCATACTTTATTGGTCGAAATAAATATTAACATACAGGGATGGGGTCAGCGAGGCTAGGTAGGATGATGTAATATACCAGGTAATGGGGTTACAAAAATAGAGGGATCAGATGTGTGCATTGCATTCATGCATAGAAAATCTGGGGAATTTTCGCGCTTTAAAGTAAAACAGTCACAGTAACTGAAGTTTCACTTGATCTTGGTGGAATTGAAGTAGCTCATCAAGTCAAGCGCTATAAACCTCAATGTGACTTTGTTAAAACCTTGTTGTGGGTAGAGATGATTTGATCTAAGGGGTTAGATCAAATGGAACTAATAATCAACACAACAACACTTTACTCAATGATCAATTGCTTGATCTTATAAAAGATCATAATATGGAATTCCCTGCCATAACATATGAACATACATCTATTTGGAAATCAAGTAACAATAAATGGAGAAACCATTCTTCACTAATCTTTTCCATGTCTTAAACAAATCCATGATCCTACCATGAACCTCATGGTATTCATATTATTTCATTCTTGGAAACATAACAAGGAGATCCACTCTAGAAATATATATCCTTCTCTATTCCATATTATTGTACATCAAACCTAGAGAGGTGAGAGTTCTATAACAATTATTAGAGAAGCAATAACAAACCTTGAGCTAAACCTTGGATATACATCCAAGTATTCAAATCATCATCTTTAAGAGGAACCCTAGGATATTATTCCAGACTATCTCTAGAGAGAGAACCCAATTATATTAAACATAGATATTGATGATCACATCATTCTCTATGGAGACTAACCTTAAGTTAGTATTAAAGTCCTTTCCAAAATGAGAGAGACCAATCATACAAAACATAGCTTTATCTACTTAAGAATAAAGGACAACCATTGAATTAGAGTATTAGGAGTACACCATAACCTAGAATAATCCATTCTTATATAAGAGAGATCAATTATGGTGTTACACTCAAGTTAGTTAATGCAACACTTGAGTTTGAGGGAGAGAACTACCCATCTACCCAGATGATAATATCATCATTGATTAAGTAGAACCCTAACATAATATCTCAGGCATTCTCCTGGGATATAAACTAAAGAGACAATCATAGTAGACCCATACAAGAAGGTAAATTAGAAGTGCTATACCTTGATTGATCTAGACAATGCTTGATCATGGAAGTGAGAACCCATTTAATGAGAGATTCCTAGGAATCCAAACCTTGATCATTATAAATTGAGTGATGATCATAAACCCCAAGAACTTGAGGCAAAAATGTTAAGAACAAGATGATCATGCCTAATCCATGATCATGCTCCTGAGGTATTGAGGATAAACCCTAAAAGGATAAGTAGATATCCTTCACCACATGAAATCATAGGGAGGTAATTAATAAGCAAACCTAAACTTATATTCCAACCTTAACTTGTGAATCACTTGGTGATCATAAGAAGAATCCTACCATATCTATGTTTCATAAATAAAAGAACCTAAGAAAACCTTAGAGTAAAACTCCATACTTTATATGGTGAGAAACCAACAATCCAGTTGACCAAAGTTAACTATAAAAATAAGTATTACCAATGTAGTTACTTTAATGATAAATTGGGGATAAAAATAGAAGTTAAATTGGTAGAAGATAAAATCAATTCTCAAATCCTTAGTAATTAGGGAAGCTCATGAAATATTAAGCAAATAACCATCTTATCATGGTTAGGGGAGATTAACCCTAGCACATGCAATATGGTGTAATTTCATCCCTATAACCTAGAAATATAACTCAAACCTAGTTTGTGCATCACTTGGGTAATCACAACTAAAACCTGAGTCATAATTGAGATCCAAACCAAGTACCATTAGGTGAATATAATTAGAACCCTAGAATTGTCATTAGCTAAATTCTATGCTTCACTAATTAAACCTCAGAAACATCTAGTGCTTAAAATCACAATTGAAACCCATGTGTGGTAATCAACCACCTATTCTTAATTAAGACCAACCCATAATGAGAGTAATACCTACTCTAAGTAATTCAAGGTGTTATTAAATATGATCCTAATGCCAACTCTGAAATATGGTTGTAATAGAAATTATAAAACCCTAACAGATTGATGCTCACATAAAATCATATGTGAGGAACCAACTTCTTAAATAAGGTAACAAGTCCTAATGATAAACCCTAAAATACCTTGAATTGGACTTACCAACTCTAATACTTCAAATAGATTGATCCACAAGAAAAAAACATAAGAATAAATGAGGATATAAATTCATGCTCATTTGCTATTTTGAATAAAACACAAGTATGTAATATAATGCTTTATAAAATACTTGTTTCAAATGGATTATGGGTGTAATAGTTTTTTTCACAACATCCAAATGGAATTAACAGAATTGAGACACCTGCCAAAAATAATAGAATTCAAATATGAGTTCAATTTGGTAAATTATAAAACAGAAAATGAAAACAGAAAAAGAGAAAAAGAAGAAAGACCTCACCTGGACCTTACCTGGCCGAGCAGCCCACTGGTAGCCCAGCAACATCGGCCCAACACCAGCCCAGTACCTCTTCGTTGAAATATCAACGAGAGGGGGCCGTCCTCATCGTCTTCCTCCGCATGGACGACAGCACGAAGCCGTGCTCGGCTTCGTCTCGCGCTGGCGCCCTCTCCTCGACCGAAGCCATGACGAGGCACCCTCCGACACCGTATAAAAGCCCCGGGACGAGCCCTAGCCTCGGTTTTCTTCCTCCTCCGCTTAATTCTCCCCAAACCGAAACCCTAACTGAGCCGGTCGGCGACCATCGCCGTCGACTGGGACGTCCCCGTGCCAAGCCGTGACCACCAGCAACATCGCCGTCCTCTACTTGCTCAACCCAAGAGAGGAATCGTGCTGGGGAGGTCCACAGCACCTGCGCCGACCTCGTCTTCCCCGATGCCGGCCATCCTTGCCGCCGTCGATTCAGACCACCATAGGTCACGCCGTCAAGCGCATCGTGCTCCTGGTGAGCTCTTGAGTCTCTTAGCTTGCTCGCCTTGCTCGATTCATCGCCGTAGCCTCGCCGCATCATTCACCCGCGAGCCCTGCCGCTCGGCCTCGCCGCCGGCCGAGCTCCGGCGACCATTTGGCGGCGGCGCCACCACCACTAGGATCGCCTCGGTGTCCTCTTTCCAACGAGCACACACACGCCCCCGCGGGAACGCAGAATCGCCGGTGTCCACCACCTCTGGCCGCCGGTGAGGTACCAGGCTGCCACATCGATGCCACGATGGCCCTGACGTGGACTCTGGTCCACTGGTCAGTGTCCTCGTGGGTAGAAAACCCGGGTACATTTAGTACTTTTCCTGTTTTAATTCAAATTGAATAATTACTGCAACTTCAAATAATTATAGAAAAATCATATTAACTCAGAAAAATAAAAATAAGACATCAAAATTCTTATAAAAGAAAATTCTATTTAATAAAAATATAATATGAAATTTTTATTTTTAATAAAAATTTAATTGTTTAATACTTGTTATTTAAAGCCTTTAATTTTAATTCTAAATTCAGTTAAAATTCAATAATTAGGAAAAAGGTATAAAATAAATAAAAACCAGAAAGTAAATAAGGAAAACATTAAAATTAATTTTCCTTTACTATTAACTTATTAAATTATTATCAGAAGGATTTAAACCCTGATTAATAAATACCTTAATTATTAATTCATTGAAAATAATAAAATGCCAAATCCAATAGTAATTTTATTTCAAAGTTATTAATAACTTCAACCTTAAAGTGAAGTTATTAATTCAAGAACTTTAGGGTATTTAGAAAACCCTAATTTCATAAGTAATAGAACCAGGAACTCATCATTCCATGTGATCCCTAAAGCCCTAATATCATTAGGAACCCTAGCTCCATTATCACATGTAAACCCTAGATGGCTTCTAAACCTAAACCTAGGTTAGAATATGTGATCATGTACTTACTTCTGATCCACAAAACCATAATTAGCAATTAAATACTTGTTATGTCCACATAAAATGCAGGAGCTCTTTTATCAATCATTTAGTACCCCATATATGCACCCCTATCCTACATGGTTGATCAAATAGGGTCAACCAAATGCAAACCCTAGCTCATATCCTTAGAATTATCATCCTTAAGTACCTTTAATTAGCATCACACCATGGTGATGAACCCTAATAGCAACCATGCCCAGTATCCTGCATTACCTAACCATACTCCACTAAACCCTAGTAGTGTGAGATAATTATTAATCATCCTATTTAGGAAACCACCATTCCTTATTTAGTGGATCCAGTAGCAAAACCTAGACAACCTCAACCATAATTGATATACTTCTTATTACTTAAGAAGTATGTTCTTCGAAAGTTATTCTTTTAAAGAAAATAAGGAATCATCATCAACCCTACTTACAAGAACCTATAAACCCTAGTTAGCAATCACCAGCCAGATAAATTAACCTTGATAGCTGATACGTCTCTGACGTATCGATAATTTCTTATGTTCCATGCCACATTATTGATGTTATCTACATGTTTTATGCACACTTTATGTCATATTCGTGCATTTTCTGGAACTAACCTATTAACAAGATGCCGAAGTGCGATTCTTTGTTTCTGCTGTTTTTGGTTTCAGAAATCCTAGTAAGGAAATATTCTCGGAATTGGACGAAATCAACGCCCAGGGTCCTATTTTGCCACGAAGCTTCCAGAAGTCCAAAGAGGAGACGAAGTGGGGCCACGAGGTGCCCAGACCCTAGGGCGGCGCGGCCCCCCCCTTGGCCGCGCGGCCCTGTGGTGTGGGGCCCTCGTGCCGCCTCCTGACCTGCCCTTCCGCCTACTTAAAGCCTCCGTTGCGAAACCCCCAGTACCGAGAGCCACGATACGGAAAACCTTCCAGAGACGCCGCCGCCGCCGATCCCATCTCGGGGGATCCAGGAGATCGCCTCCGGCACCCTGCCGGAGAGGGGAATCATCTCCCGGAGGACTCTACGCCGCCATGGTCGCCACCGGAGTGATGTGTGAGTAGTCTACCCCTGGACTATGGGTCCATAGCAGTAGCTAGATGGTTGTCTTCTCCCCATTGTGCTTCATTGTCGGATCTTGTGAGCTGCCTAACATGATCAAGATCATCTATCTGTAATTCTATATGTTGCGTTTGTTGGGATCCGATGAATAGAGAATACTTGTTATGTTGATTATCAAAGTTATGTCTATGTGTTGTTTATGATCTTGCATGCTCTCCGTTACTAGTAGATGCTCTGGCCAAGTAGATGCTTGTAACTCCAAGAGGGAGTATTTATGCTCGATAGTGGGTTCATGCCTGCATTGACACAGGACGATGTGAGAAAGTTCTAAGGTTGTGTTGTGCTGTTGCCATTAGGGATAAAACATTGATGCTATGTCTAAGGATGTAGTTGTTGATTACATTACGCACCATACTTAATGCAATTGTCTGTTGCTTTGCAACTTAATCTTGGAGGGTTCGGATGATAACCTGAAGGTGGACTTTTTAGGCATAGATGCAGTTGGATGGCGGTCTATGTACTTTGTCGTAATGCCCAATTAAATCTCACTATACTCATCATAATATGTATGTGCATGGTCATGCCCTCTTTATTTGTCAATTGCCCAACTGTAATTTGTTCACCCAACATGCTGTTTATTTTATGGGAGAGACACCTCTAGTGAACTGTGGACCCCGGTTCAATTCTCTATACTGAAATACAATCTACTGCAATACTTGTTCTACTGTTTTCTGCAAACAATCATCTTCCACACAA